>NC_134122.1:5089285-5724821 GCF_040939455.1 Microcebus murinus | reverse complement strand
AAATAGATGGTATGAGACAATTCAGTGTTTTCAGGTAAAACTATCTCTGTGAAGGTTATGGATTTTAACGAGTGATTTTCCATTTCCAAATGCCTCTTTAATGACAGGCAAGGCTGGAAGGAGAAAACTTGCCCTAAAATGAAGACAAAATAATAACAGAGAAGGTCTGTCTCCAACCGCCAGGATTCATTGTATTAAACTGTGCACAAATAAACGGGGTGGAAATGGAGCTAAAGTCACACTACAAAGGAAAAATGCCCAAAAGAATGGAGGAGGGTCTACAAGGCAAGGCTCGCTGAGGGGTAAGGCAGACTGAGAAAACAGCAGAGGCCAAAGTGCCAGTGATTAACAAAGAACTCAACACAAAGGCCTCCTTCCTCCACAGCAAAGAGAAGTTCGCGGGTCTGAGTAGACCCAGAAGGGTAATTGGAGGAAAAATAATAAAGGCAGGTTTTTCTAAGTCTGCTCAACAACGAGAAACAACAGTGATGATGACGCTGATGAAAAAGAAAGGTTCTGCTTGGCAAACGCCTCCCTCCCCAGGAAAAGTGGGGGATACCGGCTCTTAAAGTGAGATCTCAGAGCTGGGTCTTTGGTGACTGGCACGATAAATTCACACAGGTTCGTTATGGGCCAAACTATACCAGGACACATATTTGTCCCCTCACACATAACAAGGAATTTTTCTAAGCCATTCATGCTAGATTACTAATTTTTTTGATTGCTTCAACAGTTCAATATGGTAATGCATAAGTACAGGTTACCACTTCATTGCTTTTATTTTAATGCCATCTCTTGGAAAAAAAAAAACAACAAACATAACGATATAGTATGTATCAGTAAGCCAGGACAAGTACATGTAAATCTACCTTTTCCAAGACCAATCTTGTAAAATACACACACACACACACACACAGACACACACCTGGTTAAAGCAAATAACACACACTGCTCTCATCTACAGCACTCAGCCCCAAAATGACAAATAAGTAGTCACTTGTGAGAGGAAAAAACAAAAACAAAACAAAGCCGCCACTACTCAGAACAGTTCATCCTTGGTAATTAAATGAAATCCTGCACAGCCACAAGTGATGTAGAATTTCCTTCATGCCTAAACCGGCTTTCCTAGACCTTGCCTTTTTTTTTTTTTTTTCCTGAATTCACCACCATCAATGTTTTAAGAAAAAAGAAAGCCGTACATTCCCCCCGACACACACATACACATATTTTGTGTGTGTGTGTGTTTCCTTTTTGCAACTGAAAATAAAATTGCAGCTAAATGCTAATGAACCAGGTCCTGCCTAAACTCCCACTGGAAATGCGAGCACATGTAGTATAGCAGTGCGAGATTATTCTGCCACAAGCATAATCACCTTACACAAAATGCGATTACTCTGGGCTGCAATCTTTATCCCCAAAGTCAATTTATTAATCAGAAAGAAAGAGAGGGACAGAGAGAGACAGAGAGACAGAGAGAGAGAGAGAGACTACCTACCCACAAATACATCATCATCTTGAAAGAGAAATCAAGGGCTCTGTCAGCAAACAGAAGTCTCCTTACTTCACAAGAGTATCTGGAAGAAAAACTGAAACCAGTGGGTAGAAAATCTTGCCTTTTCCTGTTAAGTCCTTAGAGTCCCTCTTCTTTCCTTACACAAGGTTTGGTGTGCTTGTTTATGAGTTTATGAGGATAACATTCCTTCAGTGGTACTGTATGTGATGTGACTTGCTTCAAGCTGCCTTCCCCTCTCTCTCTCTCTCTCTTCTTACTCTCTCTCTCTCTCTCTCCCTCCCTCCCTCTCTCTCTCTCCCCCCTCCCTCTCTCCTTTTCCTTCCTAACTCTTGCCTTTCTTCCCTTCCCCGTCAAAGATGCTTAGGTGACAAATTCTTGGTGTGGCCGTTGCAGGCGAAAACCCAGACACTTTAGGCGGCCAGCAACAGTGGCGAAAACAAAAACAAAAAGAAAGAACTGATGGTACTGGTGGTGTTAATAATACCAGCGGCGGTGTAATCATACACAGTCGGGCACTACACCATTTCCTGCTGGCGGGTGGGAGGTTCACGGAAGTCCCCACTGGTGGAATTTACAGGAAGGCGGCCGATCCTCTCCAGGCAAGCACATCTGCACGGGGCCGGTGGCTCTGGCAGGCCAGCATCTGAGAATTTCTCTCTCTCTCTCTCTTTTTTTTTTTAAACTCAAAGTAAAGCTCCAGCCGCAGAGAAAAGAACATGTGCAGCAAGCCGGCTTCCCCTTTATCTCTTTAAATGTACTTCAGATAAAAGCAGCATCCAGTCAGGTCAAGGCCTCCCCAGACTCATTACTCTTTACACCGCACGGCTCAGCACACTTGTCTACAGCCATCTACCGACTCCACGGCGTCACTGCGGGCTCCGAGGCTGCGGTCCTGCCCGCTGCTGCAGCTGCTGCCCGCCGCTGCCGCGCCGTGGCTGTGCAGTGCTCTCTCCTCCGCCAGGGTGTGCAGGGGGGACCGGAGAGGGGGGCCGGGGGATGGGCCGTCAGAAGCCTGTGTGCCAATTCAGCAAATCAAAAGCAAAACCAAACCCCACCAACTCAACCCAGCAAATGAAAAGCTGCAAAAAGACTTGCTAGCATGAATGCTTAGCCTTCCTAACCTAAGGATGGAGATTATACATATGCCCTTATTAAAAGACCAGATTGTGTGTGTGTGTGCATGCATGTGTGTGTATGTGTGTGTGTGTGTGAGAGAGAGAGAGAGAGAGGGAGAGAGAGAGCAGGAGAGAATGAACATACATTTTCCCTCAGTCTTTGCAATTGCAGACCTAGGAAATTTTGCAGTGTGCATAAAACTTGAGCATTTCTATAGGCTCTCTTTACAAAATCCACAGCCTTGGATGGATGCACGGCTAAGATTTCCTGAAATTATCCAAAAGAAAAAATTTTTTTTGCCATAGATCAATTCTCCTTTATTAGTTGTTCTTTTTAATCCATTTTAAATTGTATGCTTTATCTTGAAAATTATCTCCATTACTGAGATGCATCATGAAACGAGAGGATGGGGAATGCAATTTGCCCGGCATATTAATTGATGCAGTGTTCAATTATTGATATATGGATACAGAAGGAATTAATATTAAAACACACGACGTACATTAAGGGAGAGGGGGAGGAAAGTATCTCTCACTCAGGTCTGAGTTTTGACCGTTAGTTATATTTTTTTATGCATCACACAGAGGAAACTGTTTCACGGAGCCCCTCGGTGATTTACATTTCTACCTGAAAGTGCACAAGGCAAAATAGCACCTAAATAATTAAAATGCATTAGCTAAACTGTAGGATCATTCACAGTACTGGGCAGGCAGCAAGACACCTGTTAAAGCAGTCTCATCAAGGTGTGTCATGGCCAAGCAGGTTGGAAAGAACCACCACCAGCCACGCCATAAAATGAATTCGTGGAGAGGGCCTCAGAGCTGGCTGTCTCAAGAGAGGTTAAGAAATAACCACACAGCACTCACTTGGTAAAATCTCAATTATGCATGCACAGTGACCTGTCTGCTTACAGAACTTTAGATCTTCCGAATCCCAGCAAACAGGATGGAGAGTGGAGTGACCATATGTTCTCCTTTGGCTGGGATGAAAGGGTTTCCTAAGACACAAGACTTTCAATACTAAAACCAGGATGATCCAAGCACACCAGAAGGGTGTTTGGTCACTCTACTGGGGAAAAGTTCTGCACACACTCTGTCATTACAGCTAAGAAAAACAGGGAATCCATCCTCTTTATGATTTTTGGTGATAAGATGACTCCTACACACTCTCTCCACTAATTCTCAATTGTGGCAAAGGACAAAAGGTTCTCTTCCTGATAGGAAAACGTGCAGAAAAGAATAACTGAGCACCCTGTTCTTTAAATATGGGCAGGCCTGTGTTCGTTCATCGATTCCACAGATACTCTGCCGAACACCTGTTCTGCATCCATCACTGTGTGCGATCCGTACTTGGAATGCAGTGGTGGGGAAGGGATAATACAGATGTTTAAATTGGTGGGCAGCAAATAGCCTGAAGACGCATTTCATTTGGCCAATATATCTTTTTTTAAAAAAAAAAATATAACTTATTTGCCAAGATTTAAAAACCAGGACATTTCAATTGAAAACCTGGATGCATTTTTTAGAGATGTGGTATGATCCAGCAATGCAAGGTCCGCATTTTCACAGGGATAATAATGGGCTGGTGCTCAGTAGCAGCTGTCTCTCTTAAGGTGGTAAACGCTTCCCAGCTCCCCACAGTTTCCACCAGTCCCTGAGATGAGATGTCACTTGGCAAGTGGGTGAACTAATTTGCCTTATAGGCCTGACCCTTGTAGGCTCTTAAGTTGGTAGCCAATCGATCTGATCTGAGATGTAAGAATACACACACGCTCACACACACACACACACACACACACACACACACACACACACACACACTACGTTTTAGATATGGAGTTCACATAGAACTTTTGCAATTAAATATGGTATTTATTTTATTCAATATTTCCTATATGAATAAGATATTGATGTGTTAGTGGGGGAACTAGATAGATAGACAGATACGAAGAGATATGGACAGATATGAGAGAGAGAGAGAAAGACTATGAATGCATCATGGTTGTGTGTATATTTTGCATTCACTCAATGCCCATCGTCTGCAATGGGAGTTATAGGTCACCTATCCTACATTAGGGAGAAACCTCATTTCACTTAGGGGAAGTGAGCACAGGAGACCAACTGGCCTCTGGTCTTCAAGCTCAGTTTGAAGAGATATATCATCACCTCCGAAATCCTTCAGCCCTGCCACATGGTCCCTGAAGTCAGGTGCGATAGAGCACCTTGCCATCATCCTTCCTACCTGGGCAGGGCTGCGTGGGGCCCTGTTTCATACAAGTGGCTCCCCTGCACTCCACTCAAGGGAAGAATGGGTCTCTCTCAGAATTATAAGAGGCTGGTAGATCCATGCAAATTTACACACTTCTCCCTCTTCCATGAGTGCACAGCAAGATTATTTATTAAACTATTTTTTTCTCTCCATAGATTTTTCTTTCTTCCCTCCTCCTCCCCCTATTCCTCCTCCACCTCTGTTTCTTGGCACAATTCAATGCAGATACATGAAAGGGCTTTTGTTTCCCTTTTCTTTGGCTAAAGCCTAAATCAAGCAATGTATAACAGTGGCTCATCTGCCCAGCAGAGTGCTGTACTTTATTGAATTGTATCTGGATGTCTTTACACTTGAATTATCCTGTCCTGCTCACCAGTGTCACACACGTCTTGATTGCCTTCTACCAGGTGTGTCTCAGTCATTTACTTGCCCAAGCTTTGTAGGTATTGAGTTCATGTTCTTTGGAGCAAAAGTCCATTGGACAGATTAGAGCAGGTGACCTACGAGGTAACCAGGAGAGTGACAGAGCCTTTGAGAGAGAACAGGGCATGAAGAAGAAGCTATGAAGAATGGTGAGTTGGGCAGACAACTCTGGGACCCAAGAAAAGGATGATTGGACAGTGACCCTTGGTAGGCTGGATGCTAAATGACAGGGTTTCCAGCTCTTCCCTACAGAGTCATCTTTCCTAGAAATGGCAGAGAACCAACTGCACCACCAAGCTAAGAGGAACCATGGGCACCTGACAGCAGGTGTTGTCATGGCAACCACTATCACCTGACCCATCCCCAATGTTTTCGTGGTACCATACACATCCCAGACTCTTGCACATCTCTGGGAAAAGGGAGTGGCGTGAGACAGCTATAAGTGAATGTTTTGCCCGACAAGGATGAGAAACTGGATATAAAGTTAACTTGATTCAAAATAAGTAATGAAATAAGTTACTTCTTGCACATCCGAGTGGACTGATGCATCCTACCAGCTCTAAGAAAAGTAATGAAGAAACCTATCTGCTCCATGGTGAGGCAGATACGTGGTGCAGACTTGGTAGCTTCAAATAGGCCAAGGGATTGGTACCTATTTTTTCTTGCTTTCCATATTGAATCTTTGGCTTCTGGGAGCCTAAACAACTCTCCTGGTTATGCTTTCTCTGCCTCTTCTCGGTTGGCACCCATTCATTCTCCCACCTGCTTGAACATGTGGTCCCTCTGCAAGAGATGAGATCTGCCCTAAGACGGAGAAGCATTTTATCACGGTGGCACAAGCAGGAGACAGCTGTTTCCCATAAATCAAGTGTGGGCGGTGTTACAATCCCTGTACTCTGGAGTCCAGAGGTTAAACAGACGGAATAGAACATTCAGTGGGCTGTCCCCTCGGGGGTGTCAGCAAATTATTTCTATGTTTGAAATTCTGCTCATAACCAAATTGATGATTCAATCAATTCCTCAATCCCTGTTCCTTGAAATGAACAGAATGACATTTTCTATTTACTGCCATCCCCCAAAACTTCCATTTTAAATCATTCTAATAACAAAGTAAACATATCCAAATATTCAATTCAAAACTAATTCCCACCCCCCAACCCCCCCGCCATGTGCAACCTGGTTGGTAGTTCCAGAGCTGCTTTCACAGTGGGGATATTTAAAACTCCTGTCCTCATGCTTAAATAGGAATTACTATAAAATAATTAATCCAGTTATCAGTTATCAGCTCAACACAATAATTAATCAATTGCAAAGCAATGGCCTGAAACCAACACTGATTAAGCTACTGGTGGCCTATTTGTTTTAAGTGACTTCTAATGTGCTACAGAAATCAAATACCACCTTGATACATTAGATCATACGAGGTGATCAGCATCAGACTTTGAACTTTGTGAAAGAAAGTCTTCATTAAAGAGTGGAGTTACTAAACACTAACCTGAATGTGAAAATGACTTGAAAACCCCCACTGAATCAGGCTCTGGGATCTTTATTCGATATGCTTTCGCAGGCCATCCTTTGACACCATTTCTGGGCGAGGGAAGTTGAGAAGGTAGATTGATCTTGAGCCAGCAGTGTTCAAGGTTGTAGTAACTAGAAAATCCTCCCATGATGCTGGGGTTCCATTCAGAGAGTTCACAGGGAATTTGGACACCGAGCGATGCTATCCAGAGTGGTTCTCCAGCATCCTGCAGCAAGGAGGCAGCTACCACCTACCATCATTACGAACCAGACAAGGTGGGAAAAATCCAATCACATCTTCTTCCACTTAAAACCACATGGTCGTTCATTTCCAGTTATGATCTCTCTAGGCACAGGGGCAAAAGCAGATTCTTTCTTTAATGGAAACTCTAGACATGTTTACTACATTATCCCAACTCTAGCACCTTGGAAGAATATTTAGGCCACTGAAAAGACTGCTCCAACAGGAAGATGGTTAGACATATCAGTTCATCAGTAGGGAAATCTCATTATTGAATTCTCCAAGTAGATATTGCTGACATCAGCCAGGCTTACCGAGGCAAGGTCATCGGTATGATTTTTTTAAATTATTCATTATGAAATATTTAAAATATATAATTATTATGAAATATGAACAATAAAACCATCACTTAACTACTCAATTCCTAACTTGAGATATATAACATGGGTATAGTAAAATGATCAATATGTATCGAATCAATGAACAAATCAATTAATAAACATATAAATAATGTCCTCTATATAAAAACAGCTGCTACTTCTATTTCCATCACTAGTGAGAAATGAATGCTTTTATTTTGCTAGCATTAAAGATGGATTTCTCTAAAGCCAGGAGCATCTTCCCTTTGGTCTCCCCAGGAATAGTGGCCAAGTTTCGTGGGCCAAGGTTTAGGACAGAAACAGAGATAGTAAAACAAAAATTTTAACCCAAGTTCTGTGTCGTAATAAGGCCAGTGTGCCTAGAGCCAGCGCTTGGCAAGGGCTGAGGGTGGAGATCAATATAAAAATTAGTTTATACAGGGCCTTAGTCATCACAGGTGGGATCTGAGTTTTGCTCCACAAACAACGAAAACCCAGGAAGGGAATTCAGCTGGGGAATGACCTATCTCAGAGGTTCTCCTGGACCTGACAATGGATTGTGGCCTTGAGGCAAAGTGACAGTGAGAAGGCCAGCCAGGAGTTGGTTGTGGTCTTCCAGGCAATAAACCATGGTGGCCTGGACCAGCTAAAGATGGAGAGGGTTGAGCTACTCAGTAGAATCGGTGATGGGATGCATGCCCCAACGCCGCAGTTCCCATGGCAGCCAATTCCAAAATGCTGGCATGCAGCTGGGCAGAATAAAGTTGCGCATGTGACCCAAGAGAACATGGGCCAGGATACAAGGGCATCAAGAGGGGAAAAATCACTGAGAATCTGAACGGGCCAGAAAGTTTAAGTTTGACAACGGGGATAGTGATCCGCAAACTTTATAACAAACATGAAGGAGAAAAATACACATTCCCTGGGGGCTGAGGCTCTGTGAAATGTATTCAGTACAAACAGTCATTATGTTGGCATTGAAATCATAGTGAAGGCAGTTCTGCCAGGATAAAGACAGGTTACTCATTGCTAGGACTTAGGAGGGAGAGGAAGGTACAGGATGATAGGCAAGGCATTGGAGAGAAATAATCTGTTTATACCAGTGTTCCACAGTCTGCTGAGGTATTGCAGTCAGGATCTCTAAAATTGCTTGTCCACTCCGCATGAAATTGTCAGAGGTCAATTCAACCCTGCTAGTGGCTCCCAAAATTACACAGGAATGGAACATTGTATTTTATTTGCTTTACTGTTACTTTTTGATTGAGGTATAATGTGGATACAGTAAAATACACTAATCTTTTTTAGATTATGGTAAAATACATATAACATAAAATGTAACATTTAACCATCTTTAAGTGCACAATTTGGCTGCATTAAGTACATTCACATTGTTGTGCAACCATCACCACCATCCATCTGCAGAACTTTGTTTTCATCTTGCAAAACTGAAATTCTGCACCCATTAAATAACTGTTTCCCGCTATTGTTTCCCCTACCCCAGCTGCTGGCTACCATGATTCTATAACGTGCATGAATTTTAAGTGTAGTTTCTCTCTCTCTCTCTCTCTCTCTCTCTCTCTCTCTCTCTCTCTGTCTCTCTCTCTCTCTCTCTGTCTCTCTCGCTCTCACACACACACACACACACACACACACACACACACACCCCACCTGTGTAACAGCCACCCAGATCAAGGGTCTGAACATCTCAAGCACCCCAACGTTCTCTCTCTTGCTACATGGGAAAATGTTTGTTTTTCTCTCTCATCTTCCTGGTTCTCTCTCCATCATAATGCAAAAGCCTTTATGAGGTACTTATTCAATATGGCATTTTATTTTTCTTTATACAGAGGGAGAGAAACAGATATGACACCACCTCTAAATTCTCCATGGATTTACAACCTGAACTTGACAAAGGAAGGACTCTGAGCTGCTGAATGTCTCCTTCTGTACTTGGGGGCTTGTGCTACATGACAAAATGCAGGGGGTACGAAGTGTAATTGCGGTCCTGCCCCTGCAGAACTTCCCAGATGAAGTGGGTGCGTGTTGTCTTAGTTGTGCCTGCTCGGCATCCGTTCCTTCTGCCCTTCTTCTTTTAGGAACACACGCCACTCCTCCCCCAGGATAGCCCCCCTGCACAACTCTCAGTTTGCGAGATTCAGCTGGGGCAGAGCCAGATACGTGATGAGCAAGTGAGGTTAGGATCAGCCAGTGAACACATGCAGCCCCTCGCCATGGGGTTTGATGTAGTGGCGGAAAGAGAGGTCAGTGAGTCTGACTGTGATTCTACCTCTGACCTCCAACAGCTATGCAATCCTGGGTGTGCTCAGGAATCCTGCTGGACATCAGTGATAAAATAGGGAAGATATTCCCCACATCATAGAACTGCTGTGAGACCTGATGAAGTAACAGATGCAAAACCGTGAGACTGCCACGTGGCATAGAGCAAGGGCTCCGTGAGGTGCATGCAATGGCCTTCATGCTAGCATAAAAATAATCATTATTTTTATTTTTCATATTAAAGTGGACTAATACAATGTCCCTCTAGCCTGTGAGCATCTTGAAGACAAGAAAATCATCCTATTTATGTCTGCATTTCTACTGTCTAGCATATTGTACAGCCTTAGTAAACAGATGTTCAATAGATCCGATGATATGATACCTGTTTTTAAATCTTTGGTCCTGTTCCCATCCCTTCCTCTTATTTCTCTTCACTCATTTCTGTGTGTTGTCACAGACAACACATGTCTGTGTTGGCTATGAACAATGAAAGTATATATAATAAGTAAACAATTTTACGATTTAGATTCTGATCCGCCTTTGCTCTCTCCGTGCTGTGGCCCAGGGAGTGGTCTGAGGCAACTCTGAGAGCCGGGTTCCCTGGCATGCGTTCGTGTTCCCGTGGGGCCAATGACAGCTACGCCTCCCGGGTGGCGGCAACACACTCTGTGGGTCCCCCTGCCGCTGCGAATGGCGCACCATACGGCACAAGTACACTCAAATAGAGAACTCAAGCTGCTTTGGATCGAACTGGGTCTCCCGCAAAACGACGTGTTGAGGTGCTAACACCCAGTGCCTCCAATCGGGTCTCACTTGGAAACAGGGGCATTATAGAGCTGGCCAAGTTAACATAAAGTCATTGGGGTGAGACCAAATTCAGTATGACAGGTGGCCTTATTGAAAGGGAGAGATTTGGACCGAGACAGACACGTGGAGAGGAAAGACCACGTGAAGACACACAGTGAGAGCACGGCTGTCGGACTGGGGTGATGCACCCGCAAGCCAAGGGGAGCCAAAGACCGGGATGAACACCAGAAGCTAGGAGACGCAAGGAAGGGTCTTCCCCCGGCCTTCAGAGAGAGCGTGGCCCTGCCCACACCTTGATTTCAAACCTTGGCTTCCAGAACAGCAAGAGAATAAATTTCTGTTGTTTCAGCCACCCGGTTTTGGTACGAGGCTAAGGCAGCCACAGAAAACGAATACACTGGCTCCCCATGAGGTTCTGAAGCTCTCTGACCGAGAATGTCTATGTAGTTGGTTTTAAACAGGAGAAAAAGCCATTTCACAAAGCCAAAGCATACCTCGTTAGCTCATTTACCAAGGTGGTTTCTAAACCAGTTTCACTGATATTGTGAAACCCCGTGTGGTGGACGTCAGGTGCTTTGACAATTCAGGACTCCTTTCCCCTTCTGCAAAAATAACCTTGGACCGTTGAGAGCCAAAGACCACGAAGAAGTGAAAGCCCTGGGGCAGTGGAGTCACCAGCCTCTTTCATGAGTCAAAGAAAAGGAATATCACGCGGTACAAATCGGCACAGGCAGGAAAATCTCAATAGCCGCATGCATGCCTGTCTGGGGGAGGGGGTGTCGAAAAGGCTGCATCTCCTGGGCCCCTGAGTAACTCGGGAAACATCACAGCCCTTATGTTTACATTCTCACTGCTTGACTTAATGAGTTGAGCAAATACTTTGGCTCCTCAATAAAAGCACAATCTCAAGTTTCTTAAAAGGGATACAAAGTGGCTAATGGACTGGGAGAAATTGGTTGTAGCTGGAAGCACATTTCAGAAGTACATTTTGTTTATATTAAAACCTCATTTAAGTATCAGTTCAAGGGAAAGCTGCTAACAGGGCAAGTTTAATATGACTAATACTTGCACAACCTCAGAACATTCCGTTTCCATCAACCCAAGAGATATAATTTTGAAAACATTTTAAAGTCACTAATATGGTAAGATGCTACTAATACGGTACAAATTATAACAAGAAGGCACAAACATGATACTGAATATTTGCTGAGGAACTTAGTAGCAAATTTCATCATTGTACTAATATGATGACAGGTTGCAAATGCCAGCATTCCACTGCACCGTCTCCCCATTAGTCCCGTGTTTATGATGTTACAAATGGCACCGTTATTCACAGATTAGTTCATCTTGGAGACTTTGTGCTCCTGATGCTAATAAATGCACTGACTTCACCGCCTACACTAACCTGAAATTCCCATTTCGACTTTCATAAGAAAATTCATCATGTAAAAAACTCATCGCAGTTTGCAAAATAGCATTTACTTTGGTCAGTTAAACATGGAGATCACTGATATATTTTGAAACAATTGGGCTGTCAGGACCTTGCCCACCAATGCCAAGATTTCCCCTCATGAATTGTCTGAGCAAGGACTAGCCTGATTGGAAAGTTATATGTGCAGCTGGGTAGCTGCTTGCTCAGAGGAATAATTCCCCCAGAGCTAAAACTCCACAGGCCTTGAAGAGATTTCTGGGCAGAAAATTATAAGTGCATCAGGAAAAGTCTGTGCAAAGAAAACCTCTCGGGCATCGTCCACTAAATGGCCCTGCTCCAGGAAATCAGATGGATGCCTATGCCCACCCCTCCCATTCATACCCAATCACACCGCACACTTCCAAGCTGTTCCAGAAGCACAGTGTTAGAAAATTGTTAGAAAGTAAGTGTTTAACTAAGACAACAACCAGCAGTCTGTTCACTGCTCTCGGGAGAGGTGGCACTACTTAAGCTGTACAAGATACTGTGTCATTACCCCCAGGGATCACAGGCAGTATGTGAGTGGCCATCTCAACCATGACACTGAAATGGGAATTTAAAGTGGGGATTCCAGAGCATGTACGAACTGTTTCAAATGAGTCTTTTTACTGGGAACAGGAAGGTGGTATTTATAAATGTTTATACTCTCTCTCATTTTTGTTAGAATGTATATTTTTAGGAGGAAGAATTTTATTTGCAAAAATAAACTATTGCTACTGCAACCATTTGAAGAAATTCAAATATCTGCAGGAAGGTTGGACTCAGGTATCCCATCTGAGTGACCTGAGAAGGTATATGGCATGATTTCTGCATACTGAACCTATGAAAATGTTTTACGTTTCCACAAAGAAGTGCGGTATCTCCTATTCTATTTATTTTTTTATTGACCATGTGATGCTTCTTGGTCTTTTAATTTTTTTTTTCTGTTTTTGACAAAGACTTGGGTAAAATAAACTATTTCCTTCCCACTTAACTCTACTACAAGGCAAAATAAACCCCCACAATTTTGAAGATAAAGCAACTGACATATGGTGACAGTGTGGGGAAACAAGAGGGAAGGGTGAGGACTGTGGCAAAGTGAACTTTGCCTGCCCTCTAAATAAAGTGATGATTATTCAGTCACGACAAATTGCTGCCTTGTTGATAGACAAGCCCCCAAATTGCCTGGGTTTTGATTGTCTTTTTTTTCAAAAAAAAAAAAAAATTTGTTATTTTAAAGAGAAGCCAGAAATAGGGTTATCTCTGTGAAACCTCCAGATATTTTAAATATTGGCAACTGTTTTATTTTTTTCAATCACATATGCCTGTTCTCCTTACAGAGAGCAGATGCTGTGCAATAGACAAATACAGATCTTTTCTCCTAAAGATGTGCTTTGTGTATCTTTGGCTTTGAGCAGTTTCCTTATTTATTCATTATACATTTATTTATTTATTTATCTCATTCTGCCACCCCAGCTGGAGTTCAGTGGCATCATCATAGCTCAGCAAGCTCAAACTCCTGGGCTCAAGGGATCCTCTTGCCTCAGCCTCCCAAGTAGCTGGGACGACAGGCACGCGCCACCATGCCTGGCTGATTTATTTTTCTATGTTTTGTAGAGACGGGGGCCTCACTCTTGCTCAGGCTGGTCTCAAATGAACTCCAGGCCTTGCCTCGGCCTCCCAGAATGCAAGGATTGCAGGTGTGAGCCACCACACCGGCCTTGAGCAGTTGTTTTATAATGTGCCTAGGTATGTTTCTTCCTTCTATCTATACTGCTTTTCCCCCCAGACTCTCTGTGTTACAGGTTGATGTTTTCACCAGATTTGGAAAATGTTAGTCTTTATCTCTTCAAATACCTTTTTCTGTCTCTCCTCTCCATTCAAAAATCCAATTACATGTAATTAAATACTTAATATCTCCCTTAGATCATGGAGGCTTTAATTTAGTAGCTTTCTTCTCTCTGGTCCTCAGCTCTATTCTGCTCTACCTTGATGCCTACTGATTTCCTTACTCAGCACTGTACAATCCAATGTTTACATTTCAGACACTACACCTCTCGGTTCCATAATCTCGGTTTGGTTTTGTTTATGATGTCTATTGGGTTCCTGAGATTTCCCATCTGTGAACTCATTGTGTCCATCGCTTCCTTGAAATCCTTCAATATTTATAATCATTGTTTTAAAGTCCTTGTCTGCTTTAATCATAACGTTTGAGTCATCTTGCAGTCCTTTCCTATTGACGGCATTTCCTCCTAAGGAATGGTCCGAAAATATCTTCTTACAAGGTCAGGAAATAAGTAGCGTAGGCTCTGTGGGCCGTACAGCCTCTGATAAAATTGCTCTGATCGCTTGGGCCCAGGAGTTTGAGGCTGCATCGAGCTATGATCAGGCCATTGTACTTCAGCCTGAGCCACAGAGTGAGACCCTGTTTCTAAAAATAAATAAATAAAAGCAAAGAGATGCAAAGGTCACTGGAATTCAAGAAGAGGGGGAGGAAGAAGAGGGGCAAAAATGTACCTTTTAGGTACAATGAACACTATTTGAGTGATGGGCACAATAGAAGCCCCAACTTAAGCATCATAAAAGGCATCCACGTAACAATAGCATTTGTACCCCCTTAATATTTTGAAATAATTTTTAAAAAGTAAGACAAAAGTTTTTACATCAACATAATTCCTCTGTACTGCCAAAGAACCAATATGTCTCGGGACGGAAGCTCTAGGGAGGCCCCGGAGAAGCGTAGACGGTGAAGAGCCTGCAATGTGTTACACCAGATGAGACCCTCGTTTTTCACTCCCTGGGTATGACACACTCGCGAAGGGCAATGCTGTTTATTAGGAGTTCATTTCTCTTAGTGGCGAATATAGCTGGGGGACAGCGTGACAACACGCCACTCAGGGCAAAACTGCATGCACCGAGGGTTTTCCACATTCCACGCTGAGTCTTGCTCACTGGCTCATGAACATCCACCCTCTCCCCCGAACCGCAGTCTTGTCAGCTCTGAGTTTGTCAACCTTAATACATTCGGTGTCTAGATAGTTAGGTTCCAATTTCTCAATCTGCACCACCTGAATAGCTGAGAGGGAGCAGGAGGGATGGCTAAACCTCAGCTCTGTAGTTGGAGGCGAGTTTTGAGAAACATTCTGGATACGATGCTCTCGGCTATTTAGAAAATTACGTTTCCTAGGGCTGCGCTCCCAAATCACTTGATGCCAAGGGAGACGGCTCTGCATTAGAACATTTCGGAGCAAATGAGCAAAACCCAGGTTAATCAAAACCACTTAAATGTTGTTAACTCAGCTACCTTGAAAAGAGTTCAATGTTTAATTCAGACATCTATAAACACAAGCCTTCGGCATAAAGATGTCAAAACATATATGCAATCAAGATTAAGAATATACAACCGTTAAAAATAACACTATAAAAATTGCCCAAAACAATGTAAATCTCTAAGTTGGGATCCGCAGAATACCCCGTGAGCGTGTGTATCTGCGTGTGCGTGGGCTGCCTCGTAGGCAGACGGGCTTTCGGAAACCATGCCTCCGCGTCTCCTATCCAGGAGGGCTTCCACACTGTTAAAAGCAACCTGTAATGAGAAATCACACGGAGGCATGATTGAATGTGCAAACAGAAATGTGCACAGCGGAGCAGCCAATACCTGGGTCCCCTCACACGTGAGCAGGACATTGTCCCATCAAAATCCAGTGGCTCAATCACTCTGTCAGCCCAGCACAAGTTTCCTAACAGTTGACAAATGCAGTGTGGGTCAATAACCAAGCTGTAGTCCTATTCAAGCCCATTCACTAACCCAAGAATCCCCACAAGAATAGCAGTGATGTATTGCACAGGAGAGGAGGAAAAGGAGTGTGGGCAAAAAAGGACGAATGCATAAAGCCAGCGTGATGCAAAATCCACCACTCACAAAAGCTTACTTGAAGGAATTGTTGAGCTATGGGGTCTCTCTTCGTGGGGAAGGTGCTGTTTAAGTGTGGATTCCCCAGAAGCAGAGCTGGGGTAGAATTCAAGTGCAAACTGCATATTTGAGAGATGATGTCAGGAAATCCCAGGTGGGGAATGGAAAAGTGAGACATGGAACGGGACAAAGCCAGCAAGAGTTAGTTAACAAACAAGTGCCTACTGTGAGCGGCCGAGGCTCAATCCCATTGTGAAACTCTGGCAGATGGTAGAACACACCTGAGAGTCGCTCCCCCACCAACAGGGGAGGAAGCTGGGGCACTGAGCCACCAAGTCCCTGTCTATCCAGAGTTGAGCGCCTCTTCCAGGGGCACCAATGTCCTGGCGCTCCGGCTTGCTCTGAGCACGAGCGGAATGTATCCCATAGCCAGGAAAACAGCCCCTGTGGGGAATTCATAGGCATCTGCAGTAAGCACCCTTTGGTGTACAGAAGTGAGCAATGAGATAAAAATGTCAGGGGCCCCAAATCATCTGCTGCAGGCATCCCCAAGAGTCTTTAGAGCCAATCATTCACTCATCCACCCGTGTGTTTTACTCCACATTTAGGTGACGTATAGAAATAATTCTTGGCTTAATAATTTTTGCATTCTCGTTACCTTACTGTATACATGTTGTGAGTAGAAGTCAACTGAACAAGTAGAAAATAAAACAGTATCAAAGGGTCAGCGCTGTTAAGACAGTCATTCCAATAATGTTTCATTCTCCATGGCTGGACCTAAATGAGGATGAGCCAAATGCCAGTAGGGGCCGTGGAAGGAGAGGTTCAAAAGGCAGGTGGAGGTGAGTCCTGAATACCCTGGGCTGCCACCTTGGACGGTGGTTCTGGATGCCCCAGCCTCTGACTTTGGGAATTGTGCATGAAAACGGAGGTGGCTAATCCCAGAACACAAAGTGTCCGCGGTGTATGAACGCACATATGGAATCATTCTACTTTGAGTGGGCACAGAGAATAAATAGGGTGACGGGATTTTATATCCTGTGATCTTTGCCTACTGGTGTTAGACATAAGCGAGTTCTGTTACCTGGCAAGTGGGATTTCGTAGATAGAATTATGATTATGGATCTTAAAATAGGGAGATTATCCTGGATATGTGGGTGGCCCCAATGTAATCGCACAGTCGCACCAACCTTTCCTTAAAAGCAGAAGAGGAGTCCATCAGGCAGACACAGAAGAGTTGATGGGGAAGACTCAAACCCTGAGAGTGACTCTCTCCGCGAGGGCTGGCTTTGACAACGCGGCAGCCCCTAGAGGCTGGGAACGAGGGTCAGCTCACAGCCAGCAAGGATACAGAGAACTCAGTCCTACAGCTGCAGGGAACTGGAACGACCAGAATGAGCAAAGAGATGGATTCTCCCCTACAGCCTCGAGAAAGAACACGGCCCAGCCCACACCTTGATTTTAGCTCGGTGAGACCCACCTTGGACTTGAGACCTTTGAAGAATTGCAAGATAATAAATTCGGGTTCTATGAACCACTACTTTTGTGGTAATATGCTAGGACAGCAATAAAAAAAAAAACCCTAATACAAATGCAATGCATTTTAACATGAATATTAACTCCAAGTTAGCCATTCTGGCTGCCTGGAAGGACTCTGTTTAAATTAAGCATTCAAGATCCCCTTCTGTGTTCAGGGAAGAGAGCACAGGGATCCGTTGTCAGGGCCTGTACAGCAGACATGGAAAGCTGAGGGTTGACACACGACCTCTACCTTGGCCATGCCTGGTACGGATTCTCTGTGTCTCCCTTCATCTTAACCTATTGTTACGAACTTACAACAGAGGCTCTGAGTGCCCAATCTGTTATTGTTTGCTAGAGGCATGGAAAGGCATTTCCACATCTCTTTGGAGTGGCAAATTCTACAGTTTCGGTATACAAACCGCTACGTGACTAATCTCTTTTTAGAAAATAAATAGGATTCAAAATCAGTAAATGGCTGGAAAGAGAGGGTTTCTGCAACTCACTAGCTCAGAAGATAGGGTTGATGTCAAATTTTCCTCTTGTTGAACCAAATCTTTGTACTTTATTTCCTTTTCTTCATGGAAAACTCTAGTATGTAAAGAAAAACTGTTTCAACCACCTATCCACTCAATGACTGCGGTCCTGAGAGCTAGAACACATGAATCCCCAAGACTATGGCCACTGCTCTGGAAAAGAAATTCTACACGTTTAACAACAACATCCCACTATCTATGAATCAGCGTTGAGAAGATAGATGTCAAAGAAATTTACTGGTAGCACCTAAATCTTTGGACATAAACTATTCAGCTCATTTGGTAGCTGCTTAAAGATCTAACTAACCAGGAGAGACATTTTCCTGCTGTCAGAGTTGGAATCTGCAAAGACTTGGCTTCAACCCTAGGTCTAACCCTAAACTCCAAAGAGATAAAACATCATACGCTTCCTTTATCTTAATCTCACAATGGGACTGAGCAAATTAGCTCCTTTCCCCAAAGTGGGTGCATACTTCCCTTGAGCTCAGATGACCCAAGTGGACACAGAGGCAGGGTATCATGTTGGTTCAAACAAGTTTTGAAATGCAAAAACAGACCTGGGTTCAACGCTCAGCCACATCTAGCTGTGCTTCTTGGGACTAACCCTTAGCTTCTCTCTGTTCCTCTATAAATAGGTATTAAAGACAATTTTCCTATGAATTAATGTGTAAACCATTTAGCATTTGGAGGTGCACAATGCCTACTGGCTTTAAGCAAGTACTATCAAGTACTCAGAAGTGGTTTAGATGTTCAGGAAACATTTTTCCCCCTGAATTGAGCCACTTCGATTGATCAATAATATTTATTTATTATTCTCTGGGTACTGAGCTTTCCATAGGCTATTGATCGAGACAACACAAGGCCAGTTCCTTATACACAAAGACAAAATACCCTATGATCTCACTTATGTATAGAATTTTAAAAAGTTGAACTCATATAAGCAAAGAGTAGAATGGCGGTTGCCAAGGTCTTGGAGGCGAGTGGATTGGAGAGATGTTGGTCAGAGGACACAAAATTTCACTTGGAAGAGGAGTACATTCAAGAGACCTATGGTACAATATAGTGGCTATATTTAATAACAATATATCACATTCTTGCACATCTCTGAGATGGTAAAGTGTTCTCACTACAAAAAATAATACACATGTGAGGTCATGCATATGCTAATTAGATTTGGCCATTCCACAAGGTACACCTATATCAAAACTTCATGTTGTATACAATAAATATACACAATTTTTGTCAATTTTTGAAAAAGGGTCTAAAAAAGGGTCAGGGTCTTAGGTAGATGAGAGCTTTGCTGCACAAGGTGGTTCAGGACACGCATGCAAAATCGTGGGCAACATGGACCGAGGAACCAGGCCAGGAGCACAGAGGTGATGCTGCACACAAGAGCGGGCAGGTGGAGCTCAGGGGAAGGGGCATTTAAGGCCGGACAGGCAGGCGAGGAAAGCAGATGACCTGACTCCATCAGATCACCTCTAAAAGGAGTAACACATGGGCAATTTAAGAAAGCCGTTTAAAAGCAAAATTTCTAAGTAAGCGAGAGAAGCTAAAATGAAAGGTTAGAATGCAAACATTCTTCCAAACACCAGTTGCTCGCTCATTTAGATAAGGTTACAAATGAGTCTGCATACACAAGTGGCCTCCCAGGAGTCTGTAAACTCCAGAATGAAACCAAGTAACAAGGCTCTGACTCACACACTCATCTGCTCCTCTCTCTGCCCACATGGGCCAACCAAGGCTTCACTGAATCCATCTGATTAGAAAGTGCACACACATACACACACAAACAGAATATTGTACCATAACTGATTTTAAGCTGCATGCTAATAGGGCAATATTGGGGACAGAAAATACGTAATTAAATCAAAGGCATCGGTACACATCAGAATCAACTATAAAATTCTGGATTTTGTTGTTGTTGTTCAGTTGTTTAGTTTATTTTTGTTTGTGATTTCAGCGACAACTTCTTGTATCCTCACAAGGTCAAGATGTGTGCTGGCTAGGGCTGCCATCACAGAGAATTAAACAACAGAAATTTTATTTTCTCACGGTTCCAGAGACCAGAAGTTTGAGATCAAGATGCCAGAAGGGTTGGCTTCTTCATTTGAAGTGGGACAGTTTCTCTCCCTGTGTCTCCACACGGCTTCCCCTCTGTGTGTGTGTGTGTGTGTGTCCTAATCTCCTCTTCTTATGAGGACACCAGTCACACTGGATCGCGTCCCACCCCCATGGACCCAGTTTATCTCAATTTCCTTTTTAAAGACCCACCTCCAAATTCAGTCACATTCTGAGGTATGGAGGGTTAGAACCCCAACATATGAATTTGGGGGACACACAAGTCAACCCACGACAACACGCTAGTTCAATACAGTTGTTCCTCCGTATCTGTGAATGATTCATTCCAGGACCTCCTGGGGACACTGACTTCCACAGGTGCTCAAGTCCCCGATATATAAAGTGGAGTCGCATTTGCACAGAACCTACGCAAATCCTCCCACACACTTTAAATACCGAATACAATGTAACCGCTACCTACATAATCATGCTTGTAATTGTGTACTGTTTAGGAAATGCTGAAAAAAAAATTCTGCGTTCTGTACAGACAGACACACTTGTTTGTTCTGTTTTTGTTTTGAGTACTTCTGATTCATGGTTAGTTGAATCCATGATGCAGGATCCCTGGATACGAAGGACCAAATGTGTCTCTAAGATGACACTAAGACTTCAGAACATTTTACTAGCTAAATTTGAAAATCACTATTCTCAATTCCCATTCACAGATATGCCATCCAAAAAAAAAATGTTTAAAAATAGATATTCCCTAGTGTCCATCTCCAAATATTTGATCCAATAGGTCTGGGGTGGAGCTGAGGAGACGATACTCTTTTATAAATATTATAGGTGGCCCTTGAAGGATACTCCGAGAAGGACCGACTTCTCAGAGGGATGTGTGATGATGTCACATCCTATCACCCCTCCTTTAACTACAGAGATCTGAGTGGGCCCGTGATTGGGAGAAATATCTTACTTTTTTGGGGAAAGGACAAGGCTCCAAAGACTATGAAACACAGATCTCTCTGCGTATGTTTCCCTGGCTCATGAGGATTCACGATTCCCTCGAGAAAACGGGCAAACGTAAGTAAGACACGTAGCCCTGTGCGTGGCGTAAACCAGTAGTTCCTTTCTCTCGGCTGCTAATACTGACGGGGCAGCGCTGGCCTGCAGGAGCGCCAGGGAAGTGGTGCAGGAAATGATGACGTCGGTTCGCGCAAACCTCTAACCAAACCCTCGGCTCTGCGATTCCCCAAGTTTAGCAGATTTCCCCAGTGTGTCAGCGGGGATTCTTTGATCACAGGAAGAAAGGGATGGGTCTGACTAACTTCAGTGGAAAAAGAGATTACTAGAATGATAGGAGGTAGCTTAAGGGATGGATGGATAGACACCCAGGCTTAAATAAAAAGACAGGAACCTGGGGGCCAGCCCTGGGAACTGCCTCTTCCCTCAAGTCCTACCTGAATCAACCTCAGGTTTTTAACCATACTTGTCTTTTCCCCTGTTTCCCATCACTACGCTCAACATCCAGAGTCTCGGGAGAGAGAACCCCACAGTCCTGCCTGGGCCATATCCACTGTTGGCGAGGGGGCGGTGTCTCGATGCACCATCTTTCCAAGACTGCTCACAGGAGGGAGGAGAATTAACACCAAAAGCACACCGGGGTGCTGGCTACCTCGGGTAGAGACGTTTGCTGCTGCAGGCAACAGCAAGCACGTGCTCACCGGATCCGTCATTTACCTACATGCACGCGCAGCCTAGACGAGGCTTAGCTCAGGCTGTGAAGGAGGACGGGAGGCGTTTTGCTGTCTCAGTGCTGATTTTCTTAGGGCTGTTTTGGGTTTGTCTGTATGATTGGGAAGAAAGCCTTGCCCCCTCTTTGCTCATTCCCACTGGAACCTGCTTGCTTCCTCCTACCACCACACGGGGGAGTCCGCAGATGCCCTATTTATTCGCTTCCTGCCCAATTCCCCTTCCCAATCGAGTATATTTTCCCCCTGGAATGGTATTTAGTTCTCGAAGGAACTGAGCAGGAAGACAGGTCCTCGCTGAGGCATCAGTCACAGAAACGAAGAGTGTCTATGACAAATTAAAATGTCAGCATTATTAGCGGTTCTGCTCGAAGCTGTCTGATCCTGATTTCACGATAAAACAAGAAATGGGATAGATTTGTCTGGGAAAAGGGGCATGATGACGAGGGATATTGGGCTCAGATTAAGGCAAGAGGAAAGGAGAATAAATATTGGAGAGTTCCCCAAAGTGCTGAAATGCCTGGGGAGACTCAAAGAAAGACAATTAATGAACACGTATGTGAATTATAGGATTCAGCAACAAAGATGAAGGAAGGTGACTACCTGTACCTTTCTTTAATTAATCATGTTTCACAATGAAGTTGGGGAAATTAAAATCTGTAACTATTTGGTTGATTTCTTGATTTATTCCTTTGTGCGCATCAATTAACGTTACTGCAAAAACCAGGGAGCGCATGCAATCTGTAAGGAAGAGAGTGCAAGGCAAGGCCTTGTGAAGACAGCATTCTTTTTAACATTTTTTATGTATTTATGAAGTTCTTATTTTAGTAGGGAAGCTTCCCTTGGAGATTATCTAGTGGTCTGAGCTTCTGCAGTTTCAAGAAGGAAAGAACTAATTACTTTGGGGCGAATTCCCTCTGCTTGGAGAAAATTGTGAGGATCGTACCATTAGTTATATAAGATCAGAGCAAGCAATCATCCACTAGTTGTTTTTGCTTGTACACATGCATGTGCGCGCACACACACACACACGTGAACAGATATGAAATCTCACTGACGGTGAGGATCTCGGGCCTGCACCCCGAGGGTCTTCTCCAACAGTCACCGTCTACCCTGGATCTCTGCTACCCCCTGAGCTAATCGCTCCAGTCTGGCTTTAGCTGATCATTTGGGATGCAAATGCAGAGAACTGGTGTTCGTGCTTCTAGAGAGCTGGCTCCGAAGACACAACACTCTGGGGAAACAAGCGCCTCGACTTTTCTTATGAAAGGGGAGTGCCAGTGCTTGGGAGCAGCCGAACAACAGTTTGCAGAGGAGAGGCACCAGGACGCGACGTGGAAAATGTCACCCTCCTTGGGGAGTCCCTGAAATTACTTGCTGGGGGATCCAATAAAAAAGGATAAATTGGTTCTTCCATCGTAAGACAGATGGGGTTCTGAGTCATAAGGGTTAGAACATAAAAATAAGCATCATTTTATTTGGTGTTTCAAGCCCCAGTCTTAGCTATTCTAGACTTTAAAAGCCATCTCATTTGGGAATGGGGGAAGGTAGTTAATTGGAAGCCTTTGAAAGCAAGGAAGCACGTTCGAAGTGATACAGAAATATCTTCGACCTTTTGTTGTAAAGATATGAATGTGCAATAATTTTTGATCTTTGGTTTGAGTCTAAGGCCTTTTGGTGAGTGATTTCTTGCTCATGAACATCCTCATTGTCCTTCCCACATATGTTTCACTAACATTTCCATCTCCAGCAGGGGTCTGCCAACTGTGGCCCCTGGCTTGTTCTTGCAAATAAAGTTTTATAGGAACATAGCCTCCGCCATGCGTTTTGTCTGTGGACGCTTCTGTCAGGGCTGAGGGGTTGCACTGGACATCCTATGGCTTGCAAAGGAGAAAACGGCTCCCAATCAAGGCCCTTTTCAGAAAAAGTTTGCCAACCCCTGGTCTACAGTATCAGTTCTGGTTTTGCTTAAAGTAGAGTGAGAAAGTCAAGACACACTGGAAAGATATTGATTGCAGAGCCTTACCCAATTTCTGCGGGTTCTTCTTCACTAACATTCTGCAGTCCCCTCACCCACAGCTAATCAAAATAATTTCTGGGGCTCCCTTTCATGCAACGTTTCCAAAGCATTTAACTTAGTTTTTCATAGAAACAGCTCTTTTTCTTACTGCACTCATTTTTCATCAGTTTACACAATATTCCACTAAATAATGTAATTACAGTAACAAGTACAGCTGGCAGAAGCAGCCCTGGGAACAAACACAACTGACTCTTGGCAAGCAGGCACCGCAACGGGTGAAGAGAAAGGTAAACTTGTACAAAACAGCCACTTCACAGGAGGCCGTGTGCATCTGCCAATATGTTCGATAAAGGGACTGGACAGCGTGTGTTAATCTGGTAAGTTTGACATGTGGAAGTCAACTGGGTAAGTTGACTTTCTCCTACCACGCCCTTTTACATTGCGTGTCTTGTTTCTCATGGTCATCGGTCTCGCGTTGGACTTGTCTCTTGCCCATGGTTGTCAATGTTCATTTGCCAAATGCATGTCTCTCCCACTAGGCTGTTACGTATAGAGGCCCAAGAACTGTGTAGGATTAAGTATACTGTCACACCTCTACTACCTAACACAGTGATTGCCATATGGGTCATGCTTGAAAAATATTTCTTGAGTAAATAAATGAACGGGAGCAGGCATTGCTACAATGAGCCATCCTAAAGCTATAATCAGGAATACGTAAATCGTGTGAGGTCTCACCGAGGTGTGTGTGCTGGGGGGGGGGGTCTCGGGAGGACTGCTTAGAGTTCCTTCCCCGCTGTCCTAAGAGCCACTGAGGAATGGCAGGTTGGACTTTCAAAGGGAGGGGTGGGGTTAGGGGCAGGGAGAAGGGCCTCTCTGATTCTCATAGCTCAACTCCAAAGCAGTCCGAAGTTTCATTGTCTGATGTCCAGATGGAGGTGATGGGTTTAAGCCAAGAGGATCATTAGCAATTCGCATGATGCAATGCACATCGCCCTTATATCCAGCCGCAATGAGAAACTCGCTTCTAACTGGCCAATTAAATATTGATAATGCAGATCTGCTCCACGGCGTCGTTCACAAGGCTGGCACCATGATTTCCGTAGTTCTAAGACTTCAGTCATTTGCATTCCAGTGTCACCATTTTTGTCATAACTGTGAGCAATCTGCGGCATTATGTAGTTAATATGTATCTTTAAAGCAACTCATTTTTAATCTAAACAAATGGGACATAAAATCCAAAGTGCGGCAAGGAAACTTCGTATTGCCACTGCAAATGGAAAACCAGTATCGGTATTCATAAATAAAAGTTAATGGAAAAAATAAAGTAATATCTAACCATTATTAAGGGCCTTTTCTACACCAGATACAATTCTAGTAACGTCGAATGCAGTAATTATTTTAATCTTTGTACGCACAAACACAGACACAAGTATACACACACATACACACACAACTTATGAAACAAGTGCAATTATTACCTCCATTGAACGGATTAGGAATTTGAGGTGCGCAGGATTTAAGTAACTTGCACAGGGCTACAAAGTACTAAATTGCAAATTCTAAATTTTATCTCAGTAGGCCTAGCTCCAGGCCCCTGGTTGTTAACTACTATATTTTGCAAACAATGTTTTCAAAGTCTAAAGCTATGCTTTTGGGCTCCAGGCTCTAAGCCTGAGGCACATTCCCTTTCTGTTAAAAAAGAAATCTTAGAAACCTGTGTTAGAGCCTTATTAAAGACACTTTAATGTAAAGGGATAGTTTCTCATTGACAGACAAAAGATTGAGAGAGAACTGAAAAGGGAGTAACTCTCTAAGCGACTGCAGCCTTTCTTAATGACTTGGCATGACCTGAAAGCTGTGACTATCACTCAGGGTAGGTGTCTTACATTTGCAGAAATACTGAGCTAGAAGTTGAGGGCAGCACATGTATTTTCCGGGATCCTTTGCTCAGCGCTGACATCCACGTTTTGAGGGTATAGTGGACATCTCCGTGGGGTTATTTACTCAGCCAGCAGTGGCTGCCTTTGCCTGACATTGGAGCCCTTCCTCGATAGTTGGCTCTGGGCAACTAAGTTTATTGATACCATTTCCCTGGACAGAATGAACTAGACTAGAGTGAACAAATGACTCAGCCTGGGCCAATCAGACTTACTTTCCAGGAATTTGCAACCGGGATGCATTGACAGCCCCTATTCCTGCAGGAAGTTGTGTAGCGTAAAGGTGGGAAGGTGCCACCGTGTATAAAAAGTAGAGAGAGACTTTCTGAAAAGACAGATCCAGAATGGGCCCACAAAGAGAAACAAAGAGATAAGAGAGAGCTCTGTAAACTGTGACAGCTTTCCAGTTCTAATCTCTGGTTCTTTGGAGGGCTGGGTGGCATGCCTTTTCTGCTTAGGAGAGCCCAATCAGTCTCTCTTATTTGCATTCAAAGCACATCTTAACCGAGAGGCAGTTTTCCCCAGAATACACCATCAAGCCATCACCTACAGAGCTCGCCCTTTGAATTGTCTTTCAATGAGGGAGGCTGGGTGGCAGTGTCCTCGGTCTTGGTATTTCTAGAAGTAAGAGGAATGAGATAATTATCGGGAATAATACTATATTAGCAATAGCTAACCTTGTTGACTCTGAGGCATATGCTATTTTGGAAATGCTTTAAGTAAATTGTTTTATCCCTTCAACAATCCTATAAAGAAAGCATTCTGATTTTACACCCAGGGGAAGTGAAGCTATGAGAGACTAAGGAGCATTTGGAAATGGGATTTGAACCTAAGGTCCACATGCAGAACTCCAACGACCCTAATCATTCTTCCTACAATGCTGATATTGCAGATCAGGATTTGGGTCCACAGAACAGGTCCTGATCCACCCAGGGTTCATGCCTTTGCCTCCTTAGTAGTTTTCTGACCAAATTTGTGAATCAGCCCCCACACCAACATCTGTTATCCAAAACACAAAAGATCCTTTTGTAACCAAATATTTTATGACTGCTAAGAAAAGGGGACATTTAAATCTCCCACCCTATGACCACAAAATGTTTCCATCTGGTAGACTGCTTAGGAAAACAAAAGGCTACTGGGGTAATTTAATTTGTCTCTTAGATGTTTATTTTTCCACCTGTTGGTCCAGATGCTAGAGAGGTAAATATTGATAGGTGAGTTATGACAAGTGCACAACAATTACCATGACTTGTTGGCAGTGATCAGAGGTGATAGTGGGACAAGCTGGTAGATACAGCCCATAGAATCAGGAGTACTTAAAGCACAGATTCCACGGTGAGCTCTTATGGACCACCTCCCCAAAAGAATCCAGCCAACAATTTGAAACATAAACTCAGAATAAGACTCAGTCTGCTCTAGATTGACAAAACTTGGAGTGGAGAAATGAATAGGTTTCCTGTTGTATAGTTTACTTATTGGCAACAAGAGTAATCTCAGTAGTTTTGAGAAGGGTGAACCAGCCAGTTACTCTTAGGACTAACTCTTAGGAGTAACTGGCTGATACTCTTGTCTTGGGAAGGCTAGGGCTAGGAATCTCATGGGTGGCATCTTTGGGGCCGAGCTGGGTGCTTGGGTAAGGTGCCTTGCACCTGCCCTGACACCTAATGCTGAGAGGAAATGAGCAAAGACTGCATTCAGGACAGTACCAAAGAACACAAGGCAAAATACAAAGGCAGTGCCAAGCTGGGTAGAAAAGTAGGCTAGGATGCGGATATGTGACCTGTGAAATAAAGGTTGGCAGAGAAAGCATCTCTGTTGAATTCTACAAGCCAGAGTTCAGGCAGTTGCTAGGATCTGTATATGATTCCCACAGCTATACATGCGGGGTGAAAGGGAGTACTGGAAGGAACTGATGGGAAGCCAATGACATGAGTGACATAGTGGACCCTTGTGAATCCCTTTTGTGGCAGACTCTGTTGGGTAATTACACCAAAGCCCATTCTCCTCTTCCTCCAGTTTAAGTAAATCCTGATTTTGTTCAGGTGTTAATGTACGTGATGTTGAGGAAGAATCATAACTGCTATAGCCAATCACTGAGACCCCAGGTCCTCTTGCCAGTGATTGACATAGACATTGACCAATGAGATGTAAAAGAACATTTGCAGAGGCAGCTTCTAGAAATGATTTTCCTCCAATAAAATTCAAGAGCTATGAGGATTCCTGAGGACAATGTTGTCATGAGAGGAAGTGATGCTGGCAGGAAGTGAAGCTGGCAGGAAGTGAAGCTGAGAGGAAGGCAGCCATCTTGGAAGAAGGAAAGAAAAGCCAAGAAAACCACAAATATTACAAACCTTGCTTTGATACAGAAAAATCCTCTGTATCAACCCTGGAACCAGGAGGTGATTAAATGTCTTTATCTTTTAAAAAAAACTCCTACTCATCTTTTCTGTAACTCCCAGACAATAGTATCCTGACAAAACTGATGTGATTTTCAAAAGTATTTCTTAGAGTATGTTCTACAACCAAAACTGTTGTGCAGTCAGCTGAGTTTGAAAAAAGTTGTTTATATCCATCTCTATATATTTCACCTTGTACATTAAAGGCTCTGTGAAGTTCTGTAAGTTTTAAAAAAAGACTGACTTTCTTTAACTGTGTATTTCCTAAAATTCATTAATCATAGAATTTCTTTTCAGATTTCTTAATATTTTACAGAGCAAGTACTTCACAGAGTCAATTTTGGAAAACATAATTTAGGGTTTGTGAGAAAAAGAAAGGAGATGGAAAAGAGGAGGTGTTGGGTACGCCAATCCTTACACTGTGTCAAAAAACAGGCCACAAAACAGAAAGTGCAGCTTTATCTTTCTGCATCATCTGCTGTTTCCAGGAGGCCAAGGAAGAGGAATACATTTTACAGACAACCCACTTGTATCCCTGAATTCTGACAACACCACAGAATGCACTAACAAAGGTTTCTAAACTTGACAGCACGACTATAGTCCAATCACCCTGTGTAGCAAATGGGGAAGTGCATTTTGCTTGCTGCATTTAGAACATGTTTTAATTGTGGCTTGCAGACAGATACCCTTAAATGATGTTGGTAACTAAATAGATTTCTATTTTTCTTCCACTCTCTCTCTTTCTAAGAAAATGAAATGAGATTCAAGTAAATGCATTTCATTGAGATGGCTAGGTATTAATGTTTTCTTTCTAAATTTCAGAAACTCTGAAAACAGAAATGGCCCCTTCAAGAAAACAATCACCTCAATAAATGAGGTTTTCTTTTGAGGGGTCACACACACGTGAGAGAAAGGAAAGGAGACAAGGAGGGAGGAAGAGGAAAAGATAGGCGGCATGGAGCAAAAATGGCCAGAAGAATGATCCACGCGGATGAGACACCTACCCAGGCATAATGACACCAGGGATCTCCCATGGGGAACTGGATGCCTCAGTTAGATGGGAAGGAAAAACGTCACTGCATTCACTTTGGAACCATTTAAATTTTAAACCATGTTCCATCTGTCCAAATCTGTTATCTATTAATTCAAAGCACAAATGAGTTTAAAATGCAAAAACAATGACAATAGCAGCAGAAACACACAAAGAGCTCCCAGTGCATGACGTTAGAGATGGTCTTATATGGGGCTTGTTGGAGCCTCACCTGGGACTAAACTTAATGAATCATCATTTCAAACCAGCGTTTCAATTTATGTAACAGAGAGAGGAGGACTCCATTTCTGTTCCTAAACCACGCCCCCACAGACAATGTCTTCATCAGTGGGAAATAATCCCTCAAATTGCAAACAAGCACTTCATTACCTCCTGCAAAGTGCTTAATTTGCCAGGTGAGTGCCATTTGCAATAGAGGTTTCAATATTATCTCAATCCTCAGGAATTCAGCAGGGACTCTGGAGACAAAGGCACACACTCCTCTTTATCTGTTATCTAGCTCTGACCTAGTTCTGGCCATCGTCCCTGTCCAAACAGGAAGAGAAATCTGAAGTTGCGATACATTATTTACTAGGATGAACCAGTAATTCAGACTGCAGAGGGGGGAAAAAAAGCAGTAAGAGAGCTCAGAAAAGCTTAAAACATCTTGAAATCTGTTTCATGAAGGAAGGAGTCACAACTCATGTTGGCCCAGGTACTTAGGAAGACAGTGGGTAGAGATGAGAGGTTAATGGAGAGGACCATGCAGGGATAGCGCATAAAATACATATGCATAAAAAGAGGAGAAAACTGCAACTCACTTTCTTGGTTTCATGCAACTGGATTCTGTTGTTTGTTTTAGCTGAGGACTTAAACCTGATACCAAAACTATCTGTGAAATGGAAATAAATCCCATAAGTCATTGCCACCTTGAGACTACGGTAAGGTAAACGCTCTTGAAAGTTACAAGGCAGTGTATAAAGCCATTAGATTCATTTAATAAACTATTTTATTTATTAGAGACCCTGAGCACAATGGTCCCACAACCCCAAACCAAACCTGTTGTGATTTTTTAAAAAGAATTAGACTCCTCTAGCTTTTATAACAATTTGGAAACATGACTATGAGGTGCATCATCCAATAAAAATGTCAAAATTCCATCCGTGACGCCGAAGATAAACCAATCATGACTCCAAACGCATCCGCCCAAAACACGAATGCATTTAAAAAGGAAACAAATAGGGGAGAAAAATCCCGATGTTCTTTTAATGCCATCCCCATGCCAAGAAGAATGTCCACTGAGACGCCATAAAAGCAGAATAATGCCACCAAGCTCCATTTGTAAGCAAACCATTCCCTCCTCGTCTAGGGAAAACTTTTTACATTTAATATACTGGAGGCACTAAGACAGTTTCATTTTTAAGTAGGGAAATAGAATACGAGGTTTAAAAATCCGGTCTCCCGCTCCCATGTACACAAATGCTACTAAAAACCCAAAGGTCTGTGGATGACTTGAATTCTCCTAGAAAATGCCCTTGACATATTCATTGCTCACCTCCCCCAGCCAACAGCAAAAGAGCATTTTAGCCACTCAGCAAACAGCCTGGTATTCACATTAAGAAAGGCAGTAAGGCATCCTTTTGACCTTTGTTATTACTTAGACCTCATGTTGTACATAAAAAGAGTACAATGATGTCAAACAAATTCCAGAAGAGAAGTATTTATTGCTGAATCTAAATCAAAAAATCCATATCTACTATAATGGCACTTCAGAAGAAGATATACTATATTTACCAGCTCAATCAATACTAAATTAGCTGGGATAAATATTTTCAACTCAACCAGTCTTCAGATGAAGCCTGTTATTTAAAACCCGTGTCTTGGGAGAGACAAGGAAATTTTTGCTTATCACACAGAAATGAGAACCAGGAAGCTCTGTGCAAGCAGGTTCACCTACCCTTAGCTGCTCTCTTTCACAATTCATCTGTTGTCTGGAAACCTACAAAGGAAAGACAATGAGAGGGGGAAGTCAGAAAGTTCTGCACAAGACAAGGATAAAAGAAAACAGAAAGTTACTTTTAATCACTTGGCTCAAAGGAAACTGAAAATTCATTAATTATGCATTTAATTTTTCTTTAGGTCTATATAGCCCAAGCTTCACTTGGAGTTTCAAGTGTATGATCCAGAAACACAGCTGGGTTGAGTCAGAGATTGGGATGGGATGAGGAGAGAAGTGCAGGAGAGGATGTGGGAGGTAAAATCTGCCCAGCATGAGGGCTCCCCTAACAGGGGCAGGTGTTCCTCCCTGAAGGCGCACTCGAGGTGGTTGTGATAAGGCACTGGAGTGTCCTCTCCAATGCTAATGGCCAGTAATATCACCTAGACCACGCCTGGGCTAACAGGTTGTTGCATTCTATGGCCCAGTTCTATTTGAATGGTAGATATCTCCCTAGGACTGCGTTGGGGGAGGATTCTGAGATCAATTCATATATCAGAGAAATTAAACCTGATCAATGTATGATATCTGCCATAAAATCCAGAAAGAGAGACTAGCAATACCTACACCATGCATTGATTATTTTTCCCCTACCGACATGTTTCTCTTAACATCCAAGTGTGCTGCTTTAGAGTGACCATATAATTTATCATCCAAACAAGAAAAAATATGTCCGTTAAGGGGGCTATGTGGGGTGCTACTAAATGACTACGCTAAGGACACAGATGTAAAGTGAGGCATTCAAGGCAAACTGGGATATAGGGGCACTCCACCTAAATGGGAACTGGCGGGCTCTGCCTTCAGCTCTAAAGACTAGGCTGAAATAAAGTTTAGGATTGCATTCTCAATTTCTTCTGTGTCTTTCTAGTATTTTCTTAACCAATGAAACAACTCCCGATTCCTAGTACCTGATGGTATACTGCAAGTTACTGAAACTTTTACTAAGGGATAGGGAGGTTTAGGAAGTGACTTTTGATGTATATTTTATACATTTTGTATTGGAAGTTTTTTCTTACTTTCTCTAAAACAAAACCAGGAGTCTTTAGGATGCACCAGAGCCCAAATCTATTAAGTCGGTCTGTTCTATGCCCTTTAACTTAGAAATATTACATCTAAGAATAGCTCTTAATAAGCAAAGAGGTGCACAAATGTTTATTTACTTTTCAGTTAACCACAGCATTATTCATGAATAAAGAAAGCATAAACATTACAATGTGTAATAATAGGAAAATAAAAAATAAATTATAATATTATATATAAATTATAAATATGTATAAATTGTAATTATAATATAATATGATGGCATAACATGCAGCATTTAGAAACATGGTTTTTAGAAATACAGACCCAGGAAATGCTACGAAGGCACTATTTAGTTTTTAAGAAAAACTACAAAAGGGTACAGTCATCATGGCTCCTATTTTGTGTTAGAAAACACTGAAATGGATCATTAAAGAAAAGTGAGAAAAATAAAAATAGCTAGAGAGAAAAGAACTGGGAATAAATACTCCAAAAGATTAAAAAGAAAATTGGTACAATTCTATAAATACACACAAAAAATCCCCACATGGCATTATATACTTGAATTAGGTGACTTTATTTTATGTAAATTTATCCATAAACTGTTTTTAAAAAGGAAGTGGGAAAACTTTTAGAGAAGAGAAAGAGATGTGTGGTCACCAGAGGATTGGGGGAAGGGAATGGGGGAGGGGGGTGGCTGCCTAACAGGTATGGAGTTTCTATCCGGGATGACAGAAACCTTCTCAAACTGGAAAATGACAGTTGTACAGCATTGCGAATGTACTGAACGCCACTAAACTGTATCCTTTAAAATGGTAAACTGTATTTCATGTGTGTTTTACCACAATCAAATGAATGAAGTGGGAGGTGAGGTTTTGGTTCTTGACAAGATGGAGAGTGAACCTCTTTACCTGCCTGCCCCACTGGCTGCAGCTGCAAAACCCACAGAACGCAGGGAGCAGCTGAGATCTCTGAAAAGGAGCCCGTAGCAGGTGGAGTGAGAAGGAAGACCAGACTTTACAATACCACCAGACAAGTGGTGAGTTAACCACGTATACCCCCACCAGTATCCGCTGGTGTGGATTCAAGGTAGCCCAGAGCCCAGAATCGGGCATCCACAGACCGTCAGACAGGGAGACCCAGGACAAGCCCTCTCTAGTTTTGTCTTGAGAAGCAGCAGAATGGGGAAAATCTGTATTGCTTTCTCTCTCTTTTTTTTCTTCCTATTTTCTCCCTTTTCTATTTAATCTGTTCCCTGAGGCTGCCGTCTCTGGGAAATCTCAGGGTAGTGTTAGTGGCATCGGCATCAGTGGCAGCAGCAGGGACCACAGACACCCGAGACCTAACAGAGGGGAACCTTCTTCCTTATTGCCTGAGAGGCTGTGGTCCCAAGAGGCGGGGCAAACAAACCCCGTGTTGCCTTTTCTCCCTCTTCTGTTCTCTTGCAACTGGGGTGCAAATGTGGGCTCAGGAGCCCAAGCACGTGGACAGGGTTTAAGAGAAAGCACTAGCTTTCTGGGTGCGGGACCAAAAAAAAAAAAAAAAAAAAAAAGAAAAGAAAAGAAAAAGGAGGTGGGGAACTTAGGAAGCAAAAATTATTTTGAGGATCCTAGAGAGGAAAGGATTTGTGGAATGCCCCGTGTGCAGTGTTTCTTATGAACTCCTGGACTCACCTCTGAGCTGCAGGTGTATATCTCACGCTATGCAGATCCCAAAAGCTTTGAGAACTGAACTAAGGGAGAGGCCACTGCCCAGGTCTCAGACTGGACACACACGCAGGACAACATCTGCCTCTTACCGCAAAGGGTTTGACAACAGAACTGATACCGAATAAAAAAGCCACAAAAGAAAGGTAAGAAACATTAGCCTGAATCCAACAGGACTGTTTGCTTGCTAAAACAAAAATGTCAACAACGAACATAGGATTTAAATAAGACCCAAAGTCTCATAATGCAACATCCAACACACTCTGGATAAAAACCAAACTTACAGAGCATACAAAGAACCAGGAAAATCTAAACTTGCATGAAAAAAAAAGACATTCACAGACACCGAGATGGCACAGATACTGGAATTATCAAGTAAAGACTTTAAAACAGCTATTATAAAAATGCTCCAACAAGTGAGAGGAAAAAAAATATTTAAAGGAAAAAAAATTGACAGTGTCATTAGCAAAGAAACAGGAGATATAAAGAACCAAATGGAAATTTTAGAACTGTAACAAATAACTTAAATTTAAGGGGGAAAAAGCCTCACTGAATGAGTTCAAACACAGAATGAAGATAGTAGGGGAAAAGCATGGAATTTGAGTACATAGTAATAAAAAGTGTCCAATCTAATGAAAAGAGAGAAAAAATATTAGATAAAAAAAGATAGAGAAACTCAGGGACCTATGGAACAATACCAGAGATATAAATATTATGTCACTGGAATTCTAGACCATGAGGATAGAGTTCACTGCAGAAAAACTATTTGGAGAAATAATTGAAGAAAACTTCCCACATTTGGCAAAAGATATAAACTCACAAGTTCAAGAAGCTCCTTAAACCCTAAAGCATTAAACTCAAACCAATCCACGCCCAGCTATATCATAATCAAACAGCTGAAACCTAAAAGAAAAACTTTGAAAATAGCCATAAATGATGTGATACTTATAGAGAAGCAATAATTCAAATAACTGGATTTTTCATTTAAAATAAAAATAAAAATAAACAAAACTGAAAGCCACAAAAAAAAGAGAGAGAGAGAGAGAGGCCAGAAGAAAGTAGCATGCCATTTTTTAATTCCTGGAAAAAAAACAAAACAAAACCGTGAACCCCAAATCCTAAATCCAATGAAAATATCCTTTAGAAATGAAGGTGAAATATTAAGGTAACTAAGAAAATTTATTGTAAACAGCTCTGGTCAAAAATAATTGCTACAGGAAGTTCCCCAGGCAAAGGAAATAATGGTACCCGAAGGAAACTTGGAGCAAGAATGAAGATGAGCAAAGGAAATGGAAAATATATGGGTGAATATAAATAGAATAGACTAGCCTGCCCTTCTTAAGTTCATTAAATATGTTTATCAGGTTAAAGCAAAAAAGTATATATTGCGTGATGACCTTTTCCATGTGTATATACAATATATAAGACAGATGAACACAACATAGAGGAAATTAAGGAGACATACACAGTGATAAGGTTTCTTTTTTCCTCTCCATCCTTATTCAGGTATAATTAACAAATAAAAATTGTATGTATTTAAGGTGTTTGACTTAATGTTTTGATGCATGTATAAACTGTGAAATGATCACCACCAGCAAGCTAATTAACATGGGTGATAAGTTTCTACATTCCAATTGAAGTGGTAGAATAAAATATTGACACTACATAGACTGAGAGAAGTATTTGTATTATAATGCCTACAAGTAACCACCTTAAAAAAAACTACAAAAAGTGATATATTCAAAAGCAAATGATGTTAGAATAATTATATGTCAATACACACATGGAAGCACAAAAGAACCTTGACCTAAACCTCACGCTTTATATAAAAATTAACTCAAAATGGACCACATATCTAAATGTAAAACATAAAACCAAATGGCTGATGCAATTAAAGAGTGAGGACTATACTTTCTTCTTAATGCTTTTCTGTAGTTTTCAAATTATCTTTTACGACATGCAGGGCATGTATAATCAGAAAATATTTTAGTATCGGTGCCTTGCAGAAATACAGGTGTTTTTCAAAATATACAAATAATGGCGGCGTTCACTTTCATTAATTAAATAAAATGTTGCATCTTATAAAAAGTTGAATATTTTTTAACATCAGACTTCAAAACTTGTAAGGATTTGTCAGACTCACAGAAGCACAATGATAACATTTAAAGAAAAACTAGCCTACTGACCTGTGCCATGGGAAGTGACACCATATTATCCCGTTCCTATTACGGAGAATATCAAATGCAAAATACAACAGTAGCCACGAATATAGCTCTGCTGCCCTTTGAATGAAGCTGAACAGGGAAAATGAGAGTTGGGGATAATAAAGACGACATTTCAAGTAATCTCTACTGTGGATAGGTTGGTTTTTTTGTTTTGTCTGCTTGGTTTTTGTAACACAGTGTCCCATATCGTTTTTGCCCATGTTCTAGTAACAATATCCTGCCTCTCTCTCTTTTGGGCCACGCTCTTGATCAATTCCATACATAATGCCAATCAGTTCCAGAATCAATTTCATAATCAATCCCGTACAGAATACACCAGCATGCTCCGCCTCCTGCCTGGTAGAGTCTGCACCTGCCATTACCTCTTTGGCCGGAAGTTAAGTGTTATCAGCCACTCTGAGAGTCAGCCCAGTGCCATCTGCATCTTCTGAGTGAGCCGGCCAGCGACCTTCTCCTCCTTCAAGGAGGGGTCACCAGGTGCGAATGCATGATTCCCTCTCCTCCCCCTGCCTAAAGGCGGAGAGCCAGTTGTGCGGGACGGCCGAGTTCCACCGTGGGTCTGTGTTTCTGTTGCAGCCGTGCTCATCAAACACCACCCCAAACAGGATGTAATTGCGCTCTGAGGACTCACTAAGTTATTGCTGGGCCTAATGAGGCCCTTAAAAATATTTCCCCATAACCATTCTGAGAGAGGTTCAGAGAGTGGGGGTGGGGGTAGGGGAGAGGAAGTACCTGTAATTCCCTATTGCCCGTGATGAAGAAAGACCCTTCCCGTGCACCCTTTAAAAGCCAGCCTTGAAAAATATCTTAAATGTACACTTCACTAAATGTCATTTCATTTGGAAACTAACACGTGATATTTTTTTTTTTTTACCTCCCATGGCAGTAATGCACAAAACCAATATATTTTATGGCCTAAATGAAAAAAGGGAAAGTGGAAGGTCGGGCGCTACTCCTTTAAGATGCTTCCAGAATCAAATACCACTCTCGATAGGGCTGCCAAGTAAGCACTTATGAAAGGTTAGAAACTGAAGCAATAAACTTCAGCACGAGGCCCTTTGCTCTCCTGGTTGAATGCGATGCTTAATAGCAGGGATTCATCTTCCCCACCTCCCATCCTCATCTGGCCAACGGGGCCAGAGACTCTTTCTCAGACTCAGCCTTTTTCATCCTTCTCCTGAATGTGAGTTCTGTCTCATCGGTTCTTCCCACCTCATCCTGACCCTATTTCCGGTCTGATTTTGCCTCCCACACATCAGACTGGCTCTGCAAGGACCAGGACTGAGTCTTGCTTGGCTTTCTTTTTCCAGAGCCCAGGATGATGTTTAGAATCCACTGGCTTGCCCATCCATCCATTTCTCTTGATAGACAGACAGACAGACAGACAGACAGACAGACAGACAGACAGACAGACAGACAGACAATCTCAAGCATCCCTGGATGTCAGACAATGTCCTAAGTACCGAGACTATGACAGCAAGGAATACAGCTGGAGCTTATCATCTGGGTGGGGGAACAAAGTGAGTCCATCCACAGTTATGATACAGAGAACACTTGCCACGGTGAAAATACAAGATGTGCTCATGGCACATAGAAATACATCAACCTTGGCTCGGAGCGTCAGAAAAGGTGTTAGTATTTGGTTTGTTTTCGTTTTGTTTTTTTAGACAAGGTATCCTGGGGAAGAGTGGGGGGAAAAGTACTCAGAGGAAAAGGGAGAATGTGTGAAGAGCTCAGTGAGTTTATGGAAGTGCAGTAATGGAATATAGCAGAAGAGTCAAGTGCAAGAGGAAATTGGTGAGAGATTAACTCGGAGTGGGAAATGTAGGAATCAAAAGAAATAAGAACGCGTGCAATAAATGAACGGATAAACAGATGTGCCTGTTTTTGTGTTTGTAATAACACACTGTTGGAAAATCCAGTGTTCAGGACAATTGTGAACCATTTAGAAGAAAAGTGCCAGGGAAGTGCAGCAGCGTAGAATTCAATGCATCAAATCAACTGGTAGCTGTGCATGTTTCTCAGCTTTGTTGTTTTTGTAATCGTTATAAATTCTTCTGAAACTGAACAGCCTTCTCCTATAAACACATGCCTCGAAGTACCTGGGTGGGCACTACAGGCGGCCTTTTCCTGAATGCATTTCAGGATTATTATAGACACTTGACATATGCTCTCTGAGTATCTCCTATCTACCTAGCACTGTGAAGGGAAGGGGATACAGAGACAAAGGACATATAGTGCATTTTATTTTTTAAAAACTCAAAGGGAGCAGAAGGGGGATGAATAAAATGAAGATTATGATGCAGGATCCTAAGTGTGCTAGCAAAAGAAAACCTAGGGCTCCCCCAAAGGAGAGGTACCGACCTAGCCTGCCAGGTGGGGTGACTAGTGGGTGGAGGGAGGCATCAGTCAGGGGTTTCAGAGATGGGACCCGTGACTGGCCCCTTACTGAGTTGAGTAAGAGCTGGGCAGGCTGACCTACTCAAGGATTTGGGAAAAGGAGACCACAAAAAGCACGATCTGAGGTAGGACAGCATTAAAAGGGAGAACACTGGATGGGGGTGGGAGTGGAAACAAAGGCACACTGGTCTTGCAAAACCTTTATGTTTTGCTCAGTTTTAACTACACTGCTAAGGAAAAGAATTAATCATTTTTGAGAGAAATAAATTTCATACCAACAATTGTTAAAATGTATCAGATGTTTATAACATGCGAGAAAATGTGCTGAGCACTTCCTTAGGAAGTGCTTGGTTGATGCTCACAACTTCATAAGCAGGTAGTATCCTTAGCTCCTTTTCACAGGGGGGGAAACTGAGGCACAGAGCGAGTGAGGGAATTCCTCAAGTTATACAGCTGGGAAGTACTGGAGAGGAAATTGCCACCCAGATGGCTTGACTCAGGTCCCTTTCTGAAGGACTGCTGGGCACAGCTCTCAGTTGTCAAAGAAATCAACCCAAACCACAGATACCTACTTAGTTAACCTTCCTGCCTTCCTCCCCTCTTCTGTGCCTCGTTTGTCTTCAGTAGGTGCCTTTCAGATGCTCTGCCCCGATGGGACACTGTTTACATGCTTATTTATCGACGATAGAACATACATTGACTGTGCTGTCTGGTTCCATAAAGCAAAAATTTCCATGCTTGGCTTCTTGCGCTATAGACCAGGATAATTTCCACCAAATTATTTAATAGATTTCTTTGATATCAACCCACGGAGTCCTTCTATAGATCCAGTTTTCTCACCAGTGGAGACTGGAGCCTCAGAAATCAGACTACCTGAGTCCAGTCCTTGCTCACCATCTATGTAACATTAGCCACGTTATATAATCTCGGTGGTCTCAATTTCCCCATCTGTAGAATAGGGATAATATTGTACCTGCATACTGTTTAATACTGTTGCAAACATAAGATAATCCATTTGAAGTACTAAGAAAAGAACTTAGTACATTTAAACAATTAAACAAATACTAGTGATTAGTATTAAAATCAATGTGAGATCCAGGAGGTTTTCAGAAGGAGCACTGGTCCAAATGACTTAGATTTAAATCCTGGATTTGCCCTGCAAGAAGCCTTGTGAATGTGGCTGAATTAATGACACATTTTAAGCCTCAGAAACAGTTTCTTTTTTTTTAATGTTCAGTGTAACATTTTATTTATTTTTTTTTATTTCAGGATATTATGGGGTTACAAACATTTTAGTTATAAGTAATGACTTTCCTCACCCAAGCCAGAGAGAGAGGTGTGCCCTTCCCCCACACAATGCACACCGCATCCATTAGAGGGCAGTGGTTGTCCTGACATTTTGAAAGGTTTGGTATTATCCTTTTGGAGAAGGGTGAATAAATTGGTACCACCTATTGTGGTGGGGTCATTTGGTAGCTATCACAATGTAGAATGTTCATTTCCTCTTCTAGGAATCTCCTTAACAGAGTGCAGGGGTGAATGGAGAATAGGTAGTGCTTGTCACAGAATATGCCTAGAGCTGTGAAGAATGTCAGTGACCATCAGTACCAAAATGGTTAAAAGAACTGTGGTTCGTCTATAATATGGGTTGGAAAACTTTTTTGTATAAAGAGACAAATGGTAAATAGTTTTGGCTTTGAGATCCATAGAGTCTCCCTTTCTACTATAGCAACTCAACTCTACCACTGCAGTGAGAAAGCAGCCATAGACAATGTGTAAACAAGTGGGTGCAGCTGTGTTCCAATAAAACTTTATTTAAAACAGGAAGTGGGCCAGATGTGGCCCACCACTATAATTAGAAATTTACTGATTTGGGGAAAGATATCTATGATAGAATAAAACAAAAGCACAAGTTAAACCAATTTTTAAAATATAATCTAATTCTTGTTTAAAAAGCTAAAGCTACACACACACAAAAACACACACACACAGAGAGAGAGAGAGAGAGAGAGAGAGAGAAAATATCCATTTATACATGGAAAATGTCTGGAATGATAAACACCAAATTGCAAACAAAAGCCCCGAAATTATGTCCTGGGAATGAGAATAACAGAGAGGAAAGGGCAATGAAACTGTTTATTTTTTTTTTCATTTTTAATCTTTGGTTCTATTTTATTACTTCAACTTCTTGTAATAAACATGCACTGCGTTTGTAAATTCAAAGGAAGAATAGCCATAATAATATAATTTAAACAGCTGAGTTATAGGGTTGTGGTCATAGTTAAATGAGATGTTATTATATGCAGAGCATCAAACCCAGACCTGGCCTGGCACATAGTGTTTGATTAATGATAGTTACCAATATCTCCTCCAGAACACCAAAAGGGTAAACCCAGGGTGGCTATCTCAAAAATAGACCATCTCCAATTTTTCAAGGACACTTTGCATTTTTGTGTGGATTCTCTTCAACAGGAAAGCAAAAATACAAATATAAAATAAAATAAAAAGAGAGGTTGATTCACCCAGTCCATTTCTGGGGTCTTACGTTTAGTAGATAATAGGAATTTATAAAGACCTGAGCCACCGAATATAATACAATCCTATAGTCCATCATGTCGCTTTAATCAGGTTCATGGCTTTTTGCAAATGCATGAAGTGTGTTCTCTGATTGTAAGAAAACAAGATCGTTTATGTCAGATAAGCAAATACAGATCCCATCACTCGTTGTGGCAGTTGTTTCTTTTGGTATAGGGGAGAAAAAAAAAAGAAGTGTGTTACAGTAGTAAGTGCTTAGAATTCAGGAAAGCAAGTGAGAAATAATCAATTAAAGAAATAAAAACCAAAAAGTCACAACAATGAGTCAAGTCAGCCGTGATTAATTAACTCGATTCTGGCTCGTGTTGTAAAATGAAGAAAATGCATTTGAGAGAACAACTTGGGGAATCCACCCAGCGCTCCCATGGCATTTTCATTTTAACCTTAGGGAGAACCATTATCTGCTGCTAAAATCTTGTCTGGTTTTGTAAAGGTGCCAGCTTTTGGGGGTCAGGGGAGAAGCAGAGAGAGGCTGGCAAGGCAGAGTACTAAGTAGGAAAAAAACACCAGATTTTTTTTGTATATACACTTGCACAGATAAACCCAAATGCTGAAAGCACTAACATATTTAATTTATGGCTAGCAGTCCTTGGGGATGCTTTATTTAGTGCATCCTAAAAAATCTCATGACACTTAGTATTTTCAGGACTTGAACGACCAGTGGTGTGGTATGTTCCAAGCAGTACAAAACACTTAGCGAGCACTTCTGCTGCTGTTCCTTTAAAAACAATATTGTCTGATATTGGTACTTTTGTCCAGAGAGTCCCTGTTCTGCATGTAAATCCATGGGGGAGATCATCAAGTGTTGGTTATTTCATTAAGGGATGTCGAAGGTCAGGGTGGCCGCAGAATTTGGACATGCCTGAAATTATAGGTTTGAAGGAGCTGTTTTCTTTGGAGGAAATGCTTTTTTACACTTGCTCTGCCAGGCACCCACTTGTTAAATACCCCATTAGCAACAGAAGAAGTCCCCCAGGTCTGAGACAAGGCTGTGCAGGCAGATGGATTCCACAGACAAACACTGCGCAAGAGGTGGCAGCCACCAGCAAACACATGGCCAGCGCCCCCTTCGGTCTCCTGCATCCAACTGTTTGCTGCGAGGATGCAGTCTTGCAGAGTGGCTCGTTTCAGGCCTGGCGCTGGTCTTGAAATGAAAGGGCAGCCCCCGGCCACGAAGAGCCTGGCTGGTCTGACACATGTAAGCACCTCGACAAGCAACACCACAAAATGTCTTTGTATCTGATAACTTGCAAGGTGGGAGAAACATATTGCCTATTATTTATTCTAATAATAAACCATTACCCCAGGCACATTTTTTATTTTCCAGATTTAATAAGGTATTTTGTGAACCGAGGCAGAGGAGGGTTGGAGAAAACAATTGCAGTTATTACGGAGATGATTTCTATTTGTTTCAGCGGCACAAGCAATCACCATTCCTTTCCTTCATAATCAAGGGTTATAATTGTCCTCCCTCAAACCCCACCCCAACCCTTCGCTCAGTCCAGGAAAATTCGAACAATACTCACCAAACTGTCCTGGGGCACTAAAAGGGCTTGGCATGCTTCCCTGAACAAATCTCCTGGGACCATCATTACCCTATAGCTGGAGAAATCTGATTATGAAGCATGGGCATCTCGACTCAGATTTTCCCATCATCCTCCTCTCCACATCCAGAGGTGGGAAAAAGGCAGGAGGTGATTTACATACCATTTGCATATCTCTACTTGGATAGAATGTATGTTCTCAAGACAGTTTCCAAGTTGAGCTACTTTAACTTGACTCCTTTCTTTTTTTTTTCTTTCTCACTGGATGTTACAGAATTCTAATGATAATTTTATCAGAAGTTGATAATTTTATAATCTGTATCCCAATTAAATAGATTCAGCAGAGACACACAGGCCATGGCCTTATCTGGGCAGTCATCTTGATCATATTAATTGAGAGACATTTGAGAGGCGTCTAAAATGCGGTGGTTAAGAGAACAAACTCTAAAGCCAGACTTCCAAGGTTCAAAGCTCAACTTGACTCCTTATTAGCTCAGGGACCTTGAACAAATTCCTTGCCTGGGCCTGCCCAAGTGCCCCATAGGGTCATCAAAGGTTTGAATGAGTTAATATTTGCAAAGCAATTAGAAGAGGGTCTGGAACGCAGAAAGCACTCTATGCGTGCCTTTTCAAAGCAAGAAAGTAGATTTAATTCAACAGTCTATTAGTTGTTGTTGTGATTTGTTCTTTTTATAAGTGGACAATGGGCTGCACCTGCCTCACTATGTGCTTAGATGTTGGGTAGCAAAAAAAAAAAACCAAACATCATGGTGGTAGAAAAATCAAAGCTTTGAAAAGTGGCTGACGCTTCTGGAAGTTTTGTGCTGGGATATTAAAAGTCCACTGTCTACCGATAGTAGACAATGTCAACAGAAATAAATCATGTAACAACTACTGTGCTATCATGGAAAGAAAAATCAAGGTGAACTACGTCCCATTGGACCAATTTCCCAGACAAGGAAACAGGGATGTAAGCGCCTTTCTATTCTAGGCCACCCTGGGTGAACATCCCCGGGCCGGCGCCTACGCGATGCTGCTCTTGCAGCCGAAGAAATCTTTACATAGCTGTGAGAGGTCTTTTCCATTCCTGATTTCTATGACTTTACAGAATGTCATTATTTAAGAAATGGGAACAAATCTGTAGCTTGAGAAGCTTGAGGAGTATTCATTTTCTAATTTTCCAGTTCAGTTGTCTGAAAGGGTTGGCTGGGTGAGGGTTGTTATTGTTGGTGTGTGCGTGTGCGTATGTGTGTGTGTGTGTGCACATGCCTGGGTGTGCTCACCCTCTCCCAGCAAAGCTTGATGGAAAGAGCCCTGGAAGACACACGCTTCAGGGGAAAAAATGAGTTCTTAAAACTCAAAACTTAAAGAATCTTCCCTGCAAGCCCTGGCTCTCCAAAGTTCCGAGACAAGGAGCAGGCATCTGCGTAACCCGCAGGGGATTTAAGAGGAGAATCTAGGTCACCTGGCTGTTTGCTTTGTCATCATCAGTATTAATTAGACACTGGAAGTAATGACTGAGCTCCGAGAGCTCTTCAGATTTAAAATAATAATAATAATAATAAACCAACGGAGCAGAGCTTTACCTTCGGAAAGAAAATATTTTCACAAGTAGCAGCGTTCTGGAAGGAACTGAGTGGGGAAACCTTGCAATTAAATTCTGCAAATGCGCTCTGAAATAATCCCAGGGGAGGTCTTATCTGTACTTAATATTCAAATAAATATTCTTTTTGTGTGCAGCGCGTTCGATAGGGTGCACTTTATTTAATTTAAGTGTACAACGCGATCACTATCATGAGGGATAATCACACGGAGTGGTAGAGCCCTTTAGCCAGGATAAATGGGCCAGCTCCACGGTCCAACGGCACTCGGGGGAGGAAGGAAATGGAAGGTCCCCGAGGACGGTTTTCCCTGGGAGTGTGCTACAGGCCCTTGACACTCAAAGTGAGGCCGGGACCAGCAGTGCCGGTCATCACCCTGGAGCTCATTAGAAACACCCAGAACAGACCCCAGCCCAGACCAACACAATCAGAATCTGCATTTTCCAAGACCAGGCCAGAAGGGCTCACATTAGTCTAGAGAAGTTAGCTGCCCTCACTGAGAACTCGGGGCATCTCTGCTCGTCTGTCCCCCAAGAAGGAAGCCCCTCTGACAGGCCCCCGTCATGTGTCTTCAATGCAATGGGTACCAAAACACCGCGGGGGACGTCTCCAGATGTTTTATGGGAGTTAGAGCTTCAGGGCTCGCCAGGCAGCCTCTTCCATTCCTCCTCCTTTCCCCATCTGCCTCTCTGAAGTGCCCTAGAGATGCTCACAGCCTTACATGCAGCTGGAGCCCAGCAGGGAATCAGGGGGTGCACTGGTGTTAAGCACCTTCAACCTCCCCACACGCCTAGGGGGTTGTTTATGTCCAACCTCAGACCCCCCACCCCTACGTCTCCAGCACCAACCTGGTCACTCCCAGGCACGATCTAGCTTCCGGCCTTCTCCATCCTGCATCTACCTCCTTCAGCGACCTTGTGCAGCAGGTGTTAGCTTTATCATCATCTCCACTGAACAGAGGGGAGCACTGAGATTCAGAGCGGATCAACCAGATGCCCCGAGTTAGGAAAAAGCACAGCCAGGAATGAAATCCAGACTGGCCTGAATCTAGGCCCTGTGATGACAATCACTGAAATGGGTGGCGGGGGGCCGGGAGGCTGGCGCAGGGATCACACTCGGTCACCCCTGCAGGGATGCGTCCTCACCTGCATGGGCCCCCCACCCCCTGCTGTCCACACCTCATCCATGCAATGCAGGGAGGTCAGCGTACACTCACTAAGTGTCTAGGCACAATGTCTTTCTCTTGGCCAAACTCAACACCCTCCCTTTGTCATCAGGGCCTGGTCACTGCCTTCCCTTCCGCTTGTCCCACTCACTCCAACCGGAACACAGGAGCAGGGGGCTGACATCCTTTTCTCGCCTCCTGCAGACAGGGGGTCGTGAACAACATGCACACAGTAGGTGCTTCACGCTATTTTCGGCGAACTGAATTCTGGACGTTGAGCATGATTCCTGCTCACTCACACCGTCTCCCAAATTGCGATGGTTTTCCTGCCAACCTCCCTCCCGAAAGGCAGAAAGGGACGCCCCCGGCCGGGCCAGGCGGGCCCTGGGAAGTCAGACGAGATGCCCGTAGGGGCTGTGCCTGCGGAGGCCTGGAGACGTGCTCGGTGCATGTGGGCCCGAGGTGGGTGTCGCACAGAGGGTGAAAGGACAATCTCCCACGGCCGAGAGAATGACAGGTGGGATCAAGGAGAGGCTACTTGACAATGAGCAGCTTGTTCGCTGGATTATCAGGATCATCATCTCTCGTTCCATCCAAGGATTACTAGAGAGCTCGGTCGGGGAGGGAAGATGCTCCTCTGGCAGCTCTTTAAAATAAAATGAAATGAAATAAAATAAAATAAAGCTCTAGATGTGTTGATGTTCCCACATAAGAGTTGGCCAATCTGTAATTTGCTCATGGCCATGGGTTTTAATCTTTTCTTTTTAAAAAAATTAGGATTGAATTTTTAAAATAATAATAAAACACCAGGGTACTAAGATGAGTGCAAAGGAGCCTCGGTTTCCCTCCCAAAGTTGAGCAAAGCGAGCTCGCCACGCTAACTTCAATAGCAAGCGCCTCAGACAGCGAAGAAGTCTGTCCGCTCAACTCGGCCGAAACCTCGGCCCAGCAGCCGCCGGCAGGAAGGGAGCGAATCCCCTGTAATTACAGGAAGGAGGGACAGAGGAGTCACCAGTCAGTCCCCCCCGGGTGGGTGAGAGGCTCCCTGGGCAAGCAGGGACCACAGGTGTGGCACAGGTGTGAGCCAGGCCCAAGGCGGCGCAAACTGCCTGCATCCTCCAGGCAGCGGGCAAACGCGGAACGCTGTCTGGGAGCCGGGGAGACACTGCGCAAGAGCAATCGCGAGAGCGGAATTTGCAAAGTGCTGCCTCTGCAAGATGCTCTGAACTAAGGGCTTTACCTGCATCACCTCCTCAATCTCATAACAGGCAATCGCCACCTATGCCTGATGAGGTTGATATCGTTATCCTCAGCGTGTGGCTCAGAAAGTTTAAGCAGCCTGCCCAAACTGACACAGCGGGTAAATGGAGAAGCCAGGATTTGAACCCAGCCAGTGAAGCGTGGGGTCCATTCACTGGGCCTCCCTGCCTCTCTGCTCCCAGAGCTGCAGCCACGATCTTGCAGCACACCTGCAGTTGCTTCCTCTCCACCCGACCTGCCGTCTCAGGTCACTCCCGGGCTACAGCCCTGGAAGGGGCAGCATCGTGGACCATGAGACCCTCCACCGCCCATCCCAAACAAGCTGGACCACAGAGGTTCTCTTCCTGCAGGGTGGCTCTGCTCCACACACCCCCGTGTCCATTCTTGAGTATTTTCTTTTCCAACGTAAATACCCACATTCCCTTCAACTCTTCCTCAAACAGCAAGGGTTGGATTTCTTTTCCCCATCCTTAATCATTTCCTCTAGGATAAAGGGGAGACGTGTTTGGAGTCACACAGGGACGAAGCCAAGGTCTGGATCTGCCTCTTACTGGCTGGACTTTGAACATACCCATCACCTCCTGTACTGGGTGTAACTGTGCACCCCCCCCCACTAATCCAGGTCCACCCAGAACCGCAAAATGTGGCCTGATTTGGAGATAGGGGCTTTTGCAAGGCAAGGACCAAGGTAAACTCCTAGGGGATGAGGGTGTGCCCTGGATCCAGAGACAGCGTCCACATAGGAAACAGGAAAGAACATACAGACACAGAGGACACTCCACGGGACGACAGAGGAAGAGACTGGAGCGATGCGGCCACAAGCCAAGGAGCTCCGGAGCCACCAGAAGTTGGAAGGAAGGAAGAATGATGCTCTGCTATAGCCTTTGGAGGGAGCGTGGCATTTCTGTTTCAGACTTGCGCGTCCAGAACCGGAGAGAATACATTTCTGCTGTTTGTAAGCCACCTAGTTTGCGGGCATTGGTTATGGCAGTCCCAGAAGAACCCTCTTCCTATGCCTCATTTCGTCATCTGTAAAATGGGCATGAAAGCCCCTTCCCCACTGGACAGGGGCACTCCCGTGGATGCCACCCCCGTCACTGAAGAGCAGGCCTCTCTGTCGTCATCCACCTACAAAAATGCCATCGACACAGACCTAAGCACACAGCTCACTGGCACCACTGACATCCAAACCAGGGGTCAGGGACCAGTCTACCATTATGACTCCTTGTCCACCCGTTTCCAACCATGTATTACTTTTCTGAATATCTACCCCATCATCCTCCACTTTGCCCAAAAGCGATCACACATGTGTCCAACGAGTATGTCATTTTCGACTTCACACATCCTGTGCCCACCACATCTTCTACATCTCCCATTCCAGGTAGAAGGAATGGTGTTTGCCAGGGTCGGGCTCCTGTGAATGAGTGGATCCCTGAATCAAGTGATCATTCTTTCCTCTTCCAGAAATTCACAAGCCAGGCTTTGCATCATCTTGCCCGGATCCACGTGCAGGGTTCCTGAGTCGTAACCAGCCCGTGTTGGTTTATAGAGGGCCTGCCAGATTCTTTGTCCGGAAATTAGAGTGATATCTGATATTTTTTTCATTTCAAATCTCATAGCCCTCTACTTTTTGCCAAAAATTCTCAATGATATTTAATGATGTTTTGTTCAAGTTACTCCACTGCTTGGGGATAACAGTCTAGGTAAAACATCTATACTTACATAGAGCTAACACTCTGTTAAGTGGGATTTGCCAGCGCCGACTCCATCTCTCATACCAAAGCCTATTCCATCCCGACTGAAGATGATTTTTCTTGACAGAGAAGAGGCAAAAAGAAACTTAAGTTTCATTTATTTATGTGATATATCAGCTTCTTCCATCAGCCCCAAACAGCCTGCCAATTTCTTCTGGCTCTTCTTGATCAGATTTTCGTTTTGCTTTTAGATTTCTACTTTCTGTTTTACATTACCATTAGTTCAAACTCTTAGTTAAGTGCATCTGGAGACTGGGTTCCAAACACTGTGCTTACACACTGATGTGGCCACTTCAACTTTCACTATTTTATGGATATGGAAACCGATGTTCACATTGCAAACTTTCCCATAAACACATACCAGAGCGGGAGAGCTGCGATTCCCACCCAGGTCTGACCAACACTGGCCGATGCCAGCACCTTCTCTCGTGAGCTTTCTGCACGCTGCTTGCTTTGTTGATCTCAAACCTTTGCATGTGCCAAGTTTTCCATGCTCGCATCACCAAGCCCCACACTCCTATGAGATTTTCTAGATATATCAGGTCTGAGGATAATCTACTGTTGATTCACATCTTCAAATATCCTTTGGAACTATGTCACGAATGAAAGTCACAAGGATACTTGGGTTGGATTTTTTTTTTTAAGTGGGGGCTCCTTATTGTGACGGAGTAAAGAGCCCGTGATGATCAAGCATCAGCGAGAAAAAATCCATCCCATCTAACTCCAGCCCTGTGCTGAGGCAGAGCAATCTCACAGCAGCCCATTTGTACTGAGCAAGACATGAACTGTGTGCCAATTTGATTAGAAAATGGCTTACACGGAGAGCAAGCCCTGTCTATTATGGGGAGAGCTGGACTAATGAATCTTGGAAATGGAAGAGTCTATCTATCCTTCTGCAAATCTGTAAGCCAATTATTATATTGGATCTTGACTTCCAATATTTCTGCAGGCTTCTAGGCAGTGCAACTGTGACAAACAACAGGCAAATGAGAAACCAGGTTTCTCGGGGCTGGGAACACTTTCTGTGCTGAAGAGTAAATACAGCTTCCTTCCTTCCTTTCTCCCTTCTTGTATCCTTCCTTCCCTTCTTCCTTTCTTTTTTGTTTCTTTAAAATATATAAAAAAAGAATGTAATCTGTATGTTGCAGATAGGAAGGAACAGAAATCTATTCATTTTCTCAGTAAAATCAAATAGTTTGACTGGAAACCTTCCTGGCCATGTCTTTTCAAAGTTGAATACTGAAACCTGGGCTTTGGGGATTAAGTTCTATGCCTGCTTATTTCCTGGTGGGGCATCTCTAAGTACATTAGTCTTGGTCAGAGGAGGAGAAGACTGAGGCTAAGAGGAGCTACAGAGAGTGGCTTAGAGCCCTGGGGCCAGACTGCTTGCCTGTGAGTCCTGTCGCTGCCTGACCTTGAGCAAATTACCTGCCCAATCTGCGCCTCTAACAACCCCATTACAAAAAAGGGGATGTTAATAGTACCTAACTCACAGGTTTTTTTATTAGGCATATGAGTTGATATCTAAAAAAGCGCTTTAAAGCAGTTCCTGGCACAGAGACAGAATTCTATAATGCATGTTAAATAAAATAGATGTAATTAACTTATCCAAATAGATGATTCATCTTTTCTATTCATTTACTTGTTTATTAATTAAACAAATATTCATGAGTGTCTACCATGTGCCAGAGAGTTCCATAAGATGCAGCTCCTGCCTGCAGGAAACACTCGGTCTTGTAAGGAAGGCAGATTTTCGGCACTCCAGGGCATGAAAAGCATTTAGGAGAGAGGCATTCAGGAAGAAGTGTCCCTTCTGCCACCAGACATCCTTGGCAAGTGTCCTGCTGTTCAGAGACAATGGAGGAGCGTGTGGGCTGTGGCTGCAGGTCAGCTACACCCCCAGGAGCCACGACACCTGCTTCAGAGAAAACTGGGGGCCAGGCCCCCTGCGGCCTTGCTGGGAATCTGGTCCCGGTATTACCAGGCAAGGCACACGCCCTGCTCTGTGCAAATCCTTCCCTTGCAACCCGGAGACACAGCAAGCAGATTTTAATGTCCAAATCAGCAGGTACCGCATGTAAACTTTCTCTAAATCTGATTTAAAGGTGGCACAGTGCCCTCTGGCAGCGGAAAGGTGAGTCTTAGGAACCAGGGAGAAGGGAGAGCCCTGGGGGCTCAGCAGGCCACTTTACCTAGAGGTGCAGTGTGTGTGTGTGTGTGTGTGGGGGGGTTTCTGCTCAATGTGTCAGCCGGCTCCCTCCCTGCACCTCTGTGCAGAAATGCCACAGCTGCCAGAAGAAGGGTGGAGCAGGGGGATCGAGATGAGGCTGGTGTAAGGTGTGTGTGTGAGAGAGAGAGAAAGCAAGAAAGAGGCAAGGAGGAGAGACATGGATAGATGAAGGAATAGGAAAAGAGAGTCTAAATATGCAGAAACACGAGCCCTGCCCTAAACGGTCCTTTCTCCATTTAATTCTGCAATGGTGAAAAGTCGAATTCCTTGGTAAGGCCGTTTTGTCACGGGCACCTAGGTTAAACCGTTAATTAAACACATTAAGCATGGCCTGGCACCAATTAGCACACCTCAGAGTCCTGCAGGGGGAGGAGAAACGTCAGCCTCACAAGGGCTGGCCTTCTGCCCCAGAAGGGATGGTCTGGATTTCCTCACGGGGGCCCACAGAAGCCGGGTTTCAGGGAGACCCAACCCAGAGGGAGAGCTTCTTGCTGACCCTTGCACCTTGAACTCTGGCCAAGGCCCTGCCACAGGACTATGTGCTGCAGTCTGCGCACCTGCACAGGGGGGGCCTTCTACCTCGCCCCTTTGCTCCCTGTACAGCTTGGGCTCATCCAAGCCCCAGTGCGCCCAGTCCCATGCTGGACCTGGCTTTTTTTTCAAGCGAGGCTGGGGTCTGCACAGGGGCCAGGTGCCCCCGAAGGAAGGACACATCCAGAGCTCTCTTTGCAAGCAGGTCCTCACTGCCGGGTTCCCGGAGCCCAGGCCCAGGCTGCCTCTGCTCCGGTTTGAATCCCTGCGGCGCCATCTGCTGGCCAACTCCTCTCAGTACGGAGGATCCCGGACGCCCGGAGCTGCCGCCCGGCTGGGACATCCCAGTGACTCTGGAGGCCCCAGAGGCCAAGCACGCCCCAGCACTGCCTAAGAGGAGGCGCCACCGTCCATCCAAAATCTGCCCAGGGCACGCCCGCAGCTCCTCCGCTGTGAGGCTGGGAAGCATGCAACCGCACATCGGAAGCCCTGGGATCTGGTTTCATCTCTGCTTTTTGCTCCCTTTGTGGGCACAAATGTCCTGACCCCTCTAGGCCTCAGTTTCCTCATCTATAAAGTGAGGAGTTGAGCAAGGTGACATTTTTGTTTTATTTCAGAATATTACGGGGTACAGATGTTTAGGTTACATAAATTGCCTTTGTCACGCCAGAGTCAGAGCTACAAGCGTGTGTACCCCTCTAGTGTGCACCACCCCAATTAGGTGTGTATATACCCTTCCTCCCCCCCCACTCCCACCTGCCTGGCACCCGATGAATGTGCCTTCCATATGTGCACATAAGTGATCAATTAGTGCAAATCTGATTGGGAGTACATGTGGCGCTTGTTTTTCCATTCTCGTGATACCTCACCTAGTAGAGCAGGCTCCAGCTCCAGCCAGGATAAACAATACAACAGGGGCTAGTTCTGGGGGCCCCTTCCAGCTTTGGGTTTCTGTGAGCCACAGGACTCCCACCCAGACCAAAGACCAACAGGGGCCAGAGATAATTGCAGGGGATGTGGCTCTGAACTCAACCTCGAATCCACTGTCTGAAAAGCTTAACAACAAGGGCAAGACAGAATGCAGTATAATCTGTGCCTGGGGCTCCTCCACTCATGCCTGACTGCGGGCAAGGAGCAGGAGGCCTCCCTGAACATCAAGCAGTGACGGTGGCAGCCGAGGGGCCACCCCGCCATCACCCCTTGCCATCGATCCCATCCTTGCCCTGCTTTATGGAATGAAGGAGCAGCTCCCACCACCTACAGAATTTTTTGCACGAGGGCCTGTAATTATTGCCTATTATTAAAAAGTGCATGAGAGAGAAGCTATGGATTATAAATTCATGGTAGATTATGTTTTAATGTTCCCCAAACAGAATAATAATTGCTAAAACTGCTTTGGGTATCAAGCTTCATTGCACTGAACTGCACTCCAAGAATTATTATTTTTAAAAATCACTTATGGTACCAGGATGGCACAATGTCACTGAACTGGGCCCTCCATGGCAATCTCTGTCAAAGCCACCAAGCCACCGTGCACTAACGTCCGGGGCAGGATGCGAGTGTCAATGCTGTAAATTAAGGTGCAATTTGTAAATGCTTCATTAATATTTATTAAATGATTATTAGATGCTCGTACAATCTTTAATAAGATATTATAAAGCATGTCATTAAAATGCATTAAAAGCATATTCTTAGCAAGCCAAGCCATAGCCCGCTGTTAGGAAATCCCTGGTTTTATGATCCTCTTCCTAAAGCCTTTTCCAAGATATGATTATGATGAGGGTACAGAGGCTTAAGTGGCTGTCTGATCAAAACGTCCCCTAGGAGGGTGACAGATATTGCCCCCATGGGAATCAGAAGCAGCGAGACTTCATTGCTGTCAATTCTCTGTCCAAATTCTGTCTTTATTCCTGCAGGGAACATCTTTACCGATTACAAATACATTTCGATCTTTGGGTGATTAAAAATGTCAGCCTACTACGTTGAGTTGAGAAGGACTCTGAGGCTCTATTTGTGCTAAGAGGAAAAACACATAGTGATTTTGATAAGCTATGCCTTTTTTTTTGAGCACTGTATATGCAAGTTTATATGCCAGGGCAAGTAACACTCACCCCTGATCTAGGACAAGGAAGATAACAGAGGAGTTATGCTGGAGGAACAACTATTATAAAGGTCATTATTTGCTTTCTATTTTTGTTGTGTCATATCCGCACCTGTATGAAAAAAAATGCATGAAAGAGGAAAGTATCTTCTAAAGAATATGTATAGAAAGATGAATTGAGAATAGTTTTCCATTCTTTTGGCATCAAGAGGTCTTCCTTCTGTGGCCCAATAATCCCTCGTTCATTTCCTGAAGGTTGTTAGCCCCTTCCTTCAGTAGCCTCTCATTGCATGTTTTAATTTCTTTGAACTAACCAAGATCTTCCCTACCTCAGTGCCTTTGCACAGGCTGGGCACTTTGCTTAGCATTCTCTGACCTCTACCCTTGAATGGTCATTCCTTCTTGTTTTTCAAGTCTCGGATTACACGCCACCTTCTGCAAATGCATTTCACCACCCACTCTACCTCTACCCTGGCTGTATTGATTTGGTAACAGAGAAGGAAGACTCAGGAATGAGACAGTGGGGTTCAGGCCCCAGTTCCGCAACTTACTAGCTGTGTAAACTTTGGAGCCAGTTATCACATTCTCTGCCTTTTGGCTTCCTAAACGGAGTCAATAAGAACAGTACTCATGGTCACAATAAGCTAACATACAAAGAACATTGAGAAAGCATTTGGAACATACTAAGTACTTGGTAAATATCTGTTGCTCTCATTTTCCCTCCTTAACTACTGCTTTTCTGCTTTCATCTGCTAGATGTCAGCTCCATGGGGGCACGGGGCCAATACAGCCAGAGTCTACTGTAGTGCCTGGCTAATAACAGCTGCCTAATAATGATTAGCTGATTTTTTTTTTTAACCTGGGGCTTCACCAGGGTTAAAAGGTATAAAGCCATATACTCACCAGCAAACTGGTATTAAATGAGCAGCACCTAAGTGGACACATAAGTACCACAGTAATAGGGTATTGGGCAGGGGGGCGGGGGGTGGGCATATACATACATAATGAGTGAGATGTGCACCGTCTGGGGGACGGTCATGCTGGAGACTCAGACTTGTGGGGGGAGGAGGGAAAGGGCATTTATTGAAATCTTAAAATCTGTACCCCCATCATATGCCGAAATAAAAAAAAATAAAGAAAGAAAATATTTTTTGACAAAAAAAAGGTATAAAGCCTAGTTTCTGCCCTCATAGAACATCTAGGCTATAAGGAAGGAAAAGGAAGTATAAATTTCAATTCGACCTTATGAACTCAATGAGGGGGGTGATGTGGACACTCAACATCTGCTCTGGCATCAGCCAAACCTTAGTGTGAGCCCTGCCTCTACCACCTCTCTAAGAATACGGCCTTGGGAGAGTTATCCCATTTCCCTGGCTTCCATTTGTCTTTAGAATGAGGATTAGACTATCTACCTTTAAAAATTAGAAATAATGTATAAACAGGTACAATGCACACTAACTGCACACTTACATAACTTTTTTTTTGAGGCAGAATCTCACTCCATTGCCCCGGCTAGAGTGCTGTGGCATCAGCCTAGCTCACAGCAACCTCAAACTCCTGGGCTCAAGCAGTCCTTCTGCCTCAGCCTCCCGAGTAGCTGGGACCACAGGCATGTGCCACCATGCCTGGCAAATTTTTTCTATGTATTTTTATTTGGCCAATTAATTTCTTTCTATTTTTAGTAGAGAGGGGGTCTCACTCTTGCTCAGGCTGGTTTTGAACTCCTGACCTTGAGCTATCCTCCTGCCTTGGCCTCCCAGAGTGCTAGGATTACAGGTGTGAGCCACCGCGCCCGGCCTGTAACTTTGACTCAAACTATACAAAAGCAAATTATGTGTGTACTCCCAAATGTGTGTACTCCCATAAAATTCTAAAATTAAAAAAAATAATAATATATCAAAAGCTTCATCATACATATCTGGTACATAGTATGTGCTCAATAAATCAATGCTGCTGCTACTATTATTTTATTTTAGTGTACAAAAGGCTTGGCAAATACCATAGTGGACACTTAATCCAGTGTGCAAATAATAAACTGAGGAAAATGGGCCTTGAATTGAAAGAATCTGACTCAGGTGTGGCCAAAGGATCCTGGAAGGTCTCTAGAGCCCTCAGAAGGCAGCCCTGGTTTCCTGGGAACCCTCTGCACTGCCACCAGCCTGCTCACGTCATCAGGGAGGGGTCCCATGGGTACTCCAAGGGACCCTGGCAGCCTGAAGCTTGAGTTTGGTCACCTCCTGGAGTTCCCTGGGCTGGGACGGGGGAAGGAAGCCTGTGCCCCCTCTGGCAGCCAAGATGCTGCTGGTCTGGGAGAACTAGGGTAGGTCCACCCTCACCTCCCCTCGCCTGGCCGAAGTGGCAGCAGGGGGAGGCCTTGGGTCAGCAGCCACCTGCCTCCACCCCAGAATCTCTTCTTGTTCCCTACGCCAACACGCACAGGCCCCGGGGAGCTGTCTCGTAACTCCCAGTACTACTCTCATGAAAAAGCACATTGCCCAGGCAGCCCCACCGCCTCCTCAGCAAGCACCTGGGATTTTAAACACTCCGTGTTCAAATCCCACCTTTGCCACTTTCGAGCTACCAGACTTAAATTATGATACCTGACCTCTTTTAAAAGACTTTTTGTTTTCAATACAAGGGTACTGTTAATGTAAAGGCAATACACATATAAACATAAAATGCCTAATTCACATTACATATATAAATATATATGTACCATATTACAAATACAGGTACACTTAGCACATGCCTGAAGCTGTCAAACTGTTTCTTTGAATGAGCTATTATCGTATTGGACTTTTTAAAAAACACATATCAAGAATGTGCCAGGTGGTGCAAGCGATCCATGCACATGCCAAACCACAGCGTGGCCCCCGAGCCTCCGCCCCGGGAAAGAAGAGCGGACACACAGGCTGAGACATGTGCTGTGAACCAGCGTGGCTCATACGTGGTCTTGTCTTCTGCTTTGCTCTGTGATTCCGGGTGCTCCAGCCCCAGAAGAAAAGTTCAGGACGCTGAAGGATCATGAGTACAGGGGAAAGGCAAGGAGGGAGGAGCGTGTAAGCTTGTCGGCCATACTCAGTCATTTTGTCTTCATTCCCGTTCAGCATGGCGCGTCCCTCCCCACTCCTCTCCCCTGCATGGGGGGGAGGGGCACTGCAAAGCTGGACCGGCCTTTTGGGAGCTGGCAGAACGGCCAGGCCGGGCCCACGTGGTCTTGGTGAAGGCCACTGTAGAGCGAATGTCGGGGCAACGACTAAACCACAAGGACCCAGGTGGCAACCAAGAGAGCCGGGGGTGGGGGGCACGGAGACACCTGTCGGGAAGGAAGAATTTACTGGGCATCTAACTGGGCTGAGAGAAGCTTCCCGCGCCCTTTCATCCTTCATTTATTCGATAAATCTTATTCAGTGTTCACTCAAGCCTGGTACGGAGGTGGGTGCGGGGGAGCAGGGAGGATGTTAGTAGGGACAGGGAGACTTCCTCGTGCTTAGGGTTCCAGGAGAGGGGGAAGTTTTCCTCCTCCTCCCCGCTTCCTTCTGTAGTATTAATATGATCACGTGGGCAGCATCAGCGTGTCCTTTCCCTTCTACCCGTCCACTCTTCATGCTGCCATCCTTGGTCTCCTGCTGGCTTTGGCTGAATACAGATATTCTCCTAGATTGCTTTATATTTTGTTTTCTTTTGAAACTATTTCAGATTTGCAGAGAGAGACGAAGGAAGCACGGAGAGGCCCCGCACGCCCCACACCTGGCCGGAGAGAGGACGCCGTGCCGCAGACACCCCGGCAGGGGAAGCTCGGATGCGGGAAGAGGATGCGACAGGGTCGCCGACCTGCTCTAGCAGACGTCACAGCGGGCATCCTGGGTGACGCAGGATCTCATCGGGGACGAGAAAGAAGGGAAGCCCAGAGGGCAGCGAAGATTATCCCAGGGGGGGAGACAACAAAACGTGCGAGGGCCGGGAGGCGACCCAGAGCAGGGCTCATTCAGAGCAGATGCGAGAAGGTCAGGACTGCCGGGACACGGGCTGGGAGGTGGCCTCTGGGTGACTCCAGTGGCCCGGGATTGACGGGAAATCAGGTGCAGGAGTTTCCTTTTACAAGCTGAACCTGATGGGCACGGCCCAGAAACATGTCGTGTTTGGAACTGGGCATTTCTCCCCGTTCTGTAAGGTCCAAGTCCTCTGCTTTTTTTAGGGCCGACGTCACACCTTTCCCAGTAATGAGTTGCCCTGAGACCACAGCGCCCATCGTGTCATGCTAACCGTAACGCAATAGAATATCCACAGCACGATCCCGGGGGAGGCAGCCACGGGCTGAGAGGTGGCAGGTGAGGGTGCTTTTGAGAACCCGACAAAAGGTATAAAACCTCTTAGCAAAAAATACAACGTGATCTCTCTCTCTCGCTAACACACACACTGACACACACACACACACGCACTTTCACGAAGTCTGTGAAACTCAGTTAAAGCTCCTACTTCAAATCATTCGTTTTGCCTGAAAACTTGGATCCTTTTTTATCCCAAGCATCAACATTTTCTAAACCTACCCCATTTTTTCCCCTCAATCACCAACATAACAAAACCCTTAATGACGTAATTGCACCAAATTATATGATTTCATAGCTTTCTTCAGTACATTAAAAAGAAAGGCAAACAAAGGAAGAGAAGGGAGTTTTTGACAATACATAATTTTATATAAAACAATTTGATGAGTACTAAACAAAATTCCAGGAACACTCCACACTAAAAGAAGGGTGTTATTTTCAAGCTCGGTATGTATCATTACTTCTTAGTCTACACATGCGTGTGCGCACGCGCACACACACACACACTCACATGTAAAAGCCTAGGAAACCAGGAACAAGCTTTCCAGTTCTGAACAAGAGTGGTTTTAATTCACAGACACTGTGCACAGCTCCAAGACTGAACCAATTAAGACAACATGTGTGAGCACACACGTGCACACACGCACACAATTATACTCAAAGAAGTATCCAGAAAAAAGTATCTAACTCTTCTTACAGGGAATGGCCCGAAACCATGCACGGAGCTTAAGATTCTCACTGAAAATAAAGATCCTGTCTGAAATGTCAGAAATCTCCTTGCATAAGGAAAAGCCAGAAGAAACATCTAGAATAAGAGACAGCAGAGAGCGCCTCCCTTCTCCGGGTAGCTGCTGACTTGCAGGGACCCACCGACGACGCCCGCAGATGTGCAGACGGGCTGAGCTTCCGGAGACCGCAGCGCCCCAGCGTGGGGATGGCCGGGCGCAGGCACCGCCTGGCCCGAGGAGCTGGCCGGGTCTGTTTCCAAACGTGAATGGCGATCTCCTGACCGGCACTTCGTAAAATTCCATTCCCTGCCCATCACATCTGCCCGCAGCGGAGGGGAGCACAGCTAATTCACATGCTGCAGGCAGTCTCCAAATGTGGCAGTCTGGTACATTTGCTTTTTACCCTCAATCTCGTCCTGCCGAGCCTCTAAGACTCCAGTGCTCTCTGAACAAATGAATGAATGAATGAATGAACAGAAGACAATTCTAAAAAAAAAAAATGTTGGTTTCCCAGAGGGTCATAATTCATCAGTATTTGTTTGGAAGTCGGCCTGTCTCGGGGTTGTGAAAAGGTGAAGAGAAGAGCTATTGCACATCCAGGAAAGGAAACACTTCCCCCGCCAAGGTCAAGTATATATCAGCCGGGAGACAAAGCAACACTCGTTTCAACCTAAGGCCACAATGTACCTTGACCCCAGCCTCATGAAAACAACAATTTGCAGTCGTCTATAAAACATTTCCTTTGCTTTCTCTGTTCCGTTGGCTTCTTCCAAACTCAGACTCCTGAGTTAGCAGTATCTGGCTGTATTTTACAAGCGTGTGTGCGCGTGTGCATTGCATTCTGAGGTTTGGGGCCAAGATTTATCTCATTCTCTGATGGCATTTTATCGTTATTAGAGAGCCATAAATTTCAGCTCCGTTAGCACTGCATTTAAATATGCACCCACCAAGACAGAAAGGTGCTGGATCTATAGTACGCTATAAATTTCCGTTATCTGCCATCGTTCCAGGCTTGGGCCTCGGCAGAGCACAGCCGAGGCTGCGCGTTTTGTTTAGATAGCCCCCCTTCCCTAAAGGGAGACTTCGCCAACCCTTGAAGCAGATACGATTTGCTGGCCGTGAGTCTGTTTGCACCTTAACAGCTGTTTTGCTTTTTTATTTAGAGAGAACAGGGTTGCCACCATCTGTCTTTTGAAAAATGAGTTCTGCTCACAGCAACATGGAACCATAAAAAAGAGAAAGAGAAAGAGGCTGGAAGATGAAGCCAAATGTCATGATGGAGAGAGGGTCAACTCGGCCAGGAGACAAAAATAATGCTGAAACATTTACTATCTGGGGGGAAAAAGTCATGGATTTCAAGGTTGGTAAACAAGGTAAGAGGGACAGCCAAGAAGAAACACTCTCGAGTTCTCTCCAACAAGTGCCGGCAGAACCCAAATGAATAACCTCACCTGCCAGCTACCTATGTCCTCTGTCACTTAGGCTGCTCAGAGAATCCTAAAACTGCCCTGTGAGGTAGGTATTTTCATCAACTCCACCTTAGGCACAAGCAAAATACTGACATTGGCACCAGCCAGATACGATTTCAAGCTCAGCATTTCCACCTTCTCGCTCTGCAGCCTGCATCGTGCCTGTTTCCGCATCCAGTGAGTGGGCAGTGTCTACCCAGGGGAAGGGTTGCAGGAAGGATTCAATGAGATAATGCGTGCAAAACGCAGCATGCAGTGCTTGGCGCACAGCCGTGCTTCACAAATTTCGTATTTGTTATCAAAGCAGTTAGGTGATTCAGGTTAGTTAGGTCCCCAAGGTGGTGTGAAACGTGAGCCCAGACTTCCATACAGTCTGCAGAGTTCAAGTCCAGTGTTATGTTTTTAATACCTTATAGATCTTTGCTAAAACTTGACCATATAGGCTAGTTTACACCATGGGCACCACACTGACCCTCAATTCTCAGTGACTTACTAGAGCAGGAGGACACTTCTTACATACGCCACGTGTCTAAGATAGACCCTGGCGATGGGGCATGTACTGTTCCAAATGGGCACTCAGGGCTTCAGGTTGACAAAGATCCCACCATCTCAATATAGGAATTCAGATTCACCGCAGCAAGGCATGGGGCTGCTTGGAGAGCTCACAGTCACTCTTCCATGCTTTGTCCCAGAAGTGACACATGTCACTACTGCCCACAACCCATGGGCCATAACTAGTCTCATGGTCCTACCTACCTGCGATGGGAGACTTGGACGTGTAGTCTTCCCAGGAAGGAAGTAACCACATAGTGCCAAGTGCCTTCGAGTCTCTCATGCCAACTAACGGGAAAATGATGGTTAGCTGGGTCTTTCCCGCTCATACACATGTTTCTCTGAAACATGTTGTTTACTTCTATAGATATAATTAAAGCCAAGAAAATTTGCTGTCACACAATTCCTCACTGTGGAGTAATATCTCTGTCTCTGTACCCAAGCAACAACAACAAAAAAGGCATTAAAATGACTTATTGGGAGTGCGATAGGATAGAATAGAAATTTTAACCACTAGACTCCCAATCATAAAAAAAGAATTCAAATACAATCATTCTTCCTTGTTTGCTTAAAAGAGCCTTTTTAGCAAGAGGAGATGAATCACAAGTGGGTGTCTAATAGCTCTTAAGTTAGCTAGAAACGCAGAATAATGTAAACAGCCTTCTATTCAATGCAGTGAAAATTAAGATTAGGGTTTGATATAGGAAGGGAAGAATGCCTGCTCCTCTTCCCAGCCTCTCTGTCTGAACACTGTTTCCCAAACCTGCCTTGTATGCCAGGAGGTTCAGATCGCATAGGTCTACGGTAGGGCTCACACCCCTTGCTTTTTGCCAACTCTGTGAGGTGGTTCTGCTGCCCAGCGGGGGCTGAGAAGCCATGCCCCAGATCCATCAGCTAGGAGAGCAAGCCCAGCAGTGTGAGGAGTCCCTGGTCTCCAATCCCAGATGGTGCATTCACTCAGAGCCTCAGTGTCCCCTCTGGAGTGATACTAGTGTCTTCACAATGTCGTCGGATGCATCTACTATAACCTGACAAATCCAAACCACTGAGGGTGGGTAAGGGGAAAAGGAAAAGAGAATATTAACCTGACTACAGACTCTGTCTCAAATCCCAAGTGTGTGCTGTCCAATAAAGGTACAAGAAAATTATCAGCATATCCATGTTCGAGTGACGCTTATAGCCTGGGAAAGAACCTAGTCTCTACTTTGTCTCCACTTTCCCCCACCCTAGATATAATTTCCATGACCTTGAAAGGCAGGGAGAATCCAGTCTATGTTTCCTCAACTTTCAGGATACATTTTTGCAAAGACTGTTTTCCAAGGTAGACTTTAGTTTACACGTCATTTTGAATAGATTTAGTTCCATTAGTCAAAGTTTCAAGACTTCGGACAGTTCTTTTAAAATTTATTCTGCATACAAAAGTCCCTGTCCCAACAAACTTGTCATTTCAATTATATTGTATATTTATTTTTAGTATACTGAGTGAAAGCTGCTACCTACCACTTGGCCCTGCAATCCCCTGAAACCTCCTCTTTCTTCTTTTAGAGAGAACCTTAGTGTTGGGAATAGAATATATAAGATGTTTAAGATTGTCCTTTTTCCTCTTTGATTCCAAGAAATATAACATCAGTAGTTATGGTGCAATAACAGATTACACCAGGGATTCTCAGCCTCAGCCCTGCTGACATTTTGAAGACAATTCTTTGTTTAGGGGGCTGGCCCAAATATTTCGGGATGGTTAGCAGAATTCCCTAACTCCACCTGCCAGTAGCATGCCCCTCCCAGTTGTAGCAACCAAAAATGTCCCCAGACATTGCCGCATGTCCTCTGGGTCGGCAGGGGGGCAAAAGTGCCTTCAGGTGAGAGAGTGACTTATGTTTATTTCACACAGCTTATAAGCAAAAACCAGATTTAAGCTCTTAACATGTTTAATTCTCTCAACAGCCCTATGAACCTAGGGACTACTTTTATATACGTCTTTAGATAAAAGAATGGATGCTTGGAGAACTGAATGATGGACACCAAAGCCCATGTCCTTTTCTCCGTCCTGTGCATTTCACAAGGTCAATTATCCTACATTCGGTCCATCTAGTTTTAAATGTAAGAACTAAATTAGAAATGAGCTGTAAAGTATATAATACTTTAGCAAGAATACTCAGTCCCTAAGAAGTGATACATTCCCCACATTCCACTCGGATCCCATCACAGAAGGGGTCCCCAAGAAATGCAACATCAATCTAGCCGGTAGTGACCAAGAATGGAGTTCTGTCGGGCACCAATGCTTGAAGAATGCCACCTTCTCTACCCCCCTTCCCCTCTTCACTACAGTAACAAGATTTCAGCTACTGTCCGATTTTTAACAACTGATTCTCTTTTGGGAAATAAGTCTAGACCTATAAGAGGTGTCTGGTAGCAGATGCTGAGAACACTAATTCAAGGAATGTCCCCTTTACCTTTAGCCATCAGTTTGCAGTGGAAATGGTCCCCATTTCTACAAAATACCTGAGGCCAGAGCTAAATGGACAACTGTTTTGAGAGGGACAAATTGGAGGTTTTTGCTGAAAATGTGGCATTTCATTGAGCAGAGAGAGGATGGTAGATCATTCTCTGGCATGGTGGATTGTAAATTTTGTGATTTAGGAGATGCTGAAAGACATTTGCTGCAGCATGGATTGAGAAAGCTATTGGACAAAGATAGAGGAGAGAGGGGAGAGAGGAGGGAGAGCGGAGAGAGAGAGGAGAGAGGAGAGAGGAGAGAGAGAGGAGAGAGGAGAGAGGAGAGGGAGAGAGGGAGAGAGAGAGGGAGAGAGACAGAGAGAGAGAGAGGGAGAGGGAGAGAGACAGAGAGAGAGAGATGCATGAAGAACACAGGCAGTGTGCAAAGACTGTCCTGGTAGCATGTGAACGTTCTTGAAAGACAGCCAAATTCCTACCTTTGAGTGAATAGTAAATTTCCTCTGCTGTTTGAGCTGGCTTGAGTCTGGTCTCTGTGACTCATAAATAAAATAGCTTTGAGCTGGGAGTGGGGAGAAGGTGGCACAGGGGGTCCTGCTTTCTCAGACTCACGGTGCCAGGCGGGAAGGAGGGAAGGAGGCTGCACAGGGCCAGGGAGGCTGCAACTTACTGCTTCGAAAGGGAAGGCCCACACATCCCGAGATGCTCCTTCTTGCTAGGTGTTCTGAGTTTCTGCCTTAATGCATAGTATGATGTACAGTGGGGAAAGGGGGGTCAGCAAAGATCTGTACTCCTTCCTGTAGACTGTACGGGGTTAGTCATCGCAGCTGGTTAGATGCTGTGTACTGAAGTGTGTCCCTACCCCAAATTCGTAAGTTGAAGCCCTCACCCCCAGTGTAAACACATTTGGAGATGGGAGCTTTGGAAATATGAGGTCATAAGGGTGGGGACCTTCCTAATGGGATTAGCATCCCTAAAAGGAAGGTGGGGAGAGAGGGAGAAAGAGAGATGGCTTTCTCTTTCCACCTGCACACACCAAGGAAAGGCCATCTGAAGACACATGGGAATGGCAGCTGTCTATAAGCCAGGAAGAGTCCTCACCGGGACCTGACCATGGTGGCATCTTGATCTTGGACTTCTGGCCCCCAGAACTGTGAGAAAATAAATGTCTACTGTCTAAGTTGCCCAGTCTGTGTCCTGTTGTTATAGCAGCCCGAGAGGACTAAGATATCATTTTGCTGGGATTGGTCAAAACTTCAGAATTTCTGCTCCAACAACTACAAAAAGCAAATCACTCCGGCATTCCCATTTTGACAAAGTCAGCTTAAAATTAATTGTCCCATGATGAAGAAAGGTCTGATGGGCCATAGCCCCTGTGCACCGTCTGGGTATTTAAGAACCACACCGTCCGAGAGAAAGAGAGGGGGCCAGAGACAGGGTGCTCCCAAGTCCTTCTCCCTCTCGTTGCCCTCTCCAGGCAGCTGTTAGTGGCGGCGGGGAAAGGAGACAGATGTGACTCTCCTGTCCTGAGGGAGTGAAGGCTGCTGGATCTCCGACATGCCTGCACGGCCTCAGAATCCGGGGAACAGGGATGACTCACAATTCACGGATGAAAGGAGATGGAGTCGAAGAGAACTAAGTTTCAGTCTCGGGTCGGGTCTGCCACTAACAGTTATGAGACCTCACCTACCAGGCACTCAGTCTCTCAGCCTCCAATCCCTTATCTTTAAAATTGGGACAATTTCCTTTTTTTTTTTTTTGCTTTTTGTTGGGGTATGGAATAGTTACATCGGAAGGCAGAACAAAACACCTACTGCAGCTCTCCACATTCAGTGATGGGCAGTGAATGATAGTGATCATGGTATTATCCCAAGATTATTCCAGGTCTTTGTTGGATTCTTTGGGCTAGAAGTCAATTCTCTTTTTCTGGGGATCTAGACGATCTGGTCTGAACTAGAACAGCTGACCCAGACCACATGATCAGACCACCACATTGTTTGTTATCTACTTAGAAAAAGATGAGGTCAGAGGACGGATGAGAGGCATATATATTTCTGCCATGAGACGTGGGCAGAAGACAGGTTGGAAGAGCACGCAGCAACACGTGAGCTAATTAATACCAGCCAATGGCACCCTAACTCCTTCCCATTTCCCACGAGTGACGTCACTGACCAAATGGCCCAGTCACTGGTCTAGTCACTGACTAGACGGCCCAGACTGTTACAGCAAGACCTAGCAGGAAAAAGCCCACGTGGTGTCAATCCCCACCTGCCATTTACAGTCTTTGAGACCTTGGCAAGGTGCTTGAATCTATGAGACCCTGGCAAAGTGCTTAAATCTTTGAGACGTTGGCACATCACTTAAGCTTTTCGGAGCTTCAATTTCTTCCTCTGAAAAGTGGAAATGATGATAGCATCCCGAGCTCATAATCGTTGAAAGAATGACATGAGTTGATATTGTAAAAGCTCTTAGAACCTGGCCTGGCATGGTGTGAGGATTCCATAAACACCCATCAATTAATTAAATAAAATAAATCCAAATCATTCTGCAGTTTTTGACTCTTCCACTATGCAGACGCAGCCCGAATGTGTCCTTTCTTCCTTTAACCCGTTCCCACCCAGAAGAAAGAATTTGTTTTCAACTAAAAGGGGAGGCCACAGATCAACTTGAAATAAAAAAAAATGTATCAGAAAGAATAGCCAAAGGAAGTTAATTTCTCATCTTGCCCAGTGTTCTGATCGGACTCACTTTGGAGGGAGAACTTTATCAGAGTACTGTCCTCCACTCAAGAGAAGCAAACAGTGCATCTTCCTCCTGGTCTGACCTTGACCTCCCTCAGAGACCACAACATATCCAGCCAGTAGGTTGTGGGGCATTAATGGACCATGCCCACTCTCGCTGAGCATTCTCATCAGCAAAGGCGCCTAACAACCACCAAGCCTCCCCGTGTGTGTCCCAGGGTAGCCATCACACCAGACTCTGGGCTTGAGGCTCATAATGCAAGTTCTTTCTTTTGTGTTCTCTAGATGTCCATGCAAAGCAGTTTTCTCTCGGTCCTGCAGAACCTGCCATTTGGCCCTGAGCCGTCAGTGGGTTTGTGCTGCAGGACTTAATAACGACACACGCGTGTGACAGACACCCCTGGTAGTCACTCACAGCTGATTAAGCCTCACCCATCCTGGAATGATCATGTGCTTTTCAGCAAAGAATAGAGTTGATGCCCTTAGGCAAGCCGTTATAGAAGTTAACTAAATTTGAATTCTCCCAGGGCCTCTTGAGTGCATTCCTTTTTTTTTTTTTTTCCTTAAGAGTTCTCTGAGCTTGTATCAAGTCTAATTGATTTTGTAGCACAGGAAGCCTCACCTCCCAATATAGCACCGGACCCTTTTTCCTTGTAGCCAATGGCAAAAGATCCATTTATAAATTGTTAAACGTGTTCACAGCTAAAGGACACCAAAATAGCCCAGGAATATTTTAATATTCATAGTTTGCTTTGATTAAAATACAAACTTTTCACGTGAGCTCTGGGATTATTTTTCACGATGCAGGCAGGTTACAGAGCTGAGTGCCACTTAATTTAGTGTTTAATCAGGAGAACTGCTGTGGCATCAGGCTGATTAGGTTGGCTCAACTGCTGCCTGCTCAATTTTTCCCCATAATTGCGGGATATTCTTTATGGTGACAAGTGCCCAGACGGTGGAATTCCAATATGCTATACATCAGCTTCTCCATTATTGGATTAGCTGGATGTGGCATTGTTACTGCTGCACTTTCATTCCTATCATTGATCGCGCCGTCCCTGCTATTTCACAATTAATGCAAGCCTGCCGGATTGATCAATCTCCTCGTGCGCACAGGCCGGAGTCGATACGTTCTTATGGCTGCGTGTGAGCGATCTGCAGGGTTTCTCTCGAGGCCTGTGGATTTTTCACCGGGGTGAGAGATTTTCTCGTTTTAAGATGCTTCGGACTGAGCCAGACCACCTGATGCATCGTCTTTGGTCTTACACACGTGCAGAAGAAAGAGGAAGGAGGAAGAAAGAAAGGCATCTTGCTGGTACAGCCGTCCATCTCTTGAATTATTATACTGCTAACCGGATTTTACTTTCTGAAACTTGATGGTATCCATTCAAGACCCTCCAAAGCCAACTCACCAAAAATATCACCCTCAAGGCAGAGAGGGTGAAGAAGACAGAGTTTGCAAACACACTTTCTCTCGTAACAACTCTTCCCACGATGTCAAGGTTATGTTTTCTCAATAATAACTTGCACAGGAGTCAGGAAAGGACAACGGCTGTGGGTGTGGCTGAACCCTGGATGACAAGTTAGCTGCTAACTGCATGGAGCTAATGACAGCTTGAGTTAATTAATATACATTTTATGACATCATTTTAAAAGATATTCTATTAAATATAAAACAAAAGTAATTTCAGCACTGGGGAAATGGGACATGTTTTTTTTTTTTTAAAGGGAAGCAGAAAAAGTTATTGATAATCAATTCTTCCAATGACCATGTCATGGACCCACTAAAAGCCAATTTACCAAATAACCAGTCCTCTGAAAACCATGAGTCCGTCTTTGTGGTTTCTGAGTAAAACCCTGACAAGGTTCCATTGTTAATCTCACCCCAAGAAGTTATAGTCATAAAATGAGAAGGCTTGATGTGCATCTAGTTTTTTTTTTCTTCTAATACATACTAACTTAATTACATTATTTATATTTAGTAATTTTAATTACCATCTAAGCTTTCCCTGTGTTCCATTGATGCTACTTTCCTGGAAGTATATCCTTTTTCTTCAGAGGTATTTTAATGCCTGATTTTATGTAAAAAAAAAAAGGGGTGGGGTGGGGGGGTAGGGTGTAAGTATACATCCCTGGGGGCAGATTCAACAGTGATTCAGAAACTCTTTTTCAAACGGCTTCTCTAGTATTCTCCACCCATCTTTAGACCCATTTTATGCAATGCTCTTGCAAGATTAATCTTTGTAAAGCACGAGCTGATTGTGTTACCTTCCTCTGAGAAACAAAATACCCTCCAAGGCAGAAAAATACCCTCCAAGGTCTACTCAGAGTTTACAGGATAAAACTGTAATCAAATCCTGGCCTCATCTCCCTACCCAGGCCCTCCACACTTTCCAACTCCCTAAGCATCTGTCCTGTGTCATCCTGATTTCTAGTTGCATCTTATTATAATATACTGACCCTATTAGGACGTTGAGAGAAAGTCCTGCCAAGCTCATTTCCTTTTATCACCTCGCATAACACCTTCCTCCCACAGAGCAGATATTTAAGAAATGTATTTTAAGCCACCTAGTGCTATTATAAAACATTTTAAAAGATCTTTTTAAAAATCTCTGTCTCCTTTTTCTTTGTATAGTAAGTAAAAAACTGTCCTATTAGTCAGGATGCTCTCATAGGTGAATACACCTGGTAAAACATGCACATACATATGCATCCTCCAAATAGCTTAGAGAATAAAATAAAATGCATTCTGGATGCAAAGTGCTAAAACAGGCATATCAGCTTCAGGCACAGCTGTATCAAGGGCCTCAAGCGACAGCATCAAGATTTTCCTTTTCTCCATTTCTTAGATTGTGCCTCTGTACCTCGAGGGAAGCATGGCCACCCTAACCCTAGACTCACCTCTGACGTGCTCAACAAGATTTCCCATAAGGAAAGGAGGATTTCTCCATAGAGTCCAAACAGCAAAGTCCCACAGGGACTGAGTGGTCCACCTGGATCACGTGCCCATCCCTGAACTGGTCGTGCCCAGGGCTGTGGGTCACTCTGAATGCTAAGACCTCACCCACATGCTCAGTCCTGTGCACAAGAAGAAACTCTAGTAGAACCAAATAGAACTGTTCTTCACAAAAAAGAGTGACCCTCTTACTAAAAAAAAAGGTGAGACAGATGCTGGCTAGAGTTAAAAAATAACAATAACAAAGACGTTAATTAAATGCCCCGAATTGAGCAACCTACTAGTTTTGAAAAATGTCCATGAAGAAATGACTGGGTCAGGGCTAGGGCAGACATTGTATAGGTTGATCCAGGAAAACCTGGTCATCTGACAAAGTCAAAAGGCCATCTGGTTGGACAAGAAGGAGCCAGCCTGAAGAGGTTTACCCTGGGCCACGACAGGGCTTCAGAATGGACATTGGGACACTGGGAATGACCACTGGTCATTTCTGGAATATGCAACTAAACTAACTCAATAATTTGAGAAATGGAAAAATATAAAGGAAAGTGCATATGTCCTATCTTTCTTATGTGAACTGTCCTCAGGTTAAGAAAATAATTTTAAGAGGAGATTTTTCTCTGTGGAAGTATTCCACCTAATAAATGAAAAAGGAAAAATGATAATATGTGTTAGTGGTTGTTAAAAATCTCCAGAAAAGACAGCCAGGCAGACATCATGTGCCTTCTTATAGAAGTACACAAGAACATTTATGATGTGGTTTTGCCAATGGAAAAAAAAAAAAAAAGAATGAAAATAACATCAAACTTCTGAATCCAACCATTACTTTACAGAAAATATAGGAGTAGAAAATGCAATTAGCAAAACCAGACCAAGGGAAGACTCTTTAATAAAAATGATTTGATATCCTCAACAAATAGATTACAAAGAAGAAATAAAACAATGAGTTGGAGGGGGCATCTTTAGGGACATATTAACTAATTTTGAGACACATAAATCTAGTTTTAATTCTGATCAATAAGCAAACTTAAAAAAACGTGTAAGACAATCAGATAAACTTGAACGTTGATAGAATATTTATTAAGGAATTATTGCTGATTTCAAGCCATAATAATCTTAATGATAACATGATTTTATTCCCTAAAGAGTCCTCATCTTTTGATTGCATATACTGAAATGTTTTAAAATAATATATGTCGGAACACTTAATCATATGAAAGAATTGTTGCTAACTTTAAAGGCCTAATAACATTAATGATAATACAGTTCTTTTTCCTAAAGAGTTCTCATCTTCTGAAGATGCATACTGATATATTAAGTAATAATAAGATGTTTGGGATTTGCTGCAAAGTATTCATGGGGAAGAGAGAGGAAGATTAAGGTACAAGAGAGACAAGTTTGGCCACGTGTTAGTGATTGTTGGAGCCTGACGATGGGTACATGTGGGATCAGTATACTATTCACTATACTTTTGCATGCTTAAAATTTTTCATAATCTAAACATTTTAAGGCCGCCACTTAAAAAAAACCCAAAACAAACAGAATTAGTTTAGGTATCACCAAATCACTTTGGTCCACTGATGAATCTGGAATAGAAACATAGCTCCAGTATTTGTGGGCATCTTGATTAAAACTTGGGAGCAATTTCAGTCAGTCGTGTGCTTATGACTAAAATGCCCTTCCTACTTTCCCAAGAGAGCTTAGTGGGCTGAGTTTTCTGTACAAGGCCATCCAGAACCTTCCAATCAACCTCCTTCACTCTTGCAATAGTCTGAGGGAACATGACGCAGAATGTGAAAGGGGATTGGGATTTTGAGACACCAAAAAGAATTATCACTAATCTATCATAAAAGTATAACCTAAATCAAAACCCCTTTTTGTTCTTCAACAAAACCAGCTTGTTCCCGTATGGGCCTTTCTGGAACTTTCTGTCTCTTGCTGTTGGTAGGGTCAACTCTTTGCCAAGCACCCAGACACCACCTCTCCCTTGATGCCTTCCCTGACCACAACTACCCCGACACCCAAATTGTTCTGTATCTCACTGGCTTCACTTTTCCCCCTTCATCCACAGCATCTTAGGTATTTCTTGGTCCATCTGTAAACACCTGATCAAAATGGCAGCAACCAGTGAGCGTTCACCACCTAAGAGTCACCTTACCTAGGACAGTTCCTGAAAACCATTAGATAATCAATGGATATTTGAATTAATAAATGCTTCATGGCTAAATCACCGCCAATCTACCAAATCTATCAGTTTCACTACTACCATCTTACGCTAAATACATATTATATATTACCTACATATAATATATGGATCATATAAATATTGTCCATATATTATAATATATATGTGTGTGTGTGTATATATATATATATATATATATATATATATATATATATATATATATATATATATATATCTTTTTCCCAGGCATTTCCTACCTTGAATTTTAACAACAGAACAGCATCTATCATCTTTAATTATAGTTTCTTTTTCTTTATTTTGCTGGAACTGGTAATAGTTTAATTGGAGCTAATAAAACATATAATATTAAAATAGATTTGGGAGTTGTTTTTTACTTTTTTGTAAGAACTTGCATGACAGTGCACAACCTTCAGACAATTAAAAGGATATTCTGATAACTCTTTCCTGCTGTGACTAGAAGACAAGTTATTTGTGCTAAGAGAGCAAGAAACCCTACCTCAGAGAAATAGGGAATTGAGTAGTTTGCAGTTGTGAGAACAACAAAGTTAGCATTCAATTAAGTTCCATCACAAGATTTATACTAATCATTAACCAAAAGTTGTCTTCTGTTCAGTTTCAGGAAATTGAACAACACCCTGACGAAGAAAAAGACCCCTTAAAAATTAAGCAATAATTATGGTATGTTTGCAAAATGCACTCTATCCTTTGGATCTTGAGTTTCTTGGCTATGTAATTTGCATACACATTAAACTCTGTGGGAAATTGGAAAGCAATTCAGAATTCAACAATTAAAAGATACAAATTAAAATTGTTAGCATTAACTTAAAGTTTATTGCTGGTGCAATGCTCTTGGATATAAATGAACTCTGATCAAGCAGCCATTTCTCTTCTTGGAAGGTTCAACATATTTTCCACTTAGGTTTCCAATTGTACCTTTAGGTCATTAGTTTTGCCAATGCCACTTCATGTTCGTAAATACATTCCTTAAATAAATATAAACATGTATTGGATTCAGATAGTTTTTTTTTTTTTAGAAGTTGAGTCAAAACACTCTGGTGTTCAAAAGGACTTGCCCTCTCTTAAAGTATCTTAAATTATTTGGGGGGGGCGAGGGGGAGATCCTCAGATAATTCTGTACTTAATCTCAGCTAACAGTCAGGAAAGACCACTATTTAGAATGGTGAGTTTGAGAGCAAAACAGTCACCACAACAACAATAGCCATACATTGCTTTTTTCCCCTTTTTTATATATCTATATTTTAGTTATAAATAATACACATCTATCTATCTCTACATATATGTATAAAAACTGATGAGAAAATTTGCAGTGCTGCACTGAAGTTTTCTTGGTAACACATTAAGAACCCTCTAGTCTAATTGCCTGGGTGCAAAGCTCAGCTCTGCCCCCTCCTAGATCTAAGACTAACAGTAGGTTATCCTTTCAGCCTCTGAGCCCCCTTCTGCAAAACAGGGACAGTAATAGTAATCGACTCATGGATTGGTTGTGCAAATCGAATGAGGAAAAATTTAAATCCCTATATTTGACATATAGAAAGTGCTCAATGATTACAGACCATTATTTTTGTTTATGTTTGTAATGTGCTGGATTATGAATCAAATCCCAGCCCTACCGCTTCCTAGCTCTATGGCTTTGCTCAAGTTATTAATAATTAACCTCTTTGTGCCTCATTGGTAAAATGAGGATATAGTACCTACATCACAGGGTTCTTAGGCTAGAAAATGAGTGAAACACCCCTGAAGCACTCAGAGCAGTGCCTGAGATGTATGCAAGGTTATCTATTTTAAATAATAAATATGCATGTATAGGCAGGTAAATAGGTATTGATATCTAGACATGTACACATATACACACAAGCACAGAGATAATGAAAGATAGCTGTTCCAATATACAATTGGAAAAATTCCAGTATTATTTTAATGTTATTCTAAACTAGAGATACTCGATATTATTGTGTTGGATTTAAAAACAAAGGCTGGATTAAGCTTTCTTATATTCAAGATGGCCAGGAAATCAAAGAGCAATGATTTATTGGGAACTGCCTTGTATTCTACAGGGCCAAGCTTCAGATACGATAAAGTGCCCTTGACATTATAACTCATGGAATATACCTGGATCATTGATAGTCCTTCAACATGCCCCAGGGCCACCAACATGGGGACCAATTATCAAGGTAAGTCCAGAAGTTTAGATTCTTATGCTATAAATATACTTCCAATGGGAAAAAGGGAACAGGGACTAGAAAGTTTCAGACTCACAGGAACTGGGTTATTTTTTCCTCTATGTGTTTTCTAAATTATGATGCGGTGGTTCATTTACAGGGGGGATGGGGAGAGAGGGGAAGATACTTATGTGTTGAATTGTACAATCTGAGCCAATCTAAAGTGTGAGTACATCTAGCTCTTCCTTCAAAGCTTTTCTCTTCTGTCTCCACCAGCAAGATTATTGGCTTGGGAATTTTAAAACATCCTTAGATCTATCACATGCCGTAATGATGAAGATCAAAATTGTCCCTAAAGTCAGCCAAATATAAGGACACACACACACACACACACACACACACAGGGGGCTACTGTTAGATCACAGTCATTTTATAATCAATACAGGTTTGACTAAGGCAAATCATATCCTCTCATTAATTGATCGCATCATATACCCAATTCCCATTATATAAAGCCACACTGTAAAAGAAATATCTGTAACAAGAGAGTTGAGACATTAGCCTAAATTAAGGGGTCAGATAACACAGTAAGCTTGTTCTGAATTTTTAATTTTCCACTTAACGAAGGAGTTTTAGTCACATTAATCAGACACGGTATACATGACACATTCACACACACACACACATACACACGCACACATATCTTTTAACAGAATGGCCAATATACACAAACAAAAAAACAAACAAACAAAATAATCCCAAGAATCTCATGCACAATCAGGGATATATGTGGATAAAGAGATCTCCAAGTTAATTTGGAACTTCCTCTTGATAACATCCTACCTTGGGTCTACTACCTAAAGTGGATTTTTATCAGTCTCTGAAAGCAAATGGCTTACATGTAATTTGGTCAGGAGCATACATAAATGTTTAAAGCGTAACAAAATAATGTGTTTCAGAAAGAGCTGGAGAAAATGATAGCTTTAGGACTTTCAAAATAAAACCAGGATCCTTTCTGGTGGAGAGGCATAAAAGAGATTAAGTGGACGACACTTTCTCTGAATTATTGATGTAATCAAAACATGGGCAGATACACAACATCCGTCTTCCTGGTGCTGGACTCCACATCAGATTTTAGCTGGGTTTTGGCTTTTTTCCCCTTCTACTAAAAAATGCAAGAAAATTGGTCATCCGTTGTTTACCTAAAAGATACAGAGTTTCCTAACAGTTCTTAACATGTCATTAAAAAGAGATAACTGTGGGTGGTTTGCACAAGCAGGTGTTTAACGCATTCGCTCATCCACCATCCATGTTTTAAGCTCAAGTCGGTGTTTACATCAACACCTGAGATTTTAGGATCATTAGAATATAGACATTTACACTTAACCCTGCATTTGAGATGGAAATGGCTTCATTAAGTCGGGAGGCAGGATTCTGTTAGATAAAGCCCTGCTCTCCCCATAGTTTAACCTTAAAGTGCTAATGTAGTCTTTTCCTCCTAATTTTGCAGACGGGAAAGAAGCTTCCTGTGGCTCCCTGCTCCCGCCAATACCCCAAGCCCAATTCCCAGATTCCCCTCATCGCGGGCAGATATCATTTCAACAGATGTCAGGAACAGCTAAAGTGCACTCAGGCCTATTTGTTAAATTCCCGAAGGGGGAGGTAGATTGGCGAAATCCAGCCAGTAATTAAACCACATACTTCTTCTAAAGCTGCTTCTACCCCTCTTCCCTGCATAATCTCTCTGCCTTGCATCAAATCATTTAGGCACTTATTGGCTACAATCAATACAATATGAGATACATTAATTTCCTCCCTGAGAGACTTTCGGGGAAGAGGTGGTATTGCTTCACAAGCATTTTGGAGTGCTCGCGCAAGCACGCTATCAAGGGTAGCCATGGAGCCTCCGTGCTCTTTGCTGGCAGATTTATGGCCTCCCCTGCCCCGTGCCCATGCAGCTGGGCTGCTGCCAAACACACGCAAATTGGATTGGAGCGAGAAACATTAAATATATTACCTAATGCACACAAATGCTAAATAGTGCAAATCACGGTGAAGAAGTGGCCTGGCTGAGCGGAATTTCGACAATTAAACTCAAGTCTTTCCATATGTTCCAGCACCCCTCTCACCTCGCTATGTAGAATAAAATTACGAGGGTGGGGGAAAGATCTTTAGCTGATCACAGATTCTGTGCCTTTGATGCAACAAGACTGCTTCTCCCCCCTCACCTACAATAAGCTCCAGGAACCCTAACGTGAGCAAGGGCATGCATGAGGGGAAGGAGGTCAGTGAAGATCTGCCCTAGTCACTATCTTTTGGTACTACAAATGCGTTATATTTTTTTCAAGCCGACACACGTTATAGATCCCAATTCTCAGAAGAGTCACTTGAACAACAAGCGTGGCTCCCAGGGAAGCGTGCACTGCCCTGGTCTATGATCCCACGGCACCCACGGCCAGCTCACAGCCATCAATACCATTCAGCCTGCGGTGATTTTACTCGACAAGTAAGACAAAGAAAAGCAAGCCGACAGTACGGTTCAGTCCATCTATGGATCTTATGTAGAACTAAAGGTGACTGCAGCTGACTAACAAAAGAAATTAGGGAAAGACCAGGAGGGTCAGGCTACAGGTGCGAAATTAAAATCTATCGGAAATTCAGACAACAAACATTCCCAGTGTCAGGCTCCCCGGCTTCATGTTTAAAGCCAAGAAGTAGTTGGGGAAGCAGGAGTCTGCATTTTACAATGAAAACCATTGTAATTTTCTCATTAACCACACTCTGCTTGGGCTCTGAGCAATGAAGGTGATGAAACATCAGAAATCTTTTCTTTTCTTTTTGAAAGGGAAAGAATCAGGCTTTCTGGGCAATGGCTATCAGTCATGACATGATACATAATGAATTCTAGATGCAAGGGAGTCAGAAAAGACTGGCCTTGGGGCTATCTCCCGGGGTGACCTTGGGTAGATCACAGGACCTCCTTGGACTCAGGCCACCTTGTCTGTGAAACCATGTGCTGGTTTCTGAAGCCCTTTGTGGCTCTAACAGCATATGGTTCAGGTTACGTAACTTGTATCCTTAACTGCCCTCTTACTTAGGCTATAAGACAGATCCGTTCTGTGCAATGAACACCATGGAGAAATGGCACAGCCACTAATGAGCCCACGCTGACCTTGGAAGGGGCCAACAACCTACATAAGAGCCTGCTTCTTGATTAGCCGGATGCTGCTCAGCTTCCTACACAGAATAGATAGGAAGAGACGGTGAAACCTGCTCCCTCTAAGGAATGGGTGGAATTCTGGTGGAGAAAGACATGTACCAGTCTTTTCTGGATGTGAATCACACTCCAACATCAGTTTTCAAGCAGTGGGTTTTGGAGAACCAGCATTTGAGACACTGTGAATCCTGCTTACAACACAGACCCTGGGACATCCTCCCCACCACCCTATTAATTCAATCAGAAACTCTGTAGGTGGACCCTAAGGCATTGAATTTGGAACAAAACCCAAAGTGAATCCTATGTACATCAACATTTGAGAAATGGGTTGATCTCGACAATCATGTGCTTAGCTCCTTTTACAAATGCAGATGTCTAGGTATTTGTGCAAATTATTGTGTCAGCTCCCCAAAGAGACTGTAAGCTTCCCAAAGCCCAGAAGGTATGGTCCTCATTGATGTGTTCCCGACATCCTGTCTAGTACCAGTGTACACAGATGCACACACCAGTGGTCAATAAATGCTTGCTGAACTGAAGAAATATAATTATCCACCCTCGATGTGTAGCCAACAAGAATGTCTAGGCACAGAGCTCCAGAATCCCTGCAATGTGTAATCAATGAGCAACGTGGTAGGTAGCTGTCATTCATAAGAAATTGTGAGAGCCACCTTTCTCATCTGTGCCACACACCATGAAAAATGACAGCCTTATTTTACATATTAAAAAAAAATTACAAATAGGTACATCATGATTTTCTGTTCTCAAAGCTCTTTGATCTTCTTTCCCTAGGCTTTGATAAGAAGGTTGGGCTTGAATTCACCTGAGCTGGACGTGGAAGGTCATGAAAGATCAGCAGGCTTAGGTAAGTTGTTCAAGGTCACCCTCACAACCATACGATGAGATTTTTGACTTGGTGAATGTGGATAATCTTGTGACACAGAGTGTTGTCTTTCTATGCGATTACTATCAGAATAATAAATTTAAAAAAGCAAAGCAAAAGGAATGCAAAATTGAGAGTTTCCGTTCTGCTTATTTATTCAACAAATGCTCACTGAACACCTACTATGTGTTCGGCACTTCATTAGCTGTCAGGGATACACGCTGAACCAAAGCACGCAGTACCTGCCCTCCTGCAGTTGGTATTGTTACAGCAGAATTTTTAAAAAAAATTCATTCCATCAGGTTTGCAGACATTTGTCCAGTTTGCCTTTTGTCTTTTGGTTTTTCTTAAATACCTCTTACTGTTTATAGTCAATACACCATGATATTACGGGATCCACAGAGATAGTCCCATGAAGACTACCGTAAAGCAAATTAGCATAGCCATCATCTTGGTTTTCTTTATGGTGCATTTTTAAATAATGAAAAACTGTAAACATTCATATAGTCAGTTTTCTTTTTCACACTTTCTAGCTTAAATTTCATTTTCTGAAGGATCCTTTACAGCATAAGGTTATAAACAACTCTACGGGATTCTACATCTGCAGCCTCTGTTTTCTCACCTCCCATCTGATCCTGAGCATTAATCCCATTTCCTGGGTGAGCAGTCATCTCCTTAGTTACCAGATCTAGATGCTAGTTTCCAGAATTTTTCTTATTTGGCTTCTCCATACCTTTTCCCATTGCCCCTTCCTGGAAGGTCTCTTGATTCTATCAGCACTTCTGCCTTAGGTAGGTCCCGCCACTCTGCCCCTTCATTCTCAAAATAGTCTGCCGGGACAACCTCTGCCCACCTCCTCGGTGGCTGTGCTCTCCAGAGCTGTACCTGCTTCTTCCTTATACCTTCAGTCCACCCCAGTACTACGTCTACATAGACGCGCAACTCATGCATCAGTTTACCTAAGGATTGCTATATAAAAAGTAAAGAGAGTGCTGTTGATTTATATACACCAATATGGAGAAAAAGTCCTAATTGTAGTATTAAATAAGAACAAATCATAATACACTATATGTTGTATAATGCTCTTTAGTAAAAAAAAAAAAAAAAGTCCTTGAATAGATATAAACAGATAACATCATATATAACTGTAAATATATATATATTCATAGACAAACTATCTAGATATACACTGCCCACTAGAAATATAATGTAAGCAACGTATAAAATTATTCTAAATTTTCTAGTAGCCATATTTAAAAAAGAAAATGAAAAAACAGGTAAAACTAATTTTTAAAATATGCCGTATTTGGCCCAACACGTTGTTATTCCTGCCGGCAATCAGTTTCTTCAAAAGTGTCCATGAGCTATTTTACATCCTTTTATTGTACTAAGTCTTTGAAATCTGGTGCACATATCACCCTGCTCAATAGCCCCACGTGACTAGCGGCCACCAAGCTGGACAGTGAGATTATAGACCATCTCCATCATCACAGGAAATTCTATCAGACTGCACTAGCCCACGGAGCTTTGGTGACTGCAGAGAATCCTCCCACTTGGAAGAAACAAGCAGTAAAATGCAAACTTATTTTCCAAAATTTAGAGGGAGATTTATTGTCAGGACACCATTAATTCTTCGGGGTGTTTTTGTCGGAAATGTGTTTTGTCTCTTACATGTTTCTATGTTCTCACAGCTCTCTGGACACGCATTTGATTCCTGGGTTCATCATCTCCTGGCTGTGTGATGTGGGGTAAGTAATAGTCTCTCCATATCTAATTTTTTCACCAGTAACATGGCCATGATGAGGAATAAATAAGATAATGCAAGTGCAGAGGGTCTCGCCGGCATTTAGTAAACTCGACGTTTCCTGTGGGGTCTCATTCTAGCCATCATAAACATTTCAGTTCTGATCTGAATACGGATAAAATGTATGACTGCTCTGAGATACCCTCCCCCCTCCATAAAACTGCATTTCTACCTTTCTTCTGTCCTTGCCTGACCAAAGAGTCATCCCAGCAGCCTTGTAACGTTTGTCCTTAGTCTGCTTCCCTCTGCGAGCTGCAGGAGGCAAGAAACAGCCAAATAAACTATGGTCGTATATTTGGGTGCGTTTCCATTACCAAGCTCACGTTTCCAGATTGCGAGGTCTAAACTAGAGGTCAGTGCAGCCCCCAGTCACGAGTAATATTTTAATGAAGTGGAAACTCCATCTAGGAATGAGATGCTGTGCATGCTTGTATGTCTTTGCCCATGTAGATGTGCACGTGTACACGTGCATGCACGCATGTGTGGGCCGTGCACGTATGTGTGTGCGTCTGTCTTGAAAGTTTTCTGTGGCTGTTTTTGGGGTCAGCTCAGTGGCCTGGGAAATAACCCGGCCTGGAATCAGAAACCACGGCAGCTCTGAAACTTTAGGCCCATTGGTCATTCTCTCTCGTGCTCCACTTTTTAACCTGAAAAACCCCGGAAGCCGGACCAGACAATTCCTAAGATTCCATCCTGCACGACTATCCTGTAATTCAGTGACTATGTGAATAACCGGGGCCAGCGTTTTTATTCTCGTTGTCATGGGCAATCAGGAGCTGGCAAGCACACTTGGGTCCTCTATCAAAACGCTGTTCTCTTATTGAGCGCCTGTTATGAGGCCCGCCACACCTACACGAGACTCTGATAAATGGAAGCTGCTAATAGAACACTTGGATGGTGCCCAGGAAGAGGGCAGACTATCCACAAGGCCTCATTTGCAAGTTTCATTCCGCTCGGCACTGACTCACCAAGCAATCCTGAGAACTATAATAAATGGCATTCAAAAAGCACGAAATATGGGTAGGGACTGCAGGAGGGGTGGGCAGGGAAGCAGGGGTTAGATGAGATGACTTTTCAGGTCCCTCTGCCTCTTGAGATTCTAGGATTCTGCTAGGATGGGATTTAATAAATCATCAACCAAGACACCCAAAACATGCAGGCAACTGCCCTACAGCGTGTTTGGTTACTTTCCTAAAGGCAAGTAGAGAAGTACATCTCAGTGGCATCCAGATGACCCTTTTTGTTGTCAGGAAAAGAGGCCTGTAAAGCATTTGAAGTGGGGCAGGGGGAGAAGGGAGGGACAGAGGGAAGGAGGGGGAGGGAGAGAGAGAATGAGAAAATGTGCCAAAATGCTAAAACTGGTGATTCTGGTAGGGGTGCTATTGTACTAGCTTTACATTTTTCCATAGGTTTAGAATTTTTCAAAACAAGAAGTCAGAAAATGTTGCACATTTTTTTCCAAAAAATAAATAGAACCTCAAAGTTGAAAATAAGCATATCCTCTGAAGTGGGTTCCTGGAAGATGGTTTTTGAAAAAAATATTTCTTTGGTCTAGTAAATTTGGGAACTGCTCCATTCTAGATCATACTCACGGAGATTCACAACTCACCCTTCTTAGCATGTTAAAGGTACAGAGAACTCCCGTAAAAAGGAAATCTACTTGTTAACCCAATGTATTCAACACTCACTTTCGTTGTGTTTATTTTGTTTGTTTGCTGTTGTCATTTGAGACAAGGTCTCACTCTGTCACCCTGGCTAGAGTGCAGTGGTGTCATGATAGTTCACTGTAACCTCAAACTCCTGGGCTTAAGTGACCCTCCTGCCTCAGCCTTCTGAGTAGCTGGGACTATAGGCACGCGCCATCACGCCTGGCTAGTTTTTCTGTTTTTTGTAGAGAGAAGGTCTCACTCTTGCTCAGGCTGGTCTCAAACTCCTGATCTCAAGCCATCCTCCTGCCTCGGCTTCCCAAAGTGCTAGGATTACAGGCGTGAGCCCCTGCACCCAGCCCATACTGGTTTTTAGAACCATAGACCCATATGTGCACACTCATATGTGTTTGTGGAACATCTGTTAACCTACCATGAAATTAACATTTCAGGAATGCACACTAGCTCATTCTTTGTTCCATTCATTCATCTCAAATTGCTTACTATGAGCCACACATATAGAAACATAACAATAAGATGTATTCCCTACTCACAAGTAAGGCACAGCCCAGAAAATAGGAAAGGTGTGAGAAAAAAAGATGATTAAAACAGAATCTGATTACATGTTTTAAAGCACACTGTGATACAGAAGTGCAGAAGTTAAAAGATGGAATGATAATGTGTACCTAATAGAAGAGAATAGCAGTAACCTATCCTAAACAGGTGCCTGGAAAGTTTCTGGGTCTAGAGAAAAAAAAATGCAAAGGAAATAACTCACTGGTATCTGTCCTGCTCAGCCCAAAATATCCCCTGTAGATTTTTCAAGGATCCTTCCCTTCTAATTTTTCACTTCCCTCATAATAGATTTATAAGTGGAGAAGTCATGTGGTAAACCTGCTGGGCAGAGCTAAGATTTTGTCCAGTGTAAACATCACACGTTTCAGTGAATCTGCAATTCACTCTAACTTAGCGATCACTCAGAGTGAGGGTGTTCTGGGCTGCAAGTAACAAAATCTGATTAACAGGGGCTCGACCCATAGGGACATTTATTGTTTGCCTGGTCCCATGCCTAGCAGGAGATGGCCCCGGCTGGTTTGCTGGTTCGGCAGTGACAGCTGGACTCAGGCTTGTTCCGCACATGCCCCAGGTGACACTGATACCATCCTGAGCTCCATTCTGCAGAAGAAAGAGCTGCCAAATTTCTGCAGGTTGTACAGGCAGAAAAGCAGGAGGCAGGATTTTAAATGCAGCGAACTGCAGAGATTGCTTTTATTCACGACACAACCCTGCCACGCCAAGAGGACACACAGCACGTCTAGGAGCTCCTTTTCCACGTGGCAACCCAGCTGGGGCCTGATGCCTTTGTCCACCAGCCATCACTTCCCTTTGGTCAGGAGTAGCCCATGCACCTCGTGGCATCCACACAGCCCACATGCGAGCACACGCGCCTCTCGGCAGACGACCAGACCTCCACGCCCGTGAACGCTACGCCATTTTCCCAGGAACCCGTAGGTCTCGCCTCTTCTCCCAAGAGATTTATAATTAAGCCTACGAAAAATTAAGAAATTAATATAAAAGTTGCCGTGTTGCCAATGCTTTTATTATACTTTAATTTACTGGAAACATTTTCACTCCACCCCTGGGGAGTAAGTGCAATGCAAAACTGCTTACATCGCTCTGAAAAGCTGAAGTAAGCGTTTCCTTTTCATCTTCCATAATCCTATTAAAAAAAAAAAAAAAAAAAAAAGCTAGCAAGTCTGTGGGCCAGAAGCAACAAATAGATAATTATATCACTCCGGATATTTCTGCCCCCTCTGGCTTTTTTTTGAGTACCTCCCTCCCAGTAATTCTACACTTTTCCTTATAATTTATTTACAGGTAAAGAAGTGATGAACTAAACTCATTGGACAGACAACTGCACATCACTCTAATTCAGTTACTAGTGATTCCCAGCAGCTCTGCAGTCTCCAACAGAATAAAGCGAGTGACTCCGCCAGAGATCGGGGAATACCAGAGGAGGAGGTGGAAGCCTGGTGGCCCTCGGTGCTAGGAAGTTGCCGAGGGAACAGCTAAGTGTTTGGGTACCCAGAAAAAGACAACTCAAGTCCCAGCGTGGCTACATCCCAGAAGCGCAATGTTAGACGAGCTTCCAGAATTCTCGGAGCCTCAGTTGCTTCGCCCTTCGGGACGAGATCATAGCAAATCCACCTCTTGCATTGATTGTGAATATCAGATGCCACAAGTACATCATCAGAGAGCTTTGCTCAACTCCCCATTGCAAGCAAAAACCGTGCAAAGTCGCAGAAACGATGATATGGAACTATTGAAACAGGGAGTCCGTTGATGGGACAAAGAACAGAGAGATAGGTCGTCTCTGAGACCGTTGCAGGATCCATCCCACCGATGGCTCTCATGGATGAATGAGAAGCGGCTTGCTGCAGTAAAAGGACTTAGGCGTGGGTGACCAATGCTCTCGGATCTGAGCCCTGACCCTGGGATTACACTCAGTGTTCTTACCAATAGAATCAACAAATATCCAAACCACATGCTGGCTCGTGACAGCAAACAGGTTTCTGTAAGGATCGAAATGGGATGCTGTATGTGAGTCTTTGTTACCTGGAGAAGGCCTTTTCACACTGAAAAGTGCTAAACTTCTCCCCGGGGTACTCTGTATCGAGCCATAGGACCACTGCCAGGCTTCTCAAATCAGGTGCGGCATGATGCACAACCCCATGATATGAACACAGACACCCCTGACCCCCTCTGCTGACACTGCCCCCTCTAACTCCGAACCCCCCATAGAAGAGCTGGAATCTTGGCCCTGGTGTGTTTCTTTCTTGAAAAATGTCAACATCTTTTGATGATTGGAATTTTTCAGCAAAACCTTGCCACCTCGGATGTATTGAAGACATTTTTTTCAAAACTTGGTTTTGATTCTCATGTCAAATGTCATCTTGGAAAACATGTCTATGGTCATGGGTAACCCATGGGCCAACGAATGCAAACAAAGAAGATTTTGAAAGTAAGAAGAGAACTTTCGTGCTCTTGCTATTATACCTTTCTCTGTCCGTAAATGACAAATAAGTTTACAGAGGAAAAGAAACGATTAAAAAAGAAAAGAAATGGTTCTACGATGATTAACTTAATAGGTAACATGGCAAGGAAAAACAGCGTCCATATCATATACACGCACAGCACATGCACCCCATTTATGCAGGAAACAAATGTTGCAATAATTTTTTTTAAGTTATTTCAGTGAGGCATGCTTTTAGTTGCAAATAACAGAAATCCTGACTTCAGAGGCTTACATAAATAGGGACGAATTTTCTCACATGCTGTAAGTCCAGGGGTGGCCTGTCCTGTCACTGTTCCACTATAAACTGTGACGTCAGAACCAATGTCCCACGTGGTGTCGAGTCAGGTGTGGCAGCCCCATCACAGGGCCTTATGACAGCATTAAAGATGGGAAGAAGGGGAAAGGGTGGGAAAGGTGCCCGCTCCATCAGGGAAAGGTACCCTGGCCCCCAAGAGGCCCCTAGCACATTGCCAGTCCCATCTCTGACCAGAACTTGTCACATGGCCACCCCTGGCTGCACTGGAGGCTGGCAAAAGCAAACCTCTAGCCGAGCACGTGGCCGGCCCGAGTGCACCTGGTGTTTCTGTAAGCACGAGACAATAGCAAAGTGCTCGCCAAGACAGCTCAGCATCGCTAGGAAACCTCCATCCACTGTTACAAGGCGGGATCAGAGCCTTCAATACTTATGCACGTGATAACGCCTCGCTGCTTATTTCCTTATGTTTTCTTGAGACATAACTTATTTCTGCAACCCCAGGGAAAGTTGCGGGCTGCCCCGGCTGTGATTGAGAGTCACGGGCCCCCGTTTCGTGCCGCAGTCTTGCTGTCTCTTCTCTCAGAAAAGCATCGCTGTAGCCGATTGCAGGTATTGATTTTAATTAATCACAACATACAGCCCCTCGATCAATAAAAGGTACAGGGGAAAGAACAGGAGCTGTAAATCACTTGTATTTCTTCTCTTCACAGAACTTCCCTTCAACTTTAATTCAGTGGTTCTACTGTACAAGGATGTTGCTCAGATTCAAATAATGCGTCCATAATTATACTAACAGCTACACATGACTCAATGCTATCACATCGCAGGTGTTTAATCCGACAGACCTCATAGAATCCTGTAATGGTTTCTCCTATTTTACTGTGTTTTACTCTTATTCGTATCTTATGGAGGAGAAAACTGAAAGTTGGGCATTTAAATACACTCAAGTTTCCAAAACACTGTTAAAACTAGAGCCCAGATTTGAACTGGGGTCTGATTCTTGGTACAATTTTATCTGAGCCCATAATAATCGTGTTGAGTGTCTGGGCACTATTTTTTTTGTTTGTTTTTTGAGACAGAGTCTCACTTTGTTGCCCAGGCTAGAGTGAGTGCCATGGTGTCAGCCTAGCTCACAGCAACCTCAATCTCCTGGGCTCAAGCAATCCTCCTGCCTCAGCCTCCCAAGTAGCTGGGACTACAGGCATGCACCACCATGCTCGGCTAATTTTTTCTATGTATATTAGTTGGCCAATTAATTTCTTTCTATTTATAGGAGAGACGGGGTCTCGCTCTCGCTCAGGCTGGTTTCAAACTCCTGACCTCGAGCGATCCACCGGCCTTGGCCTCCCAGAGTGCTGGGATTACAGGCGTGAGCCACCGCGCCCGGCCATCTGGGCACTATTTTATACAGGTTCTTTTTGACTTTTGTAATGACATTTGTTGTATCTCCTCTTCTCAAAAGTTACACCCCAATGCCAGAGAGAGAGAGAGCACTGTGCCTGACCTAGCTCAGGTGGCGGACCTGGAATCTCCAAGGAGACATGTCTGGTCCCCTGGCCTCTGCTCACTTCCAAGGCCCCATACAGCATCTCCAGGGCACGATGCCGCAAAGCAGCTCTGCGCACAGGAGTGGACGCCATTTCTTACCTGACATAGGGAATGCAACATAGCCACGGGGCAAAGGCTTCAGACTGCTGGGGTTCAAACCCTTCCTCCAAACTTACTCTGAGATTTATGGCATCCTGACTGAATTTGCAAAACCGCAGCTGCCAAACCCCGTAAAGCAGGACAGCAAGATGATGAGGTCTCTGAGAGGATTAAAAGCGAGAACCTGTGGGAGGCACCTGCCTGGTAACACCCAGAATACAGAAAAGAGGGAGGGGGCTATATCATCCTGAGTGACTAACTTAACTTCTAAGAGCCTCCACTTCGCCTTCTGTAAAATGGGGATCATGATACAACCTACCTGTTACGAGAATTTAATCAGGGAATGTGCATCCGCGGCTCATAACTGCTCCTGGCAGATACCATGTGCTCACCAAGTTAGCCGTCATCGTCATGGCATCTATGTGAGCAGTCACATCTAATTTCAAAGACCAGATGATGACACAGCACCAAGAAAAAAGAACCCCGGTTTCCTGCACAGTACCACAATGGAGACATTTAGAGCGTCTATAGAGTACAAAGCAATGCATTCCGATGCCAGAAACTTGTTTTTTAAGAAGCTTTTCAAACGGAAGCAGAGGGCACAGCCAAGCCTGGCTAATTAGCTGCACTGCCTTATGCCATGGGGCCCAGGGCACCGCGCCCGGCTGTTGTGTTTGGGGCTGGAGCTGGCAACGTCAGCTGTAATTGACACCCATGTGAAAGGAGGGGGCAGGGAAGGTGATGGGGAGGGCGGGGCTTGGAGGACCCAGGAAACAAAGACAGGAGACAGCACTGAGTGTCTCGCAAAGACACACTCCGCCATGCTGGGGGAGAAAGTTGCTTATTTATTTATATTTCCGGAGAGGCTGAAAGACACATGCCACCTCTTGGGGTCTCTCCGGAGAGTCCCCTCTGCTCATGTGTTTCTCACAGACCAGACTGGGAAGCAGGTTTTCAAGGTACTGCAAATAAGCCTTTGATCCACATGGTCTATGGGAAAAGAGGACTTTCTTTTTCTTGTAAGATGTGGCCTTAATTCAGCATTTCCCCATCCCAATTTCAATCCCTTTCAAACAGCATTCACAGAGAGCGAGCCTGCTGATGGGCCTGGAGCTGTGTCAGCTCAAGAGCTGGTCTGCAAGGGCCACCCTGCAGGGATCAGTCTTTCCTGAGTTAGGAACCACGCCAACGCACGTCAAACCAGTAGCTCTGGGTGCATAAAAGATGGTTGCCTCTGGAAACCCGATTCTGAAAATAATTTTAACTTCGTTTACTCACCGGAAGGATCAGGCTTGTTGGAAGCAGGATGGAGGAGAAATAAGCAGGTGGAGTCAGGGCTGGACTACTCATATTCAGATTCCTGCTCTCAGTGCAGCAGAGCAGGTTTCTTAAACCCTCCATGCCTCAGTTTCCCCTTCTATGATGGGAATAATTAACTCTTGCAGTAACTTTTCTTTTCTTCCTTCCTTCCTTCCTTCCTTCCTTCCTTCCTTCCTTCCTTCCTTCCTTCCTTCCTTCCTTCCTTCCTTCCTTCCTTCCTCCCTTCCCTTCCCTTCCCTTCCCTTCCCTTCCCTTCCTTTCTTTCTTTCTTTCTTTCTTTCTTTCTTTCTTTCTTTCTTTCTTTCTTTCTTTCTTTCTTTCTTTCTTTCTTTCTTTCTTTCTTTCTTTCTTTCTTTCTTTCTTTTTTTGTTAAGACAGAGTCTCACTCGGTCACCCAGGTTAGCCTAGAGTGCCGTGGCATCAGCCTAGCTCACTGCAACCCCAAACTCCTGGGCTCAAGCAATCCTCCTGCCTCAACCTCCCGAGTAGCTGGGACTACAGGTGCCACCACCATGCCCGGCTGATTTTCTCTATTTTTTTGTTGAGATGGGGTATTGCTCTTGCTCAGGCTGGTCTTGAACTCCTGGCCTCAAGTGATCCTCCCACCTCAGCCTTCCAGAGTGCTGGGATTATAGGTGTGAGCCACCGCGCCTGGCCTTGAGATAACTTCTACAGAGCACTTGAAAAAGCACGCACTTAGTCAATGCTAATTTTATTATTATTACAATTATTATCATTATCATCATCCTTATCTATTCACTCTAGAATTTCCTAAGTACCCACAAAGTGCACTTTAGGGACCATAGGCAGAAAACTTTCAGCCTATGCGCATGTGAGCAGTGCCAGTCACAAGATGATGAGCTAAGGTAGGAGATTTATGGCCTTTGACTCAAATTCTGAGCATGTGGCTCAGTCTTCTCATCTGCAGAGTGGGAAAATAAAAACACACCTAATCAGTTTTCTCCCGGCTGTCATTCACACATGGGCGGTTGTGACACAACGCCTCCTGAGATCTGCACTATGGTGGTGTCTATGAACGTGCACGGGGACTTCTATCCTCAGTCGCCCTTGTGAACAGTAACTTCCATAGTGTGACGATGGTAGACCTCCATCATTTATCACGGAGTGACAGAAGAGCAGAGATGGAAAAGTTCAGCCACCAGCAGGGCTAAAATCGGAGTGACGTCAGTGAGGCACTCACATACACACACAAAAAAATCTAAGGGGCTGCCCCAAAACTCAGGAATCTAGATAAATAATATTTTAATACTTTTTTTTTTAGAAAAAATTGATGCATGCAAAAAAAATCCATGATGATCAAAATATTAACATTTTAATAAAGATCAGATCCAACCTCTACTGTGAATCAACTCATCTCCCTTCCCCTAATCCAACCCTGTCAGATCCTGCCATTATTTACAGTTTGATACTTTATGTCTCATGGACCTTTACATTAACCTTGATTAATTGGCTTTAAACTATGATTTATCTTAACTGCTGAGTTTGTTTGTTTGTTTGTTTGTTTGAGACAGAGTCTCACTTTGTTGCCCAGGCTAGAGTGAGTGCTGTGGCGTCAGCCTTGCTCACAGCAACCTCAAACTCCTGGGCTCAAGCAATCCTCCTGCCTCAGCCTCCCGAGTAGCTGGGGCTACAGGCATGCGCCACCATGCCCGGCTAATTTTTTCTATATATATTAGTTGGCCAATTAATTTCTTTCTATTTATAGTAGAGACGGGGTCTCGCTCTTGCTCAGGTTGGTTTCGAACTCCTGACCTCGAGCAATCCGCCTGCCTCGGCCTCCCAGAGTGCTAGGATTACAGGCGTGAGCCACCGCGCCCGGCCGATTGCTGAGTTTTTTCAGCACCCTCTTAAACACTGTGGCTTGGGCAAATGCTTCACTCTCCTTACCCGAGTCCCCCCTGCAGGGACCCGTGGAGCCAGTGCCGGTCCTGAGCAGAGTGAAACACCTTCCGGACCTCGGACCTCGATGATGCCTAAGCAGCGGCTGAGGTTTTCTGAGCTCCTGACTCGGCCCACCGTGTGTTATTATACGATGGGATCAAGAGGAAAGTATTGCTGTGTCAGTGCGATCTGGCCCCACCCTTTGTGCCAGAATGAGGGGCAGAGAGTGAACAAGATTCTCTCGGGAAAAAAGAGTAAGGATGAGGATGGAGGGGACCTGTGTTTCTCAAGTAGCTGTCCCCAGAAAGAAATGCGCCGAATAAAAGTGGCACGGAGGTAAACGGTTAGGAAAGCAAGGGAGCGACTGGTGCATCTTGATGAGGGAAGTGCACAAGGAATGGCAGGGGAGTGACAAATGTCGTGAGGTTTATGTAGGGCCAGGCTCTGCAAAGTGTCAGAGTTAGGTGTAGAGAAGGAGTGGAAAAGGAACATTAATAAATGCTACCATCCTCTTGCTTGGTCTTCCAGAAATGCAAATAAACGATGTGACTTATATATCAAACTGGACTATTGTTTCTTGAAACAGCAACAACCCAAAACCATGCCGCCTGCATCTCTGCGTTCCTACAGGTTATAATAATCCCCCATGAATGGGTAACACAAGAGCAGCTCTGCTCCCTGAAACTGCAAAGTGACTATCCCACACACGATTCAACACGCTTTACTCAAAAATCCCAAACGGGTTTATTTTTCAGTTGATGGCCCAGCTTACAAAAAAAAAAAAAAAATGTTTCTTTGATAACTGTCAAAAACAATAAAAAGTCCTCACCATTTACAATATCTATCTCACTATCCCCTCGGGAAGAAAGAAATAAACAGACTCTCCAAATAGAAGCTGAAAAATCAACGTTGAGCTTCTGCTAGAAATAGGAGTCTTTCCGCAAAAGAAAATTCCTTGGTTGCATCCAGAACAGTCTATTACGTGCGTGTTATGCTGTTGATATTACTGGGCAAAATGCTTCCCGACTGATTGATGTGTTATTATCTCTTATAGTTGAATTATCTCTGAAATGCCAACCATTATAATAAGTGCTGCTTTTGTCTGACAACAAAGCTGAGCTTTATTTTGTCTGCGTGGCACATGAGGGAATGCATCAACTTGATTTCAAGTACTTACTACTAATCATTCATTCTATTAATGGTGAGGCCAGCCTGATGCCCTTCCTCACACCCACGCACGCACACAGACACAAGCTTGAAACTGATAGCCTCGTCTCTATTTTTACTGAATAAATAGGAATTCAGACAGGCATTTCCTCACCCCACTTCCCCGCCAAATCCACCAGCCTTCCACTCGCAGAGCACCTAGAAAAAAAAAAAAATCCACCAGCCTCCCTGTGTCTGCCCACTGGAGTCCCAGCTAGACCTATGGATGAGCCTCCCCTTGCACCTGTTCCCTTGGGGGTCTGCTCTTGCAATTCTCTCCTTGCTCTCCTGCATCATCAATGTCTCCACTTCCCCTGGAACATTCCAATCAGGACAAAAATATGGCATCGTGTGTTTGTACATCCACGTGCAAATCAGCACTGTTCACAACAGCCAAGGGGCGGAGGCAACACAAATGCACGATGACAGATGAATGCACGAACAGATTGTGGGATATACACACGAGGGAATATTATTCAGCCTTAAAAAGGAAGAAACATGCTGGACCACGGATGGACCCTGAGGACATGACGGGGATGTAGTTTGGATACACGCTGCTTCAGCCGCATCAGGCAGGAGGCGTTCCATGCGGGTGGATCCCTCGTGAACGGCTTGGTGCCATCTCGTGCAATGAGGGAGCTCTCCCTCTACCAGTTCACAGGAGAGCTGCTTGTTTGAAAGAGCCTGTCACTCCCTGCCCCTTGCTCCCTCTCTTGACATGTGACACACCTTCCACCTTCTTCATGAGTGGAAGCTTCCCGAAGCCCTCACCAGGAACAGATGCCCACAGCATGCTACTGGTACAGCCTACAGAACTGTGAGCCAAATAAACCTCTTTTCTTTATAAATGACCCTGCCTCAGGTGTCTATTTCTGCAGCACAACTTAGGCTCACACGCACATGGTAAGAGCAATAAGCCAGTCACTAAAAGAAAACTGCCGTGCGGTGCTACGGACACGAGGCAGCTAAAGCAGTGGAATCCCAGAGACAGAAAGGAGAATGGCAGTTACTAGGTGCTGGGGGAAGGAGGAAGGGCGAGGTGGGCAGGGGTACAGAGTTTCAGATCTGCAAGATGAAAAGTTCTGGAGATCTGAATCGCAACAGCATGAATGTGCTTGGCACTACTGAACTGTACACTTGCAAACAGGTGAGATCCTCAATTTTATGTTATGTGCTTGGCTGTGATATCTCCCTTCTTAAATGAAAAAAAGAAAAATCTCTGACCCTCTGCTCTCCTCCCCCTTCCTTCCACATCCCTCGTGTGCGGCCACCACTTGTGTCTAGAGTGGCGGCCACCTGACCACGCACATCCCCCCTCCCTCACCCGGTTTCCACCCCACCACCCTGAGGTTGTTCGGGTGAAGGTCATCAGGGATCGCAGGTGATGAGATGCACGCATCAGACACTTCCCTTACTCTTAATCCTTCTCTTTCCCTTGCCCTCCTCGTCCAACCTGAACAGGACTGTGAGCTCTAACACCAACCCGTCCACCTTCCCACATCTCCGCTAACCCCGCCCTCGTCCCAACACTACCATCTCAATCCAGGACCGGCGCGGTGGCTTGCTAATTGGAACCTTTGTCCCCATGCTCTCCCCGCCCCAGCTCCATATTCCATGCAACAGCTGGTGATCTTTTAATAATGCAAACTGGGAAGGCATTCTGTTGCTCGAAAACCCTCCAGTGGTTTCCCAACCGACACACACACATGCACACACATGCACACGCACACGCACTCTTCCCATCACAACCTGGAAGGCTCTGTATTCTCTGACCCCCGCCAACCCCTCCTAACCCACCTTGCACCGCTCTTCACTCCCTAATCCCCAAACGAGCAAGCACAGTTCCCACTTCAGGCTGTTGTGTCACCTGTCTTTGCCGCCTGGATTGCTCTTCCACTGGCATTTCTGTGGCTAGCACACTCCTTCCATTCCTTCCTCTGCTTACATTTGAATTTCCAAGGAGGGTTTCCAGAACAATCCACTCCCGATCACAATTCAGCCGCCCTTTGACACGCATCTCCCTATTTTAAGTCTCTGTACGGCAACGACTGTTTTCTGATCATTTCCTGTTCACCTGTGAGTGGGCTTACTCGCTTATCGAACACTTGCCTTCCTCCACTCGGTCATGAGCCCCCATCCAATCAGGAAGTGCGTCTGTCCTGTTCATCACTGTCTCAAAGAGATGAGATAGTGTGGTCCTCGACAAGTATTTGTCAAAGAAAATCTGTTAAACATGCTATGCTCAAACATGGGGCAAGAGGAAAAGAGTAGGTTTGCATGTGTGTGCATGTGTGTGTGTGTGTGTGTGTGTGTGTGTGTGTGTGTGTGTGTATTTCAGATGAAAGGAACAACATAGCACAAAGGTCCTGTAGCCTAAACGGTCGTCTTACTGGAAGAGCCTCCTTCCTTGACTGAGGCTGAACATTCCATGTTGTCGTTTTATCCTCGACTCCCTTGAAGCTAGGGCAGGCGACCCAGTTCTGGTTGATGGGTGCTATGGTTTCGATGCATATGTGCTCCCCAAAATTCATACGTTGGAACCTCATATGCAGTGTGACAGCATGAAGAGGTAGAGGCTTTAGGAGGTGTCTAGGTCATGAGGGCAGAGCCTTTGGAGCTGGGGCACAGGATCAGTGTCCTAATAAGAGAAGCTTGAGGGAGCCCAATGGCCCTTCTGTCACGTGGGGACACAGAACAAGGTGCCCTCTAAGAGGCAGAGAACGGCCCTCACCAGATGCCACATGCATGGGTGCCTTGATCTGAGACACCCCCAGCCTCCAGCTCTGTGAGCAGCACAGTGCTATTATTCATGACTCGCCCGGCCTACGGTATGTTGCTGTAGCAGCCTGAAAGGACTAAGACAGTGGGGCCGGCCTCCAAGCAGGTCTCAGGGGGTGGGTGCAGCAGATTACTGGGCCACACTTGTCATCTTTGTGTGTCACGACAGGAGCTGCACTAACTCTCTTGCAGCCGGAACACCCAGCCAAACCTAACGGGCATGCCACTGTGTGGGGAAAGGGACAGGACATAAAGAGTCTTGGTGACTCTTTGGTGACACTGTGCAGCCGTTTTCTCATCCTGGAAGAACTTTTGATCACATAAAGTAACAGAAGCCCTTGTAGTGTGAGGCTCCTTTCCTCGGGAAATCTACGGCAGGCCATGAAAGAGGCTTGAATGACACACCGTCACAGTCCCAGCAATTAGGGCCAGGACCAGGGCGCAACACACGCCTGAAGGGAGCACTAGAGAGCTCAGTAATCAAGATACATCGCCTTATTTTTTAATACAGTTTTACGAAAATCAAAATCAATGTAAAATACACACGATAAAATATACAAATATTTTTTCTTCCTTTTGTTGAGACAGGGTCTCTCTCCGTTGCCCAGGCTACAGTCGCAGTGGTGTCATCACAGTTCACCGCAACCTCCAATTCCTGGGCTCAAGCGATCCTCCTGCCTCAGCCTCCCCAGTGGCTGGGGCTACCGCGTGAGCCACCATGCCCCCAGCTAATTTTTCTAATTTTGCAGAGACGGGGTCTCACTCTTGCTCAGGCTGGTCTCAAACTCCTGAGTTCAAGCGGTCCTCCAACATGAGCCCCACAAAGTGCTGGGATTACAGGTGTGAGCCACCATGCCCCTAAAAACATCCAAATTTTAAATAAAGACAGAATCCCTGTACTTGCATGGCCCTACCTTGCTCAACTCACCACAATCCTGACCCTACTCTAAACAATGTTTGCTGACTAACAGCCTAAGCGGTTTTGTTTCAAAACCCATGATCTCCAAGCTCTTCGTGAGAACTTATCATTCCCCACTTGACAGGTGAAGGCCCCGAGGCCTCGGAGAGAGGTTGAGTTACCTATTTCAGGGTCAGACAGCTAAGAGTGTTCTGAATGACTCAGAATTCAGTGCTCTTAACCGACGCATCAGAAGGTCTCTCTTGCACGTCGTCTTGATGCCTCTCAGACGGGAACTGTATCAAGAGCCAGAGGAGGAAGGCAGGGGGTTCCAACACTCAGAATCCCTGTGATATCTTCCTTCTCTCGAAGTGCATTTCCTGGGCACCCACTAATCTGGCCATTGTTGGGCCGGAGCTTTTCCCTAATGAGCTTATTATACGAATCCTGACACACGGCCAAGAGTCATGAGTGGCCTCCAGCGGCCAGCAGACCCACAGGTTTTGATAAAAAGAAACCTGGATTAACACATTTTGAGCTAACGAAAGTAATCGTCCGGTTTACAAGGCAAGAGGCGAGGTGGGCAGAACCGGATTCGGTCCGCGCCCGGGATGGCAGGCAGTTTCTCCTGGGCTTAAAATCACGGAGACCCAAGCCCTCTGGGAGGTGGCACATCGTGCAAACGCAAACGCACACTGACAGGACAGGAGGAACCCATCACTCGCACCTGCGCGGCGCTCCAAGACCTTCCCTGCCAGACTTCCTCTCCGCGATCCGCACGCTCTCTGCAAAACGCTAGTGGAGAACTTTAGCCGAAGGCAGGGAGACGCCCAGGGTTCTCCATGAGGACGGGGCGGCCAGCGTGGTCTCACTTCAGCTGCATGACGGTGGGGGCCTGGAAGGCCTGATGGAGGGGGAGAAAGCAGCAAAGAAAAGAGGGGAAAAGTGCAATGTTTTTGTCGTCATTTCCATCGCCGCTAATTTCACCAGGCTGCTGTTCAGAGATCCTCTCTCGGAGTGACAGCTTGCCTGGGGGGCTTGCGGAGTTAAAGGTGCCAACTGAGGAAAGGCTGTCAGTCACTCTGAACCGAAAAGGAGCCACGGGAGGCCCCACGATGAGGTTCCCACCCCGAGGCTGAGGGCTACGCGGGTGGCAGCCCCAGACGGCGGGATCCTCAGGGAGCCTGTCTCATGCTTCCCGGGGTCAGAGCCCACTGCCTCCCGGCCCCAGGATGGGGGTGGGGGTGGGGGTGGGGGCGTGTGGCTTCCCTGCAAGAGCAGAGGCAGCACCTTCCCCCTGTCATCCGCAGAACCGCCAGCCTCGCCCCCACAGTGTCTTCATCCTTCCGGCACCCGGGGCGGCTGAACAGCTGGTGGGAGGAATCGGAGCAGGGATTCGGGGCATCTTTTTTCAGACTGACAACCCAATTCCTCGGAAAGCCTGCCGGGTTGCTGCTGAGCCCTCTCTCCTCACATTCTTCCTCGAAGGGCTCGGTCCCCTGCTGCCTCCCACATGCTCCCCAGGGACCCCAGCTGCACAGGCAGGTGGCCACGCACAAGTTAAGAAGGGCTATTTCAGCCAAGGACCTACCCTGCCCGGTATCCTGGACCAGGCCCTTCAGGAAAGCAAAAGGATTCTCGAGCAGACACTTCCCCGTGTGACTGCAACCTGCGGGCGGCACGGAGGGGCGTGGGCAAACAGGGAAGCAGATGAGACAAATGGAAAGTGGGGTAAGAGGAACACGTACGCAGGTCAGTTTACTCAGCGAACGTGGGATGTTTTAATTTTCCTTCTAAGAGACCTCTCAAATGTATCTACTGCCTGCATTCCTCAAATCTCACTGTGCCTTGTGCCAGCCCCTACCTGGCCTGCCCAGGGAGGCGTCAGCTTCTTCCTCTAACCGGTTTCCCTGACAACCTCACCCCACTGCTGATGGAGGCATGGAGGGAGGGAGGGATGGATGGATGGATGGAGGGATGAATGTATGGTGCATGTGCAGACAGATGACACACGACAGCTAGGTAAGTAGGTAGATAATGGGTAGATGCATGTATAGACTGACAGAAAGACAACAGGTAGGTGGGTATGTAGATAGATGGTGCATGTATAGATACATAGCTAACAGAGGATGGATGCATGCATGTACAGATAGACACATAATAGGTAGGTAGATAACAGATAGATATGCACAGAGTTATAGTGACTTCTCATTGCATTTAGAATTTAAATCAAATTCTTTACTGTGGCCCACCCAGTGTGATCTGGTCTCTAACAGCATCACTCCATCTCACCTCTTGCTGTTACCCCATGTTTTCCAGTCCGCTGGCCTTATTTTCAACTAACTTATGTATCTTTCATTCTTTCGAAAACAAAGACATTGCATAATTTGATGCATGTCTCCGAATCTCACCAAGCTAAAGAGCTCCTTAGATCCCACTCCTGGGAGGAGCGAGACAGCCCCCCATCACCGGGGCCAGGGACCCCTGGAGCCCCTCTCCCAGGACCATGCACCCTTCCTCCCAGCCTGCCTGAGATGACCTTAGCATGTGTCCTCCTGACCAGACCGTGCACTGCGAGAGGCAGAATCGGCTCTCCCCGGGTTCCCGTGCTATCCTAGAGCAGCGCCCACAGCCTCTGGGCTCCACAACCCTCCCCGGCCCCGGGTGTGGCACCGTTTGCAGGGTGAGGAGCAGAGAGGGGCAGGCGGCTGGCTCAGGGAGGCAGGACGTTCTCCGATAAAGAGCAGGTGTGTGCTTGGAGCAGGGCCACGTCTTCCCTGCATGGGCCCCTCGTCTGCGGTTGAGAACCATGGGACAGAGTGACAATCACTCCCCACGAAGCCCAAGTCCTCAGCGCTCAGATAAAGAAATGAGTCTCCAGCTTTCCGTGAGCCTCCCTACTGGGAGTGTGCGTTCCCCACTCCAAAGGCCTGTGCGTATCCACTAGGAACCTGGCACGGAGCCCCTGATGCTCACGGCATTTCTGCTACTATTTCCCTGCGTGTTCTTGGGCAAACAACTTAATCTCCCCGTGCCTCGGTTTCCTCGTCCATACCATGGGGTCAGCGACAGCAGCTATTTCGGTGCAGATTAAAAGAGTGACTAACAAACAGGACCTAAGAGAGTCCTCGTTATCCTGAAAGCACCACGGGAGAACACAATGTCATCACCATCCCCATGTGGTGCCAATCACATCCACTTCTAAAATTCAGATAATATGGTCACGCCACTCATGTTTCCAAAAATTCAATGAAAATTGGATTTGGCTAATGTCTGGTCATTCTAGTCCTGAACTAGATGTTTCTGTTGATACCTCTATGAGCAGAAAGCAGTGATTCCTTTTCATTAGTGATGTATACACTCCCAGTGCTTCCCACGGGGCAATTCCGCATGCAGTACAGCTGCCCTGGGCCCAGGACGCAGGAAGCAAAGCTGGGACACACTCCCCTTGTGCCATGTATGCTCCCACCCCCGGACTCCAGGGAAGGAGGGAAATCTGGGGATAACAAAGTATTGTAACAACCGTAATCATTCCAGCCATCCTTTAGTAAGCATCTATGATATCCCGCACGGTGTGCTATGTGCTTGGCATTTGCTATCTCATTCACTGCTCAGAAGCAGGTACCAGCCTGCCCGGTCTCAGCTTAGAGAGGTTAAGTAGCGGCTTGCCCAGCATCACGGGGCCAGGGGCTGGCGAGCAGGGCTCTCAACTAGCCTCTCAGACAGACAGAGGTCCTTCCCAGCAGGTTCTGAAAGGCTCTGCCACAGGAATTGTGGGGACAGGTGCTTCCCGACCTCATCAGAGAAACCCTTTGTCACTGCGGCATCCACACCCCCCGGTAAGCGAGGGATTCCGTCCATCAAAATGTGCATTTTTTTCAAATCGACTTTAATTTTTAGAGTATCAGGTTCAAAACGAATTGAGCAAAGGTGCAGAGATTTCCCCTACGCCTCCTGCCCCCCACCCCACAGCCTCCTGTTATTAACATTCCCCCTTCCCCGAGTGACGCACTTGTTACAGCGGATGCACCTACACTGACGCATCACAATCGCCCGAAGTCTGCAGCCTGCATTAGGGTTCACCCTTGGTGCTGTGTAGCGCACGGGGGTAGACCAATGCACAAGGACATGTCTTCACCATGACAGCACCACACAGGGTTTTCCCTGACCTAAAAGCCCTCTGCGCTCTGCCTACTGATCCCTCCACCCTCCAAAACTCCAGACAAAGCACTGACCACTTTATTGTCTCCATAGTTTTGTCGTTTTCCAGAATGCCCTGTAGTTGGAATCATACAGTATGTAGCCAAAATGTAAGTTTTAAGTTGCAAATGAGTCACTCACTCCTTTGCAAATGGACCAGACCCTCTAAGGTACATCTAATTACCAGCCAGCGGTTCAGGCAACACCAGATAACTTACATTGCCACCACCACTTGGTAGAAGTCCAGCAAAGCATTTTCATTCCAAGTGAGGTTTTTAATTCTAACGAGAGTGCTGGGATCTCATTCCCATTATCTCTAAGTTGAGAACCTCGATCATAAAAATAAATAAAAAGAGTCATTGTTGAAAGACCCCGAGATGGGCTGGTTTTATGGCGACATAATTGCTGACTTTGATGTTACCTCTTTACATAAAATGATGCAATGAAGCACTTTGAAAAACGCAGGGCGGTGGGGTGTGCTAGGCTTGGTTAGCAGTCGGCAGCCGGAAACTCAAGCCAGTCCTGAGCCCAGGGATGGGTCTGAGACTTCTTCGATGAAGAAGGGGAGGGAAGGTGGCCGGGATCAAGTGCTCCAGGAATTTCAAATCCAAGTTTCACTGAGCCTAGATCTCTGCTGAGAGTCACTATTCTTTTTCTCCCTTGCCAGGCAAATTTTGGAGGGATCTGGGCAAGACCCACCAACTCTGCCCCTACCTGACTCCATCCAAGTCTTACTTTAACATTGGAACTGAATTATCTTTATGGTATTACCCTTGAGCTCTGAACTCCTGAAGTCAGGTGAGAGGAAGCTGGACATGCAGGTGATACATTAACCAGGGCTCTTTTATGGGGGAAATGTATTAAAATGTAAGTTACATGAAAAGAGTTGCACAGGTCATAGTGGGTTGAACTGTGTCCCATAAACAGATAAGTCTAAGTCCTGACCCCTGTTTGCCTGGGAGTGTGAATGTGACTTTTGGGGTATAGGGTCTTTGCAGATGTAATTGAGGATCTTAAAATGAGATATCCTAGCTCTAGGGAGGGCCTCCAATCCAGTGGCTGGTGTCCTTGTAAGAGAAAGGAGAGGGCAATTTGTCACATGTAGGAAAGAAGACCATGTGGAAATGGGGCCAGAGACTAGAGCCATCTTCTGCCACAAGCCAAGGGACATAGGGACACACCAGAAACCGGAAGAAGTGACGAGGGATTCTCCCATGGAGACTTCGGAGGCAGCATGGCCCCGGGCATGGCTTGACTTTGGATTTCTGGCCTTTGGAACCATGAAAGAATACATTTTTGTTGTTTAAAGCCACCAAGTTCAAGGTAATTTGTTATAGCACCCCTAGGAATGTAATACAGAGTCTGAACCAGTCTGGAGTGGACCAGGGGCTCCGCTTGTGGCAGGACTCTGTCCCCACTGCTGAGCTTTGCTCTCCTCTGTGAGCCTTCCGTGAGTTCTCCCCTGGTGCTGAAACAACATCCACCAGCGGCTCAGGGACAACCTACCAGCTCAATGCCCCCAGGGCATTCAGTCTTAGTGGCCTGGCTTAGGTCATGTCCCCACCCCTGAGCCCATCTCCGCGACAGGGCAGGGGTGTGCTGATGGAAGAGCTCACAGTCTGGGTTTTGAACCCAACCCCTGGAGAAAGAGGTGAAGACAGCTGAGAGTGGGACCCCCAGGGTGACGAGATGCTGGCCAGGCGAGATTAAGTCCCCTCTCCAGAACAGGGAAAGGAAGGAGAGAGAGGGAAGGAAGACAGAGTGGAGAGGAGGCAGAGGCAGGAGGGAGTCTCTCCGGGTGAGGGTTTAGATGGCGGTGAGAAAGGCCCATGGGAATGGATATAGATACGGAGGGACCCCTGAAGAGTCACTGAGCCCTGGTCTACATGCACATGGAATTAGTGGGAGAAGAAAAAAAAAGTCACTCCCTAGGGATCGAGCCTACAGGCCTAGAAACGGGATTTTATTTCAACTTCTGCCTGCAACCCTGCTGTGATAAGCTTAAAGTACGGTTCTTAGAAACCCAAAGAAAAGCCTTTCTGGAAATCCATTCACATTTGACAGTTATCAGATATACTGAAAACAATAGATTTTGAGAGATTAAAAACAGAGAAAGTTTAATATGCCTGCTCGGGCTCCCTCCTCATAAACAGGGCTTCTCAGAGTCAGCCCGTCCCCCGAGCTCAGCGAGGAGAGGCACTTTTTAAAATAGAGTCTGCAACGGAGTGAATATTTCACAGATGAAAAGGCATGGGCTTTCCAACCCACGGCCTTCTGAAAGAGGTGGATTTTAATTTCCGAAAAGACAAAGGCGAGAGAGAAAGAAAACGCACGTATCTTCTTGCACTTAAGAACTATGATATTACTTAGATGGCGAAGTTTTATTCTGAAAAATGACTGTCGATGATGATTAATATTCTCCTTATAATTAATTCAAAATCTTATTAAAATCAAACTTTTATAACTTTACATATAACCGCGCCGCCTATGTCAGGACGGGAGAATACGCCTTGTCATTAATTTTACCTGTATTATTTCTCGGTTCTCAGAGAAAGGCAATAAAAGACACCTCCTTGGAAAGCAGCAACGGCCGGGCCACCCTCATCTCCATAATGACACAATTTCCAATTCACGCCTCATTTTCATTAATGTTTCTGCCCATAAATTTTTAAGCATATGATAAAAAATTTCTGAAGCGGCATAAAACTAACATGAAGAGGGAGTTCATTAGCATGTGACCCTAATTAGAAATTCCATATTAACTTCCCGCTCCTACTTGTGCATATCCAATAACATCACGGCTCCACTCCGAGCCTGCCTTCGCATTGTTCGTAAGGAAATACCCCGCGTGGCGGTCTGATTGCTCGGCTTTGTTTTCCAAACAACCCGTGTGTTTCTCTCCGTTGTTGAGTAAGTCAACAGACAATGGTTATCGCAGAAGGCCTTTTGTGTCACAGATTATCCGGAAGAATTGTGGGAAGGCCCTTCGCCCAATGCTTTATTAATGATACCAGATCATAAAAGAGGGGGGAAATATGCTGACTCTGTCTCTTTTCTAATGTTGGGTGATAAAAATGCTACTTCAGGATTCAGAAGGTTAAGTTCTAATGTGTATTTTGAATAGAGTGTGTTGGAATAATTGCCTCATAAAGCGGAGCATTGCCCAGCCTGCTAATGGCTGCATAGTGCAGGCCTCAGCAAACGCAGCCGCACTCGCCGGGAAAAATGCTGTGCCTCGACTTTTGCAGCCTTCCCCTAGTAAGTTAACTTTCCCCTCCCCTTTGCTTTTCAAAAAAGGTATAAAATACCATCACCCCTTGTTGCAGCTCAGAGAAGCCTCGCTGCCTTTCATCACATCCACGAGAGCTGGTCTCCGAAGGCGGTCCCTCGATGAACCGTGCCTCCTGGCACGCTCACTCCCGTGTGGTCCACTCCCTTCCCGTGCTCGAGCCATCCTGTGTCAGCAGGAGGATATGCTGGAAGTGATGCTGCGTGACTTCCGGGGCGAGGTCATAGATGTTCCGCGGTTTCTGCTTGAGTCTCTTGGGCCATGTGCTCTGGGAAAGGCCAGATGCAATCTGCAACCGCCATGCTGGCAGGAAGCCCAAGCTAACCGAGTAGGGGGGCTATGTGAACCTCTCCCCAAGGTACTCCAGCCCACCCAAACCCTCGTACACCTCCTGCCCCAGCTGCTGTCTGCGACCACACGTGATGCCCCAGGAGAGATCTTCCCAGCTGAGCCTGGCCAACCCACGCAACCATCAAAGATGACACTCAATTGTTTTCTACAGCCATTAAGGATAGCAATAGTTGCTATGACGTCATAGATAACAAGAACAGCATCAGCCACTAGTAGCAGGAATGGAAGGGAAAGAAGCATGTGGATTTGAACCATGTACCTCTCTGTCTTCCACACTTCCAGAGAGGCAAGAACCAGAAATGCCCCTATTGGCCCCTGGTCTTCGATTCTCTTTCCCGACTCCAAGTTTGCTCCTGGATTACAGTCTTTAAAACCGTCTCTTTGAGAACTATCTGAGAAAGTGTTGGAGACAAAGTCCAGCGTGTGGCTTTCGCTTGACAAATGGGAGTGTTAAACTAGGAGAAAACTGAGCCTGCTCAGTCCCCTTGAGGCCAGTCCTGGCACCAAAGAAACCCAACACCAAAGGACTCAGGGAAATAATTAATGAAGGAGATGACAAATGGGAAATCTCTAGCAAGTCCCTGGGTTTGCAGCCGGGTCATCCTCCGCGAGCCTTCTCCGCAAAGCAATGCGGGCCCTGCCTCTCTGCAGGATCTCCTTCCTGTGTGGTGCCCCATCCTCATCCTCACTCACCTCATTTTTTCCCTAATTCAGTCATTTGACCGGTTTCCATTTACAACCTCTTCCTCTGCAGCCCTCACTTGGATTTGCAAAACAAAGTGAAGGTAACTAGCTTCACCAAAAAGGAATCCTCACCCTCATTTAAAAAAAAAAAAATGGTGTCTGGTAGGGAAGGATGGCAAGCACTATTATTTTTCTCTCTCATTGCTGTCGCATAAGCAATGGAATGCACCAGCCCATAAAACCAGTACTGCACTGAGAAGGAAAAGGCCACCCTTAGAAAAATCAAGCAGTGAACTGATTTAATTCTATGAGATTCACACTTTGCCTGAATGTGATCATTTTAAGGACCTCTGACCAGTGGAACGTAGAACAACATTCTCATAAAATTAATCAATTAGTCTGAATGCAGGGGTAGAGAGAAAGAGAGAGAGAGAGAGAGAGAGAGAGAGAGAGAGAGAGAGAGAGAGAATATGCATGCACATATAGGAAAGGGTTAAAGGTGAAAGAGGAGAAAAATAATTTATTGATGACTTACTATGGTGTGCCAGGGACCTTTCCCTATATTAAATTTGATTACTTTAACAGCCTCGTGATATTGGAATAATTAGCCTTCCTTATTTGAGGACACCAGCATTCAGAGAAAAAATTCAGAGCTGCCCAAGGTTATGAAGTCACTGAGTCATAGATACAGGGTTTGAACCCTTCTACCCACCTCTAAATTTGGTTCTCAAATTGGAGGCATGTTCTCTGGGGCTCAGCTCTATATACATGGGTAGACTTGTGAACCTGCACTTGTAACAACCTGCCACATGAATCAGATTGATGTCGCAGAACCACCCTAGAAAAGTCCTTCCATTTTTGGTGTCAGTTTCTACATCTGCAAAATGAGGTGGTTGAGTGAGGCTCTTCCTAAGGATCCTGGTAGTTCAAACGATCTGGGCTTATACTTAACAAAGCATGGGGGTGGACAATAAGAAATGAAGATACTAGTAATGTATTATAACTTAACTAGCACAGTTTTATTAAAACAAATACATGGTTCAACCAAATGCCGTCTTAAACTGAGTTTTGTTTCTCCCTGACAATTTATAGTCACGTAATTTTAAAAATGCCAATCATTAAATGTGAAAGAGTGACACATCTATGCATGCCGGAACTCCTAATGGATGGGAGCATGTTATTGCAACTATAAATCAACTCCTCAGACCTTAAAATGCCATAAATAAGCAAGTCTTTCTGTCAAAATTGGTGAGATGACCAGAATCACTCCGCTGATTTATTACACAGCACCTTCATAATCAACACCCCGTTGATTTGCCACTTTCTTTTTACGTAAATATGTGAATAACTTTTTGACATCAAAATAAATCATAACTACTAGATCTAAAATATAACTTCAAAAATGCCAGCGAAGGTGACTGACACTTTGGGTGTTGTCTGTTATTCTGCGGTAGAGCCTCGTTGACAGAGAAGTTTTATTTCTCCCTTGTCATTCCGGGTGATAGGTGCACTTGGCTCGATATCTCATCTTGACTTTTGTAAAACCTATCGGATGTGTAAAAATACTTTTATAAATAAGAGGTGACTCTTCTTCTGTCATGGGGGGGGGATGCAATTAAGGCAAAAAAAAAAAAAAGAACTTTAAAGAAACAATTGGCTTTGGCCACCAACAATGACAGCTTCGATTCAGCCATCCAGCAAGCATTCTTCTCTGCTGTGAAGATTAGCTGCAAAACTGGTTTGAAATCTTGATATTCAAAGCCAAGCCTATAAAATTCATCACCATTCTTTATGTACATAAAATATATATACATATATATATATTTGTGTGTGTGTGTGCACATAAATGGCATGCACATATATAATAGAACAGTGTGATGTCTACATTAACAGTTATTGAATTGTGCTTGGGAAAGCCCCCTCAGATCCCCTGTTTCAGGGTAGTTCTGCCTTATGTCCATTCTATTTGTTTGAAATTATGTAAAGTTTGATGTGATAAAAGACTCCTGTGGGTAGCAAAAGTCTGAAAGCATTGGACACATACCCAGCTCAGCAAAATATAAAAGAATAGTCGTGGTTACTTTTTTCCCAATAAAAAGCAGCATACATGTGCCTTGGTTTTTACTCAGTGGAAGCCTTTCAAAAAATATTTTGATATTGGTGGCTTGGTTTCTTCACCTGGAAAATGTAAACAGTAATGGTTACTATGCGTTGCCAGGCTAGCTGAAGATGGATAGCTCTACCAATGTGTCAGTTTCTACATCTGCAAAATGAGGTGGCTGAGTGAGGCTCTTCCTAAGGATCCTGGTAGTTCAAATGATCTGGGCTTATACTTAACAAAGCATGGGAGTAGACAAAAAAAAAATGAAGATACTAGTAACGTATTATAACTATCACATTTTTATTAAAACAAATACATGGTTCAACCAAATGTCATCTTAAACTGAGTTTTGTTTCTCCCTGACAATTTATAGTCACATAATTTAAAAAATTTTTTAAACTAAAAAAAAAACTTCTTTTGAGTTTAGTTTCTAATAGGTCTAAGTTAACTACTTTGTCAAAACCGGAGCTTTACTTTTCTTTTTTGCATATATAAATTAGGAGAATTTTATTCAGGCATCTTTGGGGAGCAGGAGAGCTTTACCTCTAGGTTATTCTTTTAGAACGAGAAATCTACAGAAGCAAAAAAGAAAAAAAAAAAGTCCTATTCTTTCCCCTGAAAGACACTAGTGAAGGATTTCTCTATGAGAGATGCCATGTCAAGCCCTGACAATGGCTATGTGCTCTGCAGAAATAGTACAGGTGGGGAAATACTCAATGAAGGCACAAAGTGACAGTTCCCAGAAAGATAAATGTACGTGCATGTGATCAAGCATGCGCGGAGGACCGTCTTTTTCAATGGCGGCCACGACAGTCTTTCCCTCCCACGTGCTCTTCCATGATGTCGTCACTCCCCCATGAGGAGGAGCGTATGGTGCCTGACCTTGAACCTGGGTGACCCTGCCCGACTCATCGAAGCCGTGGGAGGGAAATGACGACACACTGAAGAAGGCAGCGTACCCTGAAGTCACCATTAGAAGGATCACGTGGAGAAATGAGAAAGCAAGACAGAGGAAAAAAAAAATATATATATATATACACACAGAGAGCTTAGTGGCCTTGCTATTCCAGCTCCTACTCTTTGAGACTTCCCCGCCCAGACATGTGAGTTTAGAAGTTTTCAAAATCACCCGAGACTCAGCTACTGTGGAACCACATGTAAGGTCCTTATTAAGAACTACCCACCGGGGCTGACTCCACCACCAGACTCTTGAGCAAAGAAAATGAATGTCATTGTTTTAAGCCACCATGTCAGGGTGGCTTGTTAGGCAGTAGTTAGCTGGGACACCCTGGGATTGTAACAACAATCTGCCGCAGCTTCCAGCCTACGGGCAGCTGAGTCCGAGCTCTCCGAAAGATGAGCGGCTGCACTATGCTTCAGTCACTGTCATGGCCTTTCTCAACTGGATAAAAGGAAAACGTTGAGGTAGGTAACAGGCCCACTAACATACTTTTTTTTTCTGAAAAAGACCTTCCATCCTGTAATAAACGAAAGCCACCTACCCAGGTTCCGTGGCCCCAGCGCCCTTTCCCGGTTCTCCTGCCTTTTCTATTCCTCCGCTCAGCCTGAACCTTGCCTCTTTCTGCACCCCTGAGACTTAGAACTTGTGCACAAGGCACACAGCACCTGGATATTCACTGTATTATTTTAATGCTATAGAAATAAGTCTCCTAACCCACATATAATTTCTAAGCCGGGGGATTACTGCCAAAGGCACTTTCTATTTGTTCAGCTTCAATCCAATTGGAATCATCAAACATCTACTCTGCACCAGGCACTGGGGACGCCAAACTGCTGAATCACCGCCCCGTTCTCAGCGGGTATACGGTGTCATGGGCGGTGGCGGTGGGCGGTGGGGAGGGGGCAGACAGCTGAACAGCTCGCCGTGGTTCAGTGGGGAAGGACGATGGCGTGAGCAAGACGCCGTGAGATGCAGAGGGCAGAGTGGCTCGGCACGGGTCAAGACGGGCGCTCGGGGGAAATGCCGCCCGAGTGGAGAACAAAGACAGCTTTAAAGGAAAAGTACCGTGTTTCCCCGAAAATAAGACAGGGTCTTATATTTATTTTTCCTCAAGAAGACACCCTAGGGCTTATTTTCAGGGGATGTGTTATTTTCCCCTCAAAGCCTCAGCTTGCAGCACGCACAGGATGGCCGGGACCTGACAGGGGGCGCCGACCTTGTTGGTGGGGCTGCCTGCACCTTCCCGGTCACCTCTGGGACAGTAGCTGTCACCATGGGGCAGATGAGAAGGGCTGCTGGTCTTCTTGACCACTCTGCGACGACATGCATGGGTTGTGCAGATGCGCTGCGTAGCCACGCCCATCGCTAGGGCTTATTTTCAGGGTAGGGCTTACATTGCGAGAATGCTTAGAAATCCTGCTGGGGCTTATTTTATCGGGAGGTCTTATTTTCGGGCAAACACGGTAGTTCAGTGACAGAGGAGATGAGAATGGTATCCCATCCAGGTGGAGAGATGGAACACTGTCTTGTGCACACAGACAAAATAATTCAGGAGGAATTGGGAAGTCCCCATGTTATGAACTGTATCCCCCCCAAATTCCACCTTGAAGCCCTAACCCCCAATGTGACAGTACTTGGAGATAGGACCTATAACTAGTAATGACAGTTAAAGGAGAGCATTAGGGGGGGGGACCTTAATCCAATCTGTATGTTCTTCTTATGAGAGGAGGAAGAGATACCAGGCATGCCCAGAGAAAAGCCCACATGAAGACACTCCTAGAAGGCAGTCATCTACAAACCAAAGACAGACAATCCTACAGATGCATTGATAGACTTCTAGCCTCCAGAATGGTAAGAAATAAATCACTGTTGTTTAAGCCACCCGGCCCATGGTACTTTGTCATGGCAGCCCTAGCACAATAATGCCCCACAGAGTAAGTGCAAGCCATCAACAGAGCCTGTCACAGCAAAGAGAAGGAACAAAGGGTGGGCAAAGATTGAAAACCAACTGGTACGAGTCTTTCTTCTCTCTCTTTATGGGTTTGTATTGTTGAGTGGGTCACCTGATGAAGGTGATTCTACAGGCTTGTTTCTATACCCTGGAATTTTTTCTTTGCATAGCTTTTATTCCAGAAGTTAGATGTTTGGGGGATAGAAGGCATCAGTTACACATCACTATTCATGTTTTAAAAAATCAATAATTGCATTTCAGAGGATAAAGGGACCTTGATGGTAACTGTTTGCTTACTTTCTGATTCACAAATCACATGCCACAGAGTTGAATTTCCTTTCTGAATCCAGAATCCCTTCCTTTGGGAAAGTACCCCAAACTATCCCATTCCTTACCAACCTTGCCATTCCATATATCTTAGGAGGGTGTAAGCCACCCTGCCCTAATCATTGGCAATCAGAGTAAGTGGTGTCCCCGGTCACTGTTATTTGTTCAGGAAATAATGGATGACACAGGCCACAAACTGAATCAGCTCCCTAGGATTTATGCAATAGTTAGTTATCAGAAAAAGCACTTCCTCTTCCAGATTGTAAGGGCATTTTCGATCGTATGGTGAAGCCAACATTAAAAAATATGGAGAATCAAATGATGGAGATGGGAGTCTTTGATAAGACCAGGGCTTCATTCATCTCCACGTCTACCCATCCACCCATACGTATGTTCATGTCTTCATGTATTCATACGAATATTTGTTTTTGTTCAGGGTACATATGTGCATTTACAACTTGTTAAAGCTTGTCAGTCTAAAGATCATGGGAAATACCACTCATTTCTTTTTCTCTATCTCTCAGCAGGTTTGTATCCTATGATAGGTTCAAAGACAAATGATCCCTGTGCCCTCCTCCTTGCCCATCCTGCCCACGGCAGGCACTTCTGAGCAATCCGCACTAAGATTTCCCAGCGAGCCTCCCACCCTTCTTCTAAACATAATGCTCACAATAGCTGCCTCGAGTCATTCAAATTTGCTCCTCTGAATGAAACTCTTTGCCACCCTTGCATTGTTCCAGTCTTGACACACCAGCAACTGGACTTCTCCTCTTGACAGTCAAGCAAGGGGGTCCCCAAGCCAATGAGTGGCTTTGTGAATGGAAAAGGCACGTGGCAGGGGACGTCAGAGTTTGTTTCCCTCACCGGGCTTCACACTGGGGAAGCACATCGGTGCTTTCTGTTGTTGTCCACTTCCTCTCAAACCCCAGGAGAAGAGAATGAGAAAACGTGACGTCATGCAGCTGCAAAAGAAACGTTCACCTAATCGAACGCTTATAAACAGACCGCAGGAAACTGAGGCTCAGAGCAGTAACAAAGCTTGCCCAAGGTGACAATGACAGAGCAGAATCCAAATCCACTCTGCCTGATTCCAGGAAGGGTTTTCACGCCACGAAAGGCGGACAGCAGCTAGCGGCAGGGAAGGGCAACGAGAGAACCCAGGTCCGTCCCCATTCCTGGAGGACTCCTTGCATCTCACAGTTCCTCCCGCTTCCGCTCAGTGTGTTCCCGCATCCTTCCCAAGAACATATGCTCCCGGCCGGCTGAAATAAGGCCGGTCGGAGACAGAAGCTCCGTTCTCCCATCTGTTCCTCCTCTTAGGAGACCAGAGAGCGCGAGTAGGATTCAAAAGGCAAACGTGCACACAGGTGTCTTCATAATCTTATCTTTTCAAGACTGCTAAATCGCTCCCCACTGGTGGGAAGGGTGACCTTACTTCAAAATAAAGTTGAAAAATAGAAGAAGGAGAAGAAGAGCCTTTGGCTCATCACTTCAGCAGATTCCCCGAAGACCACCCGAGCGCGGGTGCGGATCTGCAAACACCATCCTCCACGCTGAGGGTTTGATCCTCTGCTCGTGGCTGACTGAGCCTTTACCACGTGCCAGGCAACGTGCTGAGAGTTTAGCAGACCTTATCCCATCACAGCCTCTCACCTGTTCTCCAAACAGGCACTGATCTTATTCTCTCGGCTCCGGATGAGGTGCCCGAGGTGAGAAGACAGGTGAAGTCGCTTGCTCAAGGCAGCACAGCTAGAAAGTAAACGGCAGGGCCTACACTCAATCGCACACTCACATGGCTCCCAAACCCAAATAGGAACTTTTAGAAGGATTTTGGAGACCAGGCTTCAAATACAAGCAGCTTATATGAAGGAAGCTTCTCAAAAAAACACCAGCAGGGGACGGGGAACATGAAACAAGAGGGGAAAGCAGGTTATACCAAGTCCATCGCCAAGCCAGGTGCCACTCTGGGGGCAAGAGCGTATTTCCTCCGGAGAACTCAGAGAACGAGTGTGGAATGCTGGCTCTCAGGCACAGATGGGCAATGGAGGGCCAGCACAGGGCCAGCTGGCCAGATCTGGCCCACTGACTGTTGTTGTAAATAAAGTTTTATTGGAATGCAGCCACACCCATATGTTACCATCCGTGGCTATTTTTGCGCTACTATGTCCGTAGTTGAATAGTTTCCACAGAGGCCAGATGGCCCACAAATCCTAAAATGTTGACTATATCTGGTCCTTTACTGACAAATACTTGCCAGTTTCTAATCTCAAGCTATCCCATCTGAGAAGCAAGGAAAGCTGGGGTATTTATACATCAAATCCTGAGTCACCCATTGAAGGTGGGTGCTTTAACTTCCCTGCACTTACTCACATGACATGTGTGTAGGCAGAGCTGGCCCCAGAGGCTCCCGAAAGACCTCAGGGCAAAAGGCTCATGTGGAAGTTGAGCCCAGACGGCCGAGCACCAGGGGATTCTGCTAAGCGTATCAGAACTTCAGAGTTGCAAACCGGTGGCCCATGAACTGTCACAGACTTGCCTTGTTTGGCCATGCAGTGGTTTTCAAACATGTGAATTCGTAGGAACTTTCCTGTTTTTAAAAAATCAAAATATCCCATTTTTCTTTAAAAATTCAGAAAACGTGGCACCCTTGGGCCTACATTCCTTCATAACTATCTAGAAATGGCATAGCTTGTCCAGATCAGCCATTGGCCAGCTCCAACTGATTATATTCACTGCTCTCCCTGGGTTAGCATCTAAGTTTGAGACCCCTGGTGCACACATTGTCACCGTCATAATAGGTAGGCTGAGAGAGGTCACATGACTTGCCCAGGGGCACATGACTATTAAGTGGCTGAGTTGGAACTTCGCTGCCAATTTGCCTTCCTAAATGGTCTGGGGTCACAGCCCCTCTTTTCCCTACACTCTCACCTGGATGTACTGTGCCCCCACCCCTGCACGGCCCCAGCAAAGGGAGGCTGGCTGCAGAGCTGGCCTCTGCTCTGTCTTCCCAAAGCCTGAATAATGCATTAGAACACGGGGGCAGGACGTTAAGATAAGAATAAGTGCTGCTAAAAGTCATGACCCTTTTCACCCAGAAGGAGCAAAGGGTACTCAATCCTACAGTCAGCCACTTCTCAGACTGTCTTCTCTCTCACAGACAGAGAGCTGAGAGCTGCAAATCCACACCCACCCAGGAACCAGCCGTCAACCATCGACTGGTGCTGCTAATCGGATTCGGTTGAATCATTTCTGAAGCCCTTGATTCTCCAGGCTCCTCTCTAATTTGCATGGATGAGACATTCCCATCGAAGGGGACTATGACAATAGGGATTTATCCAAGTATATAAAGGGGCAGTTGCACAGGAAACCAGGTCCGGAGCCATAGAATCAGTCTGGGCTCCTGCACTTTTGAGACCGGGATGTACAGCCAGGCCCCTACCAAAACCAGACAGTGGCTCAAGATTCTACCTGAGATTTCAGAAATCCAGTTTCTTAATGCACACGTTTCCTAAAAGAGGGTCTCCAAAATAGAACATAATGCAGCCACTGCTACCAGTGTGGACCAAGTCATCATCACCTATAAGGAGTAAGGGAAGTAGTGTAAGGCAGGTATGTGGCCAAGCAAGGGTGTGGTCTCAAGTAGAGCCTACCGTGGCTTGATCCACAAGTTCTAGGCTCTGTGGAGTGGTCCCACCTTAGGAAAAAAGGGCAATTCTTGGTCCACCTGGATCAGTCATTGACTGCTGGCTGTCTCTTGGGGGGGGGGATTGGGCAATCTCTTAGGCAAAGCAGTTCTCCTTTACCCAGGGGCCATTTGTTCTATGGAGAGGGGACGACTAGGAGCCACGAGCAACCAAGAGTCACAGCAACCCAAGAATGGGTGCACCAGCTCAGCTCACTAAAGGGGATCTGGTCCAAACACCAACAGCATCTAGCAGGAAGGCATTCGGGGATCCTACTTCCAGCTTGCTCAGTTGGGTCCTAGGTAAGAAGAATTTCAGGGAATCCAGTTTGCTTTGTCCAGCCACGAAACACATCACAAAGGTGCGTGGTCATGATGAACTTCAAATGGGAATCCTGACAGTAACCAGAGCTGTGTGCTTCGTCATGCTTCAAATCGTGAGCACCATACTACAGCCACCTGGAAGGACTGTCCCCCTCAAATCTCATTCAGGGTCAGCCATCTTCTCCAAGAATTACTTGGAGACGATATGCAATAGGGTTAGGGTTAGGGTTTTTATTTCTTTCCCCTGCTTGTGAGTCTATCTTGGAAGACAGTATAATTGGCCACCAATTCACGGAGATGCCCCAGTGTGAAGCTTCCATGCTAAGGACACCGTCTTGTCCTTCTCATCCCACCAACTCCGCCCTCCTGTCTCCCCCTGCATTCAAAAGCCCCCTATATATCCTGACCACTGACTTGCCTGCCTTAGTCTACTGTTGTCTTCTTGGTGCTTCCACAGAAACATGCTACAATTGATAGTCTCACTCAGAGGCTTCATCACCCTGGAGACGGAGATGTTGTCATTGTACTTGGAGTTCCTCCTGATCTGCCAGGTCCTCCTGCTACACGGTGGGTCAGAGTTCATCAGCCTATCAATGCTTGCTACAGTTAGTACTGTCTCAGATCTGCCAGACCAACTCCAGTTTCTCTGTGTCCATCCATCCTTCCTTCCAACAGCTCTATCTCGAGGACAGATCTGCTCTATAGTCAAATCCATTATCCTGGATATAGCCCTGCTCTCTAATCAAATCCATTATCCTGGATATAGCCCTGCTCTCTAGTCAAATCCATTATCCTGGATATAGCCCTGCTCTCTAGTCAAATCCATTATCCTGGAGGGGAAAGGAGGGGCATGACTGAGTAGGCAGTGGGAGTCCTTGCTGGAGTTTCACATCTACTAGGAAACAGGGGCAAAGACCTTCAAGAAACCCATCACCATGGTTCTCCTACTGGGAAGGAAGAATGGATCTAAGGTCTACGGCACGTCTACAGTATGTTAGAGGACTTTTGTGTGTATTTAAACTTAGGGATTTCCAAATTTTACAAATGAGAAAACTGAGGTTCCACATGGCTAATTTTCTTGTTGGATGCCACACAGATTTAATTTAAAAAGGAGGAGGAGGAGGAGGAGGAAAGAAAAAGTAAAATTCATTTGAACCCAGTTCTACCTGGTTGCATAACCTGGTAGATACATATTGCATTGTGCTCCTTCAAATAATGGTGGTCCTATTTATCAGAAAGCTGCAACAGCCATTCCCTAGAAGATAGGGGGGGGAAAAGACAGGAAGAATACATATAATGAAATGATATTTCAAAAAGCACTTGATCATTGGTATACAGATGCATATCTGTGTGGACAGAGGGGGAGCGAGCTGTTGCATTTCTTAAAGCTTCTTCCCCCCAGTAGACGAGAGACTTAAAATTCCAATAAGGGCACTCTCGTACCTGCCAAATTACTCTTTCGCCCTGCATACCTGTGTATACACACACACACACACACAAGCAAGGTGCCTGAATACCCAATTTTTGGCTCTCTCCAAGAGAATGGATTAGACCGGATTTAGAGGGATTTCATTCCAAGTTTAAGTAATTATTCTTCCCTCCTCATCAATATTTACCTGAATCATCATTATCATCACTCACTCATCAGTTTTCCCTATGTGGGCAGAGAGAAGTTTAAAGGCGCTTTAGCTGGTTCTCTATTCTGAAGTTGCTAGAATGGTCTTAGGGGAAACAGGCATCGTAGCCTGAGCTTTTGCTTTTGAACAGCTCACAGAACTCAGCTTGGTCAGAGCAACTCACAGCAGCCCCTTCCCAGAGGGGCACCAACAGGGGGGATCCTCTCATGGCCAGATGTAACCTTTCTATGCCTTGTTAAAAATGCTATGTGTAATACAAACGTGCAAACTTTAAATATTACCCATGCCGTTTTAACCGTCTCATTTAAATCAGAGTTTTGATTAAAAATATATTTATGGATTGAAATTTAGTAATAGATAGTAAATTACCAGGAGCCTTCATGTTTATCTTCAACCATCTATATGATATCCTCTTAATGAAAATCTCTGAAACTTGGTTTAAATTCCATGTACAGCAGAGCATATTCACTAACCTAGATAAAGATACATGTTTACTATATATACATACATATATATATGTATATGTATAAAAGAAGCTAACTAAAACTTTGGACTAAATTATACATTATTTGTGACTCTAGGTAATTTATTTAGCTGTCATTTCAAGCAAAATTGGCTCAATATAATGACTCATGTTACACTCAAGTCTGGAATATTTGTTTGAGAAGTAAGGAAAAAGCTATGGTTTTCATGTATCAAATTTCAAAACTTAATAGTTAAAATATATTTCTCCCCCATGAAAAGTGCGTGTCAGTGGTTAAGGGTAGCTGGGTTCTCCTTTCAGCTATGCCATTAATTAGTGGTGTGGCCTTGGCAGGCTGCTCAAGTTTTCTGGGCCATAGTTTGTTCAGGAATAGGACAACAGGAAAAGAACAAAATCCATTTCAGCATTAATGCTCCAGAGCTCATCACATGTCAAAGTAGATCTTCAAGAAAAGTCACTATGAGAGTACTAACAGCACATTCCTGGAAAAAATCTCCATTCCCCATTTCCTGCTCTTCAACCTAGAATACCCAGCTCCACACAACCTGACCAAATATCCCACATGTACCTAAGGAAAAAAAAAATAGAAAGGAAAAACAAACAAACTAAACATTAACTGCATGCCTAGTAATGTTAGAATGTTAGACATTTACCTTATTTTATCCTTACAGTATAGCCCCATATTATGCATGAATCCCAGACATTTTAGACACCACTAAAGAAAATAATGATTACAACAAGAAAAGCAAAAATAGCAATAGTGATAGTTTTAATAGTCGCATTTTTCTGATTCCTTGCTGTTTTCCAGACAATGCTCTAAGTACTCTGTCTACTTAAACCTCTTAACAGTGTCAGGCTCTGGATTCAATTACCATTTTCCTATTAGTTATGAAGATACCAAAGAACAGAAAGGCTAAAGATTTGTTCAAGAATCTGTGCTGGCACTGATTTAGGTGTTTTCTGCTGCAGCAATTTCAGGAAAGAACCATATTCTTTTTCCATGGTTTGAGGAGCACCCTCTCTCTCCTGCGATTTTTGACTGATAGACACACAAGAAATTATACAAACAAGGTAGCCAGCCCAGTGTTGACAGTACAGAGCCCCGGGGATGATGGAATACCCCAACACGGTCTGAAAAGGTACACTCCAGGCTCAGAACTAGGTAGGAGGAGGTCACCGGATATTTAATGGGTAGAAGTATATGTCTCCAACCCTGACAACTGCATGTCATGAATGCCAGATAATAAAATAATGATGGCAATGACGACTCAGACTGGTGTAGTGCTTTCAAGAATGCTTTGTAGAAAGCCCTTCTATACACATCATTTGGTTCGGTGGGGATGGCGCGATTTCCATGCTGCAGGCTACGTCCAACCGATTCGTGCAGCAGTGGCGCAGTGTGGTGAGAAGGGCTACCCAATCACCAAAGCTACATCCAGGCTTGATAAGAAGGTGAAAGCATCAATCAGTGATGTCTGCTATGGCTGCAGAAGAGCACAGAAGGGTCACATATTTGCAAACCTCGCACAGGATGCTCCCAGTGACTCAGTGGCAGCTCAGAAAACCCAAATGCCTTGTCTATAGAGTTAGTGAAAAAAAAAAAAAAAAAACTTTGAGGATACAGATCCTCAAGTACTTAACACATTTTCTGCTGTCCTGTGACTCCGGATTATAGAATAACGTTCCATTCGACCTGCAAGTACCTTTAAGGGGACACAGCAGGAAGTTTTACATTTTCTGTGGCAGTTTCAGTCTTCAAAGGGCACAACCTGGATGTTAAGAGTGGAGTCTTAATAAGACTATGATAGTCTGTGATAAAGATCTAGAAGGAGACAAATATATGTATAGTATAATAGCCAACTATATATATAAAAGTAAAGTCCACAGCTACCCCTAGATCAGCACAGAATCTGCTGTAATTAAACTCCATGGGAAGAGAGCATGCACTTGAAATTACTTTCAATTATTTGATACTTTGGAGTTGGGGCGAACTCAACCATTTTAAGTCCAGGCAAACAAGTGCAAAGAAGCACCCCAATCCCAAGAGAGCTTGCTTTCTGCCATCATTCTGGGTGCAGGCATGCAAAGCATTGTCACGATGTATTTGTCACCAGCCACACCTCCCCGCAGGTGTGATCAACACAGATATTTGCAATCTATCTGGGAATTGTAGGCCAGTGAACTAGCCTGAGCAATGACATATCGTATTCTCCTTTTCAGTTCAAGATGCCCAGACGTAGATTCCTTTCTTAAGGTATTTGACCGCAGTTTCTTCATACAAGCAAGCAAGCAGAAGTTGTGAGTTATCAACATTACAGTTACCCAGCTTCCATTTCCAAGGGTGAATGGTCAACATTTCCAAAACTCCAAAAAAGAAAAGTCCATATTAATAAGGTTTTCCAACAGGAAATACAATGCACTTTTTGCAGTGTCTACTAGCCAAATCGGTAGCCAGATATTTTCTTCAAGAAATGTCCACTTTAAAATCCTTGATTTTTAGAAATACACATTAAAATACCAACAAAGGAAATGATCTGATTCGAAAGATCTAGTGTGTGTGTGTGTGTGTGTGTGTGTGTGTGTGTGTGGAGGGCAGTTGATGGGGGAGGTGGGAATGAAGGTAAAATGGAAACAAGACTGGCCATGAGCTGGCAATTGTTGAATCTGAGCAATGGGTACTTGGGGATTCATTATACTATTCTAATTCTTTTAGTATATAAATTTGAATTCTTTTAGTAAATGATTTAGAATTTTCCAGAAAATAAAAGTTAGAAAAAAATTTCACCATTTTAGATAACATTTACAAGTTAGCATTATTGGCCCGTGGATCTTGAGAATTATAGAGACCAGCTTAATATCAACTCTTTCTGGGCACGCTATGCTTGAAAGAGGCAACATTAGTATCTCATTTGTATTTTCAATATAGCATGGGGCTCAGAATTTAAAATTTCCAGATTCATATCCTACCTCTAGCTGTGTGAGAGGTGTATATATATAGATAGATATGTATATATTATAAATATATATATATATATTTGTTAATATCATCCTCTCTGAGCCTTGGTTTCTACATAGATGAAATAGGGGTAATAGTTGTAATTACCTAACACTGCTTCTGTGAATATTTTATAGGATGTCAAGTACTTAGGCTGGAGTGTACAGGAAACAATTAAGCATTAAAAAAATGTAGCCCTTAATATCATCCCTAGATCATTTTATGTTGCTGGATACATAGTGGGAGTCGATTATTCAATGTCAGATGAAGGAAGAAAGTTAATGGTAACAGGAGAGGCACTAATAAAATGCATCCAATTAGGCATTATGTAAATTTCACAAAGTCACCAAAAAGTTTTTGTTTGTTTTCTGTTTGTGCCTATGCTCACTGAGAGTTGGTTCAACAACTTGGTAATTAAAACAAATATCTTGCATTTCCAACAAACTTAGCAGCATAGAACGGAAGGCAATTACTCAACTCTGATATAGGCTTCATATGCAGCATCCCTTAATTTATTCTAATTTAATATTCAGAAGAATATCCTTAAGGTAATATCCTTCCACGGCTCAGGACGACTGCAACACACCAAATTAAGGCCAGCATCCATCAAGTGCACGAGAGCTGAACCCCTAGAGCAGAAAGCACCTCAGATCTAAGGAAATGCCCAGAGTCAGCCCGGTGCAGGAAAAACACCCTTGTGCATTGAGAAGACACCCTCTTGCCTTTATCCAAACTTAGCTCATTAACCCCCAGATACGCAATTGGGGCCTGAGTGTAAGCAAAGCAGACATATTTACACATCGGCGCAGATTGGTCCCCAGTCACACCGACCCAAGGGTTCCATTAGCAACCGATGTACGGGAGAGCATCCCTCCTACGTGGGATCTAGACCACAGATGTGCTGGGCTGATAATTCTGCAAACTCAGGCCTGCCTTGAAGGCAAGCGTACTCCACGCCTGCCAACCCACCTCAGCTTTTCCATTCTTCCCATAAAAACGAGGAGGATGTCTCACTCAGCTGCCAACTGGACTCTCAAAACTGCTCATCACCCTTTGGATAAGTAAGGTTCAATGTAGGAATAAGATGTTGGCAGGGTGCCTGTGTGCGTGCAAACTGGGGACGAGGTATGCATTGTTGAATATTCAACGATGGCACCTGTTTATACTGACTATAAATATTGAAAGTATAAGTTTACCTATTTTTGAGAGAAATTGCCCCAAAACTTAATGGCTTAAAGCAGTAATAATCATTTATTATCTCATGAGAAAATTGGCAGAGAGAGAGAGAGAGAGATCATCTTTTTATGATCCAGTCTTAGAAGCCACATAATATTGCTTCTGGTGACAACTTTTATTATGACAGAGTGCTAAACGTTGTCCCCTGCCCCCTGCTGGCTCCATCCCTTGAAGGGAGAAGGTGTCAAAGACTTCGCAGTCTTAGTTTGAAGCTACTACTCTGAACATTTACTCTGTGCCAAGAACCACGCCAGGTTTACCAGTCCTGTCACCTTCCTTTGAGATAGAATCATTATGACCCCACTCTGACGATGAGAGAATTGGGCAAGGTAGGCAGGCTGCTCAAGGTCACTCAATTAGGTCACCCACCCAATGGCTGAACCAAGATGCTTATGCTGTTTACATAAACCTCGCAAATGATGCCCAAAGTGTGACCCCGTCTCCCTTCTTGTGTTCCACTGGCTTGAGCAAAGAGCCTCACTGCTTCTTGCCCTAAAAATTCCAAGAGCAGCAGCTGTGGTCCTGAATAAGGAGTTGCTTTCACAGTGACCCAAGTTTCCACTCTCTAATTCTAGGCAAGAAGCCCTGTACCATGGAGCCCCAGGAATTTGCCAGAGACCTGGAGCCAGGTCCACATGCACTGCCAGTATTCAGTTACTGGAAGCCTGGGAGATTCTCTCTCTCACTGTGGGTGGCAGAGGAGCATCACCAATGGCCTTGCCACTGTCTTCATCAAATGCCTGTCCCCAATGACTCCAGGACAGCAGGTGACACCCAGTGTACAAGCCACATCCCCTCTCCATCTGTCCTGGATGTTGGGTTGGGAGGAAGGGCATTAACCCCAGTGATTGCTCTGGCTTTTGAGAACCACGTTGTTTCGTAAGCACTGAAACACCAAGGTTTTTGTGGGTGCAGCACCTTTACTTTGACAGTTTTATGCAGGTAAACACTGCATAAAAATTTGGGATCTAAAAAATAAACACTCATTTGGAAAGTGTTCTGACCATACATACCTCTTCACCATTCCCCTGTAAATCCATCCAAGTTATTTTTTTAATTCATTTTCCCATTTTGAAAGTGGGGTTAGAGTTTTTTAAATATGTTTATTAGCCACTCGATCCTGCCTCAGATAGCTACATGGTTGGCTTTGCACCCATTCAGTCTATCAGCACATGTCATCTCAGAGAACGTTCTAGATTAGTCTTGCCTGAAATAGCAGGTTCCCAATGCAATACTCCCTGCCTCCTTACCTGAGTTTTCTGTGTGTGTACACACATGCACACACAGACACACAAACATACATGCTTATTTTCTATCTCCTCCTTTTAGGACAGTAAACTCTTCAAATGTAGAGAACAGGTTTTTGTTTTGTTTTTCATTGCTATATGCCTAACACTTAGAAAAGCAGGTACTCAATAAATATTTATTTATTTATATAATAAAAATTTTTTTTTTAAAAAAAAGTTCATAACACCCTGCCCTTTCTTTAGTAGCATTCCACTGTATAAATATGCCCTAATTTTTTTTAACCCATCCTCTGCTGATGGACATTTAGGTATTTCTATCCTTTGGCGGTATCAAAAAATATATTGACCACTACCTGCATAATAAGCCTCTGCTGGCTCAGACAACAGTCTCTTCAGGGTGCATTCCCTGAAGTAGAACTACCAGGTCAATGAGGACACTCATTTTAAGGCTGGGGACAGCTTGCCAGTTTGTCCGCCCAACCGGAGGGCTGTACCAAGGCACACTCCCTGCAACCTTGCAGTAGAGGACCAGTCCCCTTCCCTGACCACCCACACTGCCCTGCCACGGTGCTTTGTCTTTCTCAGTTCCTATCCCTATTTGAGACACGAGGAAACTAACAGGAGGGTCACAATCTCAAAGTCATGCTACTTCAAATGGATGGGTCTAACCTGACTCTTGCTTATGCCAAGCACTTTATTGTGGTCTGTTTCCTGATGCTGGAACAGAATAGTACAGACTGGGTAATTTACAAAGCAGTTTATTCAGCTCACGATTCTGGAGGTTGGGAAGTTCAAGAGCACAGCGCTGGTTCTGACCAGGGCGTGGTAGAAGGCATCATGCATGAGAGCACATGGAAGAGGGAGGACAACGGGAGCCAGCAAGAGAATAGGGGGCTGGATTCATCCTTCCTAACAGGAATCCAGTCCCACAATAACTAACCTATTCCCATGCTAATGGCATCAATCCATTCATGAGGGCAGAACCCTGATGGCCTAATCACCTGTCAGAGGTCCTACCTTCCAAGACTGTTACATTGGCAATTAAATTTCAACATGAGTTTCCAAGGGGACACTCAAACCATAGCACTCCCTGATGTCTCTTCAGGAGGATCTGCCTGCAAGGGCCTCATGGAGGCAAATTGTGCAGGAGGCCTCAGTTTCCCCTCACATGGGCCCGTCTGTAGGCTGCCTGGGCATGCAGGCACTGGGCATCTTTCCTTGAGAAAGTCCCACTGCATACCAAGTGGATAAAACACAACACTTTTCAACTTCTGCTAATCTTTCTTTTTCAATTTATTTTTTCAAATTGTGTAAAATATACATAATGTACCATTTTTATCATGCAGTTCAGCAGCATAAAGTACATTCACATTGTTCTGTAACTAACACCTCTACTCATCCCCAGAACTTTTCTCGTCTCATAAAACTAAAACTCTGTACCCATTAAACAGTAATTCCCACTCTGCCTCCCCCAGCGTCTGGCAACCACCATTCTGCTTTCTGTCTCTATGCATTTGGCGACTCTAGTGTTGTGCAAGAGTAGAATCTTACAGTCTTTGCCTTTTGGTGAATGACTTATTTCCCTTAGCATAATGTCGTCAAGGTTCATCCATGTCATGGCATGTGACAGGATTTCCTCCCTGTGTAAGGATGAATAATACTCCATTGTACGTATAAATCACATTTTCCTTATCGATGCATCCATCACTGGACACTTGGGCTGCTTCCACACTTCAGCTATCATGAATAATGATGCTATAAACATGGGTGTACAAGTCTCTGCTTTCAATTCTCTTGGGAAGATACCCAGGAGCGGAATTGATGGATCCTATGGTAACCGCACTCTTATATTTTTTGAGGAACCCCCATTCTGTTTTCCATAGCAACTGCACCACTTTACATTCCCATCAGCAGTGCGTAAGTGTTCCGATTTCCCCACATCCTCACCGAGACTTATTTTCTTTTCATATTTTTTTTAATAATAGCCATCCTAATGGGTATCTCATTGTGATTTTTATTTGCATTTCTCTAAAGATTAGGGGTGTTGAACATGCTTTAATGTGCATCTTGGTACTCTATATATAATATTTTTTGGAGAAACGTCTATTCAAATCCTTTGACCATTTTTGAATCAGGCTGTTTGTTTTACTGTTGAGTTTTAGGACTTCTCCCTATGTTCTCAACATCAATCCCTTATCAGATATGCAACAATATCCCTTTTCTCCTCTTCATTCCCCTTGCACTGATTGGATGGCTGACCTGGAGACTCTCGGCATTCAAGAGCAGACAGAATTAAGCAGCATGATTCGGTTGGTTTGGGGTTGGTTTGCTTTGGGAAGGGGATATGCGAGGATGTTTATAGAAGAGACAGACAGGAGAGATCTCACTCCATTTTTCCCCTGTTACTTCCTGGACGGGCTGGCTAGAACCATTCTGATTCCTGACAAACTATGGGGTGAGAAAGGCACAGTGGGCATTTTCCTGCCACATGTTCTCTGTTCCCCATCATAAGGGCTAAAGTAGTGTTTTAAAAATGTAGGTCAGGATGAAAAGAGATTTAACTTTTAATGTTTGAATTAAAACAGCATGAGAGACTTCTTTGAATACAATAAAAAAAGCTACAGGATATTCCCCGAAACAATCATTTCTAACTATTTTCCTCTGCATTTCATAAATAATAAATGTGTTAAAAAAATAACCCCGTAGTAACACATTCTCTAATATACTGGTTATGCAAGCTGGATATAACTCTAAGAATCCCTAAATGTGAGAAAAATTGAATTTGGTGGTACTTTTTTTAAGCTAAAAATTAAATTTCCCTGGCCCCATGCAGACCTCCTCCCTCACAGCTACAGTCATAACTGGATTTTTAAGCCTTCTGAAAACATTGTGGTTTGCAATAAAGCAAAACATTGTGTCAAAAACTGCTTAGAATACAGAAAAGCACGCTTCTGATATATACCACAGGGCTGCTGTTTGCCTGGTGGATGAGGCACCGATATTGCTTGTGGATGTCAACTTGACAACCGTGCCTTGCACTGAGATTCTAACCCCATCCATATTCACATTACAAATTAAAATTACGAGCTAGATCCCTCTTCGGCTTATCAGAGAGGTAGTTTCCCCAGTTTCCTATCCCTAATTCAACACCTTAGCACTCTTTTCTTCTCCTCTGCAATGAAGGTTAGGATCCAAGCAGTTGCCAACACAGTCGGCTTCAAAGAATGCAACATGCATGCTCTGAAGGTAGCCGGGTATCCAGGACAAGAGATGTGTTTAATAAAGTATTGAAGAGTTGCAATGTGGGCCCGTGAATAAAACAGGAGACTGGGGAAGAGGGCAAACACGCTGCCTTCCTGGCGTCTTCCTAACTGGCTAACATCTGCTCCCCTGGAACTCAAGCCATGCGTGTGCGTGAACGACTCTTGCACCGTGTGCATCTTTCCTTCCCAACGACAAGAGATGACATCTGCTTTGGGGACTTGATGCCCAGATATCTGACAACAACGGATGCTCTGCTGGGCTCCATTTCTAAGTTTCTGTTGTGAGGATGGTGGTGGTGGTGGTGGTGGTGGTTTTCAGAGGCTGATTTTTAGTTGGCTTGTTACTGTTCTCTTTTGTGTGCACATGTGTGTTTTCATAGCGGAAAATAAAGAGAAAAAAATAATTTGAAAGGATGCAACACACACACACACACACACACACACACACACACACATGCATGCACACTAACTCTACAGTTTTTTTTTTTTTACTTCCCACTCTGACCTCAAGGCTCTTCCATCACACAACGGCTATTTTTGAAGATCCCCACGTGAATGCAATGCTGCTAGAGATCTTGAGAGCTACAGGATAACTGTCCAACACATCGCTGATCCCAAGGAATTTATAATTTCCTTGGGCCAACAAGGTTACCCCAGATAAAATGATTAGGGAAGACGAGAGAGTGCATAATTAATGCATTAAACCCATCTTATTTCTGAGTTCAAGGCTTTTTCCTCAAGCATGTCCTGAGCTCCATGCTGTCAGCTCACCCTTTCATTATCCTGCAGCGACAGTCTCCGCTCCAAAAATACCATTTGCTGGCTCCAGAAATCAGGATCCTCCTCTCCCTCTTTTATTCTCTCCCCTGTCTCCCCGATCCCCTCCATCCCTGATTTAAGGGCTCAAAACCTTGACTGTGAGCTTTTAAAAATCTGGAGGCCCAGGGATCCCAAGACCAATTAAATCAGAATCTTTGGGGGCAGAACCCAGACACCAATCTTTTCTAACACTCCCCGTGCGGCACCCATGTGCAGCCAACGCAGAGAACCCTAATCACACACGCTAAGAACGATGCCATCTGCTGAAGGGATTGTGAGCAGCTAAAGGAAAGCGGCAGCTCCCAGTCAGCTGGGGGAGCAGCAGAAATAGGGGAAACCATCAGCCTAGAGAAGTTGGGTGGGGGTAGAGGCTGCAACAGCCAGGCAGCAGCCTGGTGGATAAATTGTAGGGAATTGCAACTACTGTCACTGTTATGACTAATATCATTATATTATTATGATTTTACACAATGCAATAATTTGTCGTGGGAGATCATCTCCATTAATATTTCCTTTAGGGTTAGCGTGCTGGCTTTCCACGGTGGCTCAGTTCAGCAGAACAGACATGGGTCAGGAGACTACTAGGTTCCAGGCCTCATGCAGGGCACTGGCTTCCAGAGACAATGAGCCCCCTACTATGCCCTAAAACCTACCTTCCTGCCACCAGGAAGCAGCTGATGAGGACATCTTGATCATTATTCAACATGCAACAGATACTTATCAGTTGCAACTAGAAGTCAGGCACTGTTCTAGGTCTTGAGGACACAGAAGTGAACAGAGCAGAAGGTAAGGAAGTAAAAAAAAAAAAAAAAAAAAAAAGGAAGAAAGATCTGCTGCATAGAGCTTTCATCCATTTGGAAAGAAAGAGGAGAAATGTTTTCCAAAGAGTTCATTAGCCTTAATTAACAGAGGCTGTACAGAAGATTTTTTTTTTTTTTTTGACTAGGGCTTGGTTTTAAAGGGTATAAACTAGCACCAGCAGCAGCACCTGGAAGATTTGTTAGATATGCAAATTCTTGAGCCTCACCTTGACCTAATAATTCACAAGTTCTAAGGGTGGGGCCATCAAACCTTGCAGGTGGTGATGCAAACTCAAGCTTGAGACTTCCTCTGGGGCAAGAAAAATGGGTTGAGGTAATCAAGGGTTAACAACCGTGGGTGGTGGAATAGCAAGTGCTTGACCAGCTGGCTAAGAAGCCACCAGAAGCTTCAGGGAGAAAAGGGGAAGCCTCTACCTTCCAGCAACAATAAAAGACACGCTCTGGGGCAATACCTGCAAGGACAATGTGCAGGCCTCTACCTGAAAAATAGAAAGAGAACCAGGTGGATGTGTATTTATTTATCTGTTTATTTTTTATGAGCAGGGGAGGTAAAGATCTGTATTGAAAAGATACTTTTAAGACCTCAAAGAACCCAGAAGAAGCAGGTAGAAGTTGACTCTCCAAGATGTGTGTTCGCATGAACCAGTTCTTAAGGGGAAGAGGAGCTAAGTGAGCATTTTTACCTTAAATGTGCACAGAGTTTCCTTCTGTCTACAAAGCTGCGTCTTCTGCACCTTGGAGACAAAGGGAGAAGAACGCCTGAGCATGTGGACGCTCACCACCTTTCAAAGGCAGAGCCCTCAGGGTCCCTCCCTGCAATCTTCCAAAAATCCTCCCAGGCCTGCTGCCTCTCTGGCTGCTGCAAACATCATCGCCTTTATCAACCTGCTGAACCTGATATCTACATCTGAGGACAGAGCAGGGGAAGTTCTGACACAGGCCACGCGGGAAGGAACAGAAATCTTCCTTCCGTGTTCAGGGTCCCCTGCGGCATGTCTCGGTGTACGGAGCCAGTGGTGACCGTGGTTGTGCAGTGTAGACAAAGTGGATATCTGAGGACTGTCATGGTCCCCAGGACTATGAACTTAAGGACGCCTTTAGGCGATTTATGCAAAAATAAATAAATAGATACATGAAAAAGTTACCTGGAGAAATAGAGTTATAGGCTTATTTTATTTTTTTAAAAAAATGACATAACCTGGTGAGGATCTCACCAAAGGTAATTTCAGCAGGTTTATTTTATTCCCGTTTCCAAATATCCAGCCTACCCAGGGGAGGCCCCGTTCTTTGCTCTCCTGTGTTGTGTGAGTAAAATCAACTTTGACGTATTTACTATCAAATACTTGCTCAAATATCAAGCTCTTAATACGCTCTAGGCCCTGCACTAAGCCCTTGGTAGCCACCATCTCATTTATGGATGTCCCCAAATATTTATAGATTGTCCGCTCGATGCCAGCAACGGGTCTTGCCAGGGGGGCTACTCGGTGCATAAAATGCCGGAGCCCACTCTACTAAGTGAAGTATCACGAGAATGGAAAAACAAGCACCCTGTGCACTCACCATCAAACTGGTACTAACTGATCAACACTTATGTGCACCTATAGTAATAACCTTCATCAGGTGTCGGGCAGGTGGGGGGGGAGGAGGGGATGGGAATATTCACACCTAATGGGTGTGGTGCGCACCATCTGGGGGACGGGCATGCTTGAAGCCCTGACTCGGGAGGGGCAAAAGCAATATATGTAACCTGAACATTTGAACCCCTGTAATATTCTAAAAAAATAAAAAAAAAATAAACAAATATGGGAGTTAGCACCCTCCCCCCAATAAAGTGCATCAAAACCCATGCTCTCATGAAGCCCACGGTCACCACTCAGGTGAGAGGTGAGGGGTTCAGACGATAAACATGTAAGCGTGGGGGCTGTCAGGTGATGAGCACCATGGAGAAAACCACCCGGTACAGGGAGAGGGAGGGGAATGTTGACCACAGTAGGGCCAAGAGGTAGGAACCTGCATCGCGTCATTCTGGAGGTGAGGAAATGGAGACTCGGAGAGGTTGTCCCTTGTCTAAAGCTTCATGACTGGCAGGTGGTAGAATCTCCATCTGAATCCAAAGCAGGGTGCATCCTTATTTTTAGTTTTAACAGACAGGTTCTCACTGTGACCCAGGCTAGAGTGCAGTGGCGTCGTCATAGCTCACTGCAGCCTCAAACTCCCAGGTTCGAGTGATTCTCCTGCCTCAACCTCCCAAGCAGCCGGTGCTACAGGTGTGCAACACCACACTGGGATAATTTTTCTTAGCTCTTGTAGAGTCGGGGTCTTGCTATGTTGCCCAAGCTGGTCTCGGACGAAGTCCTGGCCTCAAGCGATCCTCTCACCTTGGCCTCTGAAAGTGCTGGGATTATAGGAGCGAACCACTACACTGGCCAAGATACTCAATTATTAATTAGGCTGTCAGGTCCGTGCTGTTGTCCACTTCCCTGGCCCCCTGCTGCTGTGAAGGCAGGGAGGGGGTGGTGCAGGGGTGAAGGGCAGAGGGTGTGCTGGCGTATTGGGTGCATCTTCCATGCACCCCCCTGCAGAGCTACCCTCCATCCCTCCATCCACACCACTCTCCGCCCTGGAGGATGCACAGCAGACGTCACCAACAGGACACCACACCCCCCGCCAGCCTGCTGGGCTGCACCAACGCAGAGCTCAGGGAAGCAACTGGAGGGAAGGAGAAGGGGCCTTTATTCCAAGGCTCATCTGGCACCAGCTGCTTCCCTATCTCCTTCTGCTCTCTGGAAACCACCTTCTCTCATTGCCCTCCAGGCTTAGGGACATTAACATCTCTTGTATAAACAGCCCAGGGCACTGTCCTACTGGTTGCTAAGTAGTTTGAGTATTAAAGTAGTCTGAATATTAAAGTCTCCTTACATCGCCTCATGTAGGTATGTTCTGGTGAATCATCACCAAAAATGTCCAAAAGAGAAATGCAGACATATAGGCCCCCTTGTTTAATGTCACAGACGTCCACGGGGAAGTCGCCGCCGTAACCACAGGGTGCTCTGTGGCCCCGTTAGAACAGGACCCCTCCCGAGATGAACGCCGGCTCCCTGACTTACTACGCTCAGTCACCATCGCGCCGTAAGGCAATGGCTACAAGATGCTTGAATCTTCCCGGGAGGCGTGCGCATTTTTGGGGTGGTGGACGCTGTGAGGCTAACACGTGGCCCAAGTGCGCCCATCGCTCACCTGGCCGAGCCCGGCTGTACCATTCGCATCCGACAGCCAGCCAGCAAGTCAGATATCCTGAGTTCATTTATCCCTTTGAAGCCAACTCTCCCCTGGGAATCAAAACACAGACGCAGGAAAATAACGGATGTTAATTGTGGAAAAACACTGCCTGGAAAACAAGGGAAAGAAGACTGGCAACCGCCCTCAAGTGCAGGAGGCAGCGTCACAGCCTGCGGAGGCTCCCTGCAGAGAGCAGACCACAGCAGCCGGGGCGTGCAGGGGGCTGGCGTCCTGAAGCTGGCACGCACGGCGCCGCAGCAAAGGAGACCTGCTGTCACCACCGGGCACCCTGGACCCAAAGCCAGAGTGCGTTCCAGTTTCTGAATCAGTTACAGTTTCTATCCGTGCTGGACGCTCAGGCCTTTCAGAGACTATTCCAGCACTGCCTGCCTCCCCATCAGAGCAAGAACCACTTAATTCCACCAGTCCCGGGGCTCCATTCACATCCTGCTCTGGGTGTAAGGGGAGCCCCGCAGTTGTGCAGGGCACAGCCCGGGTGAAGATACGTGCAGACTTTGAAATCAGAACAGGGATCACGCTAAATAATAATCATAGCTGAGAGTTAACAGAAGCAGCTACAGCCATCGGGTGTCCACTGGGGGTTAGACACGGTGCCTGGAGTTTTGTGCATGTTCTAATTCATGCGATATTTCAATGGTGTACGGGCCATCATGACCCCTGACTTCTGGTGTTCTTGTTTCTGTAAAATCTCCTCCTTTTGAGTACGGGTGGGCCTGGAACTTGCTTCCAAGCAACAGGATATGGCCAAGGTGATGGACAGTTACACTGTGATGATGTGCAGATGTATGTATGTATGTATGTATGTGTGTGTATATATGCATATATATCTATCTGCACATACACATGCACCTTCATATATCCACATGCATATATTTATACATATATAAACATTATATATAAAACACATTTATGTACTTATGTATGTATGTACATATATGAATAACTCCCTCCATTGCTGAACTTGAAGCAGCAAGCTGCCACGCTGGGAAAGAAACCACGGAAAAAGCCACACGGGGAGGAACTGAGGGTAACCTCTGCAAGCTGAAGGCAGGCAGCCTCTGGGAGCTGAATGTGGCCTCTTGCCGACAGCCAGGAAGAGTCCAGCACTCCCAGACTTGCAGCCAGAGGAAACAAATCATGCCAACAACCTGAGTGAGCTCGGAAGCACGTCCACTCCCAGCTGAAGCTCCAGATGAGAGCACAGCTCACTCGACCCTCCACTGCAGTCATGTGAGACCAAGAACACAGCTAAACCGTGCCATTCTCCAGGGCCATAGAAATTGCGAGGAAATAAACTGGTAACACAGAATAGAAAACGCATGCAATTAGTGAAGTCGGGATTTACATTACCCTGTCCTAAAGGAATAAGTGGCAGCTGGAGAAGTCCGGGAAACTTACGCAAGGTCGCACAGCTCTAGTGAACCATGCTGGAGTTTAACCAAGACCTGCCGAGCTCCAAAGTCCAAGGGCTTCGTCACAACCACCCAAGACGCTGTGGTCTAGTCAGAGACACACAAACTCGCCCAGCAACCCTGGAATCCATTCTGTGATAATCGTTACAGAGGGTCCAATGGTGTCTTCCAAGAAGATATGCCCACGTCCTAATCCCTGATACTTGCGAAGATAACCTTACTCGGAAATAATCATTTTAGAGATGTAATTAAGTTAAAGGTCTCAAGAGGAAATCATCCTGGCTTTAGGATGGACCCTAAGTCCAATGACTGGTGTCCTTATGAAAAGAGGAGAGAACACACACAGACACAGAGGGCGAGGCCAAGCGCAGGCGGAGGAAGACACCACAGTGATGCAGTGACGGGCCAAGGGACGCCAGGGTTGCCTGGAGCCACCAGGAGAGAGACATAGGATGGATGCTCCCTGGAAGCTTCCAGAAGGAACTAACTGCTTCAGTGCCTTGATTTTACACTTCTAGTTCCCAAAACAGGAATAGAATACATTTCTATCATTTCAAGCAATTTGCTAGGACGGCTCTTGAAAAGTACAATAGGAGCCTCTATTGCCTTGAAGCTTTATTAACTTCTAGGACATGTCTAACTTCCTGAGATCAGCTCAAACAAGCCAGTTATACCCCTAGGGAGCAAGAGAAACAGTGGAGGGGACTCTGGTTCCAGGCAGGAGAGTGGAGGTTGCATCAAGGCCGTGTCAGAGATGGTCTTGGCTGAGCCACTCAACCTCTTGGAAATTCTTCTCCCTACCTGTAACGTGCACGATCGATCACTCCTGGCTCCCGTGTCTCACGGGTCTATAATCCATCTAGAGTCTCGTGCCCCCCATCAATAACATTGGCAGGATTTTCAATCATTTCTTTGAAGATACCGGTATTTCCTTCAAAACACATTTCATGGCAGAGGGATTACACAGAAGGGTTTAGGAGAGTCAGCTCTGGACCTCGAACTCCCTTGCTTCAAGTCCCAAGTCTACTTGGGACTCACTAGCGTGTGAAGCTGAGAAGTTTACTGACATCGCTCTGAGCTTCATGTTTTCCATCCCTGTAATGCAGCTAATGATAGTACCCAACCCACAGGGCTGTTTCTGAGGCATTAATGTGGAGATATTAATATATGAAAAGTACATGATAAGGAGGAACTGGTCAATAGACATTCCCTGTTGTGATTAAATGGAGAAATGGTGCTTGAAACAGGACCCCTTGTAGCCAATTATAGTATCCCACCCCCTGCCCATCCTTCTCCATCTTGTACTGAAGGGCCTGCGTTTGTTGCACTGAAAATACTTGTTTATTGACTGAGAACGCCGGTACTCAATGCTCATGCATATTTCCGTGCCCACGATTGATTATTAAGCATAAAATAAACGGGAAATGGCGGCTTTGTGTTGTCTGCATACAGAGGGTAGGGGGCGATTTCTTCCCCTGGAACGACCACAGATCTTCCCCGTCGGGCGGGGTTCTCAGTGAGAAACAGCCACATTTTCACGCAGAAGGGCAAGAGATTGGGGGAAAATAAATAAATAAATCTTTTTTCCATTTTTTCATGCCCCGGGTTACTCCTTCATTCAACGGTGCCTCTGGATATCCGGAGGGAATTGGAACATGGACGTTATGAATTGGGGGTCCAGGCAGACATTTATTTAATTGACAACTAATTTGACTGGATTTAAGATGGCTTTACCCGCCATCTACCCAGTCTTCCTGCAGTCATAGTTCAAAACACGTTAGCAAGGCCCCAGAATCACCTGGGTAGCTTGTTAAAAATTGAGACACAACTGGCTCCCGGCCCAGATGGTCAGATGCAGGAGGTCTGGGGTGAAGTCTCCAAATGTGCATTTTTAATAAATTCCTAAGTGGCTCTCCTATAAGCTACCCTGAGACTCAGGTTGAGAGAGAACGTCCTAAAAGGATATGCAGGACGTGTGGGTCCCTTTTCAGACTCGTGTCAGTTTGCTTTCTTCCCTGGTATTTTTCCAGCATTCCTGAGAAGGGACGGAGCCTTCCCCAGGGCACTGTTCTGTAAGAAGCGGCTGAGTGTTGGCTACCGAGAGATCCGAGGGGGAGGAGGGAGAGCTCTGAGGATATAAAATATTTCCACTTGGGATGCTGAGGTTCCTGAAGAAGCCATGGGGAAGGTCTCTTCATCAAAAAAGTGCACAGGCCCGACTTCAAGAAGAGCAAATTGCAGCTGAATATCTCAACTCCCACTTGAGTGCAGAAGGCAGGGAGGGGGCCTGTGTTAGATCTTCCTAACTTCCATTTCAGAAGAGGGAGGCACTTAGGAAAATGAACATTATCAGCATTGATCTTCCCTTGGAGCGGAATATTTCCACCAACTCTCTTCCTTTCAGATTTAAAGAAGGCGGAGACAGACAAGGATGTATTCCCCAAATGGATCACATCAAGGACAAAAGCACTTTTGAATTTCTTTATAGGATGTACAGCTACACTCATGTTCAGAAACTCTCTCTATTTCATGGACGATCCCATGGACTTGTTCCACATGACAGGCTTAGTTAGTTGCATGCCCTCACCGTCTCCAAGACAGACTCTCTGATGTACAAGCAAGGTACAAGGCGGTCACTGGGATTCTCCATGTAAATCCAAATCTAGAACAGAGAGACTCAACCCACTCTTAACAAACACATCCACTTGATAAAATCAACAGCAGGAAAGACAGTAAGAATGCTAGTTTCTGGAGACTGCTGCTGGGTAGAATGTGAGATGAGGCCACTTTAACTCAACAGCATTTATCTTGTACCCTAGAGAGAGAATATCCAGAATTAGTGAAAGGCCGGCGCAGAATCTTGGGGCTGTTGTTTCAGAGACTTGTGGAGGTCTCGACAAGCAATGTTTAGTGGCAACTAACTTGTTAACCGTGCAGGGAGAGATGGAGAGGGCGATATCCACATGCATTTTATCTGCTGCACTTACCAAGAATTCATCAATCACCAAGCATGTATTGAAGGACGCTCTGGATAAGGAAACTCAGCCAAATCTGGCTCTGAAGCTCTCTTCCTCGTTCCCCTAACTTTTGGATTCCGAATCACAAAACGTCTGATTATTTACCAGTCGACCCTGGGGTATGAGCCGGGACACCCCAGACTAGATACCACTAAGGTCCCTTCGAGCTCTGAAGTTATGATTATGACTATTATTTTTTTTTTAACTTCTATACCGCATCATGCAGCAAACATTCCATGGAGGAATAAATATGCTAAACTCAGTGAGGTATTTTAGAAGGAAATTATGATCTGGTCTGAAATCAGAAATGCAGTTATTATGTTCGTATTTCCTTCACAGCGGCACACAGAGATACCATTCCAAATATTTTAGCACTGGATAGAACAGACAGAAAACAAGAGATGGGTTTCTAACCCAGGCTGCAACACTACTTTTTGCTTAATGTTTCCGGCCGCATCAAGTAGAACATTCTCATCAAGTGCAATGTGTACATGAGCTGGGGAGCATAAATCATCCGTAATTATAATATCCTTCACCCCAAGAGGCCTTTCGTGTTTCCTTTATAAAAGTTACACAGTTGAGACCGGCACCTTGCTAATAGATCGGCCCTCCTTGAAAATACAATTATGCCACATGCAGGGCTGGGAAGTAGTTTTGCATGCCTGCTGTCACCATGTGCTTCAGACACAACAGCTTCCCACGTCGGACTTAACTGCTGGCTGCCCAGAAGCTCTGCAAAGAGAGGGCACCAGGGCGGGTGGGGCCTGCCCCCACCCACCCCAGCCAGGCACGAGCCAGGTCCACAAAGGCCTCTCTGAGAAAGACCTGCTGGCCACAGAACCCCAGGGCCTCCGGGTTTGAACCGAAGGCCTGGGAAGCTGATGACCCAGAGCTTCTCGTGCAAAAAGGCTGCCCTGAGCCAAAGCACCAGGCACTGCAGAGTATGGGGGCAGGGGTGGCGTTGGGGGATTTGAGGGAGGCAGTGTCCATGAGCTCAGCGTCTGGTTGGGGACATCAAGAGAAAAGCCATCATCATGCAACATGGCAGCTTGCCGCGGCAGAGAGCGGGAGGAAGTGCGGAGACAGTAGCCACTTGGCCCGGGCCTCACGTTCATAAGGGGGTTTAAATGGGACCGTTTCCCCGAGCGAAGCTTTTGCGCAGCATTGCACAGACTGTAATCATGGAAATGAATTAAAAGCACTACTTTATTGAATTTAAATATGTGGACAGAGAATAATTTCTGAAGCCTTGTTTCTGCATTAAAACAAAAATTTAAATAACCCTCAGAAAAAAAAAAACAGGGATTCCTCAGCCTCCCAGAGGCTTATAGAGTGGACAGACACCATTCCCATCACGGTTCTCATGCCCGGGGCCCTCTTTCCAGCTTCTCCTCCACCTGTCAGCAGCCCATCCTCACCTGGCACAGGCAGGAAGGATACACGCACTGCACAGTGCTGGACAAAAGCCAGGTGAGGAAGGTTTTGCCCAAGATATTGAGAGGGTTACAAAGAGGGAGCTTTGCCCCAGGCCCTCAGGGGCAGCTACAAGAGAAAGTGAGGCCTGAGCTCAGCTCAGAGGCTCCAGGATGCACAACTTCCAGATATGGATCTAGCTTGCAACTGGTCTCTCCCTGACTGGACTAGAAACTCTTCGCAGGCAGGAACCTGGACCTAAACCTCGGAAGGTACGTAGTGTAGTTACGTAGTGTAGTGGTCTGGGTACCTCCAGAATGCAGAAATCCGATCTTTCTGGGCCCTAGGGCTGGAAAGGGCCCTGAGAAGTCTTTATGCACACAGAACAGACATCTCATCTCACTAGTGCTGCAGCCCTCAAAATGCAACAGCCCCCCCCCCCCGCCCCATCAACATCGCTTGGGAACTGGGTAGAAATGTCAATTGCAGGCCTCCACCCAGAGCTACTGAGTCAGAAAAGCTGGGAGTGGGCACAGCAGCCTGCACTTTAACAAGGCCAGCAGGTGCTTCTCGTATGTATACTCTCAAGTTTGAGAAACGCCATCCTAGAGAAATTATTCCACGTGGGAATTTAAGTTTTCTTAAATTTCTGCATCATTCTGTACTGCATAGAGGTAGAATTCACAGGTACTTAAAGTTGCAAGAGATACTAGCAATGCAAAAGAAATGATGGGGTTAAAAACTCAAACAACAACAAAAACAAAAACAAGCACAATACTTCTTCAAGGGAAGAAAGCTTCTCTCTGGAAGAAATGGTCCCCAGAAAGAAATCTTTGAAGGATGCATCTCACTCAACTTCAGCATCTTTGTTCTTGCACTTTCTATTCCCAAGCCTCAAAGGACTGATGAATCAAGCGTCTCTCAAATCTCATACTGTATCTTCTGTGTTTGGCCATATCTCAAGAGCACCTATATGATGATATTCTTAATATCTCTTCCTAAAATCAGTTTACTTAGATTGTTTCAAAAGTATAAATGAATTTATTGAAAAAGGAAAACAAAAAGGTCTATCTCTTCTGTAAATGGAAAACAAGATTACTTCCTGTAAATATGTGTAGCAAAATAAATAGACTAAAGATAAAACAACGTTATTAAATTCCAAGTAAAAAAAAAAAAAAGAGTTGCCTGAATGCTACGGATTTAATTGCACCCTCTCCAAAAGATGCTGAAGTCCAAACACATAGTATCTGTGGATAAGACATTATTTGGAAACAGGGTCTTTGCAGAGGTAATCAAGTTAAAAATCGTTACAGGTCCTAGTCCAGTACGAATAGTGTCATTATAATATAGGGGCATTCAGGCAGAGACAGATGTGCTCACAGGGAGAATGCCATGTGCAGGAGGAGGCAGAGGTTTGAGGGACGCAGCTAACAGCTAAGGAACACCAAGGACTGCCAGCCAGCAAACCAGGAGAAGCTAGGGGAGAGGCGTGGGCAGATTGTCCCTCCAAGTTCTCTGAAGAAACCAACTCTGCGGACATCCTGATCTAGGACTTCTAGGCCCCAGAAGTGTGACACAATACATTTATATTGCTGAAGCCCCCTGGTTTGGGGTGCTTTGTTACAGCAACACTATTGTTCTTTGCAGCGGGAGTAGGGGGCTGGAAAAGGCACTCTCTTTATCCTCAAAAAGATCCTCTGTGCCCAACTCCCAAAGTTATTCTGGAAGTTTGGAGAAAATGCATGAGCTGCAAATGTGAATTATCATCTCATCAGACCACTCTTAAGTTTCCTGTTTTCCCATTTTCTGCTTGAGTCTGCTTTTCTGCCTTCCTAGAGCTCCATCAAAGCCCTGCTAGCGTGTCCGATCTATCCACACGACCCAACCCCCCCCAGGATTCAGGCTGCCCAGGGTACCATGTCCGTGTACAACATCCCCTCTTTGGAGACTCGTGGCCTCCAGAGGTAAGACTAATGAACAGGAGGTAAACAAACCCAACAAACAACATCCTTGCTTTGAAGCGAGCTCTGCCTGCAGAGCACTGCAAGAAATCGGAAATGCCTCATGAAGTTTGCTAAGCAAACAAAAAGCAAATCCTGCCCAAACAGAATTAGCAAAAGAATAGAGGCAAAGGCAAATGCAGTCACAGGGGGGTAGTGAGAGCCCACAGCCCCGACTGTATACTTTTCTTCGGTGTAGGCTGTCAGCTGCAGGTGAGAAGGGGAGGAGGAGACTTGGGCTGGGGGTGGGGGAACAGCACAAATGAGAATATCAACAGTCGTTCTTACGACAGCCATGGGCCAGCCAGCAGGTGCTGTGTTAGGCACACAGGATTCCTACTCCCCTGTCTTCACGGCATGACTCCTCAGCCCCATTTTGCAGAGGAAACAACAGGTGTGGGGAGGTTACATGGCCCATGCAAGGCCACACAGCTTCTAGGTGGCAGAGCCTGAACGTGAAGGCACGTTTGCCGGATCCAAACCCATCACATGGGTGGAATGCCTTTACAGACTAGGGTGCGCAGAACCACCTCACCGCCCCTCCCAGAGATGTCTGCAGGCTCATCCCTGGATCCCATGAACACGTTAGCTTACCTAACCAAAGAGCCTTAGCAGATGCAATTAAGGATCTTGAGATGGAAGATTTCCCTGGAATATCCGGGTGGGCTTAATGGAACCAGGAGTTTCCTTATCAGAGGAGGCGGGAAGGCCAGTGAAAGAGATGTGATGTTAGAAGCAGGGGGCAGAGTCAGAGAGATTTCAGGAAGCTACACTGCTGACACTGAAGATGAACAGGGCCATGAGTCCAGTGACACGCGTGGCCTCCAGAAGCCAGCAATGAGGGGGAAATGAATTCTTGCCTAGAAACTCCAGAAGGAACGCAGCCCTACTGACACCTTGATTTTACCCCTGTAAGATCCACTTTGGGATTCTGACCCCCAGAAGTGTAAGAAAATACATTTGTGTCATTTCAAGTTACCACTACATTTGTGGTATTGTAATTTGTTATCAGGTTCTTAGCACCTAATACAGAGAAGGAGGACTGAGCGTGCTCCGAGGCAGAAGACTAGAGACCTCAGAGAAGGCAGGATGGGGGAAGCAGGGATCATACCAAATTATCTCAGCAGCCACAGCTGTGAAGGCTTAGCCTCTGCCTGGCACTGGTCAGAATTCTTCACATGTAGGAACGCATTTGATCCTCACAATATCCTCACGAGGTTGGTAATATGATCCCCTTTTGTAGATGAGCTAACTGGGCACAGAGCTACAAAGTGACTGGCCCCAGACTGCACAATGAGTCGATGAGGTGGGCTGGGGTTTAACACAAGGCATTCTCACCCTGCAGCCTGCCCTCTTCACCCTCACTGGACCCTAATGGATAATTCGGGGGACACGTTTCTGGGAGAGATAGGATAGGATTCATTAATCTATTTCAACATAACTGTTGGACACTCTGCTCTGTGCCCGGCACAGGATAAGGCCTGCTCTGTGCTCGTGCAAGTGGTCTGGGAGGGAAATCCCGTAAGTAAGGGAGCTGCAGACTTTCACCTGGAAATAGCACCCTAGAGGACTGAATGTGCCAGGGGAACAATCTAGAAGAGGCCACGCTGGAGTCAGCATGTCTTATCAGTGGATAAGCACCAGGCTTCCGGGTAGAGAAAGAAGAAAGGGACTTGCAGTGGGGTAAGATGTGTGCAAAGGCACAGAGACCTGGGAGAGCTGGGCAGGGCCCAGGCGACAGGTGCAACGGAGGTGGGCCTGCCTTCAACTGCAGGAGGGGGACCCGAAAGGCTGGAAGAGGGAAGATGAGATGCCAGATGGTGGGCAGCACAGTGCTGGGGAGAGAGAACAGATAAGAGCCACCAGGCTGCAGAGAAGTGGACAGTTATGTGAACTGTGTCCCCCTAAAGACGCGGAAGTTCTAAACCCAAGGACCTGTGAATGGGACCTTGTTTAGAAATAGGGTCTTTGCAGAAGAACGAGGTAAGATGAGGTCATTTGGGCTGGCCCTTATCTACTGTGACCATGCCTTTATAAAATGGGGGAATGTGGACACAGACACAGACATGCTCACAGGAGAACACCTGAGCATCAAGGCAGAGTGTGCCAAGGATTGCCAGGAGACTTCTGGAAGCTGGGAGAGAGGCACAGGTGGATTCTCCTTCCCACACCTCATAGGAACCAATCCTGCTGCCACCTGGATCCCAGATGTTTGGCCTTCAGCACCGTGAGACGATAAATTCCTGCTACGGAAGGAAGCCGCCCGCCCTGGCGTCTTTTGTTACCGCAGCCCTGGGGAACTCATGCACATGCACAGCCATCCTCTCAGGGACAGCTCCGTGCAGAGTCCCACAAGGCCAAGTGCGCTGGGCCCTGGGCGTGGCACAGGAGGGAGGGTGGTCAGGCTGTGTCTCAATCCGGCTGCTCTGCCGCGAGGGGGGGTGTCCTGCGCACTGCATGATGTTTAGCAGCCTCCCCAGCTTCTGCCCTGCGGATCCCTGAAGGACACCCTCTCCTACCAAGTTGCAACCACCAGAAATGCCTCCAGACATCGCCAAACGCCCCCCACTCAGCAACATCACCGCCCTTGGTTGAGAACCCCTGCAACAGGGAGATGAAAATATTAAACAATTATTATTTCTGTAAATTTAGTTCTGCAAATATTTATGGAGCACCCACTCTGAGCAGGGCTCTTTGTAAGTGCCAGCAGTTCAGAGATGAAGAAAAAAGCCTGTCCTTGTCCTCCTCCAAACCTATCCCAATGGCTTGCGATTCACCGCAAACCCTACTGACACAGCCCTTCTTTGTACTTGACAAGGAACGAAAACAAAGAAAAGTTTCTGGAGATTAGAGTGTGGTTATATAAACTAACTTGTTTTTTTTTTTTTTTTTTGCATACACTGTTATTTCAAATTATTTCAAAATAAAGTCCCATTTCCACAGGCCAGAGGCTATTTTCCCATAATTTTCTTCCAGCATTGTTTATCCTGTATTTTTTATGAGTTTCGGTGTTATTACCGAGTTTTCAACAATCATTAGGTAGTGCCTGAGATATAATTGAATACGATTTTATTACCCCAGCCAACGGACATAAATATTTAATCCTTCCGCTCCAGATGACAATGTGTATTTTGGGGGGCTAATAAATTGCTTTTTGGGGTTGCCCGTAGGATAGGCGCCTTCTGCAGATTTCCCTCCACACTTTCTCTAATGCGCTATTCCATACATCAGCACCGCTTCAGTCCTCAGTGGAAATTTTTTTTTTTTTCTTAAGCAATAAAGCAAAGTGTTCCATCCAAGATGAAGTAGCAGGTGGAGTTTTGCTCACTATCCCTGATTCTGTTGGGTGGTTTGCCTGGCAAGAGAAAGGCACAAGATTTCTCCAGAATGGGGCCCCCAACCCCGACAAAGCTCATCTTGGAAACCAAAAGGGCAGAAGGAAGCTGGTGTCACTTCAGAGAAAGCCTGTGGACCCTGCTCCCTTCCAGGGAAGAGCAGAGGCCCAGGGAATAAACATATAGCTCTCAGCTATTAATAACACGATGCCAAAACAGCATGCTGCAGAGGCAGGGGCTGGCTCAGGCTGTCAATTGAAGACACCATTTCCATCCATGGCATGTGAACTTGCCTCAGGCATTTGTGAGGTTCTTTCTAATAGGGATGATTAACCTGCTGTCTGCCTTTCCCTCCCCGTTTTGGTCCTCCATGGTGGGGAGAAGGTTGTTAAAAGAGAGAAGAATTTGAATAAACAGAAAGTTCAACCTTCTAGCTATACGCTTTGAAAGGGTAACCACACAATTTTTTTTTTTAACAGCTATAGTAACATCCGTTAGCGAGGAAGCAATGGCTAAGAAACGATCGCCATTGAGCCAAAAAAGGATGAAGGAACAGGGTTTGAACACCCTGCCCAATTGTAAAATGCTGATGCTGCAAAATAGCCTTATTGGATTTTCTTTCTTTCTTTTTTTTTAGACAGCACTGGCTCCCAGGGAAGAAAGTTACACCAAGTTTATTAAGTAATTCAATTTTGTGCAACTTGAAGGATTCCTCTAACTCCTTCACCCTGCTAACGAGCACAGCGCCTCTGACAGACCGGCTGCTGCCAGGCAAGATTCATCCCCGCTGTTTGTGTTTATCCAGCAAATTGTGGTTTTGTTGTCTGAGGGAATTGGGAACGGGGGAATTTGCAGGAAAGCGTAATAGAAGCTTCACCCAACACAGAATAAAACAATTCTTCTCTAACAAAATTAGCTACTTTGACTTCATTCTCCGCAAGCGCTGGGCACGGCGCGGGGCCTGCCGCAGGTGAGCTGGCCTTCCCCGCAGGTGAGCTGGCCTTTTCCGCAGGCATGACACACAGGGTCCCCGAGAGCAGAAGGCACCAAGGAAGAAGAACCCAAGGAGCCGAGGCAGCTGCTTCCCCAACAGTAATGGGGCCCAAGACAGATGGATTTCATAAGCTCACCCCTCGAGCCTCAGAGAGAACAGGTTCAACGGCAGAAGTCCCTGGGAATAATAGTCTAGAACAAACACGTATATCGATAACGCATGCCGTGTGTCAGGACAGTGCTTAAACTCTCTCTCTCTTACACACACACACACACACACACACACACACACACACACACACAAACTCCTTTCATTTCATCTTTAAAAATGACCCGAGAACCATTTGCATGGTTAGGTAGGGAGGTAGCAAATAAGAACATCTGCCTGGGCATGGTGGCTCATGCCTGTAATCCCAGCACTCGGGGAGTACGAGGTGGGAGGATCACTTGAGCCCAGGAGTTCGAGACCAGCCTGAGCAAGAGTGAGACTCTGTCTCTACAAAAAACAAGAAAATCAGCCAGATGTGGTGGTGCACACCTGTAGTCCCGGCTACTCGGGAGGCTGAGGCAGGAGGATCACTTGAGCCTAGGAGTTTGAGGTTGCAGTGAGCTATGATGCTACTGCACTCTAGCCTGGGCAACAGAACAAAACCCTGCCTCAAAACAACAACAACAAAAGAACACTCTACTTTCTGCTTTCTGCACTGGCTAAGCCCACACAGTGGTACCTTATCTCTGTCCCACCTCAGGTTGGAACATGTAGGCTTTTGTGACTGTGTGGTTGCTCTCTGGGCTGTGGACCTTGGGTTTGTAGGTTTGTGCCTCCAAATGGCCTCAGCCTCCTTTAATTGCTAAACATCTTCCCTCAGAGCTTGACCTAGGAGATGTTCACTTCCAGCTTCTCCACCCCCTCTCAGTAATAAGCTCCACTCGTTTTCAGCCTGTCAGGGAGTGGGGGGTGCAATTCCTGCTTTCCTCCAGGTGACCAGGGCAGCCCCCAAAGTCACTCTGTCCTCCACCCTCAACCTCCGCCATGAACCTTGGCCATGCTCCTCACCCTCCTCAGTGTGCGCTTTGCTGCCCTTAAAGACTTTCTAAAAGACACCTCTCTTTTGTGCCTTAGGTAAAGAGAACACCTGCTCGTCCAAAGCAAAGTTCTCAGGGTCATTTATACAGGTTGACTGACACCTCCCACCAGTTTCTGGGAAGAGTTAACATGGGGTACCTTTCTGGAACTCACACAGTTCTCGCGTGTCTAAGTGGCTCCCTAGCATTAGGCAATTATTCTATGAGCATTTTCTGACCACTAGACATTGGGAACTGAAAGGCAAATAAGCAACGATGGTAGAGTTTAGGGACCTTTTGCAAATTTGAATCAGATCAGGCAACCAGCCTCTTTGTTGGCGTCTGTGCAATGGTTTCCCACCTCTCCTGCTCTGCACGAGCACCTCCCTCCCCGCCCCCGGCTGCAGGAGCCGCTGCCCACTCCAGGGACAGTCGGCCTTTTGCTCCACTGGGCACTGCTGGTGACAGCTACGCTGGCCTCCAGTTAGCCTGTGAAATGCTGAATGAGCCTTGTAGCCCCGGACTTTGGCATATGGCTGTCCGCCCATCTGAGAGACTCCGTGTCCCCTTCCTTGACAAGTGAGAGCCTGGCTCACCCTTTTTATTTATGAAGACTTCAGAGTTGCCTCCTCCAGGAAGTCTTCCCTGGAGTCCAGGGGTCAGGCTCCTCCAGGATGGATGCTCGAAAGCCCTTGTTTCTTTTCATAGGAGCGCTCACCGCAGTCTGAAGTTACACGGCGATCACGGTGATTATTTCGTTTCTGCCTGCCTTCCCTGCTCCGTTGCAAGTCCCCTGACAGTATGGAGTGGACCCTACATCTTCAATGCCTGGCACAGAGTAGGCGCTCTGTCACTGTCTGATGAAGGAATCTGTGAGTGAGTGGGTGGATGGATGGATGGAAAACAGAGTGTGCTACGTGGGGTGTAACACTAACCCTGAATCTGGTGGCCACACTGGCTGCAGCGTTCTGGTACGTGACGGGGTTAGGGGTTCTTCTGAAATCTGACTTGCAGGGAAACAGCCTCTTCTTCCTGAGCCTTCGAGTTAGATCCAGGAAGACGTTGCTCTTGATAACCCCAGAGTTTCGGCTTGTCGGGCGAGTGCGGAATGACCCACAGAGTTTTGCCATGTAGCCCTTATTCACTAAGCGTAGTTTTGTATTGCTGTTGCAAGGAGCATAGAGCAAACAAGAAGGGGACACCAACGCAGAAACCTGGAGTCACCTGGAATTCCACAGACCGATTTCCAAAACATGGAGACACCAAGGACCACAGGAGGCGGAGCAATGAATACCCCGGTGCTAAAAGCACCGCCTACCGAGTCCCAGAGCTCTGGGTTTCCAAGATGACACCTGATTTTATGTAGACAGATATATGCCGACACGGAGCATGCAACTTCACATTTCCATATGTCAGGCAAAGTATAACCTTAAGCATATTCTGAATAATTCATTCAGGCAAAGGCCTGATAAACAGATGTCTGTAACGCAATAGTTCTGAAGGTGCCATTTTTTCTGATATGGAAAAAAAAAAAAAAAATCCCTGCTTAAAAGCCAGATGGCAAATAAACCCCAGTTCATCACTTAGGCTCACACGGGAAACTCCGGAACATTTTTCATCAATTCCCACTTTATATTTAACACAGTAAATATAACAGTGAAGTATTATGACTCTTCCTTCTCGATCCATCTCATCCACGGGCGTTAATCTCTACTGGGTCTGAAGCAGTATTTACTCCAAATAAGCAAATGAGCTTCCATGTAACAAATTATCTCTTTGCAGAAACAACAGAAAATTCTGTATGCTCAACTGTTTTATTTTATTGAAGATTGCCACAAACAGATTTTGCAAAAATGTCTATTTTCTTCCCCTCAGCCTCTCACAGCATAATTGAGGAGTCGAACGTTCCATTACATAAACAAAAGCCTTCTCCGGGTTTGCTTAAATGGGCTTGAGCGCGCTGTCATTCTGAGTTGAAGATCATGGGCTAAGGATGAGTTAGTTTGAGGGTCAGGATCATGCCGGGCGCCAAGGGACTGCGTGGGCTCCTGGTCACTGCCTTCTGTAGTAGTCACGGTGGGCCCGGCCCATCCAGTCTCTGGATTTTGGACGCCTGGCCACACCAGGTGGGGCATTTCCAGAGAAAAATGTCTCCTGACTTGCAGTATTGTGCAAATGGGACCAGGGAGAGGGATGCGCTCAGACAGAAGAGGTGGAGAAATGATTCCACCCTCACTGGACTGAAGTCTGATCTTTCCTCCCTACTTTCTTCTTCCCTCGTTTTCTCCCTTCCATATACATTTCTTGAGCACTCATGCTAGACACTGGGATGGGAGACGTGAATGAGACAGTCTGATGGGGAACACTAAGCCTTTGAGTAGAAAGTGTATGACACACAGTGGGGAGGAGCGAGACTCAGAAGCCCACAGTGGCCGTGCTGCGGGCACAGCGCACAGCTCTCCATACTGCTGGTGAACCGGAGGGGTGTCAGGAAGGCTTTGCAGTTCTCAGGAACCGTATGGGAACCTCTGCAATTGCATCCGCACATTTAGCAAACGTTTCCAAGCGTCGACCACATGCAAGATGCTGGGACATAGCAATGAGCAAGGCAGAGCGTCCTGCATTCGTGGAGCTCCCATGACAGAGAAAGCCAGGCATTCAACAATCATAACGTGTCAAGCGCATTACGAGCTGTGAAGGAAAAGCAGGGGGCCGTACGGAGATTGACGGGAGACCCCAGTCCACACACAGATGGGAAAGGCACCATGGAGACAGCAACACTGATCTGAGCCCTGAAGAACGAACAGCGCTGTTGGCAAGGCGAGGCAAAGCAGGATTCCAGGCAGAGGGAAGAGCGTTTGCTGTGACTCTTAGCACCAAGGTAGAACTGGAAGAAGAACAAGGAGGCTCAGAAATAATGAGTAAGGGGAGCAGTAGGGGAGAGCTGAGAGGTGGGCAGGGCCGGACCATTCTGGCCCTTTGGAGGTGTTTCTGGATGTCTCAAGAGCAACGGGAAACCAGTGAAAAGTTTTAAGTGGGAGAGAGGACAGTGACAGCATGATTAGATTCGTGTTGAAAAGCTCCCTCTCCCCAATGGGCACGTGGGTGGAAAGATGTCCACAGCAGCTATGGAAAGACCCACAGAGGATTCAGCGGTAGCTCCAGTGGGGGACGGTGGCAACCTGGAATAGGGTACCAGTGGAGGAGGTGGAGAGAAATAGGCAAGTCGCATATATATATTTTATAAGGACGTGCTTGAACTTGCTTACACAGCAAGCAAATCATTCACTGACATATCCAGTTTAACACATAGGCTCAGGGTAACAATGGTGACAATAACAACATCATCATCAATGGCCATAACAAAACAAAAACTCATATAAACCTACATGCCAGGAACTACTTTAATTTTATAAGTATTAACATACTCTTAACCCTAGAAGCTGATGCCATGAGTACCCCATATTATCAATAAGAAAACTAAAGCACAAACAAGGTAGTAACTTGTCCAAGGTCACCCAGCCATTAGGGTTAAACATAATCCAAATGTTTGGAGTCAGAACTTGGGCAAAGGAACCACTTTCATTGCTAACTTCCCACCTGGACACTTGTCTTATTTACTTACAAATGCTAGCGCCTACCTTTGATTTCCTCCTGCCATTAAAGTGTTTATATATGTCAAGGATATAAGTATGATGAGATTTAATCACATAAAAGGTAAGGGCTAACACAAGGTGAAACGACCCTGCATTGAGCACCCATGTGCTAGGCAGTTTATGGACATGATTCCAGGCAATACTCAATGAGGTGGGTATTTTTATTCTCCCAATTTTAAAGAAGAGGAAACTGAGGCTCATGACAATCAAGAGCTGTACCTGAGGTCTCAGAGATAACGGGAAGAGGAGTTGGATTTACACTGGGGTGTCTCTGACTATAAACTCGTTCCGTTGCACCCAAGATGGCGTAGCAAGTGGCTGTCTTGAGGTTCTTCAAAGACCAATGAATGGTTACAAATTACTCATTGAAGATTAAAACACTGTAATGCCTCCACTCTCGGGGAGGATTTTGAGCCAAGAGGGACTCCATGCCTGGGGACAGGAGAAGGTATCTGCTGCCACATAGAAGATGGAAAATGGAATGCAAGGAAACCCGCAGACATACACATGGATACGCACACATACACACACAAAGCTGGGTAACCTCTTCCAGAAGTCTTCAGTATTTTAAAGAATTGATTTCTCTTTATGTTCCCCCCACTGACATGAGCAACTGATACACCAGGCAACTTTGATGGCAAAACCTACGTCATGTTTCCTTTGCGCCTGTACTTTGTTTTTCAGTTTGTTGCAATAAATCTTTAATATGGACTGAATTATGAGTTTTAAATAATTGATACAGCCGATTCCAAAGGCTCATTACTAGAGCCATATAACAAGCAGAAATGTTGGGGGCCGGGTGCACACAATACTTCCACACTCTCCAGACTTCATCTCAGACCCCTTTTCTTACCCGCCACATCCAAGGGGAAGCTATACCCTGAGAGGTCATAGGGTGCAGAGGCCGGGGGCTGGGGGTGGGGGGTGAAGGGCAGCTGGATTATGGCCAGTGATCACAGCTGGAATCAGAGCTTGATACCAAAGGAGTAGTCATGGGTGCAAATGCCGCCATGCGCTGTGAGCATTCCCAGCACCACTGGCTACAACCTCAATTCTTATGCATGATTCAGCCACACAGAGGTACGTCCTCAGCATGGTATGGAAATATTCATTCATCTCATTTTTTTGAAAAGCCGCTAAGTATCAGATATGATATAAACTCTGAGAAAAACAGACCCGGTCTCTCATCCGTGTGGAGACTACAGTTTGCGAGGGTTCCAGGCATTCACTAAAACAGTATTGTAACACCAACGTGAAAGTGTAGCTGTGCTAAATACACGGAGGGAGAGACGTGGTGCAGTGAGTACATACAACAAGGGGCTCCGGCCAGGTCAGACACTGAGGGTGCGGATGGCTGAGGACCGAAAGGGCTCCAGGCAATCTGGGACGGAGTGGGAAGGGCTGCGGATGAGCCTTGGAACCTGCAGGGCTGGGGAAGTCACCCTAAGGATTTGGTCATTTTCTCATTTTCTTCAATGCAGTGGGCAGCCACATCATGTCACCGTGTTTCAGCCTGTGCAGGGACATCAGCGCAAATGTTTTCAACGACAACTCGGAGGTTAAGAAATGGGCTTTCGGAAACAGCCAACCTGGGTTCCAATTTCCACCTCATGCTCCCCCGGCTGCGTCGGTCTGGGCAAGTTGTTTTTCGGCTTTGGTTTCCTTCTGATGTGTCATCTCAGCTCGCTGTGCACTGCTGCAGAGAAATGCCTGGGGCTGGGCGATGTATAAAGGAAAGAGGTTTGTCCAGCTCATGGTTCTGCAGGCTGGACAAGCAGCATCGCACCAGCATCTGCACCTGCGGTGGGCTTCAGGGAGCTTCCGGCCAAGGCAGAAGGCACAGGGAGAGCAGGCGTGTCACATGGACAGAGAAAGAGCAAGAGAGGGAGGAGGAGGTGGTGCCAGGCTCCCTTAAACAACCAGCTGTGTGTGTGCTAATGAAGTGAGATCTCGCTCATCACTGCGGGGAGGGCACCAGGCCATTCACGAGGGATCCAACCTCATGCCCCAAACACCCCCCAGCAGGCCCCACCTTCAACGCTGGGGATCAAATTTCAACATGCGATTTGGAGGGGCCAAACATCCAAACCATATCATACGTCCGCCGGGAATACCCCACCCTCTCGGCCTCCCTTGGGTGCTGTCGGCGTTCAGGGAGCAAGTGTGCAGAGGGCTCCGTCCTGGGCACGTGGAGCTCCCACAGGCGTGCTGCCGCTGCCCTTGCTGTTGCCGTGGTTACCCGTGACTGTTTCCCTTGTGGGTGGCTGTCACTTCCCTCTGAGTCGGGGCAGCCTTCCTTTGGTTCCTTTCACCAAATGCATTTTTTTTAAAAAATGTCACCTAAAGACTCTGTCCATTTCTCACCGCTCTTCCGCTAATGTCACGTTCCTTGCAATCTGCTTTCTCTCCCATAAACTCACCTGAGCCTACCGTCACAAAGGCTGCCACGACCCACGAACGTTTGTGGCTCTTCACTCTCTTGGGAGCAGTCCACGGACCCAGTGTCAACAGAGCACTAACTATCTACCAGGCACTTTTTCTGAGACAGTGACCACAGCGGGGCTCACGCGGTGTTGATTATGCCCAAGCACGGTTCCAGGCTCTTTAGAACGACCATCTCATAGGAGGGTAAGTGTTATTTAACATTATGTTCTTCGTTTTACAGAGGGGGATGCTGATCCCAGGAGATTTAAGCAAATTGCCCAAAGTCACACAACTGGGCAGTGGCAGACTCAGGATTTTAACCTGTCTGAGGGCTCAAGATTGTTTACTATCAAAACCCCGCTAGGATGACTTTCAATAAAGTCCACACTCTTTCTTTGTGGTGATTGTGCATACTCTCATGGATCTCCTTTAATCTTCTTTCATTCCCTCTATCAGTTCCTTCTTTTAACTCCTTTCCATGAAACATCGGTATTGTCAAGAATCTATGACACTCAATTTTTCTTCCTTCTCCTCTTCCTCCTCCTCTCAAGATTTTCTGAATATAGATTCTTCCCCTTATCAATCAACAGAGGTCATTGGAGGAAGAGGCGGCTTGTTATCCAGTGGAAAAATAGACATTCGTAACAATTAGTGGTGGAGGGATCGGGCAGACCACACAGTTCTCTCGCACTCCCAGGTTCCAGTCCATGTTTCCTAAATCAACGTATTTGTGGGAGGAAGTCTGGATCTATATATTTTTTTACAGCAACCCAGGGGATTCCAGAAATTAGGAGCCACTAGATACATGGTCTCGGAGAATGTCATAAAAGTAGAGAATTTTGCTAATATAGATCATCTTCTTTGATATGGTGCTTCTCTGAACTGAACTTCCATGGATGAAAGGAGCAGACTTGCGGGGTTTTTAAAAATAATATTAGATTACTTTCAGCTTTTTTTTTTTTAATTTTATCTACAGCCATCATTTTAAGCTGGCAACAAGTATGAAATAGTCCGACATTGTTGAGTGGTAATTTTCTGAGTCTTTGTTAGTTCTGAAAGGGTGTATGTTGCAAATTCTAGACAGAAACATTTGGAAGCATTTAATTTTAGCTGAGCAAGCCACATGTTACTTATGAAACATCTATTTTGAGAACTATGGCAGAGAATTAAACCTGACACATCCTATTCTGGGCAACTACCTACACTGATAAACAAAACAAAATTACAAACACAGGGAAAATAGCTTTTAAGGATACTAGGAAAAAAAATGAACAGATGCAATCTGGTAGTAACTACTTTTTACAAAAGTCTTAATTCATAAATATTTTAGTGGGACTGAGGGTGTCAGTTTAAAGTTTCATGGAATTGCATTCAGAACCCCACGTGGGGCCAGCGTTTCCAGAAATGCTTCTTGTTTGGGGCTACACTTTGTGAGTCTCTCTAGTTGGGATGGACAGAGGGGTGCGAACAGAAACATGGGGTAGATTCCCAGGACTCAAAACAAGAGGTGACTCAGGCACCTGAAGTTTCAGGGCGGAGCTCTCAGAGTTGGAGAAGAGCCGCCGCCTGTGCCGAATGGAGCAAAAGAGATCCCTTTCACCCATCCGTGAGGCTGGGCCTCCTGGAGGGCCTCAGGGGGGAGTCTGGAAATAGACAGATACTACGAACTCGTGTTGAAATGACCGATGCTGTCGGCATATGCAGAAATGGGGGATGGATGGGTTACTTTGAAGGAGAAAAAAAGGAGGATGAGGAGATGAATGAGGTCAAGGAGAAAGAAAGATGGTTGGTAACGATCTTTCTATCTCTACCAATCATGTATGTATGCATGTATCTATCCATCCATCCAGTGCTATCCAAGGGGGGAGAGACTGTTTCAAGAGCTGTGTTTTGGATATTACTAGAAGGCATCACGACACGTGGTCAGTCATCATCTCCCCCCATCCTCTTTCTCCCAGGGGCCAACTCTGTCCGTCTGTGCCAGCTGACCTGACCAGACACCTGACTACTCCCCAAGCAGTGCACTCCACGGGCCCTGCAGGGTGAAGCATATTTTTTTGCAGTGATTTTTAGCTATCCTGCAAGAAAACCTCTCAGCAGAGGACACACTCATCTTGGTCTTCCTGGTAAATGCAAACAAAATGTCTTCATTCATCAGAACCGTCACTACAAACACATTTTAGTTTCCACACTGATAAGGTGCCGGTCTGGGCTTCTCAAGCCAATGCTATATTGCAGGAAGATCAGGCCTGTTGTTCTCTTTCATCTTGTATAGAATTCTGAGAGGAGAAACAAGATTCTCCGTGGTGAACGTTGACTGTGAGCCTGGCGGCCATGACGTGGCTTGGGGCCCTAACCCATGAGCCCAGCGTGAGCTCTCTGGCGGTTGGTAATTTCTGGGGTGTCTGCATCATGTGGCTACTAGAGTTGAGGCTTATAGCAAATATCTTCTGATGAATCAGGCAGTTTCTGAAAGGGCGAAGCATAGGGATGTGAAAAGGGTTCTTTTTATCTTGTGCTTTCATAACCTGGTGATACGCTGAGATGATCTGCATGGATGTGATCTCTAGGAGCCTTCTTATCCCACAGCCAACACTTGAAGACAAGGAACCAAACTTCCCACGGTGCTCTTTTGGGAGGAGCTGTGTTCTTTCCAAGGTCTTGGACTCCCTGTGACCTTGTTCATTTCCTCTAACCCCACTCCAATGCCTGCAGTTGGTGAAGCAGGGCCATGTAGCTGGATTCAAAGGCAATTCCTTCTGCAGAAGGTGAGCTCCTGAGAGTGGAATCTAGGAGCCAACCCCATATAGGCTAAGGAATGACTATATCCCCAATGACTAAGGAACCCCCCTTTTCAACTGAGTTATTTTTAGAGAGATCCAATTCCTTACGATCAATCAAACAGCCTCGTCTAAAACGCATCTGTTACAGGTGGTGGTTGTTAAGAATTTTAAGAATTGAAATAGCAAGTGAGGGTTGTGCTTGGCCAAAAACCATTCATTTTTACATGGAATTGCCAGGGGAGGAGTTGCAAAGAAAGCCCCTAATCACCAAGGGGGGTGGAGTGGGGGAGGGGTGGGGATGGGGGTAGGGGATGGTTAGGAATGTGGATAAGATTTAATTTGCTTTAAGGCAAACAGAGAAATATGATCTATATTGTCCACCTGGCAACTTCACACCAGTACAATAGAAACTTTCAAGTAGGCAACACAAAAGACTTTTTTTTCCAACACATCTGCAAGCAGGATCCAAATGCAAGTTGTTAATATGACCAGCTATGGCTCCTTCTCAGAAAACCAACCTGTAGGGAATAAAAGGAAGAAAGAACGAGTGGGTAATGCCTTCACTGCAGGCCTGGCCTTACCGTCCACCGAGTAGCTGTGACGGTGTTGTTCGCCACCCCCGCACTGGGCTGGCTCAACCTTCCCTCTATTTTGTGCAGCAGGGGCTTCCTGAGACGCTAGACTGAAGACAGATTGCACCTTCACGGAGCACTGCCTTTCAGATGAATCAAAGTAAACGTTAAGTATGTTCAAGGAAAACACTGCATTAACAATTTGTTAAAACTTGCAGAGATTAAGCAACGAAACAAATGCTGCCAGCTTCAGTGATTTGGAACAATGGCACAGAGGAATGCTACGCCGGAAGCAGAGAAAAAAGTTAACCATCACAGGTAGAGAAGACTAACGCATGAGGCAGGACTTGGAAGGTTATATATAGCTGATATATCTCTCTGCACATGCATGTGGGGTGTGTGTGTGTGTGTGTGTGTGTGTGTGTGTGTGCATTTGTGTCTGTATCAACATGGTAGTATTAGATAGAAAGGGAAAACAAGTTTTTGGGTTTTGGGAATCAAGCAGACCCGTCTTTGGTTCCTCCATCTTAGACCGATTGGCAAGTTGATTAACTATTCCACCTTTCTACTTCCTCGTTAGAGATAGAGGAAGTATCCCCCACCTTGGTAAGTTGCTGTAAGCAGTGGTTCTCACAGACACATAAGTGCCTAGCTGAGCTCCTGGTTCACAGTCTGTAATTTGTAGCTGCTGAAAATATCATTGTAGCCATTATTATTAATAATAAAAATGGATGTATTGGCACCTATAATGGAATGCATCAGCAGCCTTTAATTGAAAGTCACTAATGAATGAATGGATGTTGGGACAATTCCTGGCTCCAGCAGACACACAATTACCAAGTGACGGGAAACTTAACAGTGAACCAGACACAGCTGCTGTCCCCAAAAAGTTCAGGGTCTCCAAGGGTCAGAGGCACAAATAACCAGGTGAGCTCTGACACACTCTAGGCAATACTTATAGTCACAGGCAACCGAGAGTCTGTTTAAACAGTCTCAACGTCACACGGCCTGACTTCATACATCCTACTGAGAACTCCACTGAGTCTCCTAACTGTTCTTTTCACCCACACAAGTGGTTCCAGTCACTTCCCGCACAGGACACAGTGTGGGTGGAGATGGTTAAAATAATTAAAGGAGAAGGTGACAGGGAAGTCAGGCAGCCCCTTGTTCTCCACTTGGAATAAGCCAATAATATGGAAAACTCTGCAAATTGGCCATGGAATAAATTGAGGAAAAAAACAAAAAGATTTTGCTACAATCAGCGATACCATTAACAACCAACCACCACCGTGCTGATTCCTTAAATCCGTCCATCACTTTACCAACCATACAGCCCATTAACATTTACTTTTACATTTCATAACAATTTTTTTTTAGGGTACAAAAAAGTTTGCACCAAGACTTTCCCAAACTTTAATCATTTGTGATACCTTTATTTTTTTACCATTATCACCTTATTACCTATACTATTATTTACTTGATATTTTTCATCTCACTCTTTATATCAAATGCAATTTATTGTAAGGGAACATCTATAAAGGCAAATTCTGGCATAATGGAAAACCATAATTATTAGCCATAAGTGGAAAGCAATTATACAAATATATACGTGTCAGTCTCATGACATTCTAGCTATTACTGTTGTCCACTGCAGTATGTGGTTGCAACAATTTTTTGTTTTAAGTGTCATACAATGTGTTAAAAGAGACTTGAAAAAGGAACAACTTTCCCACCATATGACTCAGTACTATTTACTACTGTGTCTGTGAAATACGTAAAATAAACTGAATAGAATTCCTAAAATCTCACCCAGCCATTTAGAAAAATTCTGGTTTTGACCACTGGAATGGCTGGCCCAAGACAGCACCAAGCTATTTCAATGCAGCTCACCAAGCATTTATCAAGCCACCAGTAAATGCCAGAACTGAGAACTTGAGGATGGCTTACAGATGGGGATTAGCACTCTGCCTGTCCACCGAAGACTCAGAAACTCGTTTGGAGCTGGATGTGTAAATGTAGCCAATACTAAACATCATCATTCAAGATAAGTTCAGTTATGCTGCACTAACAAATAGCCCCGACACGTGGCGCACAACCAAAGTTTATGTTCTCTTTTGCCACAAGTCCATCTCGGGTCATCTGTTTTACAATCTCTTCTCTCTGGGACCCCAGATTGACAGAGCAGCCCTAGCTGAGACATCGCTGGCCTTACTGCAGAGGGGAAAAACAAAGCTCAAAATGAGGCAGATACTGACTTAAGTTTCCCACTTGGAAGTGCCATTTATCCCTTCTGCTCACAACTCATTGGCCAAAGCCAGCCGTGGGGCTGAAGTTGGCAGAAATGGGGTGGGAGATAGAACTGCGTGCAAGGAAAGGCCCGAGAGGGGAGGCGGCTCAGGGGAGAGTCACCGACATTTTCAGTCATAATATGACCCACCAAATGTTACAGTAACAGAATGGAGACTTAAACCCAGGGTTCTGGGAATTCATGCCCATTGGGACATCCTCATAACCCACCTGCCTCTGTAAGAAGAAAAATACAATAGAACCTGAGCGTACATACGCTTCTCTGCAGAACCATATTCCAAACTGGAAGGACGGGCTTAAAAAAACGGAGAAGTTGTGTGTGCCCATACCTACTGCAAGTTACTGATGGGTTTCTATGTGCTTGGCTTGGGAACGAGTTCAGATGCTAAAGTGATTTTGTTGTGGGGAGGGGGGATAGAGCGGGGATGGTTCATGAGTACAAAAACAGATGCTAGGAATATTATCTAGTGTTGCATCTAATAGCACAACAGGGCAACTACAGATACTAATAATTTACTGTGCATTTCAAAATAAAGACTGAAATTAGATGGTTCCTAACACAAAGAAATGATAAGGGCTGGAGGTGATGAATACTCCAGTGACCCTTATTTGATCATTATATGTCATATGCTTGTAGCAAATCTCCCATGTACGCCATAAATATGTATGGCTGTTTTGTGTCCAAAATAATTAAAAATAACTAGCAAAATGATAAAATCTTCCTTTTAACCAAGAAATAAGCTTGCAGAGTAAGGCTGCCATGCACTCTCAGGAGCCTCCCTTCGCCCCTTTATTTTACTTGGATTTTTAGAATAGAGGCGACTGACTCCTGGGTCAGGAATAATTTAAATACTGACCTGCAAGGAAGAGCAGGATGAACCGAAGACCTCTAAAATGCACTCCCAACCCCGAGGACCCGCAGTATTTTACCCAGAGGACAAATAGCAAATAAAAACAATGTGGAGATAAAATTTCTCGGGTAGACAGATAGTGCAATTGCAAGGGAATTTAATTTCCCCCAGAACCGAAAATGAAACCCAAGACAATAAGTGACTATATAAAGAGAACATTGCTTTCTAAGTGTTGACATCAGTAAGCTCTTTCCACTCCAAGTTGGGATTTTTTTTACAGAAAAACGAAAAAGTTTTCAAACAGCTTCAGCCCCTCAGTGTACACTGCCAGTGGGGTGAAGGCCTCTGAGGATGTGGGGCTTCCGCTGTCAGAAATACACACCTGTAAGGTACTGCTGGCTCTCATTTTCCTTTGATTTCTTTTTATTGGTTTTACAAAAGTTAATTATTTTTTTTTTTGTAAAGAAATAAAATGTTCAAAATGTCACGACTATCATCTAATGTTCTTGGATTCTAAATAAAACCTGTACTCCAGGGAAATGATTCTAAAGCTTAGAAGACTTGTACTCGCCAGCAAATTGGTACTAATTGATCAACACTATGTGCACATATGGAAGTAACAGTCATCGGGTGTCGGGCAGGTGGGAGGGGTGGAGGGGACGGTATATTCACACCTGATGGGTGCAGTGGGAACTGTCTGGGGGATGGGCACACTTGTAGCTCTGACTTGGGTGGGACAAAGGCAATATATGTAAGCTAAACATTTGTACCCTGTAATATTCTGAAATAATAAAAAAAAAAGACTCATTGAAAATTTTATAGTAATTTCTAGGGAATACATTACCCAAATCAAACACATAAGTAAACACCCCAAAGTAAACACACAGCAAACACCCCAAACTGATAGACAATAGTGATAAAAGTGATTACAGAAAGAAAGAACAAACTTAAAAATCCTTCTAAAACTAGTTTTTCTATTGATAACTTAACGAAGACCTGTATGGTGATTTGGCAGAGCTCTAAGAAAACAAAGACGTGTGTGTGTTTGTGTGTGCGCATGCAGGTAAATATAAAGATATCCTCTAATATACATGACTAATTGTTTCAGGGAGAGACAAAACCAGAAAAGATTATGCAAAGTTTAGGAAATGATCGCTGTTTTCCAGGGAGGCAGCAGCTGACGTGACCACATCCTCTCCGCTTCTTGAAATCATGATGAACCAGTATGGCTAGGGGAAACTGTCAAATTCCAAACCTAATTTACTCAGAGATTAGTTAATTTTCACCATCAGAGCCCCTTTTATAATCTCAACACGCTTTGAGACACGTTTTAGCCACAACACAGATCTCAAACTACAGGTATTCACTACTTTGTAGTCTCCTTTCAAAGAGCAGCCTGGAAGACAGAGGAGAAAGAGGACGCAAAACAGCATATAAACCATGAGAATGAAAACAGCAAAGTTAACAATAAAAAAAACAAACAAACAAAGGAACACCATGAGTTTGGTGTGGGGCACGAGAATTTTGAAGTTGCAGAGACAATTCAGTTGAGAGTATACAGCAGACGGGGCAGGCCCATCAGCAGGTTCATAAAGCTAAGGGAGTAGGTAACACTGTCACGATCATGAGAAGGTTTTGCCTTGTTTTAAATCGACTATAACAGAGCAGTTTTGCTCCACTGACACCTGGTCACATTGGGTAATGGACCTAAAGCAAGCGAATACCTGAAGCGTCTTTCATTTCTGACCATATTTCACCAATTCTAAAGCAAATACTCTTTCCACATTTTAATATCTTAGAAATTAGGGTGCTGTTTACAATTCATAGTGGGACATAATTTATTTGGTAATTGTTTTTCTTTTCTTAGTGGTAACACACATTCACATGCATGTGCACACATACACACACACACACACATACAATGCTTCCACTGAGAGTCAATAGTATCCTTGATGCACAAAGTCCAGTTAATAACTTTCACTTTCCTCAAACAGATGTGGTTTGCGGATAAAGAGAAGCGAATAAAGAGAAATCATTATTTTTATTTTTATTATGAGATTGATCATGTCAACATTTGTTCTCCAATGTTGCACTTAGTAAGTGACCCAATCCTTGAATTTCTTAAAAATAAGAATTGCATGACTGGATCTAAGGCACCGTTCTGGAACTTGCCATGAAAGTCTCAGCACCGACATTAGGAATCCTACACACCAAAGGTACTGAGGAATAGAGCTGGCACCAAAATGGGGTTTGGAAACTCAGGTCGTTGGCTTTCACTCTTGAGCACGCATCAGCATCACCCAGAGGGCTGATTACAGCACAGATTCCCAGGCCTCAGCCCTGGAATTTCTGACTCGGTCTGCAGGGGTGGAGCTGAAGAACATGCATTTGGAACAAGCTGCCAGGTGATGCTGCTGCCGCTGGTCTGGCGGCCGCACCTGGAGAACGGCAGCTCTAGTTTTTCAGGGTGGTGGCTCTGTGGTCGCTGGGGCACCAGAAAAGGGAAAAAAAGAGGCCAAGTCCGAGCTTCAGACGCTCCTCCTTCTGGCAGCAAGACTGCCTTCAATTGAGGCAGTCTTGGCTGAATCTGTATAATATTTCATACTAAATAAAAGTTTTGCTGCTTATTTTTTTTTAATGAAAATCATTATTGAAGTTGAAAAGAGCCAAGACTTTAGGACAAGACAGGTCTGGGCTGTGATCCCGGTTTTATCATTTAGTAACTTAAAAACCTGCACTTCAGTTTTTGTAATCCCTTCAAACATGGGGTTCATAAAACATACTCGAGGTGTAGAGATAACGTTGCAGATAACGGACATGCAACATATAGTAAATGGAGTTCCTTGCAAATGGTCGGTGCTTAACAGTTTGTAGTCACCGGTAATAATAACAACAGGGTACACTGATCCTTGAAGGCAGAGCCCTTGCTGCCTTCAGCCCTTATGTAGACACGGGGTTACTGGCAGTGACTGAGGACAGGGCAGCTGGCATCAGCTGACTTTGGAGCAGCCTGCCAGATCCCCAGCGCTGGTTAATCAAGGCTGAGAGCTGCGGCTGGGTCACAGGACCCAGAGTTTGGAAAGCTGGATGCACACTTATTGCCTGGCCGCCACTGGGCCCCTGGCCGCCTCTGGGCCCCTAGCCTCTGCAGCATGGCTGGCTGTAAACTGGCCAGCGAGCGTGCCCTGCGGGCACAGGGAGCCTCGGACTGGCTTCTGTCTGCAGCCGCTCCCCTCAGTTCAGCACCAGACGGGTCTCTTCCTCTGCAGTTCATTCCAGGTGCTTGCATAACACAGCACCGGGCACTCTGCAGCGCATGCTCAAGAGGATGTGTTTGTCACAAGCCTAAAAAATCCCCCCCTCCCTTTGCGTGACTCCCCAATTTTCACTCTTCCCCCATCTGCTTGGTGCTTGGGAACTCAGCAAGTGGCATTATCATTTGTACCTAGGGTAAAGATGTTCCTCTCTAACTTAATTCTAAGCTTTTATTAAAAACATTTAACATTGCGGCTACTACAAAGAAGAACATTTATTCCTAGGGGGAGGAAAAAAAAAAAAGGAAAAGAAGAAAGAAAAAGAAAGGAAACCTCTTCATTTAAGCACGTGCTTTTAGCTCACAAAGTCTATAAAGAATTGCAGAAAACTTTCTGGACTCTATCATTCTAAGTAACTATTTTATCTCAGATTTGAACAGCCTGGATGTGGGAGGCAAGGTTTCAATACTTACTACAAAGATAGAAATCTAGCTCTGAGTTCTGAACACACAGTAGAACAGCTTGAGGGTGTTACTTCAATATTTTCCCTTAAAGGTAAACTGAGTAGTTACATATGGCATCTGCCTTAGGAAGATCCCTTTATACAACAAGTTATAAGTAAATATTCTTACAGATGGGTGTCTAAAGGAGAGAGAATAGTGAAATCAAATAAAACTCTCCCAATGTCTGTGAACCAACATGTTAATTAAATCAGTTGGATTTTGAAATTTGTGACTTTCAAGGCTGTGATTATCTAGTTGATTATACGCTTTTTTAAAAAAAATTAAAAACTACCTTATTAACTTCATCCAAATTCCCACAGGATCCAACAAAGCAGCATTAAGCTGGCAAGAAAAAGGTCCATAACAATTTAAAAAATAAAACCCACAATGTAGCAAAGTGAGATTTCTAAGCTAAGTACATTTTATTGCTTGGGTTCAGGACATAAAATGTATCTTTAATATAAATGGCTACATCCCCACCTCTGCCTTAATGATCTACTTGATATATATTGTAGCCATTCATATTAATTACATCATTAATAATGGTTTCTCTGAGAAGCCATCTATGAATACAGCCTCATCAGAAGATATACAGGTCGTCTAGGGTATCTGCAGATCGGCCTTAAGAAACCAGCACCTCACCTTTAGAAATGGCCATTTATTGGTGGCTAAAACAAGAAGGGAAGCTGCTCGAGACTTCCTGGTTGAATTCCTAACTCCTGGTAGGCAGGATGGAGCAGAGGGGGAGGAAGGTGGCGGGTCACACCTGCAGGTGGAATGAAGCCTCTCAAAGAAATGGAGAGGAAATGGGAGTGCCCCCGAGAATGCCACCTGCACCCTGGGCTTGTGTTTCTAGCTCTCTGAGGGACTTTTCTGCTTGGCCGACCTTTGTTGCATTAGACTCCAAATATCCCCGACTGAACGGTTGCTATGCATGCAGCCAATGGGCATCTGCCCCGTGCTGGACAATGTACTGAGCTCTCTGGACACATCATCCATCTAATCTGTACAGATACCCCTGTGGTTGTACAGATGGGCATAATAACCACTGGATTCCACCAGTTGGAAAGAGAGAATCTGAGAGTAGGTGCACTGTTCACCCGCAAGGGGAGCCAGGACCCCAAACACAAGGATACAGTCTTGGTGCTCATGGTCTTCTCCCTCATACACTCCAAATCCTTCCTCCCTCTCCCTGTACTGGAGTCTGCAAATTGCTACTTGTCGCTGGACCAAAGTGGCCAAGAAGAGAGTAGCTGGAGACAGAATTAACGAGGCATCTAGGATCATAAGCAGCCTTGATTTTCCTGCTAAATAATTTAGGTCTTAACCTGCAGGGACTAGGGGGCCGCTGAAATATTAAACAGGAAAACTGACACCACCATTTTTCCACAAACCGAGCCCAGAGATTTTGGTGATTTAAAAAAAAAAATGTCTTATTCTTCTTTATATCCAATTCATTGCCAAGTTCCCTTCTCTTTATACTATGCCAATAAACCAGTCGTGCGTCTGTGTCTGAATCCCAGCCCCACCAGCAACTCTGGCTGTGTGACTTCTGCTATATTCCTTAAGATTTTTGAGCCTCAGTTTCCCATTCTGGAAAATGGTGATGGGTGGTAAAAGCACCCACTATCTAGGTCTCTCTTAGGGTGAAGTAGATGATCACATATTAGTTTGTGCTTGGCCCATGGTAAGCGCAAACTCCATAAGTGGTACAGGTTGAACTGGCTCCCCCAAATTCATATGTTGAAGTACTGATCCCCAATGTCTCAGAATGAGACTTTACTTAGAGATAGGCTCTTTACAGAGGTAATCAAGTTAAAAGGTGGTCCTTAGAGTGGACCCCAATCCAGCATGACTGGTATCCTTACAGGAAGAGGAAATTTTGTGCACAGACATGCACCCAGAAAGAAAAGGATGCAAAGAGCCACAACGAGAAGGTGGACATCTACAAACCAACTGGAGAGGCCCAGGACAGATCCTTCCCCCACAGCCCTCGGAAGGAGTCTATCCTGCCGACACCTTGATTTTGGAGTTCTGGCCTCCTGAACTGAGAGAGAATAAACTTCTGTTGTTTAAGCCAGCCCCTCTCTGGTACATTGTTATGGCAGCCCGAGCAAAACTAATATAGTGTCGGGTTTCCTTCCTTATGCTGTTCTCTCCCTATCTAGGTCCAGTCTTGCAAAGCTTACACCTAATTAGGACGCAGACTTTTGGCCGTCCTCCTTGCATGTGAGCTCGGGAGAGCACATGGGTCTCGTCGTGGGTGTCAACTTGGATAGTGTATAGTCACTGCCTCAAGCATTGCATTGAGAAGCCAGCCCAGACTCAGTGGGTAAAAGTGCTGTCATTGATTAGCAATGTCTGCCACAGTCATAGAAGTGGAAGGCGGAGAGCAGGTGCTATGCCTTTTCCAGACCCACCTAGGCCCTCACTGGTGTATTCATCTTGGAAAAAACCATTACCAGACTGACCCTCTTCACATCTTTTCATCACTCTGCTCAAGAGCTTCAAGTAGCTTTCCCCTCTGACCACGTAAGATGTACACACTGTGGTCTCCAGCAACTCCAAAAGTTGTGCATACTGACTCATTCATTCAAGAGTAGAATTCAAGAAATAATATAATGATCACACAAGAAATACAATAACATAATATAATCACAGCCTAAGAAATCATACTAACTGACCCTGGAAGATCATATAACTCAGTGTCCTTCCTTTTTATCTCACTTTCACCATTGCTAGTTGCATGTGAGTTCATTTCTTCCCCATCCCTCCTCTCCCATTCACATTTCAGACTATGCACAGAAAGAAAAACAGCTTCCGGTCTCTTGTGAGTTTGCATCTCTGAAGCTGTCTAACCTGACTACTAGCAAGGTTCCCTGACCTGCCCGTGTCCCATTTGAAAAGTTCCAGGAAAGCCCTCAACCTGGCCCAGTGTGGGTCACATGTCCATCCTGGACCAATCGCCAATGCAGGAGAAGAGCAAAGCCTGACTGGCTGGGCCTGAGTCACATGCTCCTCCCTGCAGCCGGGGCAGTGGGTTCCAGCAGCTGGACAGGGGAGGGCTGTTACTATAAGCTAAGGGCAGTGCTCAAAAACAACAGAGCTCCTCTCCACTTGCCTCAGCTACCCAGCCACCCTCATGTGTCATTTTTCCCCAAGGTTATTTCCCCTCCTAGCCTTCCTGTCGTGTTGTTGCCCCATGATCTTTTATGCCCTAAAGCATCACGCAGATTTAGGTGAAACATTCCATGATTAGATAGCTGCGAATCTACCAGTGGCCACCAAGGAGAAAGAACTTGAAAGATTAGAAGGCCATCATGACAATCTTTTTGGAAGAAGGGACTGGAACTGGAGGAAAATTTAGTGGGGTAGATGGAAGAAAAAATTATCTGAAGTTTAATTTCCTCATCTGTAATACAGGGGGGAAAAAAATCCCACTCTTCTCTATAACTTGAAAAAACGCACTGGGGGAATTGCCAGAGACAGCTGCTAATGTCTCTCTGTCCCATAAAACTTAGAATAGATTTTTCCAGACATCTATCTGCAGTTTGTGAAAAGTCCAAAGCTTTTCTTAAAATTTCTGCACATTGCCACAGGCCTTCCACCCTCCTGGGATGTATCAGATTTTCATTTCTTGCCCTTGCTGTGTTGATTTTTTCCTTGCTCTGTCTCTCGCTGGTGTTGAGTTACCTTTGAATAAATTTGACCCTAACATGACACACAGTGACAGTTCCTTGACAATGAATACACAGACAAAATGTTCACATAAGGATATTGCATGTGTCAGTCAGGATAAGCCAAGTAACGCTGTGGTAACAAATGCCTCTAAAATCTCAAGGACTTAGAATTAGCAAAACATTATTTCTTGCTCATGTCACACAGACATCATGGATTTGACAGGACAAGACAAGGGATAGATGTTGCTTCTCAAAGACTTTCAGGTACCTAGGCTGAAGGAAGAGCCATCACCACAAATATTTCTAGTCACCATACCATAGGAATAAGAATCTCCTAGAAACTCTTGCATCAATAATTAAATGTTCCAGCACTCATCACTTCCATTTATAGCTCATTGGCCAGAGCTCATCTCCATGGCTCCACTTAAACCACAAGTAGTTCAGGAAGTTCCAAGCAGGGAGGAGAGGGAGAATATTTGGTGGTGGCCCTTGATGACAACCACACAATATTTTATTTGGAGAACTTGAAGGGTTTACATTGTAGCAACACAAACATTAGGTATTCCTACTCTCAGAAGTCCTTTCATACATACCACCATTGCTCAGCTATTCTCTCACCTTTCTCCCCTACCCTCAGGCATCTCCTAGCTCCATCCCTCTTAGAAGCAAAAACATTCTCAAAATCCTGTTCTATGCTTATGCAACCCTTATTCCCAACTCAGCTCCAATCGGCTCTTTGTTAAGCCAAGACTCTGTAAATTTGGAAGCTATCATTTGCAAAAGTCTATATTCTTAGCCTGGAGCCAATCTCTTCCCTGTTCCCTTTGAGTAGGTATTTTGGGGATTGGAAGAAGACTGTTAGATAAATTACTCTCCCAGTTACACAATGATGTGCAAGCAATTTATATAAAGTCCGATGGAAATGGTTCTTGCCATGTTGGAAACTTCCTTGGGCCTCTATTTTCTCATTGTAGAAAGAGAATAGCAATCCTCGCTCTGACCATATAGTCAACTTGCCCATGCAAACGCTCTGTGAACCCTAGAGCAGTTTGCAAACTCAAGACAGGGGTAGAATTGCAGACAAACAAGAATTCAGAAGTGGTTCCAAATTCCAAGCCCTGAAAACGGATGGTCTTTTTTCCCTTCTAGTAAGAGTAAGTAGGTGTTTTATGGCCTTATATCAAGTGGAAGCCAAGCTTCCCCACCACTCTGGTTTTGTCTGTCTTTGTGATTTAATAATGCAGTCCATATTGGAAGATGATGCAGTTATGTCAGTTATTAGAGAATTACATTTTTGTGTTCTGCTAAAGGGAAGCAAAGATTAGCTCTGCCAGATGCACACATAAAACTAGATAGAGGCATACCTCCAAGTCAACCCATCCATCTTTCTCCAGGACATGTCAACATGTGGAATTTATGAAATATGGACTGTATTAAAAATGGTAAATACACTTTTTAAATGTAACCACTGCAGAAATAAGATACCTTTTGTTCATTCATTTGCTTTTTTTTTTTCTTATTGTTGTTTGGCATTATTTTTCCTCAAGTGGACTGTCTGTGCTTGTTAAGCATTCGTAAATGGCCAGCTATGAGGCAAATGCAAAATATACATATGAATATTTAATAAGAAACAATAGCAGAAATATAGTCTGCGTTTGTTGCTCCACTGGAAAACTATATTCATTATTGTACAAATTATTCTCCCATAAATATTTCAGAAACTTAGGAAAAGGTTAGAGCAGCATACCCAGTACGTGGGCTGAAACCACCTTTGCTTTTGCACTATGATGAATGCCAATCCTGTGTTCATTGCTGACGTCTGAAATCTATCTTTTGGTCATTTTTAGGAGATGAAGTTATTCCATGTTTTGTTGTAACAAAAAACACATGAGTAAGGGGAAAAACCGTTGATTAGCATGCAGGATGATGGGTTCTTTCTTGACACAGATAACAGACAGAAACTTTCTTGATACCAGCAAGAAGAAAGAATAGTACTCTTGCTGTGAAAGATAGTCTGAGAAAGAAAAAAATAAATGCTAGAAGACTTTATTCTAGCATCAGGCATCATAAAGACTAAGTCTCTTCATTCTATTGATTTTGATTGAAGCGATTTATTTTTCAGCCAACAAATATTTTTAAGTGCTTACTGTGTGCTAGGTACAATGATATATGCCAAAGATACAAGAGTGACCAAAAACAATACGAGTATTTTTTATATCATTGCATTTCTGAAGAGTGGCTTTATTTCAGTTAATTAACTGTGCATAGGATATAGACACATGTAGGGGGTTGGATGGCCTTCATATTATTTATGATTGATGGTAGAAGAACCAACAAGTCATTCTTCGTCCATCAAATATGGTAACCAGGAAAGAATCAGATGATTCCATGACTGATTCCCAAGGAAGAATGGATGTGAAAAATCTAAGATGGACTGTGCTGGTGACTCTTATAGGGTATGAGAGAAGGGGGAGCTTAGGGTCGTCAAAGAAATATAACTTCTCCTATGTTTACATTATTTCCATCCACATGTGGATTGGATCTAACCTTCTCTTCTGGAAAGAAGCAAGGGCTACTATTTTCCTTAACCATAGCCTTGCTTGGGACACGAACACAATCTACAGCCCTTGCCAGGGCACTCAGCTGATGTACCCTGCAGCTGACGGTGACTCGAAGAAGGCCGAGATTCTCAGGCCTTGTGTGAGTCGTGTGACGGGGCCACGCACACCTGGCACCCTCAGAGACCACTTCCAGCTTGAGAGGCAAGGTTGCACGGGAGCAGTCAAAGCTCTGAGTATGAAGAACAGATCGAAATACAAATGTTTCTCTGAAGAACTGCCCCTGCCCCCCAACACACGCCAGTGAAGTGTTCACAGGTACAGAAGGTCCCTGAAGCACGATAGCGGTGCCATCATGGACAGTAAAGACAAGAACAACTACAAAGAAGTCCATTCCGTGCACAAGTATGTGAGGCATTATATGGTTAAATGTTATAAGTAACTTGCTCAGGGCCCCTGATGAGGAGACTGTGACCCAGAGTTTGAGTTCTCACACCTTTTCAATTCCTCGTCCACGCTCGTCCGCTCTCACAGCTCTTCCCCATTTTCCGGCCAACTTGGAATCATCCTTATCATTAACCACATGGGCTGTGAAGTCAGCCTGCTTTGTCCCCAAATTTAGATACCACCCTTCCCAACTGTGTGACTTTGTAACAGTTGCTTAATGTTTCAAAGCCTCAGTTTCCTCATTTGGCAAGTGGGGACAATACAGATCACAGAGTTGTCACAGCAATTACACAAGATAATCCATGCATCTGGTTTCCATGGTAATGATGACAATGGCAGCAATGATGGTGATGGTGACAATGGTGATGCCACAACACTCAAAAGCATTTTTCATCTAAACCTATGCATGGAGAGACTCTTACAGCTGGCATAAAATCTCACAGAATCCCAATAAAAACTAGATGTGTAATGTGTTTAACTCAATAGTTTACGCAGCAAAGTTTTTTTTTTTTTCCTGTTTTTTTGTTAACTGAAAATAATTACAAGAACATAGCTCTAATTCACTGTCATAGCCTTGAGGAAGCTTCATGCAATTGAAGAAGATACACATAAAACTGTGAAAAATTGAAAGCCTATTTGAAATATGTAGTCATAGTGAGCACTTCTTGTTTAATTGCATTCTGCTTACATAACTAAAAGACCTAAATTAAAGCATAATCATGCTTCTAATGATTTTGCACTCTTCTCCCCCCTCCAACATAAGGAAGCTCAAGGTGTTAAAAGAGTTATGCTTTGGGACTGAGATAACTAATGTATAAATTAAACATACATTTCATACATTTATTTACATAACTGAAAAAGGAGGCAAAGATTCCCACTCCTAGTACTTTATTCCTTCTTCACGCTTCAGGAGGAAGCCTTCCTATAGATTTTTTTTTTCTAATGCATAGAAGCTAAAAGTTTCTGAAAGAAGAAATACCAGGCACATATTTCAAAAGTTTGGGTGGCTTTGCATAGCCTCTGAAATGCTGAGAATTTAGAACACACTCCGATATATCTAATTATCTTTATGAAATCTCTCAAAATCAATGGCATTATACTCAAAACCAGCTGCGGCCGGGGAAGTCAAACAGAGCAAGTGTCACTGAGGTTACTGTAAAGTATGGCTTTCTTCTTAATAGCACTATTTTTATGGAACACAGAGTTTTGGAATTGTCATATTTTGTTAACTCTTTTAACAGCCCCAACAGAATTTAACCCTTTTGGTTGAAGAAATCAATTCTACTCTGATTTTTTTTTTTTTTTTGGCACTTTTAACTCTTTAAAGACAAAGAGCTGTAGTTTGGGGATACGATTCTATAGCTAGCTTATGCTAGATCATAATTTTGCTAGCAGTGACAGTGTGTAATAATCCTACTGTTAAATGTTGCTGTTCCAGGAATATTCAAAGTAGTTGATTGCTAACTGAGTGTTTTGTTGTTCTTACAAATGCTCTTTTCTTTAAGAATGTTTCAAATATAAAAATGAATGAGACTTTCAAAGGGAAAAATTCTAGAGAATTCAAGGAAACTTGAATTCTGAAGAAAAGGCCTATGTCAGCTGTTTTCTAAATTGAGTTTTGGGAATAGTTCATAAAGCATTGAAATCTAATAGGTGAAAAAGCTATGGTCATAGGTAAAGGTATTATTATGAGAGGGGGAGGGAGGGAGGAAAGAAGGAAGGAAGGAAGGAAGGAAGGAAGGAAGGAAGGAAGGAAGGAAGGAAGGAAGGAAGGCAGGCAGGCAGGCAGGCAGGCAGGAAGGAAGAAAGGGAGGCAGGGAGGGAGGGAGGGAGGGGAAGGGAAGGAGGGAGAAAGGAAGGAAGGGAAAAGACAGAAACTGCAGAGATGCAAAACCACCCCAAGTTATTAACCTGGATAGGAGTGATTTAATTCATTTATGCAACAATTATTAAGTCTCTGCTATGTCCTTGTCACCATGCTAAGTGCTGAGCATAAATTGATGACTAAGATAGACATGGTGCTGCTCTCACAGTTTGCCCTATGGTAGGGAATTGGGGTATCACATTAAGACAAAACAGCTGCTATGATGGGGCGCCCCAATGGTGTTGTGAAAGTACAAAGAGGGGTACTTAACTGAGAAAACTTCCCCAAAAAAGTGACGCCCACAACCGTAGGGAACAATGGGACTGATTATACAGAGTGGTTTTACAGATGCCCTAGCTACAGAGGGAAACACACACACACACCCAAAGAGCATGGGAGCAAGTGCTATTAGACTAGGACTTAGGACAGAGGAGACTAAGCAGGAACCGTACCTTGAGGGCCTCTGATAGGATTACAGATTTGATCTTAAAATCGGTGGAAGTTAATCATAGAAATTTCAGCAAGAATGACTGTGATTTTAGAAAATACCACTGGCTGGTATATGGAGCACAGACTGATGGGGGCCAGGGTGGAGGAAGGAAGGCGGGCTAAGAAGTGATCACAGCATTCCAGGCAAGACGGAACAGTGGCTTAGGCAAGAAGAGTGGGAGGAGAATGGAGAGAAGCGAAAAGAATCAAGAAATAAATAGAAGGGTACAGCCTACTGGACTCGATCTTTGGATGTGAGGGATGAGGGTAAGGGAAGAGTGCAGACTGATTTTCAGATATGTGGAATTAAACTTTAGTTGGTTTATTAAAAAGAAAAGGAAAAAACTTGCTTCAGTTTCAGCCTAAAGAATGTAAGAGAAAAATAAAGTCAACTGCTCCACTCATAAGACTCTGCCTACTTTATAGGCAAGTGTGAATTCATTTGTTTTCCACCATTAAGGAGTACTTTGTTATTCATCTGATGATATGGGGCTTCATCCACTTACATCCAAGTCAACCAGAATATGGACCTCTTTGGATAGAAGAACTGAAAAAAAAAAAAGACCATCCTGAATTTTTACTCTCTTTATAAATGAGTTTTAATTCATGCCTCTCGAAGTTAGGGCCTTTTATTAGTGACTGTAAATCTCAGAGAGACAAGGAGTCATAAGATTCTGAAATTGCCTTATAAATTAGTTGCTGGTAGTGAAACAGTTGTTTAGTTTGTTGAGGGGCTGGGGTGGGGAGGAATTTGGGTGTTGAAATAATTATTGAACATTACTGAACCAAATAATTAAACTGTGCTGTAAAATTACGGTTATGGTAATATACCCATCATCATTTGTTTTGTTTCTCCTAATCTAAATTATGATTTCTTTTTTGTTACTGCTTTGCAAAGCTACAATATAACAGTCAAACCTGAAATTAAAACCAGCCTGCAAAAGTTATACAAGGTGATCCAGTATGCTCCGCCAGCAATTATTCATGGCAAATAATATCACGGAGCTCTTAAATCCTTGTTGTAAAGTGAGCTGGACGTGCATCAACTAAAACCTTAGATATTTATAGGTATCAGAAGTGAGGTAGGACTTGCTGAAACAATCAAAATGCAAAAGAGATCTCTGAAAGCCTAATGGGAGCATCTTGGAATATCAGGTTTCTGTTTCCTAGCAGTGCTAAATCTCAGTAGTGCTGACAAGGGAGACGGCACTGATTTTTTCAAGCAACCAAAGGGAATGCCAGACTCTCTCCTTCCCTGCCCCACCCCGGGCTGCTAACTCTCCTTGCCATGCCTATAACATTCTAGATGAAATAATGTTTCGGGGCCAAACACTGAACTCTTTTCTTAGCGCCCTATGAAAAGTAGGTAGCCCAAGAGCTGTATACAAAAATCATCATCATCATCATCATCCTCCGAAAAGAAAGGAGATTAGTGAATTATCAATTTAACAGTTTTTAGGCTCGTAGGGTCAACTCAAAGGACGATAGGATGAAATCTCACAGCATCAACATAAGAAATGTTTCCCTCAGTCCCTTATTTTGTAGGTTTTAACGTTAGTGGGCAGTCCCTCAGGTACTGAGATGATCCAAGTAATTTACGGCTTTGAATTGTTTTTAGTAGTGTAGGGAAATATCCGAATTCTGAATATACTTCCCTTCTATTCCTCTGATCCCTGTGAAGCTGCCAGCTCATGTGACTCCCAAACCTACCAACATTAAGCAGTTGGAAATTCAACACAAAGCTGTTGTTGTTTATAGAATTTTCTCCCTTTCTAATCATTCAATATGGTCCTCTAAAGATTGATATGGCTTTGAGAATCTGATGAATGTGTGTTCTAGAATTTGCTTTGGGAAGGATAAAAATCCTAATTCTAACACACCAGAATTAAGATAAAAAAGATTTTGATTATATTTTTTCTTATACTCCCTTTTTCTGTTTCTCCATCCTACTGTGCAAAGAAATTCATGTTAATCTCCTTTTCCTTTATGAACCAATACAGTTTAAGATACATCTCTGAAGACAAAGGTTCAAAAAAATCAGAGCATTCACATAAAAACCCACTCAAAAGAGATAAAGTAAACTCATTCCTAATACAAGAAGGGAAAACAGCATAGTGGTTAATACCAGGATCAGGACTTAAATCCACATTTGACTCTTTCTGCCCACTACTAACTGTGGGATTTTTGACTAGTGACTCTCTGAACCCATTTCTTCATCTGGCAATGACAAGCTATAAAAACTATTGACTTGACAGAGTTCTTATGAAGAATATATTGCCACCAAGCACTTTGCACATAGTAGGTGCTCAGTAAGTGTAGGTGACAGTGACAAGTGGGAGAAGGAAGAGATAAGAGTACATCAGAAGCAGTAGAGTTGACAGGCAACCAGCAGGCAAAATGTATAATAAGCAGCCCCTGGAGATAGTGGGGTGTAACAACAGAAGTTTACGTCTTACTCAAGCCATATGTCCCTTACAGGTGGGCTGCGGCATCTGCTTTCTGTGCTCACTCAGGGGCATAAGCTGACAGAGGGGCCATCTCAACTCGTACTACAAAATCTCCAAACAAGGGCCAGAGAATGTGGTAACTCACAAAGTATCACTTCGAGCATCCACCCAAGAGATGCTATCACCTCTGTACACATGTCGTTGGTCAAAGTCAGTCACGTGGCCAAGCCCAACTTCCAAGGGGCAACCTTGGAATGCAACCTTATTACATACCTTCATGAAGGTGTCTTAGTCACTTTGGGGCGCTCTAACAAACTACCATAGGATGGGTGGCTTAAACAATAGACATTTATTCCTCATAGTAATGGAAGCTGAGAAATCCAAGATCAAGGTACTGGCAGATTCGGTTCCTGGTGAGGGCTCTCTTATTGGATGTGTCCTTCTTGCTGTATCCTCATGTAGTAGACAGAGAACGGCTCTAGCATGTCTTCCATTTTACATAGAGAAACTAATCCCATGCTAGGGGCTCCACCCTCATGACCTCATCTACACATAATTATTTCCAAAGGCTGCACCTCCAAATACCATCACATTGGGGATGAGGGCTTCAACATCCAAATTTGCGGGGAACACAGACATTCAGCCCATAACACAAGGGTGCTGGAAATGTTCTATCGATGTGACTAATGACAGCCGCACACACAGAGGGAAATGCATACTCCTATTCCAATTTAACTTCAGTTTCCCAAGATCAAACATTATTTGATTTAAAATAAATGTTTAAAGGGGAAAAAAAATCAGAAATCGATAAAGACAAGAGTTGGCTTGAACCTCACTTTCTTACCTTGCCCTGGCAACTCTACCAATTAGAAAACTAACTCACATCGAAGATTACAGAACCGTGTCTAGATCTATAGTACCTTTACAGACACTGTATCTATAATGCACTAATTCCTCCTGTTTCATCATCCTCTCATGTGAGCAAAACACTTCCTGTGTCCATCCTCTTACGATGATAAACTGCTTCTCGTGTCCACTTCTGCTGGCTGGCCAGGAAGGACTTCTGTTCCCGTGAATTAAATGTATCGAAGGCAGCAACATAGAAAATTGTGAGAATTTAATGAAAAAAGTATGAATTAATATTTGCTAATGTGAAAAGAGCACTTACTATGTATCAGGTACTTTGACAGAAATTGCATACATCATCTTATTTAATTTTCTCAGCACCTGTATGGGGAAACATTACTATTTTCCTCATTTTTCATATAAGTGAATTTAGATCTAGTAGTGTTGAATAACTTGCTTAGCTTCTCAGAAGAATCAAGTAGGGCAATTAGAATTCAAGTGCAAATTTGTCTGACCCAAGGTTCTGGATGTTTAACTTCTATATTTTGTTACTTCTTGTTAAGAGAGCTATTACAGAGCGAACATATGAGATGTCATCCAAACTGGGACACTTGTGATAGGAAGGGGGGGTGTTAATAATTATGCCAGGACAAAGGTATAAACAGGGCTTGTCCTGAGCTGATTTTAAGGAATGACACCGTGGGTAATTGACACATATTAATTGACAAATATGTGCTGGACTCCTCCCCCTTATCCCCTTCCTTCTCTTAATCCTCTCATTAGTTTCTTACTTCAGAAATAAATCTGGATTATGGAGGTCACTAAAGAGATTCACTGCCCTAAGAGAGGTGATTTCTTGTACAAAACCCTAATCAGGAGGCAGGGATGTTCCAGAAGGAGTTCTCCTTCACCGTCCACGCTCAGAAAGCAAAGAAGTATGCAGCCTCCTGCTTTTCTTTGCAAGACCAAGATGAGAATTCACAAGACATATTCCTTTAGTACGTCTCCAAGCTAAAACCTGACGGCTTCATGGGCAAGTCCCATTGGAAATGTTCCTGCTGGTTAGAATGCCGTTATTAAATCCAGGCTTATAGTGATAGCAAGACTGTGTGTGTGTGGGGGGGGTGTGGGTGTGGGTGTGGGTGTGTGGTGTGTGTGTTTTAAGACCAGACAATATATACGTCAACAAGAGAGTTTTTGTTGTTGCTGTTATTAAATTTAAAACAGAATACTACTGGGCGCAGTTACTCATGCCTATAATCCTAGTACACTGGGAGGCTGAGATGGGAGGATTGCTTGCAGCCAGGGGCTCAAGACCAGCCTGAGCATCATAGTGAGACACACATCTCTAGAAAAAAAGAAAAAAAGAAAAATTAGCTGGGCATGGTGGCACACACCTGTGACCCCAGCTACTCTGGAGGTGGTGCAGGAGGACTGCTCAAGCCTAGCAGTTTGAGGTTGCTGAGAGCTATGATGACATCACTGCACTCTAGCCCAGCAAATAGTGTGAGACCCTGCCTCAAAAAAAGGAAAAAAAAATAGCATGACCTTTAGGTATTTTCATGAAGCTAATTATCCTTAAGGTCCTGTGTCCTTATGCTGATGCTTTATGTGGCAAGTGCTATGCACACAAAAGTCACAATCTCGGAAAACCTTAGCCTTTTAACAAAGTCCCACATGAAAGACACTTCTTGCATCATATATTTTTCAGTTAACCCAAAGATGCAGATGAAAGATACAAGCAGACACGAAGATGATGGATAGGGTTTGAATTCTTTTCTTACCCCACTTTATTAGAGCCATCATTAGCTTCCCCTTATTATACAGCAAGCAGTGACATACATTTCCTTCTTTCATCATAGCTTGAAACTTAAAGTCCATCAGCCACCCTATCCACAGAAACGGAAAGTGGTAGGAGAGTAGTTTACATTTCATGAACATTAAAAAATAATGAGAAGAGATTGAAGTCATAAAGAACAACCAGAGATAAGGTGAGAAAAGCCATTTTCTAATATAAAGAAATATGCATATTATGTATAAAAAAGAGCTGGGGAAATGAAAAAAGAGGTGAATTATTTTATATAAAAATATCACCTAGCTTTAATTTCAACCCTGTTCTTTCTGGATTTATCCAAAGATACTGTGCTAGCCAATAATGCTCCCTCTTTTTTCCCCCTGATTGTTTTCTCGGTACATTCTTTTCTTGATTTAGACATTACCGGGAAAGAAAAAGAGTTAACTTTTTCATGTAACACCTTAACACTAAGCTACTTAGAAGGCAAGAGACCTGTCAGAAACGAAACAGGACTGTACCCGAAAAAGAAAAAAAAGTTTAATTGTACCTGAACATTTCCAGCATACAATTGTTATCTAATACTGCCTACAAATAAAACAGAACAAAGCAGAAAATAAACCTATTTGTTAAAGATGACAAAATAGTAATTGAGAGCCAATATCTGCGAAGTGAGAATGAACTTGTTAATTAAAGATATTAAGGGACTCCATGTTGTCATCATGCTCGATGAAAAAGAAGAAGAAATACCAGTCCGCAATATCTTGTTAAATAAAAAGAAATACTATAAATTGTATCTCTACCACCTCATACACTCTCTGGAGCATAGTAGGGAATCATTAACCAGGTACTGAAGAAATGTTAAAAAACATGTCTGTTCCAGGGTGTGTGGCTACAAAGGGAAGATCAACACGGCATGCACTAGACATAAATTGTGGAGAAATCAGAAGTGACTTTTCTTCTTGTATTTTCTATATTTTTCAAGTTATCTATGATGAACACACATTATTTATGTAATTATTAAGTATTTGAAAGATATTCCAATGATGACACTGGGCTGGAGGAAAAGGGTTTACCTTTGGTTCTCATGTTTTGAATTTATCAACAACAACAACAAAAAAAACCCAAAAAACAAAAATGCCCCTCTTATTTTGATGAGTATCCATTTATATAACATCAGAACATAAGAAATCAGCCCCAACAAAAGACCCAAGTAGTGAATGTCCCTATTTCCTGTTTTCAAACACACTATAGAGGAAAAATGAACTTAGAAAAAAGACAGGTTGAACAGAACAAAACACGTTAGAAAGCAACTTTCCCTTCAGAGTTTCTTGCTTGTATCAGGAGGTTTTAAAAGCCAGTATGGAATTTTCCATCACGAACCAAATAAAATGCATGAATTAGATTCTTAATTCCCAAATATCTTTCCTTTGACACATACAGCCTGTGATGATGTATATTTCGGTCCATGACAAAAAGAGGAGAATAGAGGATTTTAAAACTAAATCTAAATTTTTAATTAAGGTTCTTCCTTCTATTCTGAGATTATGTCCTTCCCACCCTTTTGGGCATGATGATGTCATTTCTTTTCTCAACTGCTGGTGATTTTGTAAAATGTCTGAGCCTGTGAAAGTAAAACAAATGGCCTCCTTACACTGCACTCTGTTTCTATTTATTATTATTATTTTTGAAATGTTTTCTTGTCTTGAAATCACTGGGTTGGATAACTAAAGAATGAAATATGATCTCCACTTCCTTATTTTTGCATGTGTCTCAAAGCAGAAGAGTCATGCCTTGGAGAAAAGCCTGGGAATCCAGTGATTTGAGAAGGAAAAAAATGATGAATTATTTATGTGATGGGACAAGAATTATTAAAATAATTTCCCTGAAATGACCCCTCCCTTATTCCTGCTAAAGAGACTCGTGGCTTTCTTGTTTGTCAGTTTTGTTTTCTACCCTTGCTACACTCTGAAGAAGGTTCAGCTTTTGCTAGGCGGGTTAATTAGAGGTTCTGCAAGGCATACTCTGAACAAAAGGAGGAGGGACAGAAAGACACAAGAATTTGTGAGGATTCTGAAAGAGAAGGAAGAAGGAAGAAGTGTGGGGTGTGAAGGAAACAAAGAAGTGGATAACTTTCTGGTAAACAGTCACGATACCAGTAAAGAATTTGGCATTTCTTTTTGGTAATAGGACTTGGTTCCTTTCACCCCCCCCCCCAAACCCCGGCCCGCCAAGGTTGTCTCATGGCTAGTTACCTGCATAGGGTTTTATTTGGCTTTGGTAAAGAGAGGTGCCACACCCAATTTATGCCTAAGATCGGTTCCTTTAAACAAAACAAAACAAATAAACAAAAATGAAGTGTTGGCATTTTGATGTCACCCTCTTTGCCTCCTCCTTTATCTGAAAAAGAAGATAAGAAGGGCATCCAGGTAATGTCTTTCATGACACATGCATTTATCTACGCAACGAGGAAGCAATAGTAATAGGCATTAAAACATAATAATCCCCATGTGTGTTCTACTTATGCAAGCAACCCAATAATTAATAGGTTGTAGAATTCAAAGCTAGCTTCGTTTCTTCCTTTATCGGTCTTTTCTAAATTTCAGTAATGAACTTTGAAGTTCCAGCTATCTATTCTTCTACGAGTAGCGAGTCCTCACTCTCTTGGTCACCTGTGTGTCATCTCCTCAAATTCATCTTGACTGTTGTCCTTGACTATTTTCTCTAATCTGCATCCAGGAGACGCTTTGTCTCCAAGCGTGAGGATCTTGCCTTTGGGTTGCAACGTTTCACGCCACATCCTTCTCTATTCCAAGAATGACTTCGGGCAAACCTTCCTCCTTCTTCACTTGGACGACTGGTCCCCTGCTAATTAGTTTCCTTTCATCCACTCTTCCACCAATAATCTTAAAAAAAAAAAAATCCTCATTGCTCCCACCACAGAGAAATGTAACAAACACCTTAGAAGGATTCCACAGACCCTTTCAAAAACCAGCTGCAGCCTATTTCTAAAGATCAGCTGTGACTATTCCACTGCGACCTCCAGTCCCGTTCACGCAACACCACTGCCATTTTCCAATTGTATCCTGCACTTTGCTCACGCCATTTCCTCTGCCTGTAATACCAACTCTCTTTTCTGCCTGGAAATCTCTTCATTATCCAAGGTGCAGGTTAAACATCACCTCCTTCTTGTGGGTTCCCTGTGCAAGGCAGGGCTGTTTGCGCCTTTTCCTGTGCTTCTGGAAACATTGCCGCTAACTCTGCCGTTGCATCTCTGCATTGCACTGAATAATTTTTGTATTGGACTCTTTCCTCCACTTCAACACACCTACTCCGGGGCCTTGCTATTCAAGACATGCTTCCAGGGACCAGCAGATCCAGCATCGCCTGTGAGCTTGTTAACAAGGGAAACTCAAAGGCTCCGCTCCAGACCTGCTGAATTACAATCTCGGGAGATGGCCCAGGAATCTGTGTCCTCACAAGATTTCCAGAGGATTCTATGCCCGATAGATCTCTAAAGTGAGGACCAGTCAACTTCACGTCCCTAAACATGACACACACATACAGCATCCCCTTGGATAAACCCAAAAGGTAAATGAAAAACTCTTCTTTTGTTGTTTTTGAGCCCATCCTGTCCCAGTCTCTCCTGCAGCCCAGGGACACATTCTCATCAAAATCAGATTTCCCTGCATTTCCTTGTCAGCATTGACCACGGCTTATTGAGCTGGTCCTACGCACTGTCCACAACCTGCATCCCAGCTCCTGTCTGATGCAAGTATCCCCATTGCACATTCCAAGCCAGTTCCCTCTGCAGACCCCTGCCAGGGCCAAGGAGAACACTTGTTAATGTTAATGACAGTTCTGGGCAGGCAGAAAGTGCAGGCTAGACAAAATGAAGAGAACCCTGGGCCAGAAAAGAGGGGGAGTGTATGAATGTGAAAACACTTTGGCCAAATATTTATTATCGATGGAGTTCTCAAATAGCCGTAAATCTGGAAGACATTAGGGCCTTCCAAAACGAATTTGACCTCATCACATGCACTGGAAAATAGAGGAGGGTGCATGCCAAGTCTGTAATATTGCAACAGAAAGATCCAATAGAGGGGCTGTTAACTGAAACGACTTAGTGGTTTAATATAAAATGAGAGCCTTCGATGCTAACATTGAATCTGCCCAGTTAAAGGAACATTGAGAGTTGAAGCAATTATTCTAGTAATTGAGTAGGGGAGAAAATCATTCCTTTTGGAAAAGAGAGTCATGCCTTGCAATTAGCAGTTTACATTGATCAAAGACATTAGGGAACTGCTTGATTTGTCCAGCTTTTGTCTTTTAGACTGAGGGTATGGCCTCCCTTTGCTCGTCTTCCCTGAACAATTTTACTGAGATATTGCACTCAAAATGTGCAATGCTTTTGTACAAAAACCCTCTGGAACACCTGAAAATGATTAGAGTATGATCATTTAATAAAAGGAGTCTGATGATAAAAAGAAACAGCATGCATGCACACACACACACACAGGAATAGCTATAGCTTCTCAGATGCACTCTTTTTTCTTATGCAATATATCACACACATAAAAAATACAGAAGATACTACAGCAAATGCCATATGTCCACCCTGCAGCTTGCAACATAAAATATAACAAATATAATTGAATCTTTCTCAGTCACTCTCCCTGATTAGAGGTATGCACACTGCTGAACTTAGGATTTATCACTGTCACACATCTCTCTTATTTTACCATATAAACATATATCTTGAGAGACTATAGATAGCATTTTTCCATGTTTAAGGACTGTACATAAATGATGTCATGCTATATGTCTCCCCCTGCAAATTATTTTTTTTTTATTCAACATTATGACTTTGAGATTTATCCATGTTGACACACAGAGATCTAATTTACTCATTTTAACTACAGCATGGCATTCCAGAGATAAATTTTGCTACAATTTATTTTCTATTTCCCTATTGCTGGTCAATTAATAGCTTGTTCAGTTGATATTGTTTTCCCAACCTTTCGCTTCAACAGAAAATGAATCTTTACATATCTGTCTCCTTCATATGCTCGTTTAGGAGTGAAATATCTGAGTCAAAGGTGCATGCATCTTGAACTTCCCACGATGTTACGAAGTAGATCTCCAAAGCGGGTGCACTGATATGCACTCCCACCAGCAGCATGTCAGAGTGCCTGCTGCCCCCACATCCTAGCCAACACGCAGTGTTCTGCAGCTTTCAAAATGTGCCAATCTGAAGACTGTGAAACAACAAACGCTTGCTTTCCAGAGATGAATATTTAGCACCCCCCAGAAAAGAACACTTGACTCTCTTAGAATTGAGAACACTCAGTAATCAGAAGCATTAAATAATATCTTTCTATGAGTATCATTAAGTGCTTCACATTGTGGCTGGAACATAATGGGCATTAAATACGTGTTTATTGAATGAATTCAGTTTGGCTATTGCAGATGATTCAAAAAAGTGAGGCAAGGCAAGGATGCACCAGAGAAGCATTGAATAGCCAGCACACAGCTATTCTTTGGAAAAGAAAAAAAACAAAACAAAACAAAAAACAAAACAAAACACCATGCAATCCCAAATACTCTTTCTTCACTTACCTTGGCAATATATTAATAGCTTGTTCCATGAGGTACCCTTGTGGTTTTAACTCCTACACTTTATAGTCAATGAGCAAAAACCAATTCCACTCCTCAAATTCCTCTCACTTACTATTCAGCTGTCTCAATTCATTAATTTGCTTAATCAGCCCTCATCAATAACACTTCTCTCCATTGCATTCCTCTAACTCAAAGGAAAAGCAAGCTCTGAATACTCAAAAGTGTGAATCTACAAAGAAACAGGAATGGCAGAAAAGAACACTCGCATCAATGTCTTCTGGAGGGCATTATAGTAACTTCCTATTAACGTGTCTGCCATTGTCAAAGGTCAGGGCTGAAAGACGTTTCTCGTGTTGCTGATATTGTGGTCAATTAGAAAATTAGGATTTAATGGGCACAACACTGAGTGACTACCAAATGGCAATTTCATTGACATTCGGCATCAACAGAGACTTCCTGAAGTCTCTTCAGACTTCAGAGGGAAACCTCTAAAACATTCCCTACAAATTGCAGCTCATCTCAACTCAGATTTTACAAGCAGCAGAAGAAGCACTCACATTTGGGAAATTTGCAGGTCCACTGACATTAGAGCTCTACAGCTGAACAGGAGTGAGCAGCTGTTCTTATGAATATCAAATTTTCTGAACCGACAGCCAACGAGTAAAAGGAATTAAGATCAATGTTAAACCCTAAGTATGGGTAAAAGGATCAAAAAATATTTTCCTTTATCTGTTTGAGGAGGAAAGTAGAGAACTCTGCATAGAATCTTTGATTCTTTATTATAAAAAGATAACAGATACGATGTGAGGTGCAAACAAACAATACTCAAGAGGTGGCATTTTTCTAAAGAATAAATATCATGTTCTTATTGGAATAAAGAATTTGTATTTCTATCTTTTTTTTTTTAGAATAAACCACCAGCACTGATGGTATTAAGGGACCATAACTTACTTCCTTCTTCCAACCTCATTCCTGGCCCCTATCCATAAACAGGTGCACATCATTGTGAGTTGGTCAGCTAAATTACAACGTGCAAATGTGTTTTTACCTACTTCTGTTTGACAGGGGAAAAAATTTGCCTTTGGAACTGCAGGAGTTATTGACCACATGACACTATAGTTATAGCTGTGCTTCAGAAATAGCTATGAGTCTGAATTCTGCAAGTCAAATTGAGGATTTTATTTCTAACCACCAGAGGCAAATGTCACTGCTCTAATTTTTGGGTTCTCTAAACCTTTCAACTCAGAATAAAGATGTTGTGTTTCTGGTACACATCGTTCCATAAAAAGGTTAAGCCGAACACCCGTATTATGACATGTAACTCCATAAAATTATCGTTCCTATTCTTTGGTGGGGACAAGTGAAGTGATATGTCTCATATAAAGTGAACAAAATCATCTTAGTCTCATATAAAGGGAATGAAATCATCCTCAGGAAACTTTGCTATTTTAATTGAGCTGTGCCCATACAATTCTAAGTAAAAAAAGAGCATGTCTGCTACAGAAATGCAGCTCCAAGGAATGTGTTATACCTCTGTCTTGAAACCAAACTGCTACACCTAAGTCCCTCCTATGTAGAAATTGTAGAGCTATGACAAGTCCACCATTAAAGAAAGAAACAACAACAAAAAGCAACAACAAAAAGAACGTATCGTGGCTCTGCTCTCGTTTTACCTGTACTTTAGATGCAAAAGTTTAGATCCTAACCCAGTTATGTTATTTACCACCACTTTGAAAAGGACACTTATGAGTGAGCCATTTCATCCTTCAAATATTAAATCATAATTACGGTATTAACTGGGATACTCCCGTTTCTGGTTTGTCAGACAAAAGCCGATGAAAAGCCTTAAGCAGACCCATTCTTGGTAGGAACATGTGCGAACGGAGGAGAGAAAAGCCTTTTCTTTCCCATTAACTGGTTTAGAATTCCCCTCTTAACTTCATCTGACCTGAGAAAAACCAGTATTGTCTGGATGCTTAAGAATAAAATAAAATAAATGCATCGAATTCTATGGGATAGGCTCATTAGCTCAGGATTTGACAGGTTGCTAAATGGTAACCGAGGATGAAGAGCTACAAACACACTATAATTAATTACCAAAACAGGCACTGCCTGGGCTAAAGCTGGGGCAAGAAAGTGCTGACGGAACAGAATTCTCATTCCACTGCTCCCCCTGCCTCTCCCAATTTACAGGAGAATGGGAAATCATGAACAATTGATACACTCCGTTAGCTGCTATCACAGAGAGTAAGTTTCCATGTAGCCTTAGGGGTATCTTACACAGTTTAACACTGAAAATAAAAGGTAATGTTCTTGGCAAAGAGCTAGGGGGATTAAATTTGGGAGGCTTGAAGCAGCCTTGGATTGTAGTCAATAAAAAAGGGACCAAATAGTAATTTTGTAATTTAACTGTGCTGGTTATGCCCAATGAGTCAGACACTTGTGAAATAAACCATGTAAATAGAAAAATGGCTTAACTCTTTCAGTGGGCGCTCATGGAGTTTGTCTCCTTCCACGTTTCCTAGGATGGGGGTCTCCGACTCAATAAGAATAATATGATTATTGAGATGCGACCAATCCATCTTTTCAAATAGTGCTTCAGTAAAGGTGTTGACTTTTCTTTGCGGTCCTTCCTAATAAATTCCTAATATATTTAAGGGTCAGGAGGGCTGTCGATACAACGTAATATGCTCTACCTATCAGCCAAGAGAGGCCCAGAGCCCCACATCAGCAAGAACCGGACAAGCTTTAAAATCACACAATTCGTGACCATACAAAAATCACTCTGCAGAGATCTGTGTCAGGGTTTTTGAAGCAATCACCTCACAAACAAAATAAATAAGACAACCAGCCAGCAAAGCAATGAGCTAACCATGATTTGTAACGATCTATTAAAAAGCTAACTCCAGAGGTTACCTAATATTTATCTCAGTTTCTCTCCCCTCCCTCCCTTCCTCCCTTCCTTCCTTTTTTCCAGGACATTTTGCAGCTGAATTAATATCATCCACATTGACAAATTAAGTTGTCTGTCAATCTGTGGAGTGAGACTCAAAATGCTTAAAATGCAAACTGTTGTACACATCTCTTTGGTGCTGGGAGTGGTGGTTTTTTGACAAATGGAGTATCAGAATTGTCTCTTGGTAGTATGCCATTGAGATAACCACTTTACTTATTAAATGGAATTTGTAACCACACACCTCTTGAAGAGTCCGGGAATATATAAATATTCCTGCACAAGGGGGGTTCATCACCATCCTCTCATCTTTGATGAGTCCCACCATGGTCTGGAGGGATGGATATCCCCTGAGGTGAAAAACTCTTTCATGATCACTCATCAGACAGTGTTTTCTGGTCCTACCCATTTTTTATGTTTGGATGGCAATCATAACCTTTATATCCTGGCTACAAAAGGACAATGGGTCAGGTGACCCTGCTGTCTCCTTAGCAGGATCAAGATTTCTCACCCAAATCCTAACCTTAAACAGTGGCTCCATGGAGACATAGTCCATCAATAATCAGAGTTACTCAGAATTTCAGAGATGGTTCCAAAATAAAAATGAACTGGGAATAAAACTCATGCATCATACTCAACAATCAAATAGCTACTAAAACGATCTGAGCAGGAGGTTGTCTTGATCATTGAGATGCTTCTGGTGGCTGACACCGTATCTGGTTCCCAAGGCATATTCGAGGGAGGGAGGGAACTCACTGGTCACCCAAAATCCTCTAAAGGTAGAGGATGAAATTCCCAAGAGCTGATCAATCAGGTGACTCCTAGGAAGCACAATCTAGGTTTCCATCATCAAAATATCTCTCCAGAGCTAAAAGATCTTGCATGCTTATTTCTGTTTTGTGCGACTGCTAAAAATTTTGTGGTTACCTTGGCTAGACTGTCTCAGACCCATATACCAGAATATTAACCTCCCTCCTGCCCTCCCTCCCTCCTCCTCTCTTGCACATGCTCACTGTGTGCTCATCGTTGTGCAGGGCTCCGTATTGAGTACTGGGGTTAGGACAGCATGCCCAACAGGACAGGCACAGCTACACGCTCGTGGAACTTACAGCGTAGCGTTGCAATCTGTCACCTGTCTACACGGCATCCTTCTCCTCTTTGGGGACTATCCCTCTCTCCTCTCAGGAGCTCCTCCTCCACACCTCCCACTCCCCAACAGTGCAACACTGTTCTTACGTGGCGCTGACTCCCTGACCGCCATAGATTAGTCAAGGTGTCAATATGGGATTCCGATCTCAATGATCAAAGTTCTCCCCTGTCACGTATGAACCAGGACAAGGAATAAAACAGCTCTCCTGGGTGGTAGGGAGGTAAGACGTGAGGTTAAGGAGATGCGGGTGGCCAGATTAAACAGGTAGCCTGAGTCAGAAAAAGGGTGAGAGGAGGTGCTAACTTCACTCAATTTTCTCTCTCCTGCTCTTCGAGGTGTGGATATGCCCTTGAACTGCCCACAGTTTGGCTGCCCAAATCTTTCCATATTTGTACAAAATAATTATTATATAAGCCTTTTAATAATGAGCCCCTTTCCTCTACATAGGTTCTGTCATTGGTACCCAAAGAATCCTAATACAGGCATACTGATCCTCCCTTTTTCCTTATATGCTGTAACTAGAAAATGGTGTTAATGGTGTATGTCCCTCTTTGTGTTCATGGAACCAAGTGAAGATGAATGAGATGAAATGCAGGCTCTGTCTAAACCCCACAGACCATTATGGAAACAAATAAAAATCAGACCCTCATATTTTGAGTTCCTTTTATAATACAGAGCAATGGAGTTTTGTAAAGGGAAGCATTATCACATTTGGCTTTAAATAAATAAGGATTTCTGGAAGGAACAAAGACTTAACTGCCTGAGGTCTTTCCTTCCTTCTCCCTTTCTTTCTTTCTGGCTTGCAGACTAATAGCTCATTACGGAGATGACTGTCTGAAAAAATAAAAGTTACCTAGACATGCAGGCCACTGCCCAGGAAGAGCTAATTATTTGCATAAATCATATGGATCCTGGTCTTGGCTGTTAACCATTGACGGTACTGATCATTTGTCACCACATTGTAACGTCAGTCATCTGCTGGGGAGGAAATTACCCCATGGTGGTTTCTTCTATCGAGGTCAGAGTGCAGCCCCTCTCTATGCACCGTGAGACATATTATCCCAATGACGTCGTCTACTAGTAAACAAATCCAACCAGGGCGAGAAATTGCCACAGGCTCACAAATTAGTCTCCATGCAGACTGAGAGCATTTGCTACTAGCTACGCAAATTAATTCCATCAACTTGCTTCACATGGTGCTAGGAGGCAGGAACCCATTTGCTAGCTCCCCTCAACCGCTCATACCCAAATCCTGAAATTGTCTACAGCTGTCAGGTTCTCCAGCAGGGTGGAATTGTCCTCAAGCACCACGTTGTAGGCACCATCCTCCATTTAGAACCATTTGCCTTTTAAACCAAGAAGGCTGATGGCTAGGGCAGGCAGCAGAACTGACGTCAGTAACTCTCTAAACTGAAATTCAATGTCATGCAGCCAACACGTAAGCTGTGCCTACGGGGGCATAGGTACGTCACCAGCACCACCCTCATGATAACAGCATCAGCAACAAGAATGTAATAATCACAGCCAACATCTACACGGCACTTGCTATGAACTTTATATACGTGATCATTAGTGCTCAGAAAAGCCCTAAGAGTTAAATACCAGCATCACTGTCCTTTTTCCAAAGAGGAAACTGAGGCTCAGAGAAGTCAAACAATTTTCCCAAGTTCACACAATCATTAAGCAATAGATACGGACAGTGGGCTCAGGGATTGCTCCAGAGCCTTTCTCTTCTCACGTGGTCTCCTGATGTCATTAGCACTGTCCCCAGCATGCACCTCTCCTGCACAGTAAGTCCCCAGCATGCACCTCACCAGAACAGCTAGTTCCCAGCATGTACCTCAACTGAACAGTTAGTTCCCAGCATGTACCTCTCTGGCACAGCTAGCTCCCAGCATGCACCTCTCATGCACAGCTAGTTCCTAGCATCCACCTCACTTGAATAGTTAGTTCCCAGCATGCATCTCTCTTGCACAGCAAGTTCCCAGCATGCATCTTACCTGACAGCTAGTTCCCAGAATGCACCTCACCTGGACGGCTAGTTCCCAGCATGCACCTTACCAGAACAGCAAGTTCCCAGCAGGTACCTCATCTGGACAGTGAGTGTCCAGCATATACCTTGCCTGAACACTTAATTTATCAGACACAAGAAGTGGTTCCTTACTTGCATGGCTGTTATCACACTTAGGATAGTAGGCTGAATAATGGCCACCCAAAGATATCATGTCCTAATCCCTGAGACCTGCGTTTCGAGGAAAACGTTTCCTTGCAGATGTGACTAAACTAAGGCTCATGAGATGGGAGATGAACCTGCATTATCCAGATGGCCCTACAAGCAATCACAAGTGCCCTTAAAAGAGAAAGGCAGAGGCACATGCAGAAGGACAGAACATGGGACCACAGAGGCAGACTGTGGTCATGCACACCACCAGCCAAGGACAGCCAGCAGCACGAGAAGCTAGAAGAGGAGACTCCAGAGAGAGCTCAGCCCTGCCAACACCTCCATTTCAGCCTGGTGACATTGATTTCAGACTTCTGGCCACCAGAACTGTGAGAGAATAGATTTCTGTTGTTTTGAGCCACCATGTTTAATGGTTTTAATTAGTTACAGGAGCCAGAGGAAACTAATACACGTATCCCATCCATCCCGAGGGATCGAAAAAAAAAAGGAGAGCTACAGGCAAGTGGTGTCTGTGTACTAGAGCCCAAACACACAGCACGTCCATCTGTGTCTGGCCCTGAATGCTGCTTCACACAATGCCCAGGGTTGGGGGGCAGTGAGACCTGCCAGCCCCCTCAGCCTGCGTGTTCCAGTCTTTACCAACCCATGCTCTGGTTTGCACAGCCCTTTGCCCGACATTGGGTCTGATATCTTACCTGCACCATCCTGGCCCCCAGAGCCTTGTTCTTTCCATGAAAACGAGAGGCTTGTTGAGGGGAAGTATGCAAAGATAATGAAGACAAGATCTCTGAAGTGAAAGCCCTTACAATCTGGCAGAGAGGGCACTCATTTAAATAAAAAATTTAATATGCTAATATATATTTTTAAAATCCTGAAAACTCTAAGCTGTTATAGGAAAGGATTTTTAAAATTAAACTTTTTTTTTTATCTTGAGATAATTTGTAGATTCATATGTAGTTGTAAAATACAATAGAGATCCCATATGCACCTAACCTAATTGCTCCGATGGTGACATCTCGCAAAGCTACAGAACAGTATCACTGCCAGGATAGTGATCTTGGTAGAGTCAAGGCATGAAACAGTCCATCAGTGCAAGGATCCTTTTATAACCACAACCTACCCGCACTTCACACCCTTCCTTCCAGACCCCTGGCAACCACTCCTCTCTTCTCTATTTCTAAAATTCTGTCACTTCAAGAATGCTGTGTCACTGGAATCATATCATATGTAAAATTTAGGGATTGGCTTTTTTCACTCAACATAATGCCCTGGAGTTTCATCCAAGCTGCCGTGTGTGTCAACAATTTGTTCTTTTTTACTGCCAAGTGGTATTCCATAGTGTGGATGTACCACAGTTTGTTAAACCATTCATGCACTGAAGGACATCTGGGTTGTCTCCAGTCTTTGGTTATTACAAACAAAGCTGCAAGGAACATTTGCATACAGGTTTTTGTGTGGACATCCTTTCAGTTTTCTGGGGCAAATGCCCGAGAGAGCAATTGCTGAGTCATATGGCAGTCACATGCTTAGTTTTACAAGACAATAAGAAACGATTTTCCAAAGTGATTATGCCATTTTACATTCCCACTAGCAATGTATGAGTGATACTTGGTGGCATTTGGTGGTGTCATTATTGTTTATTTTAGCCAACAAATGGATTTTGATCTGTGCAAGATATAAATGATATATGTAATATATTCAATGGAAGTCAAAATAATAACATCAGGAATACGCTCACAGAAGGCACAGGAAGAAGAGTTTGGATTTGTCAAGGCCAGTGTGGGTATTTCAGCTGGGGGACAATGATCCGGCCCTGCTTCTTCCTCAAAATTCCTCTCCCACCTCTTGTCTTCTACTCAGTATGCCTTAGCCACACTGGTCTCCTTTCAGGACCCCAAGGCAACCGGGTCCCTTGTCATCCTTTATCTCTCAGCCTGTCCATCACCTCCTCAGAGAAGGGCCACCCTATCTAAGTAGATTTCCCTCCCAACTACCATCGTCTTTATTTTCCTTTAGGGAACATTTCATTTTATTATTTCATCATACCTGTCGCCACTTCTAAGTATATAATTATTTGTTTGTTTACTTTTTAAAAAGCTTCACGCTAGACTTTAAGCCTAAGAATAGAAAGTGGTTCTGCTTCATTTGAGGACATCCGCGGGCTACAATTCAGTCCTTGGCATCTGGTAGGACCTGAATGAGCAGCTGAATTCACTGAATGAAGGACTGAATTATGAGGGGAACAGCACTGCAGGTTGAAAGAATGTAGAGTTTTACTTTACAGTCCAAGAAGCTAAATACTTAAGGGTCCATTTCTATCAGCTCGGTTTAGAAGAAGGACTATGTGTATGGAGAGGTAGTGGGTGTATTTCTCTACTTATTTGAAACAAATGCCACTTGTCACTCTTGCTCATCTACTAAAATCAATAGTATGTGCAAGGTTCTAAGCTAAATTCTCCAGGTTTCTAACCTAAATTGCCTTCTTATTCTACTAGGGACATCTCTCTCTCTCTCTCTCTCTCTCTCACACACACACACACACACACACACACACACACACACACACACACACATTATAACACAAGGCAGGGAGAATTAAAAGATGGGGAAGAAATAAAAACAAGGAACCATGGGGCAGAGAAAAGAGAGAGAGAGAAGACTTTCAGTGGGTAGAAATCAAGGTGGCTTCTTGAGGGAGACAGCGTTTGAACCAGGTTTTAGGCACCCATGTTGATTTAGACACTTAGTCATGGAGGAGTGGCTTTGCAGTCCTAGATAAAGCATGGGAGCATTATTTCCCCCCTTTTGTCAGAATCTATTCCTCTTCAAAATGAACATAACTTTTGCCAACGAGCAGAGCCTTGCAGGAGCTGACTTTTACATGCCACAGAAGAGAATTCTTCAGGATTGAAGCTCAGCATGGTCAAGACAACTCTGGGAGATGGACTTTTTCCCCTCAACATACAGAAATTTTCAGCAAGTGTCTGGGTTTCTTTGTTTCACCCTCTAGAGATGGTTACGTACGAATCAGAAAAGAGGAATACGGGGAGTGGGGAGGGTCTCGTGACCTACTGAGGACAGCCGTTTCGTTTCCCCAAGTGTGCAGGTTCAGGGGAGCCTAAGGGTGGGCACCACCTACACATGGTTTGAAAGCAGGACAGCCACGTTTTTGATAAAGTACGCAGGGGGCATCTGCGAGCAGGGGTGACTAAGGAAGCACAGAGAAAGTTCTCAAGGAAGGAGAGACATTTCACCTCCCAAGAGAGGCAGAAATGAACCTATTTTGCAGCTGCATAATTTGAGATCTTCCCCTTTTACCCTACAAGAACACAGTAAAAAGGAAATTCTCCTGCCCCACAGACATGGTAAAACTGCACCTCTCAGAAGTGTTAGCCATCACCTCTTTTTTTTTTCCTGGGGTAATTTAAAAGCGGCCTTTCCCTCTGTAATTTTCTTCCTGGCTTTACCAGAACTTATGAGCACGCCGTCCAAGATCATGTAGGCTTATTAAAGCAGCTGCTTACGAATGAATAAATAAAAAATAAGGAAGTGGCCATCTCCCATCAAAGACAAATGACCTAATTTTGTTAGCGGATCATGCTGTAAGGTCAGCCTTATTCTCCGGGATACTGGCGGGCATTACCATTCATGAAATTTTATTGGTTATTTGACGTCTGTAGATGCTCAACTGTTTCCCCAATACATGATTCATGGGGGCAAAGGTCTTCGAGCATTCCACCTCGCAGCTCCAATCTTCCATCGCGGCGGCTCTCAGAACTGCTCCCTTGGTTCCTCCCCTGCCTGGTGCGTTCCACGTTTTATGTTCCATTTGCTGTGGTCTTATTTTTCTCCCCCTCATTATGACCCAGTTGTCGTCTTGTGGAACACAGTGCAGTCTCTTGTTCCCCACTGTACATTATTGGAAAAGGCCCGATTTTAGGCAACACGGCTTGCTGCTTGGTGGCCACCCTTTGTTGACTGAGTCAAGATGTCCACATTTGCTAACGACACAGAATAGGGGGTGCTGGGGGCTAGTCACGTAATAGCAGGTAAAGCTTCCACGGAGACTGAAAGAAAATGCACATGGCCATTCCTAGTCTGCATCCTTCAGCTAATATTTACTGGAGGGCTACCACGCTGGAGCCACTGGGCTAGGCACTGAGTCCAATACGGGCATAAGCAACATGGAGGTTACCTGCATGGAGTTTGTATTCTAGTGAACAAAAAATAAGAAAGGGTCCAGGTTACAGAGGAATGAGCATCCGCTGTCGCCGGGAAGAGATAGGTTTGAGCTTTTGAAACAATGACATTTAAAGTGAGATATAAGAAAAGGAGATGGAACATCCATGCAAAACAGGGGCTGAGCTCATCCCAGCAGGGGTGAAGAACAAAGTCTCTGAAATATGAAAAGAGCCTTGCTCGTTTGAGGGTCATATATCAGACCTGTTCGAACAGGATGTGGGGCCATGTTGGAGAAGCGGGACAGGGAGATGCCCATCGAGATCTCTGAAATTTTCCCCATGTAGACAAAATGAGAAACCACTGAAGGGCTGTAAGCAAAAGAGTGCCGTAATAAAATGTATCCTTTATGAAGATCTCTCCAGAAGCCACGAGAAGAATAGATTGCAGGGGCAAGGAGGGAGGAGAGAGGGAGCAGCTATTCAGGGAAGAGGTGAGGATGGCTTAGGGAGGGAGAGAGAGGGAGAGGGAGGGGGAGGGGGAGGGGGAGAGACAGACAGACAGACAGACAGACAGATCAAGCACAGTGGGCAAATTGCTGGGGACGGGTTCAGACATAAACCCTGCTACATCCTTTGTTAACCATGCACCCTAAACATCATGACCCAAAGAGCCTTGTGATTTCCGTGAAACGGGAGAGAACTTTGGTAATTTTTCTTTCCTTATTCTTAGACAATGACGGAAAAAATCTAGGTGCAGTGAAGGGATTGAGAAAACAAGCAGCTGGGAAGGGCTTTTAACCTGGGGCTCAAATCCTCCTCCTGTTACTGAGCATGGACCAGACTAGTCAAGGGTACATTCCCAAACCCACTCATTTCTCTCTGTGTGAAGAGAGGCCACCTGGAAAACTTTATTAACTGAGAATAAGAGTAGGCCACACAAAAGTTATAGAATTCATTCTTTTCTCCCTGGGACATGTGTTTTCTGAACTACTGTCTCCCCCAAAAGACTGACCATGGCAACTCTGCACGACCTCCTTCCTTGGCTAACTTGATACTTCAGTCTAATATGGCAAAAGGTTCACAGGGAAAACAAGCAGCACATTTCCACCCATTGTCGAAACCCATGAGCCATTCACTCTAACAGAAATTTTCACTCAGAGAATCATATGCTTAGAAAGTGTTCCCAGGTGTTGGAAAAACAACAAGAGAAACAATCTGAATGCCCACCAGCAGGGGACTGGTTAAATGAATTACAATGCAGTACGGCCATAAAATAGAATACCACGGGGCCGTGAGAAAGAAGAAGATACATTTACACATACCACCAAGAAGGACGCCTATGATATCTGTGACATTGAAAAGGGCAGGATAAAAATGTATGATCCCATTTTTCCCTAAACACACACACACACACACACACACACACACACACACACACTCTCTCTCTCTCTCTCTCTCTCTCTCTCTCTCTCTCTCTCTCTCTCTCTCATATTTGTATATATGTAAAAGAGGGTCAGCAAAGTTGTCCCAAGCAGTGGACAGTCTCCCAGTGGTTGGATTAAGTAAGGAGGAAATAGTTTATGCATGCAGAAAGTATATGTCTCTTTAAAGATGAGCATGGGTTGCTTCTCTGATCAGAAAGAAATCGTTAAGATAGACGTTTTTATTTCCTTAAGGGAAAAGACATGCCACTGGACCTGCACCATGCTGCAGATATTTCCCAGCTGAGACTGTTCAAGTAGTCGTAAAATTCAGTTGCCATTTCCCATGCTAAACAAACAAAAAAACTCTGTTGAAGAACATTCCACTGAAGACAACAATGCTCCTATTCTTGAGAAGGGGACAGGGAAGCTGCGCCGTCCAGGCAGGTGCAGGTGGGATGAGATCCACCTCCCGGAGAGTTCCTGTGCCCTGTTGCTCCCCTGCCTTTCCCCACAGGCTAACATGCTCCGCAGGACTCAAGAGTCAGCAGGAAGCAGAAGCATCCGAGAGAGAGTTTCGAGAGTAAAATTAGCTCTGCAGCTGTGGGTGGACAGCTCGTAGGAGAGCTAGGCCTGGGGTAAGACTTGCCTCATTAGCCCGAGGTGAGACGGTTCAGAAAACCATCAAGAACTACAGAATTACTGACTCTTCGGTTCGACTCAGACTCCACGAGGGTTTTACTCTGGAGCAAACAAAAGGGAAAAAAGAAAATGTGGAGAACAGGATGTTAATTTTTAACACCTTGCAGGTGCCTTTTGGTCCTTTCAGCGTGAGCCAGGATGGTTCAAGCGTATCCCCGTCTAATGCTCTTGAAGGAAAGGTATGTTTGCTTACTAAAAGCCATGAGGATGCAAACAAAATATAACGTCCTACTCAAATTTCACAAGGAATTCTCACCAGAACCCCAGTTTTATGGTCAGGATGTTATAATCAAATGTTATATAACCATTGCCTGTATCCTTTCGGACTGCTGTAACAAGATATCATAGACCGGGTGGCTTACTAACAACAGAAATTTATTCCTCCCAGTTGTGGAGGCTGGGAAGTCCAAGATCAAAGTGCTGGCAGCTCCAGTGTCTGGTAGTGTCCACCCCCTTATTGACACGCTTCTCACTCCACACTCCCATCCTGGGAGGGCTGAGGGGTTTCTCAAGGCCTTTTCATAAGGGTACTGGTGCCATTCATGAGGGCTCTGCCTCCTGACCCGATTACCTCCCCTTCATCTTCTCAAACCATCTTGGAGGTTAGGATTTCAACATACAAATTTTAAGGGGCAGATAAACATTCATAGCAATAATCATATTAATTATATTTTAAGAGAAGACTGCAATTATGCTCAAAATTTAACAAAGGAAGGGAAGAATGAATGCAGGAACCAATGAATGAGTGAATGAATGAATGTCAGAAATGGCATTATAGCCTTTAATAGACTAATAATTTTGACAAAGCTTTAATTTAAAGAAATGCTTATTTTTATTCCAGCATGTCCAACAATTTATGGTGTTTTATGCACCTTAGCTGGTGAAAGGATGCTTGGTTATTCCCAGGAAAAATAAACTCACCAAGGATCAAACAAGTAATTTCCATAGTACTGATAAATGTTTTTGTTTTTAAGTTGGGTGGTAGGTTCATGGGTTTTTGTGTTATCATGCTTCCTGGTATCCATATTTGTTACAGATATGCTTTTGTTTATACCAAATATTACATTATTTTAAAAATAAATAAAACAAATACATACATAATAACACAAGTGAAGGCTGACAAAGCCAGAGACTGGGATGGGAAGGGGAAAATGCCCCAAATATCCGGTAAGACTAGTGCTATGACCTCCGCTATGGGTACCAGGATTGGGCTAACGACGCACTTTCTAAATCCAAGTGTTCCAACTGCTTGCTTTCTCTTCAATAGTTTGCATATCACAAGAAGAGCTGCGTGCCTTCTAATAGCCCAGGGAACAGCATCTTGATTAAAAAGAGGAGAGTTTGCAGAAACACAGGCCGTGCGTCTCACAGCTGATCGGAACAGTAACAAAGGCCCCCAAAAAGACAAGTTCAATATCGCAGAAATACCAGCGGGGATGGCATTTCAGTGTTCTCAGAGACCCTCCTTGTCTGTCTGATTAAAATTTCACTTGGCCTTTCTGTCCATAATAAAAGAAACCTATCTGGGCCCAGAGCCGCTCAGCAGACAGCGGGCGCGTGTTAAATTTCAGGGCGTTTATAGAGTCTGTCGAGGTCTGGGCAGCAGAGTGGCAGCCGAGAACGCCACGCCAGCCTCTGGGCTGGGACGCAGTCAGCTGGGTTAATAACGGTGGCACGTGAAAGCCGTCACCGAGGCAACTCAGAAAGGATGGATACCCCCCTCCCATTTTTTGTTCTTAAAAACATAGGGTGCTCAGTCTTGCATGGTATTCAATAAGGAACCCTTTGTGGGCAGGTGAGATTCTCATGCAGAGTGTGGAGCACCTGGGAAAACGGACAGTGGCGTCTTTGGATGTCCCTTTTTGAGGTATGTCCACGTGTGCGGTGCTAACTGAGACCACTAGAGGGTGAAAAGCAAATGTATTATTACTGCCCCTACTAATGACGGTAGGGTTGTAACCCTGATAGTTTAGGGTTAATGCACATTTAAAGATAACTAATATTTAGTGGACCCCCACAACACCCAAGTTCAGCGATTAGCATATTATTTGATGAGAATTACTATTCTCACTTTTCAAGGAGGCAAGGGAGGATTTGAGAGATTGAATGATGTGCTCGAGATTACACAAATCATCCCCCATAAGGGCTCAGACCCCGGAAGTATCAATCCAGCACTCACATGCTGAACCATTTTTTTGTTGTTGTTGTTTAATTTCAAAATATTAAGGGGGTACAAATGTTTTAGGTTACACGGATCACTTTGGAAATGCTTGAATGCCCGCCACAGGTGTGCCCATCATCCGGACAGTGTTTACTGTACCCATCAGGTAGGTGTTAGCCCCTCCCTTCCTCCTCCCTCTCCCCTGGTTGATTTCCACTGAGTTTTACTTCCCTCTGTGCACATGTGTGCTCATTGGTTAGCTCCAATTTAATAATGAGTACATGCGGTGTTTGCTTCTCCATTCTTAAGATACTTCACTTAGGAGAATGGTCTCCAGTTTCATCCAGATTTCTGCAAAACGCATTAATTCATATTTTTTATGGCTGAGTAGTTCTCCACGGTATACATAAATCACATTTTATTAACCCACTGATGAACTGATGGGCACTAGGGTTGATTCCACATCTTTGCAATTATAAATTGTGCTGCAATAAACATTTGAATACAGGTAACTTTTTGAAGAAAAGTCTTCTTTTCCTTTAGGTAGATACCCAATAGTGGGATTGCTGGATCCAATGGTAGGTCTAGTTTTAGTTCTCTGAGGACTTTTCATGTTGTTTTCCATAAGGGTTGTACTAACTTGCAGTCTCACCAACTGTGAATAAGGTTTTCTTTCTTTCTGTATCCACATCAGCATCTATTGCTTTTGGACATTTTAATAAAAGCAATTCTAATTGGGGTAAGTTGATACAAAAATAGAGACACCGACCAATGGAACAGAACAGAGAACTCAGATATAAAACCATCTATCTGCAACCAGCTAATCTTCTATAAAGCAGACAACAATGTACACTGGGGAAAAGAAGCCCTATTCAATAAATGGTGCTTGGAAAATTGGACAGCCATATGCAGAAGAATGAAACAGAATACCTACCCCTCACCACTCACAAAAAACTAATTCAAGATTGATAAGAGACTTAAATCTAAGGCATGAAACCATAAGCATTCTATTGGAAGATGTAGGAAAAACTCTTCTAGATATTGGCCTAGGCAAAGAATTTATGACTAAGACACCAATAGCAATCATGCCAACAATCAAAATTAATAAATTGGATTTGCTAAACTAAAAAGCTTCTGTACAGCTAAGGAAACAATCCACAGGGCAAACAGACAACCTACAGAGAAAATATTTGCAAGCTATGCATCTGATAAAGGTCTAATATCCAGAATTTACAATGAACTCAGACAAATCAGCCAGAAAGAAACAAACCACCCTATTAAAAAGTGGGCAAAAGACATGAACAGAAACTTCTCAAAAGAAGAAAGACAAATGGCCAGTAAACATATGAAAAAAAAAAAAAACAACAAAACACTCAGCGTGACTAATCATCAGGGAAATGCACATTAGAACCATTTTTATTATACCGTCTCTAATTGATTAGTACCACATAAGACATGGTTATGTTGATAGAACACTACCAGTGTCCATCCATGTCTAGTTCTCCTTTCATTCCTAGCCACTCAAAAGACTCCTGCTGTTGGGTGAGGCTGGGTGATAAGATCTGGCCAGTGGGGTAAGAATGAAAGATGTTTCCATCCCAAAAAAACCTGGAGAGCAGTTCTCTGGCTCTGTTTTTCCTATGGATTCAGGCTGGGTGGTAGAACTACGAGACGGAAGCAGCCTGGATCCTGAGCCACCCTGTGGAAGAGACTTGCCGCACACTAGCATGAGTGAGGGATACACTTTTAAGTGTTAAAGCACTGAGACAAGTAGTTCATATGTTTATATGCAGCCTAACCTGAATTTACAGTTATTAAAACTCAGAAAACCACTTTTCCCGAAGATCCTAAAAATTGAACTGTTGACACTGTTTTGACTTGTGCTGACCAAAATATATCATTTCCAGCTCATCCTTACCCTGTGCTGGGCTTATGCTGAAAAAGAGAGTAGGCAGGTGTGCTCATGTGTGCAGAGCTACATGGGTCACCAGTCTATCCATGCATCTAGTGCATCTAGTCCTTCCATCCTTCTGTTGTTATGGGCGGGAATGTATATGTCAGGCTCTCTGCTCTGCGATGGGGTTCAACGATGAAGATGAGGGAGTGACATGGTACCTGCCGTCAACATGCTCCCAACCTAACAACACACTGCTGTACAACATATAAACACCCTGCATAATGGTACCGTGCATCATTTTAACTTGATTTTTTTTAAAAGATCTGAATTTCTCAATGTGATGCAGTGAACTGGTGTTATATTTTAAATAAGAAAGAAAAAACACGAAGAGCTACATTATTGTCACAGAGGAGCTATCATTGCATCTATACAGGATAAATTAAGGGCACAGCAAATAAACAGCCTGCTGTAGCCCGAAGCAGGGTGAGGGAAAGGGAAGAGCTTCTTGGAAGAGATACCCCTTAAGCCAAGTCTTGAAAGATGATCTGATTTCTCCATGCACAAAAGGTTCCTGTTTGAAGGTGCCACCTGGTCACACCCTAAGGCTAACTCACACAGGAGGAAAGTTTGCAGTGATACAGAAATCAAGCTACCTCTGCAAAGAGCTAAGAAAAATCCCCAAACAAATCAGGACTTTGTTGGAAGATGTGACAAAACAAGGTTGAAACCCTATGGGGTTTCTGGTTGCCTGTGTTACTATGTGTTTTAGTTCCTCACTTCAAAAGCTGCTTGCTTTCTGTGGCTTAACTCAACTGCAGAGCTGAAAATCCTTAACTATCCATTGTTTGCAAAACAGATTCTAAGGAGTTGGATGGGAAGTTAGAACTATCGTACAGCTTGTTTCTTCCCCAGAAATAATGAGAGGAAAAAATGCCTAACATCTTCAGTAATATGTTACTGAGTGACGTAGTTCAGCCATTAAAAACTATAAATTGTAGAAAAGGAATTTGTGGTTATCCCATATCTATAGAGAGGGTATTTTGTTGGCAGAGCTTGGCCAGCTGTTTACCAGTGGGTTTCTTGTTCCTCCAGGGACAGAGACTGTATTTCCCAGCTTCTTTTACAACCAGGTATGGCCAGGTGGGATGTGAGGAGGTGCTGCTCTGAGACATGTTAGGCTCGGCCCCTGAGATCCGCCCACTCCTGGGCAACCTCCACGGCACTGCTGCAGGTGCCTGGGTCCCTGCATCACATAGTGGAGTAGAACCACCCACCCTTCAGGACACCCATGTAGAGCTACAGGGAAGAGGATATTAACATTAAGTTGTGTTAAGCCACTGCCAGTTGGGAGTCCATGTGTTACCAAAGCTTGTGTCACCTTAATTAGTACAGGCTCTATCTCTTTTCCTGTCCTGATTATGCAGAATAAAATGCTGGATAGTCCAGGCCTACATCCGGGCTGGCTTTGGACTTTGAAACTCAGAAAGATGCAGAAAGGGATGGCTGGTAGCAGCTGTATTTGTGGGGCTCTGTTCACAGCGCTCACAGATGGAGCTGTCTTTACATGAGAGGGCGAGCTGTGAAGTTAACTGACCAACATCAACTTTGACTTCCAAAGTCACAGGCACCAGAAAAAACAACAACAACAACAAAAAAACCTTTAAGAATGACTCTGGGAGTCAGGGTTACCTGAGTAACTGCATCTTACCAGCAGTTGCAGGCCAAGGAAAGAGGATGCCTGACTCCAGGTATCATCTAGAATTATGTCCCATTATTATGGCAATTGTGAGTGACGACATTCTGTCACCCCTTGCCTCATAATCCCACACAGACAACCACCTTCAAGTTTCAGCAAGGCATCTCTTAAGAACACACTGCCTCCTACTAATCTCCCTGTCCATTCATTCATTCATTCATTCAGCAGAGTGAGTACTTTCTCTGTGCCAGACAAGGTGGTAGGCATCCTTTTGCTTTTCCCCTCCCAAACAAGGCTTCTCATCATAGTCCAAGAGATCTTCTTAAAATACTTATTAGGTCATGTCGTACCAATCCTTTAAATCTGCAGTCCCCAACCCCTTGGCCATGGACCGGTACCAGTCTGTGTCCTGTCAGGGACTGGCTGGGCCACAGAGCTCCACCGCACCCCCCCATCCATGGAGAGACTGTGGTGGGGGTGCACAGGAGGTGAGCTCACGGCGAGCAGTGAGCAGGGGAGCTTCACCTGTATTTACAGCCACTCCCCACCACCCACATCACCGCCTGAGCTCTGCCTCCCCTCCCCCCCCAACACCCTTCCCTACCCTCCCCCCAGCCCAGTCCATGGAAACATTGTCTTCCATGAAACCAGTCCTTGGTGCCAAAAAGGGTAGGGACTGCTCATCTAAACCCTCCAATGCCTTCCCAATGTACTTATGACACAGTCCAACCTCTGGTGCCTCCAGGGCCAACCTCTCCATCTTTTCTCACATCGCTCTGGACACACCCATCTGTGGATCCACTCAACCTGCTGAGTTCTTTCCCTCCTCAAGCTGTGCTGTTGCTGCCTGCCCCATCTGCACCACCCCTTCCCTTGTCTCTTCCTATCTAATTCCTACACACCATCCACTTGAAGGCCGGGCCTTTGCAGGGGCCCTCCCTGAAGCTTCCATCCAAATTAGCTCTTTCTACTATTCTACAACCTCTGGTATCACCGTTCAGCTATGGCTGGCCGTATGTCCATCCACAAGAGGTATCTACTGGGCACCCACTAAGTTTCAGGTGCTAATGGCAGAACACGAGAAAGACAAAGTCCCCACCCCATGGCAGGTACAAGCAACACATGTGTAAATTAATGAGATATTGACAGATAAGTGAGGCGAAGGCAATAATCACTGGGACTGGAGAGGGGTAGCCGGGCAGGCTGCAGGTCTAGACTGCATGGTCAAGGAAGGGCTCTCTGAGCAGGGGGCAGCCAATCTAACGTGCGTGGGGGTGAGTAGGGAACAGCCACTGGGACAGCCTTGCAGAGAGGAGTGAGTGCAAAGGCCTCCAGGTGGGAAAGAGCCGGGTGGATATTCAAATGAGATAAAGGAGGCCAGTGGGGCTGGAACCCAGTGAGTTACACCTTTAGTGGTAAGGGAGGCAAGCAGGAATTTTACACGTGGGTTTACGTTTGTATGCACGTATTTTTAACATCCACCTCCCCAGGAGACCGAAAGCCTCGGGCATGCAGGGACACTAGCGTGCTCGCCACTCCAGAACGAGGGTCCAGCACAGGCTCTGACACATAGCTGGGACTCTTAACTATTTAATGAATAAATGAACGAGCACAGAAGCGGGACTGCTCACTTCAGAGGGGAAGCTTGGCAGCTCAAAACACGCACGGGCAGTGACAGAGAGCTGCAAAGGGAGACACTTCCTATAATGCAAAAGGGCAAATGGAGAAACGTATTTTTAGCTGGTGAAGTAATGACTGCAGTGTGCACACAGGGCAGTGAGGAAGCAGCGAGGAACAAAGAGGTAAATAACTTAGAAACCTTCACTTGCTGTCCGCAGTTGCTGCAAGCACCCCAACCTCCGAGACCCCCAGGACATTTATACGAAGCAACAGGCACACAATTAGGCGGCAACTCAAGATGATACCCAATAGGTCTCACATTTCATTTCAGGCAGCCACCGCTGGGTTTTGGCACCATTTTCATTGCAAATATGAGTAATGCAGACCCCTCAGTCACTATTAAGTAGCAATCTGGGGAAATCATCCACTTCCAATAATCCATTTCTCTAATTTAGAACACTCCGAAACCACATAATGAATAATGCTGTTGCCAACTCTCCGGTAATGACATATGACATATGTCTGCAATTGCTCTTTTCAAGATAAATCCTACTGTGTTGTTCCCTTCAGAAACTCCTACTTATTTATTCGCTTGGGCTCCTCACGCACAAATACAGTATATTCATTTCTGGAGATGAATTTGGGAACAAAGTCGAATCCCCGGCTTTGAAATACCAGGAAAAAGTTTTATCCTAACATAATAAATAGCATTAAGTCTTGTCTAGCAATGGTTGATTAATATGCAATTATATTCTTAAGTGCAGGCTGTCAATTAATTCCAAAGTACCTTATTTAATTAGTGATACCATTCGGTATATTCCCATTAGCACCATCTCCCCGTTTTTTTTTTTACAATAGCAATTTTATTCCACTCCCTTAGAGAGAACTTTAGGTTCTTTTTTAGAAGACTTTGCTTTTCCTATTCCCTTCGCTGCATAAATGATGCTCCCTTAGCATTCACAGCTGGAGATGATTATAAAAATCCCCCAAGTTCTGGGTCTCGTTCTTTACACTGTCTCTTCTTCCCCCAAAATTGTGGAAATGGAATAAATCATTGCCCAAAGAACCAGCTCTGCTCAAACCCAAGAGATGAATGAAGGGGATAAAAGTTATGAATAATGGAAATGGGTTGCAAGTTATCATCTTTTTATTAAAAACTGCTTAACACTCTTCTATTTGATGACACTTCCCACAACCCTGACTCTTGTTGAAAATAATTTCCTTGAGTTACTCACATAATTATATCTAACTCTTGGATGTAATGATCAGGAGGGAAATCTCTTCTATTCAAGAAGGGAAATATATTCGGCTAAGTAAATAATATATAATAGGCATTTGGTTAGAGGGTTTGCATAGGTATAATTATGTAGTTAAATATGTTTCAGGGTATTTCTATTTTGTGCTTAGACAGCAGAACTGAAATATGTTAGCTCTGTAAAAATCTAGAGAATATGTTATTGTTTAGCAAGACGTCAGGGGAAACAATGAAGTCCAAGAAGAGGAAGTTCCTCTGTGTGTTTACGTCTTGGACCTCAAGACTTGGGCGAGCTGAGAAGACAGTGAAATTTGAGCAAGCCAAGTCCAGATTTAAGACTAAATTGTGCTGGCTCTCCTCTCATCCCCTACCCCCAATTATCCTGATGAAATTATGAGGAGCAAAACTGCATGCAAACAAAATGAACCTTAATGAGAGTACAGTGGTACGGATCTGTCCAGCTCTAGCTCAGAGTTTGAGATCAATTTAACTAGAGGGCAATGAGCGAGATGAATTGGGAAAAGGCTTAGACGGCGAATCGAAAGGTTATATGGCACCCACATTTGGAGAATTTCTTAGATACTGCAATTGAAAAAAAAAATATCCGTTGGATCCACAACACACTACCTGACCAATTCTGCTTTGTTGCTAAAATGTCAACCTGGCCCGCTGTTACTGGTGACCTCGGAATGCTGAAGTCATGGTAGCTCTTACCTGGGTGACTCAGACTCTTCCCATCTCAACGGAATAGGAAGAGCAGGGAACTAGCATGGAGTAGAGTTTCTCAAGCTTAGCACTGTTGACGTTTCCGGATTAGAGAAGTGTTTGTGTGGGCGCTGTTCTGTATATTGTAGGATGTTGAGCTGTATCTCTGGCCTCTACCAACCAGATGCCTGTGGCCACCATCCCACCCAATTCTGGCAAACGAGGATACCTCCAGACATCGCCAAAGTTTTTCCAGGAGAGCAAATAGTCTTGGTTGAGAACCATTGGCATAAAGGATGGTTTTATCCTGCTTGTTTTTCTACGGTCTTCCTCCTAAGGTTCCTGTGACATTTTTCTTCATAGATCTATTATTCCTTCTTTGGTAGTTATTAAAATTCAAATATAAATAGAAAAAAAAAGGAAAAGATTCCCTTATGAACCTTAATCTCAGGAACTAACCAGGAATAATAGCTGTGCATCATTTTAGACTTTCCCTGTTGTGTATATTGGAATGCACATGCAATCTTTTCTTAGACATTCCTGTCTGTACACATTTTAAGAAAATACATTTATACTACTAACAAGAATATGCAAGTGTCTATTTTCATTTAACAAATAGTACTTGACACCTTTGGATACTAGTACCCATAAATTAACCTTGTTCTTTTTAATGGTTGAGTAATGTTTCACTGTATGGGTGGAATGAAACGTACCCAAGCAATCTACTGGTAGCCTCTTAGCATTATTCTATGTGTGTATGTGTGTGCCCACCTACGCTAAATTTAATTCCTCACATATTCTTGCTTTCTTATGCATGTATTTATGTAGATTAAATTCCTAGAAGTGGAACCTCCCAAGCTTCTCTTTCTTTCACACTATTTATTTTTTTCTGACTGCATTTCATTAACTTCCTTTTGGGTCAGATAGCACATCTAGCATTTCTGTGGTTTCTTGGGACTTCTAAGTCCACCTTCCATGCATTAGACAATTACGTACAGGGACTCCACTAGGAACAAGGGGCCGTGCTAGGGTCCCAGCGGTGAGTCTCTGCCCTTCCTCCTCAAGCCACATTACTTCCTGGCACCCGTCCTATGCCACACACACCTTCCCATCTTCTCCACGGGTTCCTTACACCTGCACGTCTTGGAGCCTTTATTCATTTCCTCCACGGTCTGCCATGCGCCAGTATCAAGCTACGTGGTGGGGACAAATTGATGAGAAAGAAGCAGACAAGATTTCTCCCCTGCAGAGCTTAGAGTTTAGTGGACACAAGAGGCATTAATCAAAACTGCTTAGAAATATATGTGAAATTACTACTGGAATTACTGCCTCGCAGGAGATGAGCCCAGGGCTCTAAGGGGGATAAAGTTCCACGGCAGGTGTTCCTGGAGATGGGATGTTTCCTGGGATCCAAAGACCAGGAAAGTGTCGACCAGGTGGGAGTGATGGGGATGGCAGAAGATCCAGGTGTGGGATCCACATACGATAAGTCTCTCTGGTGGGCAGGAGCCAGCCCCTGGGGCATGAGAAGGCATCTGAAAGGGCCCACAGGGACGGGGGTGGCAGCTGAGGATGGGGCAGGCGGCTGGGTGCTCTCAACCTCGCAGGCTGAGATGAGCTTGGGCTTTATGTTGAAAGCACCGGGCGGCAGGAGAATGGCATGGTCACGTGCAGGCTCTGGAAAGATCGCCCTGCTGAAGTGTGACGAATAATACCCGGGAAGTCACCAGCTGTCATCGCTCTGCGTCTCCATCAGCAGAGCAAACTTCTCTCCCTTCTCTATAAAGCACTTCTCATCCGGTGATAATTCCCGGTCTGATAAGGTGCAGAACACGTTTTCTCATTTCTCCCTTAATGGGTTTACTTTCTTCATCTGTGACCACTTGCTCTCTGGCCTGGTTTGGAGAAGAGCCCTTTCCACCCTTTGGAGATCATGCCCAGGAGAAGAGCTTTCGCGGGAAATGGGATTAGAGAAGATGCTATTTGAAAACAAAAACTGGGGATGTGTACACTGAAAGCCCCGACTTTAGAATAACACAGTTCATCCATGTCACAAAAAAAAAAAAAAAAACAAAAAAACAAAAAAACACTTGTTCCCTTTAAATTTTTTGAAATAAAAAATTAAAACCCCCAAAATCCTGTAAGGAGGAAACCAATTAATTTTTAAAAATGTAAAAATGAGTATCCTCTTCAGTAGGATATCTTATAATAACTAGTGTTAAAGATAAGTAAGAGACTTAATAAACCTGTACTCAGAAATCATCAGTCTTCATGTTTTATCTGCTAAACTCTCCCCCCAAACTGGTTTCTCCCTCAACTAAAAAGTGAGTCGGCAGCGTGGCTAATCTACTGCAGCTCGGTCCTAGTCTAACCTTATCAAATAGTCCCATGTATTTCTTCCGCTCACACAAAAATGGAACATCAGAGATTTAGATTTTATTTGGAAAATCCCTTATTCATCATACGGAAACATATCCAATTGCATTCGAAGAATTCAATTTAAAACTAATTTATCTTACATTAATGTTTAAATTCATGAGATTTCACATAAAGTCATTCTTGGAGTGTAATAAATTCAGAGTCAATATGATAATTATTAAAACAGAAATGAGCATGAGAAAAATAAATCGCACGGTCTCAGGGTTAGTCCTCTCTCGCCTGAGCTCCAAGGCTTGTAGTGAAGATTAAGAAAAGGAAAAGAAAAGGGGACAAAAAAAGCAGAGTGGGAGAGGAGAGGGATAAAAAAAAAGAGTAGCAGAGAAAGAGCAAGATTGGACCAGCATTGCCATTTGTGGAATGCTTATCGTATACCAGGCATATGCTAGAGGCGTATACTAGAACATACTCTAGGGTTCTCCTCCCCCCATCTCTAAGCCTCTCAACAACCCATGGGGATTACTCGAGTGCTGGCAATACTAGCTAACAATTGCTGAGCACTTACTGTGTGCCAGGAGTGTCCTAAGCTCTTTATGTGCAGTGACTGGCTCAGCCCATACCACCTGCTATGGGGAGAATGACGCCTGTCTTCCCCAGGTGAGAAAACTGAGACAGGGAGAGACTTGGAAGACAAGACCAAGTTGAAATAAATAGCAAGTGGGGGACCTGGGCAAGGGGCACAGATCCAACTCCATACTCTTCCCCACTCTGTGCTCTGCCTACCCAAAATGCAAAGAAGGTGGAGCATTTGTGCAGACCTGGAAACTCAGACTGCAAAAGGTTAATAAGCACCCAGTGGGGCACTCAGGATTTGAATCCAGATTTGCCAGACTCCTATGGATTTGCATCCCATCAACATGCAAAAGCTCCCAGGGGAACCTAACTAACACCCTCTCCTGGATTGAAGATCGAAGTCCCCCTGCAGGAGGACTGCTGTTGTCTCTGCCACTGAGACTGCTCCACCCCCGCCTTGCAGGAGCTGCCAGGGTCTTCAGGATCCCACTGCATTTGCTCCTGCACTGAATGATTTCCCTCCCTCCCTCCCCTCCTCATCTCCTACCAGTGCCTTTGTGTTATCGATCCAGAACCCATGCTTTCTGCAGCAAGACAGTGGATAAATACCCACTAACCGGGAAATGATATTGCAGTTTTGAAAAGGAAAAGAACGTGGAACTCAAAAAATGCTTCATAGACACGGAGGTATAGACTGTTCATATGGGAAAGTTCACCGTGTGTTCTCAACGTGCCTGCTCCAAGCACCTAACTCCCTCCTCCTATCGCTGTTTTTTCTTTCCCTTTTCAAATCACGAGCCCCACAAATGCCCAATCATCTCTGACTTTTCCATGAATTTTTAAATTTTAAGTGTGTGTTTTAAGACATCTCCAACAGTGGTTCTCAGTAGTGGTGACTGTGCCCCCAGGGGACAGTTGGCAATGACAGGGGACATTTCTGGATGTCACATGTGGAGTAGGGCAAGGGGTGGGCTACTGGCTCTAGGAGCTAGACAGCAGGGATGCTGCTAACCCTGTCCTCAACACAGGCCAGCCCCTCACAACAAAGGATGACCTGCCCACAAGGTCAGCAGCCCCAGGGGAGGCTGAGACCCCCCTACCTGGAAGGATAAACTTACAGCCAGTGACAGCAGCTGCCTCCAGTGGGGGAGGCAGGAACAAGAGGACAAATACCAAGTTTCATTCTTTCAGTTTCAGAACCCTACACAGTTTTTCTTTCCAATCCACATCTTATTTTTGATATGCTATTATAAAATAATATATACATATATATATATATTTTTAAGTGTTCTCTTCATTTGAAAAAAAAGCTATTAGACTTTTTTAAAGAAAAGCAAAACAAAGAGTGAATATAAGACAAACAATATTCCTGGTACTGAGGGATGATTCCCTCCTTTGTTGGGGAAAGGATTGTCTCAGCATGGTGCTGACAACACAGGACAACTTTCACCTATAGACTTTTACTATTATTTCTTACAATGAGTATTAAGAAAAATAGAGGAGCTGTACTTAACATGTTTATTGTTTAAAAATGAAATGCGGAATTCACTACACATCACCGTATTATGTTTAAAGCAACATAACATCTTGAGTTGTCCTGTTGGTGAGATAATTAGTTACATTCTTGAACTTTTTTTAACTATTAGGTTCAAAAGGCAAAGCATGGACAAAGATTTGGAAGCCCGAATTGAAGGAAGACTCTACATTCTACCCACGTGGACCTTCACGCATGGGGCCAATTCCTCCTCATGAAGGCTCAGACCAGATGCCACTTTTTCTAGGATGCTGCTTCTCACCTGCCCTGATTTGTCAGGGCAGCTCCCATATGCTCCTCTCTGTATCATCCTGTGAGTCCCCAACCCCGGCCACAGCACAGAGCCCTGGGATTATCTGGTTACCTGCCTGGGTCCCCCAAAGCAGGAATTCTCTACTACTCATCTTCGTACCTGCAGCAACTAGAACAGTGGCCGGCATTCAATAGCTTTTGATTGAATGGTAAATGATTAAATGAATGAACAAATGAACAAATGAATGGGAAAGGGAACAAGAATTGCTTCTGCCTACCCTAAGACATCAAGAATAGGAAAATTCAAGAGCACGGGAAGAAAAGGAATGATGCATCCAAAGAAGAAAGGAGAGAACATACTCCCTAACTAGCACTTCGAGGGGAGCAGAGAAGGCAGGTGGCAGAGTGGTTAAGAAAGAGCACCGAGTAGTGGTCCTGTCCTCTCCAAACGTGAGCTTGATACAATGGCTACTACCTCCCGATGCTCAGACGAGAAATGGACATAATAGTAGCATTAAATTCATAGGCTCGCAATGAACACGAAATCAGAATAACATCTAGACAGCACCAAGCAATGTGTCTCCACGTTGATAGCTGTTAGCGGTTGTTGTTTTCTGTCTATGAATCCTAATGGTCATCGGAACTGTTCTCGGTAGCGGCAGCACACACTCATTAATACGAACGCATGCCGTTACGTGACTCACTCTGCCAGGCATTTTGAAGCGCAAAGAGACCTAAGACCCAGCCTTGCTCTCAAAGGGCTTACCCCAGTTGGAAAGTCAGACCACATTCACCCTTGTCCCATGGGTTTTTTCCCAACCCCTCTCCCTTCCTGCGAGCCTGAGTTGCTGAAGAAAGCAGAGCTAGCTCGGATCTTTAAAAACACACCATAATGCGTAAGCGTGAATTAGCATGGGGTTGTCTAACCTCATACCTTATGAGCAGCTTCAGCTGCCATAACTTAGATTGTGATGGGAAATAAAATGCAAGCACAACCAAGAGCTCACTGTGCACGGCAAGACATGTTTTATCTCTAGCCACGAAGTGGAATTGCATTCCTGTTGCGAAGCCCAGATTGATGCATGCATTTTATTTATAACCCTTTCTCTGAAAGTTCCTCCAAGTTACAAGTTAGCAATGAAAGTTTGCAGTGGCTTTTAAAAGGCCTGCTGGCATCCTCCCTGACAGCTGAATTCTTGCAAGTGACAGTAACAGACCACAGGATGGTGGAGAGCCAACAGCCATTGAAGAATGTGTGTATCCAAGGAAGAATAGTGGTGACAGAATGGAAAAGGCAGAGACTGGGACTATGGAGCACTGATACTCAGGGTACACCTGCCATTCCAGCATTGCAAACTGATTGTCATCCAGCCATCCGTCCTTCCCCCATCCAGCATCACCTAGATTCTGCACAAGATCTCCTTTTCTGCTTCCATCTATCCTTTCTCAGCCTACCTCCCTCCAGGGGGTGCAGAAAACTCACACAGATCCACTTAGCTGGCAGTGGCCTCAGTGTGACGACCATCTGTCAATTCTATACAACCACACTGCCCTCGTTAGCCACGCAGAAGGTGTGTCAGCCAAGAATCATACGCCCCACACAAGTAGGGACAATCGAATCAGAGGCTAGGGCTATGGAACACAGACAGGCGGTTTGCTCCATGGATTAAACATAGTCTTACCACGTTACCCAGCCATCCATTCCTAAGTATATGCTCACACGTACTGAAAACAGATACTCAAGCAAGTATACATGCACTCATGTCCACAGCAGCGCTATTCACAGCAGCTAGAAAGCAGAACCGCCCCAAATGTCCATCCGCAGATGAGTGAATAACCCAATTGCAGGATATCTGTACAATGGAATGTTATTTGCCCATAAAAGGAACGAAGAACTGCTACATGCTACAAAGTGGATGAACCTTGAAAATATTCTTCTGAGTTTTAAAGAAGCCAGAAGTAAAAGGCCAGATGTTATTCTATGTTGTGTGCTTTATGTAAAACATCCTGAATAGGCAAATCCATAGACACAGAATGCAAATCAATGGTGGCTATGGGGTGTGGGCGGGAGAAATGGGGAGTATTAATGCTTAATGGGTAAGGGGTTTCCTTTGGGGGTGATGAAAACGTTTCGGAACTATATATCTAAAGTAGTTGCACAACACTGCTAATGTACTATGTGCCACTAAATTGTACACTTAAAAGCAGTTGACTTTATGTTATATGAAATCAACCTCAATGACACTTTTTTAAATAACCAAATGTATGTATGTGTGTATATGTGTGTGTGTGTGTGTGAAAATAAAAATATATATATGCGTGTGTGTATGTCTATATATATATATATATATATATATATATCAAAGACTAGTTTTCCAATCCTGGGAAAAAATAGATCAGGTACTCAAAACCAATAATGGAGAAGAGAGGAGAAAGTCAGAAGCCAAGGTCTTGGTCCTGGTTAGATGTTAAGACACATTAAGGCTAGAAGAGCTGCCATAGTCGAGTCCATGAGTAGACTTCTACCAAAATCCAAGAGTGACTTCTAGCAAAGGGATCACCAATAAACATAGGCAGACTAGGCACCGTGGCTCACACCTGTAATCCTAGCACTCTGGGAGGCTGAGATGGGAGGATCCCTTGAGGCCAGGAGTTCAAGACCAGCCTGGGCCACACATCAAGACCTCACCTCTACAAAAAATAGAAAAAAAAAATACCTGGACACGGTGGCACGTTCTTTCCCACAGATGGGAAATTTGAAACAATAATACAACTATATCATGACGTCTAAGTTATTTTTATTCCCATTTCAGATAATATAAGAAAGCAGGCACAAGAAGTTTAGTGACCCTCCCAAGGTCATTTAGCTTGAGATTGGCAGATCTGGATTTAAAACCAGGTCATCTAATTCTATGGCACAGCAGAGGGACACTGGGATTTTGGGGAGACAGTGTGGAGATGGGGTATAAAATGAGCCTTCACAGAGGGCTTGGCCCTTGTTGTCTGACATGAATCGCATCCACAGGGTGCTTCACGAGTACTTGAGTAATAGTTCACAACAGGGCTACTGTTGTCAGAAACGAACTTAAGAACGAAAACCCTCATACAATAGAGATGGCTTAATGCATGCACCTTCCAGGTCGTCTGCTCCGAAGTCAGTTTTAAAACTGAATTATTTCCACCCTGAGATACTAAAGGAAGGCAGCAACACCTGTAGCTAACAGCTAAGCAGCCTCCTACATTAAAAGGGATGCTCTGGTTAAGCAAGTTTGAAGTTATGATGGATTGAAGCAGTCCGAAATACGTTACCCCGAGTGTCTGATTCCACTTTAAAATCTCTGCCACAAAGTTCCCTGCATCCGATCATGTGGACAGTTTGATGTACTCTGGGCTCTGTCAAGGGGACAGCCTTCACTCTGCAGTATGCATGCAGCCACGTCAAAGCTTTCCTTCCAAGAGCCAGGGCTTCCATGCCAGAGGCGGAGCACCCTAGATCTGGAGTCTAGTTCTCGGGTGTACGAAGACTATGTGGAGGGAAAATGGAACTGGTCTTGCCACAACAGAATCCAAGATTGACTTTCATCTGGAAGCCTTTTTCAACAGGCAGGCAGAGATGCCATGATTACTTTAAAATGATACAACATCCAGAAAGGAACTCTTCTCCCCGAAGTATTACCCAATCTTAATACTGTGAAGACCCTGGATACGAAGGCCTTCAAGTTTTTCTTCTAGAGGCTCAACAGTGTCCTTGGCATCAGTGGAAGGAAATTATTTGTCTAATTATACCCCTTGGCAGAGACCTGGTGTTGGCAAAAGTGGTGAGAATTGAGCTTTCTTCCCTAAAGTGATTATTAAAAGCAGACTATTAGGTAGTTAGAATCAGGATGAGCTTTCGCCGCAAACAATGAGAGAGGTTTTGCTCAGGGTCAACGTGTGCTCTGAGGTCAGAACTGGCCCAGGTGTGAACACTGGCTCTGGCCAGTCACGAGTGGGTAGCCTTGGGCACGCGCTGGTAAAATGAAAACAACTACAGGAAGATTAAATGAGATAGGTGTGGACAGAGACTGACATAATGAATAGCATAGGGAGTGCTGGAGTGATAGTTTAAAAATGTAAATTTATCTGCATAATATCTTTCAATGGATTCAACCAGGACACAACCCAAGACTGTTGCAATTCCAGCCCCCTCCTCTTCCCCTGGCCTCCAGCCTAAAGGACTTAGCTCTTCATCTCCTCAGGTTTCCAAGAACTTTCCAGAAGCTGCTTCTCCCACTTGGAAGGCTCCCCCCCAATCTTTTGAGCAGTCTCCTCAAATGGCATCTACTCGAGGAAACCTCTCTATCAGCATCTGCCATCCTTGTTTTCTGTTCTCATGGCCCCGGTGTAACTTCCCTTCACAGCGCACACTGACGATTGTAACCACTCAGTGATCGATTTAATCAATGCCTGCCCCACTGGACTCTAAGCTCCAGGAAGCTAGAGACCAAGTCTTCCTTGGTCACCTGTCTGCTCCTAGCACCCAACGTCACACCTGTCACCCAGGAGCCATTCAACTGAATAGATGGAAAACAGTGTCACCGAAAGAGGTATTAATAGGAACACTTACGACATGTCCATGAGCTACGTCTTAACTTTCTTGCTTTTGGTTTGAAGACGACATTTCCGACTCCCTTTTAGATCCTCCCTTCCTCCTTCGATGTCCCCTCTATGCTATTGTATCAAAGGAGAAAATGACCGTCATAATTATTACCATGTTGATCATTCAACGAGATCTCATAATGTTGGCTGGTTTGGTGTATTGCTGCTGCTGCTGTTGTAGTTTTAAATAAGCTCCCTACGTGGGCTATTAAATAAAGTAGGGACAAATGAGAGAAATTATACATCTGCTTTTCACTCCAGGACGAGTTGTTATGTTTGTTCGAATCTAATTTCCCTTTGTGCAGATCACTGAACCGAACCTCGGATATTGCCAGTGCCAAGATGAGAGTATTGGTATAGTGGGGCCTGGTTAGTAATTTGCTGGGTAACTTCAGGAAGGGAATGTAACCAGTCTGGGCCATCACTTCCCGCCTGTTACATAACAAGGGGTGGGCTGAGCTCAGATGGCGGCCAGCTGGGAGGATGTAAACAGCACGTCCTTGCTCCTCTCCTTCCTGGCGGACCTTCCCCGAGCTCTGCACGTGCTCGCTGCCACCCACCCAGGAGGTTTGACTTTATAACTCGAGAAGGAGGGAGACGATGTTGAGAGAGAGAGAGAGAGAGAGAGAGAGAGAGACTGGAGCTTGGAAAGGTGATAAGGAAATTCAGAATGAAAAGGAATTGCGTCTGCCCCCTACTCAGTTTCTCAGATTGGTTTTGAGCCACCTGTGGAGAGAGACGGGTTTGGATGCAGAAGAGGACGAGAGATTAGTGAGACGCACGCAGCACAAGCAGGGCTACTTAGGGAGCCAGGGGACAAGTCACAGCACAGAGCTGGGGGGGGGTGTGCTCTGTCTCTAGAGAAAGCCCAGGAACGGTCTGGGGCCTCAAAAGTAGAGCCGCAAGCGCATCCAGAAATGGCTCCGGGAACAAACACCAGTGTCCTCCAGATGGGGAGCAGCCACGCAAACCTCCGAGGGCAGCTTCCCGGGTGTGGTCCACAAGAAGCTGGCACAGGAGATGGTTCACGTATGCCATGCGGGCATCGGTGAGGCCCCTTCTGAAGACTGCCAGAAAGAACTGGGACACGGCCTGGGGTACAGTGGAAGCCTAATTTTTAGGAATAAGCCAGTGATTTTTCCTACAATCATAATTCTGCTATAGTAAATAACCGTGGCCTGATTTTTAGCCATAAAAGGGTGAGGCCTGGACAGTCAAGTTGCATTTTTGTTTTTTTCTTAAATGGGAGTGAAAAAAAAATAAATTCATGGTTTTCATCCTATAGGACAACATGGTTTGACTGGTAGCCATGACGATATGTCATTTTTTTCTGAAATATAATTTCATAAAAAAATCTGACAGACAACAGAGCAGAGGGAGGAAAACTGTAAATTCCTCTCTTCCTCCTCTGCTCTTCCAGTTCCCAAAGAAAGGGAACGGTGCCTTCTAGAAACATCCTAACTCTGACGTGATGGACAAAGGGTTCTGGGGTTTCCCGCCATTTTTAAGTACTCTGCCTTCTGTGATCCGGCTGAGAAACCTTACGGGGTGAAATACGAGGTCCACAAGGAAGACGCCAGTTATCTGCACAAATGAGCGTGCCGGGTGCCACTTCTCTAGGTTTCACAAGGCCACGTTTACTCCAAAACGACACAGACCAAATCCAGGCATCAAAAACTCTGCAGTGGAAACCAGTGCTTTGCTTCCTGCGTTACCTTTCTAAAGTTCTGTTTTCAGAGTATCCTAGCAGGGTCTGAAGAGAGAGATGTCCATTTTGAATGAATTTCCAAACAAAATAGGAGGTGGGAGGATCTTAATAGTCACAGATACTCATTCTAACAGGAGGGCAAAGATTTGATCCTCTGGGCCTTACTTTAAAAAAAGGCATTCATTAATTTAAAATGAATTTGCTCCGACAGTCATTTTCCCATAAAGGATCCATCGCATGGAGACGGATGAAACAAACTTATATGTTGATACAAAAAACAAACACACTTGTATGGCACTGTGTGTTTGGAGAAATGGCATGACAGCCTCCCTTCATGTTGAAAACAACCGACATATTATATAGGAAGTTTCAGTCTGTAGCCAATTTCAGGACTTCTTCCTGTGCCTTTAAATGTTAGGACCCAGGTTGCTAATTTCCCCCAAACTAGAAAAAAAAATCTTATTAATTTTGGTCTCACTAAGGACTAGCTATATAATCACTTAAACATCCCTTTCTCCTAAACTAAATTAGCAGGAATTCTAGCATATTCATGCAATGAAAAAAGATATTCTACAATATTCGATGAAAGATTAAAATATTGAATGTTATCTGGCTAAAACCTAATCACATTAAAAGAAGCAATTCTATCTAATATCATTTTTAATCTTGCCCAATATCATTGGGTTCAATTCTAATTATTATGGACTTGAGTGATAATTCTACTCCTTTTTTTTTTTTTTTTCCGGTTCTCTTTTACTCAATTTAATGACATCTTAGTCTTTCCCTGCCCTAAGTCAATTCTGGAAAAGGCAGGTCTCTTCAATTCTTTCCCAAACCCCAAAATCACTTACTTCTTCCCTTAGAATAGGGAGGCCTTAGAAGTTACTCAGTAAAATTTAGTTTTTAGTAATGAAATTTCGGACACAGCATCCTGGACAGACATGCCCAAGCGCTTCTTCTGTTATTTTCTCATCTTCACTTTTTCTGTATGTGTTCTGCAATTATTTCCAGGAATTGTATAAATCCATATTGGAATAGCATTTAGGGAATCATACTGGCAATCAACTGGCAGTTCTATGGTTGCAAGTAACAGACCTGTAACTGGATAACTTAAGAAAAAAAGAGGGATTTATGGGGGATATGAGGGTATTCATAGAATCGAGACTCTTAAAAGGATACTATGAATGCAGAAATAAATATCATTGCTTCATAACCTTTTTAGTCATTCTTCTAAAGAGGCAAAGTCCTGAGACAGAGAGAGAGAGAGAGAGAGACAGACAGACAGACAGACAGACAGACAGACAGACACTGTAATTGGCCGAGCTTAGCTCATTCACTGTACCTTACTGAAGAGAGGAAGCAACCTACGGAAGCTGTCTGTATGACTCTCAGGGGACTTGTTCACCTTTTAAAACATCTTCATTAACAGGCCCATTTGGATCATAAAACATGGCAGAAAGCTAATTTCTCCAACAACAACAAAAAACAAGGATTGGCTATTTTTTGCGTAGCTAACAAAACAATCCACTCCAAGTTGCACACATAAGCCAATGAGAGTGATGCATAATCCCTACTTAGGCACCTAAAAGGTGTATTTGCTGTTAATTACCATCACTGGGAATTAATTGCTATTGAGGAAAAAGTTAGATACGTGCTTACTTCCTGAGACCCCCTCAAAGCTGACCTTATTCTATTATAAAAGAAAAAAGGAAAGGAGAGAGAAAGAGGAGAGAAAGAGGAGGAGAAGGGAGGGGAAGTTTGGGGAGAGAATTTTCTCAGAGAGACAAGGAGAGAACAAGATCCAGATGTCTGATCATATCAAGCTCAACTCAGAACAAGCCAGTAGGCCCATCTCGGTGGTGTTTATTCATTTGAACAAAAGCAACACCCTCCAATTTCAGAACTTCCAGAAAGGCACTGGGCTGGTGAATTACACTTGGTACGACAGCACTCTTCCAGAGAATTGGAATGAGCTCTTTGGCACCTAAAGTGTTTTTTAAAAGCCAGTGCTTTCTATGATTGCCCCCATCTCATCAGCAATTCTGTCGGTAAGAATGACCAATTCAGAGACAATGCAAACTCCTTCTCTACAGCTCCTCAGATCTCATCTAAACTTCTCAGGTTTCAATTTGTTCTGTGCTGTGTTCCTAAGGACTTCTGATGGGGTAGCAGTTTTGTACCAAGGGGTATGCCACATTGGGTTTAAGGCTTTATGTGCAATAGAATAAAGCCTTGGGTGCATAGAAACTTATTAAACTCTGCCTCCAAGCATGAATGATGACGGCTCTTCAGGATGGATGGGGAAGAGAATGGGTTCTGGAGTGAGACACACCTGGGTTCAACTCTTACTCTCTCTACGTATTGGCTGTGTCCCCAAACTCTGAGCCTCAGTTTCCTCATTTAGAAAATGGCTATCTAACCATTTAATCCAAAGAGTGTATAAAAAGTTTCAGGCACTTAGAGGAAATGTACATTAGTTGATTTCTTCCCTAGCTTTTGGACTATCTAATATCGTTCCCTACTAAAAGTATTATAGTAATTATTCCCTTGGCAAGGGATGGTGATTTTCTACAACTTAGAGATTCTATAACTTATGTCTTGGAGGAGACACAGACATGGAAACACAGATATTTGTCTCTGGAAAAAAAGGAATAGGGTTACTTAGGGGCAGAGGTTGAAGGAAGAACTGCTGTTCATTATACACCATTTCATATCTTGTCAAATGAGATCCATATGAATATATTATCTATTCCAAACTTAAATTAAAATAACCACCACCCAAACCCTAAGTGAGATTTTTGACTTTAGCAGTCATTCCTATCAGGCAATAATATTTGTAGAGTATCCAAGACAGTCTCTCTGAAGAATCTTAGAGAAAAATGATGCTGTCATCTTTTCCATCTTAAGGTCACTCATTGGTGAAGCAGGTATGAACTCCTTGGAATGTAGTTCATTGACTTAAAGAAAAGAAACTACTTTCATTGCTCTTAAGGAAGTGATCTTGTAGGCAATGAGGGAAGACAAAAGTCTGCATAAGTAAAAGGGGCATCATCCGATGAGAATTCGGAGTATGGTGATAGCAGCAAGGAGAGAGAGAAAAGCTAAGAGGTAATTCCAAAGTGGTAAGACATCAGTAGAATGTAGAGACTAGCTACCAGAAGCTACTGGATACTTCAATAGATACATATATTCTATTAAATATATATATATATATATATATATACATATATATATATACACACACACTATGTATGTATGTATATATACATATATGTAGTATAATATGCATCTTAATATCATATGACAAGCAAATTCATAATTAGTGAGAGCAGAACTTGTGATTCCAGCCCTTCACATATCCTCAAAATTCTTCTAGTATTTCCGAACTCAAAGAATGACACCATCACCCTCTCAAACAATCCAGAAATGCAAAAATCATCTTGGACTCATCCTTCTCCCCAAATACCATTATAAATCTATTGTCAAGTTCTCTTGATTTTTCACCTAGATCTCTTGAATCCATTCGTCCTTGTACTTCTTGCCATCTCAACACCGTAATCTAGGATGGCATCGCTTACTATCTGAACTATTGTAACAGACTACTGACTGGTCTTTTTGTCCACTCTCCAATTTATTTCTTACATTGTAACTAGTGTTTTATACATTAAAGGGGAGAGAAAGAGAGAGAGAGAATGAGAGTGTGTGTATGTGTGTGTGTGTATGTGTGAGAGAGAGAGAGAAAGGAAGGGAGGAAGGGAAGGAGGGACAGAGGGAAGGAAGGAGAGAGAGAAAAACAGAGAAAGAAAACATCAAAAAGCTAAAAACATGCTCCTCTGATAAAAAAAAATAAGACAGTATCATCTTGATACAAATGTTATCATTTTAGAAAACATGATAATACCAATTTGAAACTATATATAAGTAAATGGCATCTTTCAAAATAACTCTAATAAAGTGATAAAATTTGTAGAAATCTAGCCTAGACTCCTTAAACCCTATTTTTTCCCCCAAATACTATCTGTGTAAGGTGGTGAACACATACAAAGGGTTCTATTTACTTACCAGAACAGGCCCAATAAAGATCCTTTCTGAAATTATTTAGCATTTATTAGCTTAAGTTAGTATATGCATTTGAAAAGAATGCAAAGACACCATAATTTTTCTGTTTCTTCCTTATCATAGTCCAATTTCTCATTGTATCTTTCAAAACACTATGGCTTTCTGGATGATATCAAACTAAATATTCAATATCACTAGGGTAATATAAAGCTTTATAATGACTTTCAGGAAGAAAATGTATTTCATAAAAATTTCTAAAACAAACACCAGCTATAGAACAACATTCGATTAATTAATTCCCTAATTATTCTCTTATATTGTGACCTGTAGCAATTCTATGGCAATTTCTATTCTAATTAATTCTATTCTAAATCATCTAAATATTCTAACTGGTTCTTGGATGGGACATCTCTGTACACAACACATTCCTCTAAGCTGTGGATGATAACTTGCATAGCTGTAGCAAAGGAATATTATTAGTACGCGAATATGCACAGCTTTCCCCCTCCCTCAACCCACCAATAATAACTCCTCCTTTTCAGCTTGGTTTCTGAAATCTTATGGCTGAGCACTAGAGCAATGAATAAAAAAACATATAACTGGAGAAGTGAATACCAGGGGTTTGTCCTGGAAAGAACCAAGTTTTGCTATAAGGAGAAAGGGTAGGACAAAAGTCCAGCACAGTGGGACAGAGAGGAGGAGGTGAAGAGTTTCACATGGCTTAGGTGATGGACACTGGAGAATGAATAGTGGAGAAAAAAATGTTTTTGGTGGGGGGGGCAATGTACATTGTGTGGAGGATGCAAAGAGTGGACAAGATAGTAAACATAATTGTAAAGATATTTTAGCATTAATTAATAAGCTGAAAGCATTGCCTCTAAGAACTAGAACAAGACAAGGATGCCTATTTTCACTACTTCTATTCCATATAATACTGGAAGTCCTACCCAGAGCGATCAGGCAAGAGAAAGAAATAAAGGGCATCCAAATTAGAAAAGAGGAAACCAAATTGTCTCTGTTTGTTGATGAGATGATCTTATAATTATTATAGAAAACTCTCAGGACTCTTCAAAAAGCTCCTAGATTTGATAAATGAATTCAGTAAAGTCTCAGGTTATAAAATCAACATAAAAATCAATAGCATTTCTATACACCAACAATGGCCAAGCTGAGAACCAAATGAAGAACTCAATTCCATTTATGATAGATGCAACAACACAACAACAACAAACCTAGGAATAAATGTAACCAAGGAGGTGAAAGATCTCTGCAAGGCAAACTGCAAATCACTGATGAAAGGAATCACAGCCAACACAAATGAATGGAAAAGTAATCCATGACCATGGATCAGAAGTATCAGAATTGTTAAAATCACCATATTGCTCAATCTACAGATTCAATGTAATTGTTATCAAAATACTAATGTCATTTTTCATAGAATTAGACAAAAAGTTCTCAAATTCACATGAAACAAAAAGAAGAGCCTGAATAGTCAAGGAAATCCTAAGCAAAAAGATCTAGAGGAATCAGATTACTTGACTTCAAATTATACTACAAGGCTACAGTAACCCAAACAGTATTGTACTGGTATAAAAGTAGACATGTAGATCAATGGAACAGAATGGAGAACCCAAATGTAAAACCAAATGATCTTTGACAAAGCAGACAAAAACATACAGTCGGAAAAGGACACAGTATTTAGTAAATGTTGCTGGGAAAGCTGGACAGCCACATGCAGAAGAATGAAACTATATCCCTGTCTCTCACCATATACAAAACTTAACTCAAGATACATTAAAGACTTAAATGTAAGACTGAAGCCATAAAAATCCTAGAAGAAAACCTAGGAAAAATTCTTCTGGACATTAGTCTAGGCAAAGAATTTATGATTAAGAGCCCAGAATAAATGCAACAAAAACAAAAATAGACAAATGAGACCTCATTAAATTAGAAAGCTTCTGCACAGCAAAAGAAATAATCAAAAGAATAGACAACCTATAGAATGGGAAAAAAATATTCACAAACTATGTGTCTGACAAATCACTGATATCTAGAATCTACAAGAAACTCATACAACTCAGCAAGAGTAGAAAAAAATCATTAAAAAGTAGGCAAATAACACAAATAGTCATTTTTCCAAAGAAAATATACAAAAGGCCAAAAGTCTTATGAAAAAAAGTTCAACATCACTAATCACTAGAGAATGAAAATTAAAACCATAAGGAGATACCATCTCACTCCAATGAAAACAGCCATTATTAAAAATTCAAAAACCAATAAATGTTGGCATAGAGGCAGTGAAAAGGGAACACATACACACTATCTGTGGGAATGAAAATTATTACAACCTCTATGAAGATCACTATAGAGATTTTTCAAAGAACTAACCACTCAATCCAGCGATCTCACTACTGGATGCCTACCCTGAGGAAAAGAAATCACTGTATCAAAAAGATACCTGCACTTGTACGTTTACGGCAGCACAATTCACAATCACAAAGATATGGAATCAACTTAAGTGTCCATCAACCCATGAGTGAGTAAAGAAAATGTGGTGTATATATACGTGTGTGTGTACATATGTGCGCACCATGGAATACTACTCAGTGATGAGAAAGAATGAACCAATGTCTTCTGCAGCAACTTGGATCACATGTTCTCTCGCTTATAAGTGGGAGCTAAACTATGGCTATGCAAGAACACACAGAGTACGTGATAGACATTGGAGACTCAAAAGGGAGGAGGGAAGAGGAGAGGGATGCAAAATTACCCATGGGGTGCAATGTACATTACTCAAGTCATGGGTACACTAAAAGTCCAGACTTCACCACTATACAATATGCACATGGAACAAAAATCAACTTGTACCCTCCAAATCTATTAAACTTCAAAAAATGGGGGAAAAAATAATTAGCTTCCCTCTTCGTAAACATCCTTGAAGAGATACCAGGAATAATTTGATTTGTTCTTAATTGTCTGATGATCTGTATTTCTTTGCATGTTACCTTAACTGAAGCAGGAGTTATCGGGTCTGGCTTTTTGTTTTCCCATTGCAGGTAAGCCTCACTGTTTGCAGCATGTGGCAATATGGCCTTTCTAGGGATGAAAGACTAAGAAGGACATAACTTCAGGCTCTACGCTTTACCGATGAGAAGTGCGAGTGGCAAAAACACAGACTTGGCAACAGACGAGTGAATGACCCTCAGTCCCCACCTCGCATCCTCAGCACCCCCTTGAGTAAACACCCTCATGTTCTACCCTCAGCCACTGGCAAGGTCGGGCCTCTTACTGTTTAGAGCAGGCGTCCTCAAACTACGGCCCGTGGGCCACATGTGGCTCGCCAAGGACATTTATCTGGGCCTCCCTCCTCCCGGGTGTCTTTGCCGCCGCTGCCTGTCCTGCTTAGCAGCTGACTCGTCCCGAGCCGACAGTGCGCATGTGTGAATGTACACCACACTCTCCAACGGTCCTCCAATGGTCTGAGGGACAGTGAACTGGCCCCTGTTTAAAAAGTTTAAGGACCCCTGGTTTAGAGAGTTAGCTCTCTAATGAATGGTTCATTCTAACTATTGACACCCTAATGAAAGAACACACTGTGAAACCTGATATCATTCATCCAATCAATCTTCCCAACTTCCCCGGTAGCCACATACAATACTTAGAGTCCAATTTAGAATTCCTTACAGCAGGAAGACTGTTTATGCATCTGGAGCTATTGGCCTTGTTAGCGCCACTGGAGAGTATGAACTCTCTAGTCAGTCTTCTATCAACCAAGACTTGTTGTTGACCCGCAGTGTCGCAGGGCCAGATGAGGTATTAGAGATGCTATTAGAATTTAATCTCCATGAAGGAAGGGGCTTGCCTCTTTTGTCCACTGCTGTATGCTCCGTACCTGAAATAGTAGGAATATTGAATACAACAGGCATTTTTTTACTGCCTTTGTGGAGCTCATCGTATCACGGCACGCTCCAAGGTAAATTTTATCCATTTATCTTAGAGTTAAAATTTGTATGCACTGTACACCTTAGCTTCAGGTATAATAACATGCAGGTGTTGGGAGATGCTGGGTGCTGACCAACAACCCCAGGTCTGCACTAATGGTAACAGCTTACCTTTTAGTAGTACTTTGCAGCTCACAGCATGATTTTATATTATAATGGGGGTCCTTTAGGAAAAATTCCAAATGCAGCCTGTGAAACTCCTGGTACAACTGTACAGTGAATTTTCCTTCTTATAAATTTTCTTATTCTCAGAAATAATGGCTTCTGGGGATTACTCTTAGGCAAGGTAAGCCCAAAGTCTCTATTCCCTGTCTGATAAAATACCTGAATATTCGTACTCAGGGAAATTAGTCATGTTGAATGATTCTCCGGCTAAAGTCCCATTGGGATCCTGTTTTAGATAATTTTGCCACCATAACTAGATAATTTTGATAATTTTGCCACCATAAATAATTTAAGAAAACAAAATTTTGTCTATTTGTTTTCCAAATAGGGTTAACAGAGTGTATACATAGTTTGCACTGGGGATCCACAATTTTGGTACCCAGAAGAGTAATAGCCAAGTGTTTGCGTGTTTATTTGTTTTCTAAAGGCCAGAACAGCACTTTCCAGAAACTCTCACTTTTTCCCTTCACTGGGACGAAAGGGTTCCTGACTTCCTGCCTCTGCAGATTCCTCTGTGCAAGGCTAATGCCAACACTTCTGTTGTTTTCTGCTTACAATGACTAAGGAGACAATGCCAGCTCTGGGACTCAGGACCTCCTGAAAATTGAAGTTTGCACCTTCAGGCAGAGGGCTAACAGCAATTTAATAGGCAACAAGGGCCAACTAAACACTTTTTAGCTAATTTCTATCACTTGGTGTCCTAAAATGTCCAGCTCATGACAATTTAAAAAATCAAGGCATGGTGTAGTTCAGAGGGTGTGTGTGTGTGTGTGTGTGTGTGTGTGTGTGCATGTCCATCCGGTGGGTGACAGCAAACTCAATACATGTGCACACATACAATACCATTTTTTAATACAAAGTAAACTACAAGTCCCCTTTCCTAATAGAAAACCAACTAAAACACTTCCAGAACAGATTAGACAAGCAGAAAAGCGAAACTTTCTATGGAAGAAGCCATCCTCCCCTGTCAATATCCAACACCAAGGGAACCTCAAATACTTTCTATGCAATCCCACAATTTTAGTTCCTTAAAAGAACTAAAGGCAACTTAGGGTAGTTTATAACATTCTTCGTAGTTCCCTCTCTGAAAATCTCTCTCAAGTCAACCTTCGTTGATGGCCTAATACAGCACTTAACAATCAACATCCTTGCAACAACATAAAGAATTTTTTTTAACCTAATCTAGAAAAAATAAAAACTATCAAATAACATGGTTCTTCTAAAATTAACTGTTAAAAAATAAACACCGAATAACATTCAAGTAATGGAATTCCCCAGAGGAGCACAAGAGACGTCTCTTCAGCTCAATTAGATGGCTAGAGGTAGACACAGATGTCCCTTGGCTCTTTTCCTCAACCTCCACCCCAATTATGGGAATGCTTTTACTGCCCCTTAAACTTCAAGGGTACCGACTTCCACTTAGGTATGACAGACGGAATGTTGCTGAGTCATGATGGACTGGCCCACTAATCTTTATATCTGCTATTAGGCTACATGCGTGTGCCTGTTTTGCATATTGATCTTGAATTGGGCAGTCCCCAAGGGAAAGGAGATAGTATAAAGGTAGATGGCAATTATATCTTAAATACACACGCTTGATAATGACCGAGACACTTGTATGGTTTTATCTCAACTTTAGTTCCTATTTATATGTTCTAAAGGTCAAACTTATCATCGAACTTCCTAGCAGTTTAACAGCATGTTCAACTACGTATGAATATAGAGGTTTACATTTTTTTTCGTACGTTTAATCTAAGATTCTTGCCACTCAAAGTGTGTGCCATGATTATCTGCATCATCTAGGAGCATATTAGAAATGCTGACTACCGTGTTTCTCCGAAAATAAGACCTACCCATAAAATAAGCCCCAGCAGGATTTCTAAGCATCTGTGCAATAGAAGCCCTACCCCGAAAATAAGCCCTAGTGATGGGCGTGGCTACACAGCGCATCTGCACAACCCATGCATTTCATCCTGGAGTGGGAAAGAAGACGAACAGCCCTTCTCATCTGCCCCATGAGAGCTCTACTGCTCGACATGAGAGATTGGGGCCAATAGTTCTAAAAGGAATAGAGTTGCAAGAAATTCAGGATGACATTCGGGGTTTGGAGAGTTATGAGGATGTTCCAGAAGAAGATGACTTCACTGTATTTGAATAAATGTAGATTGTTGTACCCATACTTAAAAAAAAAAAAGTAACACATCCCCTGAAAATAAGCCCTAGGGTGTCCTCTTGAGGAAAAATAAATACAAGACCCTGTCTTATTTTCAGGGAAACAGGGTATTAGGTTGATCCCCGGATCTGTTGAATCAAAATCTGCACTTTCAACAAGTTCTCCGTGTGATTCCCATGCACGCTAAAGCAGCAGCTCTAAATGACTCTCCCATTGTTTTCATTTATTCAACAAATATTTATCGATCTCCCATACTGTTCTCAGACACCCTTGAGAGATACTCAAACAGGGACACGACTAATAGCAAAACCGTTTTCAAGGTTTCCCACTCGAGGAAGTGAAATAACTTCCAACTTCACAGCAAAATAACCAGAAAGAAAATGAAAAATCCTTCCATTTGGCATTCTATTTATACAGAATCACTCACAGGAGATTTTAATTTAAAAAGCTACTTTGTTATCCACTAGTTTCTGGAGACCTTTATTAGTACTTCATCCAAAAGGTAAAGAGAGTCTTTTTTAGTAAAAACCGGATGCCTGTGGGCCAGCCCCAGTGCTTGTTTAAAATGTAAAGTTTTCCAGGAGAGAAAGGGAAAGAATTGGGAAGAATGAGAATGATCCTGAATTTTCTCTTTAACAAGCCTGTGGGTGATGACCATGCCCTCTAGAAGCTTCTTCCTGAAAGTGTAGATAGAGCACAAAGGAGCAGCTTTTTCATCGCTGGGGCACTTTTTAGAAATGCAGATGCTCCAACCCCAGCCCAGACCTAGATGAGTCAGAATTTGCATTCAACAAGATGCCCAGGTAATTAATACGCCTCTGCATATTAAACTTTGAGAAGCACTGTACTAGAGTATGCAACCCCTTCCTTAAGTTACTGCATGAAGAACAAAAACATACTCCCTGACTTTTGGGGCGACCCACCCTTCTGGTTTTCCCAGGACTGAGGTCTTTCCAGAATGCTGGGTTTCAAAGGCTAGGTGATCAAACTGGGACGATCCCAGGCTACACAACAGGGATGGCTACACACCCTACACCACCATCATGCTCACATGCTAGAACTTGAGCTCCCAAATACCACCAGCCTCATTCTCCACCCCTCCCACCCCAAGGTGGCATCAACATAAGTTCATTCTTCTTTTTCCTAAGTAAAAGACCCTCCTTCCATCCCAAGATGTACCAAATGGGCATTTTAAGAGAAACTTGAGATATTAAGAACGAGAATTCTTTTTTTTTGGTTACCCCTCTAAACCTCTACAGAAAAGAGGAGTCATCAGTTCAAACTGCAGATTGAATTACAGTCCCCAAAGCATACTAGGGAACACAATCTAATCACAGATGCTCAATCAACTACGGTGCCACTAAATCCACTTTACTTTTTACTCCATTTGTTCTATTCATCATGGGTTATTTTCATTATCTTGGGCATATAAATATTTTAGTTCACATACACAATTTAATTAGTTAAAAGTACAGAAGGAAAGCCAAAATAGCACATTTGCCCTGGCCGGAGAAGTGGAAGGCGCCAGCTAGTCAACCAAGAACAGATAGATGTGTTTTTGAATGGAGACAGCTGTTATCTCGGTTAGCGTGGCTGCCGGTAGAATTAGGGGTGTTATCTGGGCTTCCTATTTAAGCATCAGGGGTCTGGAGTTGTTGCTGCTTGAGAATTAGGCAATGTTTCAGCTCCTGCCATTCCGAATTAAGCAACACAGCCGCTCTCTGTCTCTCCCCATCTATTAAACAGGACCACCTGGTGATAGCCTCCATGCCCGGTGGAGAATGGTATCCACCTTTGCCCACAATCCTCCATACTCAAGCTCCCACCTTTTAGAGAGTTTATCAAAAATAAAAGTTCCCAGGTACAAGCCGCAGAGATTCAGGAAGTATACAGTAGGATCCAAGAACTCTTCTCTGGAAAAAAAAAAAAAAAAAAAACACAAAAACTCTGCTATTACCGGGCACCTCCGGTTCTTCTTAGCCACATGGTCAGAGAACAGACGAGAGCAGCCCTACATGGATTGATGCTGCTGCTCACAAAACAGGTAACAGTCGTCATCATCATCTCCATTTTGTCGATGAGGAAATAATGGCATGGGAAGTTTAAGGACTGTTACTACCAAGGTCAACCAACTACCAGTTGGCAGAAATGGGACCGAAATTCAAACTGGGTGGTTCTACAGCTCATGATTACAGACAGGATGCTGTGTTACTTCTCACCCCACGATTTTGAGTATTTAAATTTTCTGAAGCCAGGTATGCTGGACCCAACTGCCAACATAGTTCAGAGACATCAGAACTTCAGCAGGTACAGATGGAATGGCCCAATTTATTGATAAAAGTCTAGGTCTCTCCCAGGACCAAGAACAATGCTTACAGCGACCAGATGGCTGTTGTTGTTAATGCCGTTGCTGTTTTATTTCTTCTTTCATGAAAATGCTGCCCATTTCCCACTGTAATATAACGTGTGCAGTAGGCGAATCAAGCCAGAGGAACCTGCAATAGGCTTGTGTTGAGGGAAATGGTGTATGTTATATGCATGCCACTGCCTTACCTCCCTGCTATTCAGCTACACAGCAGCTCGGGTGTGCTGGCTCACCCACCTCCCCTCTTTTCTCACCTGGTATAATCTCCACTCCCTGTCTCAGAACATTTTCCACCTTTGCCCACAATTCGTTGCTCTCAAAATTTACCTTTTTCAGAGTTCTTCACGTGCAATTAACCAGGATGCCAAGGATGGTGCTATGGACTAATAACAATGCCCACCAAGGGCACTCTGAAGTCAGACACAGACTCCTTACTGGATATGGGTGGTTCAGGCACATGCTTGCCACCGAATGCTGGTGATGCTGCTTCCAACCTGCAGAGTGGTAGGACAAGACACAGCAGAGCCTTCTACCTCTGGGAGGATCAACGTGTTCCTTTTTTTTCTTTTGCATCAGTAGAGAAACCCAGAGAATAGAAACCCTTTGGACGAGCAGTCTGAATCTTGATGTCCAGGTTGCACACAGGATCTTATGTTTGCCTGCTACGTGACGCCCTGTTTCCTCCCTCCCACCAGTCAACGATTCCCAACTTGAGATGTGGAAGGAAGGGGACTAGGGATATAGGTCCATTAACCAAAGGACAACAAAGACGGTCATCGCACAACTTACTGTCTTCTCCCTGTCCTTCCCCATGTCTGTCAAGGAAGGAATGTTGATATTTATAGAAGAAGTTGGGAAGTGGATGTAGGCACATCTTCACGGGTAGTTTTTGAGCATGCATGCAAACTCAGGTGAGTGAGTTCATCAAGAAAGACTCTACAGCCCAGCAGTAACATCTGTATACATTTAAGAATTACAAGAGATAATTTTTAAAGAGAAAGAGAGAGAAAGCGTTTTTGTGGAGTGTCTAGGATAAATAGGAACAAAGGCAGAGGGAAGTGGACAAATGAACAATTACCTGGTGAATTCACAGACACCATCTATTCTGTTATCTACAGTGGAAGAGAGAGTTATATTTTGATAGTGGAAAATGACCCAGAGGAAGAGTGAATGTTGATTTGTTTATGTATTTCTGGGGGTGGGGGGTAGAGAGAGGGGCGTTCTTTGTTTGAAGCAATTGGGCTCACGTTTTCTGTTTTTTGGCTTAGCCACAGATTGACTGTGGTAACCATGACATTTGAAAAACATAGTGTCCTAGAAAATAACCCCTTATCTCAGTGGTTCTGGAAGTTTAGCTTTCACTGATGGGAAAACACGGTAACAACATGTGAGAACTTCAAAGGCACCAAGGGACAGGCTGGGGTGACGGTGCAGAAGGCCTGCACACAGGGACCATTCCTTGTTTATTCAGTGAGGGTAAAATAAGGCAACAGCTACCATCTTTAACCATCATTTCATAAAGATTAAAGGTAAAAAGGGAATTAATTGAACATGAGAGCAAGATTCCCTGGGCTGTTTTTATTTTTTTCTCATTTTTCTGCAGACTTGGAAGAAATGGAATAGCTAGTCCATCACCAACCCCCCAATTGGTGTTGGGAAAAAGAAATCAGTGAATTAGACGACAGGCTCTCAAGGACCTATCAAGGGGACTGTGTACATTCAACACATTTAGGTGGTTTGTGGACACAAGTGGATAACCTAGAAGTCACAAATTATATCCAGCTTGGAATTAGTACCATGCAATATCTGGCCCTTACTATGAATCAGTGGAACTTGGCTTCCAGATTAGGAAAGTAGATAAAATATAACCAGAAATGGAATCCCATTTTTTTAAAAAAAGTGACATATATCACATCAACTACCAAGAGAAAATGTGCAGTATAAAAAAGGAAAAAGAGGGGGGGGAAGGCTGTCAGAAGATGTGAGTTTTAAGCCCTCACTCTGTCTAAAAAAATGATAATTTGGGGAAAATTGCTCAGTATTTGAGGTCTCAGTTTGCTCATCTGTAAAATGAACAAGTTGATCCAGAGGCCTTGCCACCCTCTCTTTTTCACGATGAAGGTGGGGGAAGCCCTCAACAATTACCTTGGAAAGCAGTGCTTGCATCCAATAATATCCGTGCACCATCTGCTACTAAAGAAAAAAATTAAACATGTTTCCCTACATCAACCACACATTGGTACGAAGAGCACTGAGCCCAAGCTGCTGTTATGATTTACATTAAACATTCTGGAGCACATACATTGGATTCATGAAAAATATGAGGGATTTGGTTTCTCCCACCTGCTTTGGAAGCCTAGAGAATATTCCGTGATTTATATGTAGGTCACTGAATGAAATAAGTGTTCTGCTAAACAGCCTATGCAAATGACCATGCACCAATCACTTAAAATAATTAGGAACTTATAAAATGACCATATGTAGTCATTATGAATAATTACATTAAACCGCAAAGGAAATTTCTCTCCCAACCCTCCCCCCGAATCCTGAAGGAAGCCTGTGCCATGGAGAGGCAGCAGGTAATTAAACACCAATTTTTTTTTTGAAGTGTACAGTTAAGAAAAGCAATTCCCTATACTTAAGAATTGCCTCATGTTCATATAAGCCTGGTTTGAATGTCAAATGTGATTTTTCATGCTTAAAAAAAAAATCACAAACAAAACCAAGAACAAACAACAATAAAACTCATGGAGCAATGGGAAGAGCTTTGAGAGGACCTAAAAGTCCCTTGTCTTTGCCAAACCCTCCTGGGCCAACTTCTCCAGGCAGTGGTAGGAAAAACACAGGGAACACTTTCCAATCTAGGAGGCATTTAACAGCAGTCCTCATCATCCCATGCGTCCTAAACTTGTAGTTTAGTCACTCCGAATGTTATTTGGCAGTGTGTTGACTCATGTTTGGTTGAAATTCCCCAGCATGCTTCATTACCTAACCAATAAAGCAATCTAGCGGAGTTACTGAATCCTACGCCGCTTGCTATAATACCACCCTCCTGTTTTTATTTCGATATGTGATTGCTCCCCGGACTGGTGCTCAGGAGGGAGATGTATGTTTCATAACCCTTTTTTTTTTTTAAATCATTCCCATCAGCTATACAAGACCTCCACTTTAATACTCCATCTCCTCCTAAACAAAGCAAACAACCAACCCAAAACCACACACCAACATAAATCCAAAATAAATCATGGAAACGAATGTTTCTTGCTGCGTTGTTTTAATTTAATATACTCTAACAACGGGGCGAAAAGATAGCCAACTCATTATTTTCATTTCCTACAGAGCAAGTTGCTGTGGCTAGAGATTTCTTTTTAGCTTGAGAATAAAGCTTCCATTTTATTCTTGTGAAGAGCAAATGGTTTCACATCAGAGAGGAGGGCTAAGAGTTAAAATGTAAGCAAATCAGTAACAGGGACCTAGAAATGTTTGGAAATGGTTAAAATCTCAAGACCATTGTTGGAATGCCAACAATGCCCACTAAGACACTGAGATGAAAGAGCATTTTTCCTGGGGCATTCTGGGTCAGAAAGTCCTAGCATCCCACAAGAAACCCAGAGAGTCCAATCAATCTCAATAAAAGAAAATCAAATTTTGGAAAAAAAAAAAAATTCAACTTCTCTGCCATCAAATTTCATTTAAAAATTTTTATGTAAAATCTATACGTAAAAGAGAGACTACATTTCTACTCCCATTGGGCCACTAAGATTTTCTTGAAGTTACAAACAAAATCTTTGGGAAAAAAAAAATTATACTGCTTGACCAACAGGATCACATTATCTGTTTTAAACTCTGGGGTTCCTGAAAAAATAATATACATGTCTGGCTGTGGCAGCTGCATCAGGAACTTTTGTGAGATGTGGCAGATAACACCCATAACAGATGTACGGCACCATCACTCCTATTTTTATCCTCTTCAAGAACAGCCTATTTTGAATTGTGTAGGTTGTCAGACATGGCAGATAGGAAAACCCAAAGTCAAAAAGACTTGAGTTACCACAGATACCATCAGAATCCATATAGAATCCTAAAATGCTGGGAAAAACCTGTAAGTGTCCTTAGGGATCATCTAGAGTAAAGTTTCTTAAACTTCAGACATTCTTATACAATCTTCCTGACTATTGCCATATCCAGGTATCACCTATATTTAAAATTCTCTAACAGTCCTTTAGAATTAAACTTGTTTTTCTTGTCCATTACTCACCTTAACTACCCACTAAGAAATAATATATATAAAAGCATAGTTTCTGTGTTCCAGATTTTTTTTCTATGTATATAATTAATATCGATATTTAAATGTATTCAGGTGTGACATGGCTTGGAGGTTTGGCCCCTCCAAATCTCATGTTGGAATTTGATCCCCAATGTTGGAGGTGGGGCCTGGTGAGAGGAGATTTTGGATCATGGGGTGGGATCACTCACGGTAATTAGTAAGTTCTCACTCTATGAGTTCCCATGAGAACTGGTTGTTAACAAGAGCCTGGCACCCCCCCCTCCTCCTCTTCCTTCCTCTCTCACCATGTGATCTGCACATGCAGGTGCCCTCTGCCATGAGTGTGTGCACTCCCTGACACCCTCGCCAGTGGCAGATGCTGGTGTCAGGCTTCTTGTACAACCCCCAGCACTGTGAGCTGAATAAACCTCTTTTCTTCATAAACTACCCAGCCTCAGGTGTTCCTTGGTAGCAACACAGACCAAGACAGGGCATTATCAGGAATATATGTGATAGTTTGTGAAACACAATTCAAGGCAGAAGCTTTCATTTGTCACCTAGGAAAACAGAACTCCAAACTCACACTGTACACCTATGACAGGATTGCGGACAGAACTCAGGTGTCCTAACTTCTAGTCTCAAACTCTCTCTCTCTCTTTCCTTTTCCTCCTGTCTGTGATAAATAGCTCCACACTTACAAAGTTACTAAACCAACGGTACACCACACCGGGAAGTGCTGAACCCGGGCAGCCGCACAGGTGCATGCATGACCCCTGCAGTCCCAGTGGCCCCACCAAAGGGCCTCAGGGTTGGCTGGATGTTCTACTGCTTCTGCCTTCTTGAAATTCATAACCATTTTTTTAGCAGGAGAATCCACGCTTTCATTTTGCACAGAGCTGCACATACTAGGTAGTCAGTCCTGCCTGGGAGGACGAGAAACTTAACATACACCTAAAAATATCTTTAAATGAATAGTCAAGAGGTAACCATACAGGTCTAGAAAAAGAAAAGCAACTTCTATGGACCTGAGGCAATGGCAGCTGGAATCTTAGAGCCTCTTCTTCAAACTCTATACTGATACAGAATAACAGATAAACCACATGTAAACCATACCTCTATCGTAATGGGAAGAAGAGAAAACACTATAAATTTAAGTAACCTGTGATTTGAAAACAAACAGCATCTTCAAGCAGAACAATTTCTCTCTTATCTTGAGCTTTTGACAAGAATAAGGATGGTCTAGAAAACTAAGAGGAAAAGAAGAAAGAAGAGCTAAGACTGAACTGAAATCGCATCTGCCCTGAGTGTGAAAATAGCGATAAACAGAACTAGTAGTTCAGAGCATTCACTACAGTGAAGGGACTTAAGAATGTGTGAATTTGGGAAGGCAGCACTGGGAAGACAATGGCTCTGGGGAATGCAGAGTAACCAGGAAGGGAGAACAATGCTTTGGAAACTATCACGCAAAGGGAACAAAAAGCAAGACAGAGGAATTTAGGATCCAGTAAAGACAAAAGAAATTTAAAATAAAAAGTCACACGCACAACTCTTCCTCTGAAACTTCTTTGCTCCCAATAAAAATCAATCATTAAACAAAATACACTTCACTAAGCTAACAGAAAATAGCATCCACAGACTTGAAATCTTATAAACCAACCCAAACCACTAGCCCTGAAAAGCAAAAATAGAACATATCAGTGGATGAAAGTCTCCCACAAATTCCAACCATGCAGCAGAAGAAAACTGTAGCACCACACTCCACACCAGACTAAATACCCTCAAACATGTACTTGGGATTATATTAAAAATGCACATATATATTGAACCAAATTAAAAAAAAAATTTTGAAAAATCAAGACTTCTAAAAAATAAAGTGAAAATGGACAAGAATGGAAGAAATGACATGAGACTTGGATGGATTCATAAATGAAACAGATGAAAAGAGCAAAATCGAAAGGTGACTATTAAATCAAATAGTCCCATTTTTCTATGGATAAAGAAATTTGAGGCTACTGAGTCCATCAATTTGCTTAAATTTGAACAACCAGTTGTTCAAATGAAGGAAGTGACTGTCTCTAACATATCACCCTAGCTCTATCAGTGTTTCACTTACCCTTGACATGCTTTGGTTTCTTTGTCTTAAAAATGACAGAATTGAAATGAACAATATCTAGGGCTTCTTAACATTATAACATTCTGGGTTCTATTTAAAAGCTGAACCTCTCAATCCTGCAGACAGGTCTGATACCCTTGGCCATAAAGACCACCAGCTCTTGTACGTCCTGGTGAACCACAGGGGAAACGATGCAATGACATTCATCTTGTGACCTTCTTTTCATGGGCCGTAGCCTTCAAACCTTACACTCTTTTTCAAGAACACTCTACCTACAGACCATGACCATGAGGTGATTTATCGCTACAATCCCAATCTACCAAATACAGGGAGGTTGTCTAATAGTGTCCCGTAGGAAGTTTCAGGACACCCATATATCTATGCAGCTGGAGAATCATTTTCATACTGGGTCCATCTGGGAGTTACTTTTTCAGGGGATAAAACGACACTGCCCCATCATGCCACAGAAAGAAGAGAGAATACCAAAACTCAGGCAGTTGGCTTAGGGACTCTTGAGTTCCCGGGGCAGAGAGATAGCTACAGAGTCACAACATCTCCCAAAATGGAGCAATGTCATTTGAGGACACAGATGGAGATAGGCATGTCCATACGACATCATGGAGGCAGCCTTAGAAATTAGTTGTGCACCTGCTATCCAAGGTAGACTGAACATTTTCAGACAGAGTAACAATTTTTACCAAATTAGTCACCAGAGAATTAGATGCCTCACTGGCTTGGGCTGAACATGAAGGAAACACTCTGCAAGGAGGTAGTAAATTTCAGGAAAGGGAAATCCCACAGAAATCAGAACAGGTGTGATGAGCAGATCTCACTGGCTTATTTTTCACCAGTTGCTTAATAACAATGGATTGTCTATTCATATTAAAATCTCTCTCTGTGGTATGTAATTGTGCTTATGTTAACTTTGTATTTAAGAGGATAAGAGAAATATAATTCTATTCCAATAGCCATGGATTAAGTTGTATTTTAGGGGAGACTAAGTCCTGTAACAGACAACTTCAGGTCTTGGCGATTAACCCAATAGCAGCTCAATGATAATTTGCAGATTGGTCTAGAGTAATCTATGGGGTGCTATGATCATATAATCACTCAGGGATACAGTCTCTTTCACCTTGTATTAATAATAGGGTGTCTTCAAAACCTGGCCTCTAGGGTGACGGTGGAGAGGTAACAGGGATTGGGATGGGCCATACATGTGGCTTACGGCTAAATCTGGAAGTGGCACTTATCATTTATACCCACTTTGCATTGTCCAAACACAGCCACACAACCTCAGCTTAGCCATACGGGAGGCCCCAGTACACAGCCTGCTCGCATGTCCAAGAGAAAAATAAAATAGGTTTGGAAAACACAAGGCACCATTGCTGCTTCAGACTTGCTCATCTTTTCCCTGTGTCTGCATAAAATCCCGAGTTGGAAGAACTTCTTTATACACTATCACCGGTGAACACCTGCATGCGGTGGGACCCACCTGGCTCTTTGCTGTTACAACTGTGCTGCTTAGGCCGGGCAGATCATCAGAAGGGGGAACCGCATAGAGAACGCTGCTTCCTCTACCCAGCTTACTTCTGTCCAGATGTGCTACTACAAATGGCCTTCGCTGCACACATCCCATAAATGTTTCATCCACGTTTCTGGGGGAGCACTCAGCCGGGGCAGGGCATCACTGCACCCTGGCAGAGGTACGCTCTCCCGGGGATGCTTTCTCTTCATCTATTCAGAATTCAAATCAACTGCTACGCTTTCTGACTTTCCAACCTGAGCCCCAAAGCAGGGGGTGGTTAGCGAGACGGGTGACCTGGGACGGAGAGCGCATGGTCATCTCACTTTCAGATAAGGTCCCTGAGAGTCAATAAGTTTTTTATTTATTTATTTATTAGAAAAGAAACTGCTGACTAAGCAATTCTCTTCCTTCTGGCCAGAAATGTGCTATCCTCTAATCAATCCCTCCCTTTTTAGTCAATAGTGGCCATGACCCTCACTGTAACCTCATGTCCCTTTCTGCTGGGTGGGCTCTCTTTAAGTGGCTCATTTCTACCAGTTTAAGGGAAGAGCTGGATGTGAGTGTCACAGTGCAAGCGTCCCCACTCATGGACAAGAGCCCTCTGCTGACCTGTTTTATCTCTAAGTGAGCAAAAAGCACCGCTCTCCTCCTCCCCTTTTTGTAAAGGTCAAGGGAACAGAACGAGCTTCTCATTTCTTTTCTTTTTTCTTTGAGAGGTGTTTTGGCTCATGTAGTCTCCTTTGGAGGAGCTCTGAGCACTGACTGAAATTTTCATGTCTGCAGACCTTAAAAGGGCTGCAAAACTTTGTTGTTGCTGTTCTACTTTATACCTGCAAAAAATGTTTCTTCCACTTGTTCTACATCCTGAAAATCGTGGCACTAAGTCCAAAAGCAGGAGGAGAACGTGTCTGTCTGAGACAAGAGGATATGCCACCACTGTGGAGGCAAATGGTAGGACTTTGTGACATGGGAGAAACTATAGCTGGTGGTTAAGGGACCTTGGACCCAAGAAACCCTGGCTCCTGGCCAGACCCACTCTCTACAGGGTCCAGTCTTGACCCTCTTCTGACATATACCTCCCCATGGGGTCAGGAGTTCACAGGGTCATGGAAATGTCCACCTGGCTCCTAAACTCCACTCATTTGGGAATAGCCCAAAACACAGGTTGTGTTTATTTTGGGTTTTTTCTTTGCCCAAGTGGCTAAGCCCACTCCAGGTCCTACAAAGCTGTGTCCCAGGTATATCCTCCCCAGGAAAGATAATACCAATCGTGCATATTCTCAGGTCTAAGATGGGGGTTAGGGAGCAGCCGCTGGGAAGAGTGGTCATTTTGCAAGTGTCAGCTGGAAGTCACACGCACGCATGCTAGGTCACTCAGATATCACACTGTGGTACCTTTTGCAAATGCTAAGAGAGCTGAGCAGCAGCGCCAGTTTAGAGTCTAATGAACTTTGGGTCCAATTCTCACTCTGCTACTTACTAGCTCTGTATCCTAAAGTGAGCTGTCCTGCTGTCATTGTTTCCTGCACACAATGCTTGGTATCCTCACTTGGAAAATGGTGATAACAGCAGTAGAAATGGCATTTTGGATTCATATAGTAAACTGGGCAGTGGCTATACAGTGCTCCCAAGGAGCATGGTGCATAATGAGGATTTGATAAGTGTTTCTGATGTTTATTTTGTGGCTGAAAAAAAAATTAAAATAGAACATTTAATGGAAAACTTTTCCCTAGATGTTGCATATTGTTATTTAGGTGGTAGAAGAAAATGCTGTTGAGTGTGCTTTGGCGAACTCAGGATGGATCGGTGCTGCACAGACACAAGTGGTTCTTAGCACTAATTGTCTGGTCTAGATTCCTGCTAAGGATCACTGTGCTTTTGCACAGCCTAGAAGCTCTGACCTCTCCTTGTCTCTCACTGCACTCCATCAAAGGTGTGTAGGTACAACTGGGATAATTTGCTGGACCACATAGATGACATGAGAAATGACATGGCTTATGGTCCACTGTCCATGGTGTTTTGTTTTACATCAACTCTTATGTAAGTTAGGAAGGGAGTAGGGAATTTTTTCAAACTATCTCCTTTGTCATTTTCCACCAGAACAGACCAGATCTGGTAGATCCCTTTGTTCAGGAATGAAATTTAATACCACATTTAATAACGAATACTTTTGGGGGGAATCATGACCACTTTTTACAGAAACACATCCTGTATTTCCTAAGAGCAGTATATTTTATGTGAAACGTCCATATTTACTTCACTCAGAAGTACAAAAAAAGAAAAAAATCAATGCTGATGGTAGCTGTGAGTTTATCTAAGGAAGAAAAAATCTCTTATCCAACCAGTTAAAAAAATATTGCTTATGCTATTTTTTGACCAACAACAAAATAGTGCTTGGTGGCAGTAACTCCAGCCCACCTTAACTTAGAGCTCATGGGTGGGTCTTTCAACTTCTAGCTATTTTTCTTTAAAATTGGAAAAGGTGACAGGGCGCAAGACAGCTGAATCGACTTTCCAGTGATCACCCCTCCCCCCTTGCAGGAACACCAAACTGAACAACTATCCATGCAAGAAAGCACCTTCAGACATCGGCAAATGTCCACAAGCATTAAAAACTTCCTGGGAAACATTATGTCACTAAATGCACTAAATAAGACACCAGTGACCACTCCTAGAGTGACAGAGACATGTGAGCTCTCAGGGAATTCAAATTAGCTGTCTTGAGGAAGCTCAGCAAGTTTCAGGATAACACAGACAAAGAATTCAGAATCCTATCAGAGAAATTAGCAGATTAAAATATTTTTTTTTGAAAACATGAAACATAAGCCCTAGAGCTGAAAAATTCAATTGAAAAACTGAAAAAATATGTCAAAGTGTCTCAATTACAGAGCTTATCAAGCAGAAGAAAGAATTAGTGAGCTCGAAGACAAGCTATTTGAAAACACACAGAAGAGAAAAGAAATAAAATAAAAAAGACTTAAATGTGTCTCCAGGATCTAGAAAATAGCCTCAAAAAAGCAAATCTAAGAGTTATGGTACTTAAAGAGAATTCAGAGAAAGAGATTAGGGTAGAAAGTTTATTCAAAGAATTAATAACAAAGAACTTTCCAAACCTAGGAAAAGATATAAATATCCAGGTACAAGAAGGTCAGAGACCACCAAGTAGAGTCAACTCAAATAGACTATCTCAAGCCATATAATAACCAAACTCTCAAATGTTAAGGACAAAGAAAGAATCCTAAAAGCAGCAAGAGAAAAGAAGAAGAAAAACAAAAAACAAAAAACCTCTGATATGCTTGACAACAAACATCTCAGTGGAAACCTTTGGCCAGGAGGGAGTGAAATGAAATATTCAAAGGGCTGAAGGAAAAAATTCTCTAATCAAGAATACCATATCCTGCAAAGTCATCCTTCAAATAAAAAAGAGAAAGATTTTCTCAAACAAATAAAAGCTGTGGGAATTCATCAACACCATTTCTTGTTATACAAGAAATGCTATAGGAAGTTCTTCAGTCTGAAAGCAAAGGACACTAATGTGCAACAAGAAATCATCTGAAGGTATAAGACTCACTGGTAAAAGTAAACACACAGAAAAATACAGAATATTTTGATACTATACCTGTGGTGTGTAAACAACTCATATTTTTAGTATAAAGACTAAAATACAAACCTATTAAAAATAATGACCACAACAATTTGTTAAAGGAGAGAAAATATGAAAAGATATAAATAGAGACAATGAAAGTCAAAGGAGGGGGATGGAGTTAAAGTGTAGAGTTTTGGTTGGGCACGGTGGGTGACATCTATAATCCTAGTTAAGAAAGGCTAATCCTGGCCTTTGGGAGGCTGAGGTGGGAGGATCACTTGAGGCGGGAGTTCACAAACAGCCTGAGCAACATAGACCCTGTTTCTACAAAAAAAAAAAAAAAAAAAAAAAAAAAAAAAAATTAGACAGGAATGGTGTGCATACCTGTAATCCCATCTACTCAGAAGGCTGAGGCAAGAGGATTGCTTAAGCCCAGGAGTTTGCGTTTGCAGTGAGCTATGATGATGCTACTACATTCTAGACAAGGCAACAGAGTGAGACCTTGTCATTCATTCATAAATAAATAAATATGCAGAGTTTTTCAGTTTTGTCTTTGATTGTTTTTTGTTTGTTTCCTTTCTTTGTGACCAGAATTAAATTGTCATCAGTTTAAAATAATTGTTTATTATATGACTTTTGCAAGTGTCATGGTAACCACAAAAGAAAAACCTATAATAGATACAAAAAATAAAAAAATAAAAAGGAAGACATTACAAAATAACAGATAAAATCACTAATAGACACACAAAAAAACCCATAAAACAAATAACCAAGTGGCAACAGTAAGTTATTACCTATCAATAATAACACTGAATATAAATTATCTAATTAAATGCATGAGTTGGCTGAATAGATTTTTTAAAAAGACCCAATTATATGCTGTCTACAAGAAACTTGCTTCACCTATAAAGACACAGAGAGTAAAAATTAAGGGAAGGAAAAAGATATTCTATGGAAATAGAAACCAAAAAAGAACAGAAGTAGCTATGCTTATATCAGAAAAAAATAGATTTTAAGGCAAAAACTATAACAAAAGAGACACTGAAGGTCATTATATAATAATAAAGGGGTCAATTCAGCAAGAGGATATAATAATTTTAAATACATATATATGCATGCACACACACACACACACACTGCAGGAGCACCCCAGATACATACAGAAAAATCATTAGAGAGAAAAACCCCAATAAAATAATAGTTGGGGACTTTTACACCCCACTTTCAGCATTGCTCAGATCATCTAGACAGAAAACCAACACAGAAACATCAGACTTAATCTGCACTATAAACCAAATGGACCTAATAGACAATTACAGAACAATTCATCACAGCTACAGAACACACATTCTCCTCAGTATATGGAACATTCTCCAGGAGGGATCATATGATAAGCCACAAAACAACATATTGAAAAAAATTTGAAATCATATCAAATATTTTTGACAATAGAAATCAATAACAAGAGGAACTTTGAAAACTGTACAAACATATGGAAATTAAACAACATTTTCCTAACAACCATTGGGTCAATGAAGAAATTAAGAGCAAAATTAAAAACATTTCTTGAAACAAATAAAAGTGAAAACACAACATACTAAAACTTATGGGATACAGTAAAAGTAGCACTGAGAAGAAAGTTCATAGCAATAAATACCCTCATCAAAAAAATAGAAAGACATTACATAAACAACCTAACAATGTATCTTTAAAAACTAGAAAATAGAAAACGAAGCTAAAAATTGGTAGAAGAATAGAAATAATAATGACCAGAGTAGAAAGAAATTGAAACTTAAAAAGAATCAATGAAACAAAAAAGTTGGCTTTTTGAAAAGATAAATAAGATCAACATTTAGCCAGACTAAGAAAAAAACTAAGAAGGAGATCAAAATAAATAAAATTAAACATGAAAAAAAGAGACTTTACAACTGATACCACAAAAATCCAAAGGATCATTAGGCACTATTATGAGCAACTATATGTTAATAAATTGTAAAACCTAGAAGAAATTGAATAAATTCCCAGACACACACAACGTACCAAGAATGAACCATGAAGAAATAGAAAACCAGAACAGACCAATGACAAGTAATGACACAGAAGAAATGATAAAAAGTCTCTCATCAAAGAAAAGCCCAGGACCTGATGGATGTCTTTGCTGCTGCATGCCACCAAAGGTTTAAAGAAAAACTAATAATAATCTTACTCAAACTACTCCCAAAAGTCATGGATGAGGGAATACTCAAACTCATTCTACGAGGACAGTATTACCTTGATACCAAAACCACACAAAGACACAACAGCACAGCCACCACAAAACTATAGGCCATTATCTCTGATGAACATAGATGCAAAAATCCTCAACAATATGCTAGCAAACTAAATTCAACAACACGCAGAGAAAATGGAAACCCTTGTACGCTGTTGGTGGGAAGATAAATTAGTACAGCTACTATGGAGAGCAAGATGGAGGTTCCTCAAAAAACTAAAACCGGAACTACTATATGAACCAGCAATCCCACTGGTGGGTATGTATCCAAAAAGAAAGGAAATCAGTATATTAAAGAAATATCTGTGCACCTATGTTTACTCCAGCACCATTCACAATAGCCAAGATACAGAATCAACCTACATGCCCACCAATGAATGAACAGATAAAGAAAATGTGGTGAACATACACAATGGAATACTATTCAGTTATAAAAAGAATTAAATCCTGTCATTTGAAACAACATGGATCAGGGTGGAGAACATTATGTTCGATGAAATAAGTTAGGCATAGAAAGACAAAAGTTTGCATGTTCTCACTCATATGTGGGAGCTGAAAAAATAAAAATATCTCATGGAGGTAGAGCACGGAATGGTGGTTATCAAAGTCTAGGAAGGGTAGTGAGGAGGGTAACATAAAGACTGGTTGGTTAATGGGTACAAAAATACGGTTAGATGGAATGAATAATATCTAGTGTTTGGTAGCACAATAGGCTGACTACAGTTAACAATAATTTACTGTGTATTTCAAAATAACTAGAGAAGTGGATTTTGAATATTTCTGATACAAAGAAATCATAAATTTTTGAGATGGTGGATATCCCACATACACTGATTTGATCACTACACATTATAAATTGTATACGAATCTCACATATACCCCACAAATATGTACTATTATGTATCCATAATTTTTTTTTAAAAAATTGGAATGTGTGTACATGTGTATATCATATATTCAATTAATATCAAATTGTTTCAACTGATGTTCAGCCTAGAATAGACGATGAATGTTACTGGTTCAACCCATGATTTATCAGGCAAATTTGTGTTGGGTATAAAAAAAAGAAAGAATTCACAATCATGATACTGTTCAAAATACATCTCAGGAAGACAGTCCAGTTTCTTCAACAACAAAAAAATAAAACTTCAAGAAAAAAAGGAAAATATGAACATGGGAAAGACAGATTTAAATACTTAAACATATTAACCAGTTGCATTCTATAGTCCTTGTTTGCATTTCAGTTTGAGTAAACTAACTTTAAAAAATATGTAAGCAAATTGTGAAAATGTGAACATTGATCAGATATTTAATCATCTTAGGGGATCAGTGTTGCAGGGGTAGGCATGATCATATTTAGAGATACATACTGAAACACGTATGGATGGAATGCATGATAATCCTGCCTTGGCTTTAAGATAATCCAGGAATGTGGGGAAAATAAGTGGGGATGTAGATGGAACACGATTGAACTGATTGCTGATTATTATTGAATCTAGACATGGGTTCACGAGGGTTCCTTTTCTCTACTTTTGCATATGTTTGTTATTTTATACAATAAAAAAAAGCACTGAAAAATATTCATGAGATAAAATTAATATTTTAATGTACTTACAAAAATGACTAGGGAGACTGAATTGTTATAATCGATTGTTTGATCTTTGAGATTCAATTTTCATGAAACCATGGGTGTATAACTACATTGTGAATCCCAAACATGTTTTCTCAACAGTGCATCCTACTTTCAATCTATTTGTTATTCCACTTATGTTGAAACGACAAGATTTATCCCACCCCTTATGAGTTCACACATGGTGTATAAATGCATATTTATATGAGTTTTAAACTGATATCTATTCTGCTGCTCGCGTTCGGATATTACCACCTGCACTGAAATTGGAATTTTGGAAAGCTCAGAGAAAGTCATTTCAATATGGATGGATGGAAGTCAGCTTTGGGCAGCTCTGACACCTCCAAGGAATACTCTTAGTGCAAAAGTGAAAATGAAACTCGAAGGCTCAACGACAAGGTACAGAATGCAAACCTCCCCTTGTGTTTTCTCATCATATTCAACTTCCTGGTTAAAAATTTATCAAACCCACCAGTTATGAATATCAAGCTCTATCAGAATGCATGAGATTAAAACATCAAGGTCTACAGATTTAAGAAATTGTCAGGCCAAGAAACTGGATTTTTTAGAAACTGAATAATGTGAAATTTCCATTATCCTTTTTCTTCCCTGCCATGTGCTCACCCCACCCCCCACCCCCAATCTAATAGGAATTGCAAACAGACCTGCAAGGTCTAAAGTTCCCTCAGGGAAATGTATCACAAAATAGAATATAGAAGCCTTCCTAATAAAATCATTAAAAAATAAGTTGAGGTTATATGTAGCCAAAAACTGATACCTAATTTTTTTTGTGGGGGTTTCTTTGTCCCTCCCTCCATTCCCCACAACCCCACCTCAGTTCTCCTTCTAAGGGACACAAAAGTAAGATTGATTTAAACATCTTCCACTAATAACTTGCTAAAGTGCTCAAGTACTAATCAATTGCTGTTTATTAAGACAATTAAAAAGTACTACCAGACAATGTGGTAGAATTTCCTCTTTCTTGGCAAATATTTACCTTCAGTACTAGGTTATACCATAATTTTTCTGAGGGTCAGAATATAGGAAAATAGCTAGCACACAGCAAGAAGACTGTTTATTCCAAGTCTGACATTTTACATAATTGAGCATACAACATGCTTACCAGCGAACACCTACCCTCACGCAGCTTTCAGATTTATGTGCTATCAATTAGAATATTAGTTTCTTCATTTCAATTACAATTGTATCAAAATCACATATATAAATTTCTACCTTGGAAATTTCAAGAACAGCACAAAGACAGGTGTACCTTTTCCCATTAAAAATTAATATTTGTTGAAATTAAAATGTGCCATATGTCATGTTCACTTCACAATGCTAGGAAGGAAAAAAAAACCAAAATGCAAACCATTTCTGGTCCCAGGTGGTAACTTGTTACAGTATCAGATTTAACCTCTAATTTGATAGTATCTATGCAGAAAGGTTTAGCACTTCTTTGGGCTCAGTCAAGGGAAAGCATTAAGTCCAGGAAGGCATGTGGAGCTTAGTAACATTGTTGCCTTTGTAATAATTCAGGTATGTAGAGATGGCATCCTGATTTGGCATGGAAAAAGAAAACTCTGCCCACCCAGAGAACCTGCTGAATCTACAAAGCACCAAGGAATAGAGTCAGCCCTGGATGAGACTTGGTCAAGCTCTGTAACTGTAGTGGAGGTTGCTCTTCTATGTGTTTCGATTCTGTGCGTTTATTTTAATTGTGCTTGGTTGCTTTTCTTTAGTGTATTCTTTCCTGTACTTCTTTTTCCATCTTTTTCTTTATTTCCCTAGTACTTAACATTTAAAAAACTTATGGTCCAGGAAAGTGAAGTGTTGATTTTTTGCTTAATAACCTGGGAAAGAAATTTGTGGCTGTGATCAAACTTGGAATCAATAAGCCTGGGGGGGGGGATCCTCGGTTAGCCATTTCTCTGTCACCTGCAGGAGACCTGGAAGGAGGCATTCACTGCCATGTACCAGCCAAGCCAGGAACATGGAAGCTTTGCAAATGGCTTTCAACAATAAGGGATTTTCATGGATTTAGTTTCAGAGACTGACTGCGGTTCATGCATTTGTTCATGTCTTGTTCCTCTTCCTCACCACCACCTGCTTGCTGGTTCATAGCTTTGAAAACCACTGAAATGATTATTTTAGGCACCAATTGCACAAACTACAAGGAATGTTTTACTGAGGTGCCGAAATTCACTTCCTCTGTAATGGGACAATGAGAGGAAGAGGGTTGCCCAGATTACAGAGATAACTGTCCCGCCCTTCCATCTTTTTCCTTTTAATTTTAATTCAAGGAGATGGCTTAACATAATTGGCTGTATGATATAATTAGTCTCATCTGATTTGTTTGATTGGTTTTTAATCCCATCACTTTTTTTTTTCTTTTTCTTTTTGGAATTAGTCAAGATAAGATGTTAAAATCCTCTCTTATGCCTTTCTAATCCCAACCTGAGAGGTATTAACAATTTGGTGTGTATCTCTGAAGGCTTTTTGTCTGCACTTTGAAGTACATTATTTGGATATGGATGAAGACAATAAAAATAAATATTCATGCTTTTTTTAAGATAAGAGATAAAGACATATAGAAGTATACTGTGCAATATGGTAGTCACTACTTACTGGAGGCTATTTACATTTATATTAATTAAAATTAAATAATATTAAAAATTCAGTTCCTCAGTTGCACTAACCATGTTTCAAATGCTCAACGAGGCTTATGTGGCTCATGGCTACCATCTTGGAGAGCCCAGATACAAAATACTTCCATCATTGCAGAAAGTTCTATGGGACAGTAGCTGGTATATAAATTATTCCTAACTATCAATGGCTACGAATTTTGTTCTTCCCCCTTTAATATAATTCTCTGAGCAATTCTACATGGACAGGGAGAAGTAAGACAATGACAGAATTCATGCTCAGTAGCAGAGACAAAAAAGGCACTTGGGTTGTTTATACTTAACTTGGTTCAGGAACCTATTATTTAGGCTCCTGGTGTATGGAATGTAATCTCTACCATGGAATGCAATTGCTCAATTGATTATGCTTGTGTAGACTCAGCCAGGTTTGAAACGTCCAGCCCTAATGACTACATTCTGATGGTTTCCCGGAAGGGCACCATTTTGGTTGGGACGAAATACAGTAGATGTGTTCAAAACAATTCATCAGAAGTTTCTTCTCAAATTTAGGCAAAAAATGAAAGTGATAATCAGGGCTGAGCCCAGTTACAGAGACTCTGGAGTCTTTCCAGGGTACCACTCTTTATCCTGATAACTGGGTATTTTGCCAAAAGTCCAATTCTTCGTGATTTAAAGCTGGGAAAACTAGCAAGAAATCAGAAAGCCAAATGAGTGTTTATAGGTAGAAAAAGCAAAGTGTGATTATCTGGTCTCTGAGGAGCTAATTACAGGTTCAGCTGAAACTGGGAGGATCGTGGGGGGCCACACACACACACACAAATGCACTTGCATGTCCACACACACACACACACACACACACACACACACAACTCACAGTCTGTGCAGAGAGCTGCACTGCTGCATAAATAAATCATTCGGATAGTCCGCTGTTCGAGCACAATCGATCGCTCCTCCGTGCTAGGGTCAGGCACTGTACGCTCGTAGCCTGGCTTGACCCACAGTTGTATATAAAATATGATATTATAAAAAGCTTCCCGCCAGCCCACCTGTGCTTGGGAGGCTCCCAGTCCATCAATCGCTCATTCCTCTCTGTCGACACAGGCTACACCCATGGGCCTCAAACTGGGGGAAGTGAACAGCACTGGAAGGAAGACTGTCCCTCAGGAAACTCCAAGTCCCTGTCACAGAAATCACCCAGCACCCAGAGTGTAATTATTAGAAATTTACTGATATAGCTGCAAGACGTGAAGGGAGTCTTTCCTTTCAATTATTTTGATGGTCCTGTGTGGACACTGAACACATTGCTCAGAGTAGGGGACGGCCTCTTCCAGCACCTTCAAAGAACGCCGAAGGTCTGAGGAGGAGAAAGGAGGGTAAAGCACGAGAGTGATGTGTCTTCTGTCTGCCGCATCGGGATTTCTCGACCTTGGCGCCCACTGATGCTTCAGGCTGGGTACCTCTTGCTTGGGGCAGTGGGGCTGTCTCGTGCACTGTCAGATGTTTAGCAGCGTCCTGGCCTCTACCCACTAGATGCCAACAGCATGACAGTCCTCTCTCCACTAATCGTGACAATCAAAAATGACTCTAGACATTGCCCAATGCCTCCTGGAAGGCCAGCTTGTTCCCAGTAGAGAACCGCTGCACACTGTTTGCATCGTATCTAAGAACCCACCATGGGAGACTTAAGCAGAGGCGGCTTAGTGTGTCTGGGCCACCTACCATCACAAAGTGCCACCGACCGGGTGGCTTAAGCAACATCCATTTATTTTCTCACAATTGTGGAGGACAGAAATCCCAGACCAAGGTGTTTGCAGGGTTGGTTTCCTATGCGGTATATTTTCTTGTCTTGCTGATGGACATCTTCTCCCTGCGTCTTCACAGTCTTCGTGTGTGTGTGTGTGTGTGTGTGTGTGTGTGTGTGTGTGTGTGTGTGTGTGTGTGTGTGTGTGTGTCTGCACGCGCGCGTGGGTGCCCCAATTTCTTTCTCTTATAAGGACACCAAACACATTGGCTGAAGGCCTGACCTCAGGACCTCATTTAACCCCAATTGACTCTTTAAGGACCCTATTTCCAAACATAGTCACATTCTGAGGTCCTGGAAGTAAAGAACTTCAACACACGAATTTGGCAGGTACGGGGGTCAGGGGGCAGCGGAGAGACTCGATTCAGCCCATGTGAGAGGTAATTCCCAGACCCAAGTCCATCATTTTGTGTCGCTAATAACTCTGTTGCATTATCTGTCATAGACCTCAGCCCTATTATTTACAATCAGTCTCTCTCCATTGCTCGTCCCCTTCCTGTCATAGAAAAAGTAACGTCCTTAACTAGGGAGACAAGGAGAAAGACTTGGGCAGGTGTGACTCAGTCTCTCCCCCTTTCTGTCACCTGCATCTCTCTCCCAGGCAGAGAGAGAGAGAGCTCTGTGGCATCTTCTTTCCTCCTAGGAAGGTTCTGCAGGCTCTAATTAAAGATTGATTTCTTTCCTCACAATTAAAAATAATTCAACAGGGAACACCTTTAAATAGCGTGATTCCCTAGATTGACAAACTTTTTTTATAAAGGGCCAAGCAGTAAATATAGGCTTGGAGAGCCATCCTGCTGTTCAACTTGGCAAAAGCAGCCGCAGACGATATACAAACGCCTAGGTGTGGCCGTGTCCCAATAAAACTTTATTAGAAAAAGGGCAATAATCCAGGGGGGCTGAATCTGGCTCCATGGGCTACAGAATTTTCCAACCCCTGCACTACATCATTAAATCCATCCTTTGATTTGCACAATTGCAGTTGCTACTGGATGTGGCCAAGTTTAAATAAAATGAGGAGCAGGTGGAGGCATGGCAACTGCTCTCCCGTGAAGATAACCCCAAGAGTTCTCCCGTTTTTCTCACCCGTAACCGCTAATGGATACATACAAGAATATTTACAATAGCAGACATTTTAAAGGGCATATTAAACTGGATTTCTGTTCCTTGTTTCCATTTTCTTTCTGCTGCCCACGTTGCCTCCAGCTCTGGTTTCTAATTTCTTTCCTCATTAAAAGTCCTGTCAACCTTCCTAAGAATAAAGTTGTTGCTTTAAAAAATACCCATCTCATAAAGGGCCCATAGCCTGCAGGAATAAGATGGATAAGAATGGTTTGTGAAATGCCCCTCCAAACAACAGACGTACGAGAAATAAATCTGAACTTTGATTTCAAATCGCTCAAACAAATCGCCTTCAAACCTGAGATGAACGTCCTCGGAATGTGTTTGCGGCATCCTTCCTGGGGAAACTCTCTACTTTCCTGCAGGTGAGTTTAGAGCGCATCTCCTCCCTTTGTTATGTTTGTGCGCAGGCCATCAGCCGAGATCAGGCCACTCAAACCTGCCCTGCGTCAGCAGGAGACATTAGCAGAGAGGGATGTGGAAGGTCCACCGGCATTACAGATCAGAGCCAGCAGTCGTCATCTGGGGATGCCATACAGAAGTCTCGCTTACGTGCAAGGATGCCGATTTCGCATTGTCACAAATAGACAAAAATGGGAAACAGCCCAGTATTTATTAATGGGGGGAGGGGTTGATGAACTATTTAGGATACACATGCATGCTATGGAATGCTGGTTTGTTGCTAAAAAGAATGTAGTAGATGTGGATGTACAACATGAAAAATATTCATTATGTACTGCTAAATGGAAAAAAAGCAATATCACATGTACATACACATGTATACAGGTATAACTATGCACATATACATATATAGAGAGGTCATATTTAAACAAAACTGTATATATGTTTGTGTATATACATTTAGTGTTCTTTTTCTCTCTGGCATACCCACTCTCTCCAAATATTTTTGTCCATATATAGAAAGTGGGTGCTATGTATAGTAGTTTCCTCTGGGAAGTATATTTAGAAGGCTTGTGTGAGTTGGGAGGGGAATTTTATCTCTCTATTCTATGTACTCTTTTATGTTTGATCTTCTCGGAACTGTTACATTTGTATTCTTAAAGGAAAAGAAAAGAACTAAACCATACCCTAGGAGAAAAAAAAAAAAAACTTTGAAATCCGTTTTAATAACATTCTTTATTGTTTTATAAATTTAAGAGGCTTAGTGTTAAAAAAACAAAAACACATCTTTTTGATAAAAGGTGGTAGTTAAACTCAACAGAAACCAAGTAGGTGAGGGGGGAGGAAGGGAAGGGTAAATTTACACCTAACTGGCACGATGCACGCTACCTTGGTGGTAGGCACTCTTACAACTTTGACTCAAACTGCACAAGAGCAAATCGCGTCATCAAAATGTGTGTACCCCCGTAATATTCTGAAATAAATAAATAAATAACACAGAAAAAAAGTATATGGAATAAAAAGTCAAGTCCTTGTTTTTCCCAACTTTCTCCAATCGTATTCCGACTCCAGGGGCATGTATCTTGAAGGAAACGCTTTTAATTAAATCAGGAAAGAAATTCCTGGGGAAACACCATCTTCTTGAACCTACAGATAGACTTATTTCTGAGAGGACTTGGCCCTGTTGCACAAGGGGGTTGGGAGTATAGCAATCCCATTCCAGAAAGCCTGGTCAAGAGGATGCTGCATTTTTAGTTATCGCCGAAGACAATAGCACACTTGGCGGAGAGAGTTCTGAGAATATGAGGGAAGGGAGTCACCCAGGGCCTTTGACAGGGAGGAGAACAGTATGCGCCACCGTGAAACACACAGCCAGTCTATCTCATGCCAGGGCTCTACTCGCCATGCTGAGGAAGGTTCCAGCCAAAGACAAGTGATGAGGAATGTGTGATCGGTTTCACACACGGCTAATGCGGAACTGCAGAGCCAACACGAGACAGAACATGAAGCCTTTCAGGAATTTGACTCCCAGCTTGAAACTACGCCAAAAACATGCCTATGACTTCTTGGGAAACACACATTTTCATTTCACATTAAAGTCAAAATTCCCGGGCATGACTTGTGGGCTCCACTTAGCAATTCTCCCTGAGCCAATCTGCCAGTACACAGAGAGGGCTAAGGAATCATGCCCTACCCCAGAAAGAAGTCTAGGGTCCAGGAGACAGGATGAAAAGCCACAAAAACACACATGTGTGCACACACACATACTAGTTCACCACCACATATTTCTTCAATGTTCATTCGTCTCATAAAACTGAAATGAAACAAGTTTGGAGAATACTTTGAAACTGACTTCATTTTCTGAAAGATTTTGCTTCTCAGCCCCTGTCTACGAAGATCTAGAATAACATCCACACTGTTTTAAAAATATCTTCACTTTGCTCATTCTGATTATTTTTTTATTCCAAGGCAATCTTATTCTGAGTCTAAATCTTAGTCCAAACTTAATTTGATCCATGAGTGGACTGTAGCATTTCAACTTGTGTACCAGGCAAAGGTAATACCCACTGTTGGCAGAGTCATGTAACCAGATAAATAACTAAGTAAGAAAACCCACTAGCTCCTCCACAATGTTATTTCCCACTTCTATACTCCCAATTATGTCCAGTTTTCTCTAATTTCTTAATCCTTAGTACAGTGAGATTTGAGAAATTGGTATTATCACAAATGCTATAGTTCTTGATATTATTATATTTACCAGAACTTTTTGGGTGGGGCCTTTAATTAAAACACTGATTCTAACTTGCTTAAGCAAACAAGAAATACATTGATTCGCATAAGTGAAAAAAATGTAAGGATAAGTCTGGATTTCGGCAGAGCTAGATTCAGGGACTTGGGACATAGCCCTGTGGTCTTTCTCTGAGATAGGCTGCATCCTCAGGGAGGTGGAGAAGTGGCCAGCAATTTCAGGCTCAAGTGGTCAGTTTCTAACAGTTTTAACAAGAGTTCTGAGACTGGGTCTCATTGGGTGGATGTGAGTCACACGGGCATCTCTCAGCCGATCGGCATGGCCTGGAGATGGAGGTATGCCCACTGGCCAGGATTGGGCTTCATACCCAATTCCAATTTCATACCCAATTCTAGATAGGAAGACAGCTTTCTGGAAGCATGGAGGAAAAGCAGAAGAGAGGTGGTCTTCCATGAAAAATGCATTGACATGACCAGAGGAAGAGGAGATGGATACCAGATAAATGAGCACAGTTGCTCTGTGCAAAAGTTGCCACCAGGAGCAGGACTGATGTATACTCACCAAAGTCACAACTGAAGCCCTTCATGAAGCCACCACTGGTGTGAACTCCAGTTGTGAATTTCAGAGAAGCACCTGCAGGGCATTCAGAAGATGCTCTAGAGCTGTGCTGTCCAAGATGACAGCTATTCGCCACATGTGACTATTTAAATTTTAAGTAACCAAAATTAGGTAAAATTTAAAATTCAGTTCCTCGGTAGCACTAGCTTGAGTCTGAGTGCTCATTAGTCACATGTGATTAGTGGGAACCATATAAGACATTGACAACACAGAACAATTTTGTCCTTGAAGACAGTTCACCGGAGAGTGCTGTTCTAGAATCTTTTCTCACCCTCCTTCCCCCTAAAAATTTTTAAAAAAAGAAGAAGGACATTTGTCTGGGCTAGGAAAGGCCAACTGACCTTTGAAAGGCCTCACAGGCAACAGAGACTAAGATAATAGTTACAGTGAAATAAACAAATGCTCAAGTAGGAAAAATTACGTTTTTCCTTTGAACATGAAAAGAAATAAATTAGGAAGAAAGAATTCTTTGTTCTCTGTCATAACACGACAAAGAGCTATAGAAAAGCAAAGACGAGAGGAAAACTAAATCAAATGCTAGTTGGACTGAAAGGTTCTTATTTCTTTCTTTCTTTTATTTATTTATTTTTTTGGTCCACATCTAAAATTTTGCAATAATGAGAGAGAACTGTCACAAGACTTCTGACAAGCAGTTCTTGCCACGTGTTATTTCCAGTGGTTGCCAGAATAGAGTTTGGGGTGTGCAAAGTTGAGCTGAGGTATATGCTATGTTTCAAGCCAAATCCAGACTCTTGGCCAACATGACCCTGTGTGTTCTAGCCGGGGTGTCCCTCCAACACCCAGCCTCCCTTTCCCCTCATCATATGTTAGCACCACGGGCTGAACTCAGAGCCTCATGCAAGGTAAAGTGTTCTCAGCTTCAGTGTCGTTATACCTGCTGTTACACTCACTGAGAACATGCTCCCCAAACCCCCTTTCATCCTTTAAGGTCTCTATTTAAACTTTCTGGCACCAGGAAATTTTTTCTGATTCTCCATTCTCCATCATAATATCCTATGTATTTATTCATAATACTTATAATCTCTAATTATTTTGTTTACCCCCCCACACTATATCCAAGTGGAATGTAAGTCCCACGTGGGCAGCAATTGTGTCTGTCTTATTTCCTCTTGTTGCCCTAATGCTGGCAGTTTGCAGGTTGCATGGCTATGCCAAAGGACACTGATTAAATGGATCAATCACCCCCAGGAAGCTCATCACTAGCGATGGGCTTTAGGTCTTTACCCCATCCTGGTCAGTGGTTTTACCAATGACTTAGTCTCTAACAAGAGACACTCAGTAAGCTTTTTGGGGATGAATGAATTGAACGGATAGGCAGAGAGGGACAGTTGGAGGGAGGACTGGGGGTGATGCATCAAGTGGGCCTGCCCTACATGCCCTACCTGCCCTACCTGCCAGGCGCCTGGTGTCGCTCTCATTGAGAAATATAAGTTTTAAAGTAGTTTAGCATTTTCCTCTGGGATGGACCATTTCTAAAATTGCTGGGATTGATCATTTGTGTACAGACAAGACAAAGTGAGGTGAACTTGAGGGCTCTTAAGACCGGCTTAACTCGTACTACAGCTGCCGTCATAAAAATGGACGTGTAGTTAAAATGCTCAAGTAGGAGACTTTTAGGGCGTCCAGAGCTTAGGGTGATGAGGGAACTCCCACCTTTCCCTCCATGATGCAAAGGCTGGGAGGCACAAAAAATGCACAGACATGTCAGGCCACATGATTGATAAGAGTGATTGATAAGATCACTCTTAAGTTAGTTAAGTTGACCAGTTAACCAAGTATAGCTCATCCTCCCTCACACGAACACCCTGCTACCATGGTGGCCACTGCAAAGACACTTGCAGATTCAACTTTGTTCAGACCTCCTTAATACTTGGAACCCTAGGATAGATCCAAACACTCACCACAAGTTCTTGAACAGAACACAGGAGGCAGTCCAATATGCAAATGAATGCATTTTAGAAGATCTTTTAAAAATTGTGATAAAAGACCATTTGCTATTCCCATGCATTTCAGTGTAGATATATTTAAACATTTAATGTCTGTCTGGAATCTGCCAGGTGCTTTTGGAATGACAAAGGATGCTATCAGGCTAAAAGGGGCAGATTTTCTAATGAAAATGCAGATTCTAAGACAGACCTGATATTAAAACTTTGACAGGAGGTAGAACACAGAAGGAAAGACATAATCAGTGGGACAGGAAGCAGTCATTAATGAAGAATGGTCAATCATAGGTTAGTAAGAAATTACCCCAAGCTAAGCTCATTTTCTGCGTTGCTATAACCCAAGTCAACCAGGCGGGAACAGAGGACAGAGGATAAGAAAAACATATGGGCTCAAGGCAGATACGGTTTGGGGGTTGAAGGACTGTGCCCCAAAATACTGACTGATCTCCATCAGGAAGGTAGTCGGTAGTGATGAGCTATAGGTCTCTACTGCTGATCCCATCCTGGTAAATGGCTTTACCCATAACTCCACTGCTCGCTAACAAGACGCAATCGTGATAAACCATGCATTGATTGATTCATTTCTTCAACTAATAATTATTGAGCATTCTCCATGCGATAAACATTGAGCAGAGGGCCTTAGGTTAACACAGATAAATAAGACAGTTTCTGCCCTAAAATAGCTCTGTTTAGGGGCAGAGGAGGCAGTGGGCTGGCGTTTAAATAAGCTCTCATAATACAGTCCTGGTGTACCGCAGGGCCTCAATGAATTCCTGCCGGACGAACGTGGCGTCCTCCATCTCACGTCTTTCTATTTCCACACCTGTGTGCACCGAGGACTTTTCTGTGATCTCTTCCTACACCTTCATTTGGGGAACCCCTACTTGTCCTTCATGTTTGCGCTTAGATGCCATCTTTTTCAGAAATTCTTCCTGGACCCACGCACTCCCACCCCAGGCAAGGAGGTATGTACTTCTCTATGTTCTCACTGCACCCACGACTCTACTAACATCAGAGTTTTTATTTTGCATCTGCCTGTTTGTTTGCCCATCTCCCCGACTAGTCCATATACCCACTGGGGCCCGGGCTCTGCCTTACTCACTTTTGAATCTCTAGAACTCAACCGACTTTGTGGCATATCACGGGTGCCCAAGACATACCATCTAATATCAAGTTTCATGGAGTGCTGGCACCAAAACTAGATCTGGACGAAATGACTTTTGCGGTCATTTTCCACCTCTAAGATTTTTGAAGGGGGATTAAATATGGTAGCCCAGGGTTTCAGCTCGCAAACAAAGTGATTGTCAGAATACAGCTTGTGAAGAGGCCATCCCGGCGAGCCACAAACTAAGAAAAAAAACCCAAACTTTTCTTCTATTCTTATAGGGAAGTGACTTGTAATTCCACTGTCTGCGGTGTTAGGTTCCATTAAGTTCTACTTATCAATATTAATATTTAGCTTCCAAGTGCATTAGCAAGGCTTGCTAAAAATTTTATGCAAAATCTAACACTGGCATATTTTTTTTGTTGTTTTTGTTTGTTTGTTTGTTTTTGAGACAGAGTCTCGCTTTGTTGCCCAGGCTAGAGTGAGTGCCGTGGCATCAGCCTAGCTCACAGCAACCTCAAACTCCTGGGCTCAAGTAATCCTTCTGCCTCAGCTTCCCGAGTAGCTGGGACTACAGGCATGCACCACCATGCCCGGCTAATTTTTTCTATATATATTAGTTGGCCAATTAATTTCTTTCTATCTATAGTAGAGACGAGGTCTCACTCTTGTTCATCCTGGTTTCGAACTCCTGACTTCAAGCAATCTGCCCGCCTTGGCCTCCCAGAGTGCTAGGATTACAGGCGTGAGCCACCACGCCCGGCCAGCACTGGCATATTATTATTAGTTTACTGAAGACTGAAGGTCAGTATTTCTACCATAAGTCTGGATTCCACACAATATTACAAGTATAACCCATCACTGTGTATGTATTGGGTTCTTTTTCATTTGTTCTTTTAGTATTGTATTATTTTATCTAATTCTAATTATAACCCTATGCGATTTTTATTTATTGATACATACATTTTACAAAGGAGAAGGCAGAGATAGCAAAAAACTCACATTTCCAAGGTAACTCAGCTAGCAGGAGATAAAGCCGGATTTGGACATCAAGAGTGCACTATGTATTTCATCTCAGTATTTGCAGGGTTATCGAGCTTGAGGGGAAGGTGGGATGGCTGGTGTACGTGGGCCGTATTTGAACAAAAAGTAGTCACAGATGAAGGATCCTCAGTCCAGAGGCAGAAGTGAGTTGGGATGGGAGTGGTGAAGAAGGTAATTACTTGTAATGAGAGATGTTTGGTGTGAGAGAGAACGAGTGAGAGAGAAACCAGTACCTTAAGTATATGTTTGAAAACTAAACACAGTTTAGCACAATAGATGCAAGTACTAAAGCTAAGCCTGTTATAGAATATTGTCCTAAACATGTATAAGCAATCTTTTCAGACAAAAGGCTTTAGCCAAATATGCAAGAGTCAGTTCTAGGAATCACTTAGCTCTTGGGACTGATTAAATTGATTACTTTTCCCCCAATTACCTGAGCTTCAGATTTATTGCTCATTTGCCTCCTTTACTTCTAAAATAGAGATCTACATTTACAATTTGATCAAAGCCATCAGGATGAATATTTTTAAGGCATTGCCAGCTGTGGTTGTGCTGATTTTTAGTGACAGCCCCGACCTAATCAATAGATAATGCCATTCAAAAATGTGAAGCTATAAATGTTAAAAGTTCTGTTTGGTGTTTTTTTATTAATTGGAAAAAGGGCTCAGTCAACTTTTAGGAAATTTTAGGCAGAGAGCTAGGGACACCTTTCATTAAAGTCACTTGGTGGGTGGCATGACCCGAGGCAGCTCTGCTCCCGGGCCCCCACCTTGTTGTCACTGGCTCCAGTTGGAATGTCTGACCGGCTTGCATGTGAAATAAGTGACTATGGTCATCTCTGAGTCTTGCACCAAGGCTGTGACTTGTTCTAATCACCCCTCCCACAATTATTTGTATAATCTAAACACAAACCTTGCAGAGAAAGAAAGAAATTGGATCTCTAGAGGCCAGCACATGCTTTCTGTTTTGGGGGGTGTCTTTTTGCCCAAATCAGTCAGTAAGATGCTGGTCCTAGTAGGACAATGTAGAACAGGACTGAAAGCTAAATTGTCCAGAAGACTAACAATTTCTTGTAAAACTATTGGCTCCGTACCTTTCCGCATCCTACCCAGTCTGGGATGACTGCAGTCATCGTTGGTGTTTGAGTATTTTTTAAGAATAGGTGCATTTCCTAGATACCAAAATATCACTGATTAGAATAGCAAGCATCAAAAGATAGAGAATAAGTCAAATTATTCCATTTGCCTTTAAAAAAATGATTGAAACCCTCTTGATTCTGCTCGTACCTTTATATACAGTAGGAAAGTGGGTGCCAAGGCTCTCCTTGAGCCTTTAAAAATAATCGCCTTTTTAAAACATTTACAATTTGCTCTTTGCTTAGACATGATGTGTCCATTACAGAATATTTACAGAATAAAGACTCAACAAGTCAAAGAAAATGATACTTATTTTAGTGCATATGCATATGTTTTTCTTAAGGAAACAGACTTCCACTGTCCTTTTTCCTTATAATGAAATGAAAATAAGATCATGCTGAGTTTGGGCCTCCCTGGGCCATATGCTGTATGCCTTTTCTGGGCCACTTCCACTAGAGCAGTCTGAGTGTGCTTTCAGACTGCACATTCAGAAGCTCCACAAGGCCTGATACAAAATACCTTCTCAAGTCAGATTTGTTAGATGGTGAGTCAATAATAAATCCAGTGTAAATAATAAATTGTTAGATGGTGAGTCAATAATAAATCCAGGATAAATCCAGTGTAGGCTTAGTCCACATGTGATACCACCAACCAATTCCCTATTTTTTTAGGCCAATTTGGGTGATTTTCAGTTTTGTTTGTTTTTTGCTATTATTAACAACCTTGCAATGAACATCCTTGTAGCCAAATCTCTGCACGCATCTCCTTATTATTTCTTCAGTATAATTTCAGTAAATTTAGTGGATGAAAGGCAATGCACTGTTATGTCTATTAAAGGCTATTATCAAAGTTAAAATTTAAGGAAAGCAAGAGAACGTGAAAATAGGTAATGCATCTGAACAAAATCCTGCATGTAACAAAGAGGTCCTGTCATGGAAATACTGAGATTCTTACTCCACCAATGACAACCACTGCCAGGTGGGCAGAAACTGAACACACACACACACACACACACACACACCCACCACGGGACTGACATATGCTGAAATGAAGTCAGGCGAGAATTAATTGGTACCACAGGGATGGGGATACACAACTCCACTGATTCCACTGCATTTCAACTTTCCTTGAGGAATCTAATTGTAATCCCTGTTTCATAACAGAAACCTTAACTAAGAAAGAAGTGACGTCCTATTCTGACAACATGACCCAGCTCATCACTGTCTACTGAGATTTGAGTTAAACATCTATTTTCTAGTCAAAATAAAGCAAAGGGTCTTCCTTGTTCTAAACTCTCTTCCTTCCCTCCCTAAGGACATATCACCTTCCAGTCCATAGATTTTATTAGGAAAATGTGACTTCTCTCATTAAGGTAAAACACATTTTCCAGAACTTAAATAATTTCTCTTGATTCTAACATGATGGTCCTCTGTGCCCCTGCCACATGTTCTCAGGTGACTGGCATCAGGCTCCCTGGCAATCAATATAAGCATTTAATGTAACATTTCCTTCCTTTTCAGTTAAAAATTCCTAAATTGATGGTGTAATTTGCCACTGATCCATTTTTTGGATCAAGGAAGTATAGTTGCTTGGTACAGTTCTGGGATATTTTGGAGTATGGTTACACTCTGTTTTGAATGATATTTAAATTACTCTAATGTGTGCGAGGCTGGACTCTCACATCAATTAATCAGTGCCAAGGCTCTGTCTAACATTTTGCTACAAACTGGGTTCAATTGTAATTTGTCAACTCTAGCACCCGTTGCTATGACAAATAGCTTCGGTCTGGTTAATCTTTTGAACATAATAGCATTCTGCTACTTTGATAAATCTATTATGTCGTGGTTTACATATGCTTTGGGGAACATTTTTATTGGGACATTTTACACTAAATTATCTCTAGTTTACACTAACAAAGAAAGTGGAAGGCTTTGATGTTAACAGTAGCTTCCTAACATCTCAAAAATGCCAAGTTATCTTAGATCTGAAGACTCACAAGAAGTTGTTAAGAAGACATGCTCTAAAGTCCAAGCGCACGGTTTCAAAATCATGGGTCCACATTTACTTACTTGGACCATTTAACTTAATTTTCTAAGCCCTGATTTCTCTCATTGGAATAATGAAGACAGCAGTTTGAACCAACTTCTTAAAGGTGTGATGGTTTAGTGTAATACAGCAGTGTCTGGCAAATTAAAAAGAACCAATAAGTCCTGGATATTGTTATAATTACTTTTTTAACTTTTTTATTAATATATAATAATTGTACATATTTATGGAGTGCATGTGATATTTTGATGCATGCCTTCAATGTGTAAGGATCAAATCATGGCAATTAGGGTATCTATAACCTCAAACATTTATCATTTCTTTGTGTTAGGAACATTTTAAATCTTCTAGCTATTTTGAAATAGACAATGAATTCTTAACCATAGTCACCGTACTGTGCTATTGAACACTAAATCTTACCTTTTCCATCTAAATGTATTTTAGCACCTATTAACCAATCTCCCTTTCTCCCCTTCCTGTCCTTCAAAAACAACCACCCTATTCTCTACCTCCAACTTTTTTTTTTAGCTCCCATGTATACGAGTGAGAACATGCAATATTTGTTTTTCTGTGCTTGGCTTATTGCACTTAACGTAACATCCTCAAATCCTACCCATGTTGCTGCATATGACAGGATTTCATTCTTTCTTATGGCTGAATAGTATTCAATTACGTATAGACACCACATTTTCTTTCTTCATTGATGGACACTTAGGTTGATTCCATATCTTGGCTATTATGAATAGTGCTGTAATAAACATGGGGGTGCAGATATCACTTTGGTATACTGATTTCTTTTCCTTTAGATAAATACCCAGCAGCAGGATTGCTGGATCCTATGGTAGTTCTAGTTTTAGTTGTTTTGAGAAACCTCTATACTGTTTTCCATTATGGCTGTAGTAATTTACATTCCTACCAACAGCAATTAAGAGTTCCATTTTCACCACATCCTTGCCAACATTCATTTTTTGTCTTTTTGGAAAGTGCCATTCTAACTGGGGTGAAATGATATCTCATTGTGGGTTTGATTTGCATTTCACTGATAAGTGATGTGGATCATTTTGTCTGTTGGCCATACATATGTCTTCTTTTGAGAAACATCTACTCATATCCTTTACCCACTTGTTAATAGGATTATTTCACTTTTTTTGTTGTTGTTGTTGTTGAGTCGTTTGAGTTCCTTGCATATTCTGGATATTAGTCTCTTGTTGGATGAATAGTTTACAAGTATTTTCTCCCATTCTACAGATTGTTTCTTCACTCTGTTGATTGTTTCCTTTACGATGCAGAAGATTTTTAATTTAATATAATGCCCATTTTCTATTTTTGTTTGTTTCTTATGCTTTTTTAAGTCTTAGCCATAATATCTTTGCCTAGACCAATGTTCTAAAGTGTTTTCCCTATGTTTTCTTTTAGTAATTTTATAGTTCTGGATTTAAGTATTTAACCTACTCTGAGTTGATCTTTGTATATGGTGAGAGACAGGGGTCTAGTTTCATTCTTCTGTATATAAACATGCAATTTTCCCAGTACCATTTATTGAAGAGGGTGTCCTTTGCCCAGTGTATGTAATTATTAAATAAAGTCTCTTGTATGTAAATGTTAACACAGTACATTTGTCACAGTTGTGGGGAGAGTTTAGATTTTTAAAGGTTTCTGCTGTGAATGCCAAAATAAATAAAACCCGGGAAAAGACGTTTCCTGCCAATGGAGGCGGCCAGTTCCCAGGTGGCCACTCCCTCGAAGGCACCTCATTGTGCATTGTCATCCAAAGGAGGCTGATGTGATTGCAGAAGTGGGTACTTATTGACCTCAGCTAACAATTTGAAACTGGCTATAAATTGTCCCTTTCGGTCTTAACACACAGGATGTTTCTACATGGGGAAAGTGCATCGACTGCAGTTTTCAGCAATATATTCTCGAAAAGTCAATTTCACCTTTTGGCAGCTCTGAAAGAATCCAGATTACTTTAAGTATAATAGCTCTGAATAAGGGCAATAGTTAAAAGAAGGGTAGGAAAAAAAAAAGGCAGCCTGAAGTACAAGGGTTGACAAGTAGTTGTTTTTAATAATGGGAAAGTGATACTACAAGAAAAAGAATTCTCTAGTATTATATTTATAGCAAAGTGATTAAAAGTTGTTTGTATCAAAGTTCTGACTTCTTACAGTAAAAAGAAACGCCACAGCACTCCATGATAAAAAATTGAAACAACACAATGCCCTGCTGACTTAGAGATAAATGAAACATCAAAACTATGGTAAATATTTAAGGTGTTCTGACAGGTTATCTTGGCATTAAAACATTTCATTTCCTGACTCTTTCCCCTCTCCTTCTCTCTCTCTCTCTCTCTCTTTCCCAAAGCATCCCCATATATAAATGCATGTTCCCTAAAAATTCAATAACACACCACCAATGCCAAAAGGTAGTTGAGGCCAATTAGTAGAGAGAAATTTTATGTGGGAATTAATGCTGAGGAGGGAACAGTGAAGACACACACAGAGTGCTCTAATTTCCATCACAAAAAAAGAAGAGCTGGAATTGTAAATAAACTATCAGGAAAACACTTCATACACTGAGTCTTCAACTATAGGTTTTGAAATATAATTCCCAAGATGACTTTGCTTTTACAAATAAATTTAACTCCAATTTAGGTGAACTTTTTTTCAGGGAGATAATTATATCCAACGCCATTTATGCAGTTTGGATTGAGGATATTGAGTTAGGGGAGAATCAGCAATGCATTTCTGGAAATCGATCTGAATAAACTAGGCGAACATTCTGATCTGAAACCCAGAGCAGCGAGACCCTGGCATAGCTGTAGCTCCCTGGGTGCTGAATTTTGCAATCAATTTCTATTCAAAAGAAAACACTGTCATAATAAGGAGTGAAATGATGTGTCTTTGCACTTCTCAGCAGAGTTAGGCGAAACTGTAAGTTATTCTGAAGGGTGGTATACATATTGTATAAACTACCCGACAATCGTGGGATACCCGAGATAACCCAGTCAAAAGCAGCAAAAATCAACACCCAGCTCCAAAAGGAGCTATTCTCTTCTCCTTCAGTAATTAAGCATTCAAACCAGTAAACAGCTTGGTTGGAATGATTTTATGACAAATGACCAGAAGCATATCAACCATAAAGCTCGGCTCGGCAAAGATCCCTCAAGCCCAGGAAACTCAATCAATGTAGAGCAGCCAGCAGCCTGCAAAGGCAGCTTTCTCTCACTCTGAGTCCCATAAATCCGAGGAGGCCAGGACTGCTCCACTAACTCTGACACAGGAAACAAGTGAGGAGAAGGGCGGGCAGGCTCAGGGTAGGCAGAGGAAAAAGGAAAGAAGATAAGACATGCATTTGTCTTTCTCCCTTTTGGTGTGCCACTGCTTCTGCTTAAAAGAGTTGATGGAGAGACCAAATTGCACTGTTCCTATTAAGACTAATAAAACAAATACTCAAAGAGAAGAAGCAAACAGGCAACGAGACAGGAAATAGGAGACAGACGGGTGACACCGGGTTATGGCAAGATAATCCTCTGAGAATATGGTCCCTAAAGCATCCCTGAATAAAAGAATGGATGGTAAATGCAAACACACAATGCTTACCTCGGTCTATGAGCTGTCAATGTGATTGTCAACTTCTGCTCTATAGTTTTTCCAACATTCTATTATGCAGGTTTTCAGACATACAGCAAAGCTGCAATAGCTTTACAGCAAACATCTATATACCTACAATTTACATTCTACTAGTAGCATTTTACTATCCTTGCTTTATTCCAGATCTTTCCATCTGTTCCTCTCTCTATCCATGCATCAACCCATCTCAGTTTTGTGCATTTCAAAGTACATTTCAGACCTCACTAAAAGACCTCCTCCATACTTCAACGTGCATGACATTAACTCAAATTTAGTATGTGTAATTTTGACGCCACTTCTTTGTAACACCACTATAGGACCATTATGAAATTGCTAATGTGAGTTTTGAAATTTTCACAGATTTCCATAAAGAATACCCATTGAATTAAAATGTGCATTTTCCTTTTTCCAAAGCTACCAAACGAAACTGTTATTTATCCATAGCTTATAAACACACTGCCAGTAAGGAGATAAAGATTCTCTGGAAGAACAGAGAAACTGAAATACGTGATTCTATAAAATAGGGAGCAGAGAGGCTGGTGCAAATGTAGAATCCCACTGCCAAAAAAGAGAGAGAGAGTAGGAATAAAATTTGATGTTTTCATTCCCAGCATGAAAGCATGAAAATCTGGAAAATAATCAGGAAAAAAAATTAAGTGAAGAGGAGAAGGAAAGTCTGAAATCAAGTTAGATGTTGCAAAAAACTGATACACACAGAGGTGGGTGGGTGGGTGTGTGTGTGTGTGCGTGTGTGTGTTGCAGTTGTTACTGGTATTCCAGGGCAGGGCAATGGAAGAATATCATGGCAAGATGCCACAGAAAAAGCCTAAAGAAGTCACGGAGTTCACTTGAGAGTCCCAGTCCACTCCTCAGGCATGTGTCATTCACTTTCAGACATGAACAAACACGGACATTGAAACAACAGCAAGGTCCAGCTACAAGTTGGAAAACGTGGCCATCCCTTCTTTTGTGGCCGATTTATTGGTTCATCCTTCCTACTTTTCTCATATGGATGTAGCATATTAATTAGACTGAGATCATTCCATTTCATCCAATAATGTCAACGTTATTGGAGGCTTGGAGTGCATCCAAATTTCATTTCAATCTATCACTTCAATGTTATAAATGACAAATCAATATTTTTAATACTTTTCCATCTTAATGTCTTCTGATGGAACGGAGCCAGCACAGCCTACAAGAAATATGCAGATTGCTCAGGCTACCTTTTGAACATAATGGAATGCAAAGCACTCATTTGATGGTACAAGCAGGCGGTGGGTCACCCAAGTAGATGGACACTCAGCGGGGCTTGGAGAAATTAACACCTTTCTGAAGTTGAAAACAGTGGTAACTTGCTACTGAGTCACCTATTCCAACTGGGATCCTATTAAAGTGCTTGATTTGAGGGCAAGGACATAAAAATCTCAATTAAAAATATTGTTTGTTAGAGCCTGGACTCACGCTGGCATCCATGGAAAATTCATAAAAACCAGCAGCGCAACTCCATCTAAAATTCAATTATGTAAGTCCAAGTCTGTAGCTGGTCGGAGACAGCTTTGTTATGAAAATAATAACAAGTGGGTTACAATAATCACCCATTCTTCGTAAGACCACGGGGGCAGTAAGCGATGCAGGTTCTACGCCCAGAATTGCTGCTTCTGGCTTCATCAAGTTATACATTTTAAGTAGCAAGCTGATGATAACCAATGGACTAAAAAAAATAAATAAATAAGTAAATAAAGCCAATTATTATTGGCTTTCTTTGACATGTCATGCAGTCTGAGACACGTAAAGTTCCAAACTCCCCAATCTGACGTACGGAAGAAGTACTATGTGTTCTGACTTAGTTGTTTTTTATCCAACTAGTGGCTCCACGACCATTTCACTTACAAATGAGGCAAACAGTTGCTGTGGATGGAATCAGACGTAGAAAATCAGGGTGTTCCATCATTGGTGCAGAAATGCTCCAAGAATATGGCCCACCTTCCTTCAGGGAACTTCCTAGCACGTTCCTCTTCGGCTAGCAAATTTCCTAAATACATCCCCAGCCCATCCACATCTCTTTTAGAGGACACTGTTATTTCTCTCCTGATACCACCGCATCACCCCTTCCCTTAGCCACCTATTCCCCACCCACTCTACAGTCAACAAAAGTGACCATCTGATAATATACGACAGAGCCCGATACCCTCCTACTTAAAAACTCTTCATTATTCCCCACTGTATTTTGAATAAAATGTACATTCACCTTCAAAAGCCCTAGAGGAGAGGGTCCAACCTTTATCTTTCTATTCGAGCCCATCTCCTGCCCCTCCACCGCCTTAACTGCTAAGCTTGACCACCCGGGTCTCCTCTCGGTTCTGCCCCACACTGAGGCCTTGGCACATCCTGTCTCTGTTCCTAAAATGTTCCTTCTCCTAGTCGGCCAGCTGGCACCTTCATGTCACTCCGGTCTCTGCTCAAATGTGGCTCTTCTCAAAGAGCCCTTGCCTGGCCCGCTGGGAAACAGCAGCGTACCTTCCGCCACCATTCACCACGCCAGTCCCCTGGTGTCTCCATGACACACAACTCATCTGTTACTATTTGATGGTTCATGCTTTTCCCGTTTCCACCACTTCAACAATCAGTCGATGAAGGCAGGGTTATACCTCTCACCATCTCCAGTGCGGATCGTAAGCCCTCGACAATACCGAAAAATGACGAATGAATGAATGAATGAATGCATGCACCAGTCCCGGCATCACTGCAAATGTCACTCTTTCTTGGCTCTAAATGTTTCTGTTTTCAATACCCCTTATAGTGATGGACAAAGAACATTCCTCCATCTCTGATAAACTGCCGGTAACAGCACACAAGAAACATATGTCAAGAAACATTAAATTTGAATAAAAAACAGAGTGTTTTAGCAGTCTGGAAACATAAATTACTCCTAAGCCAGCCCAGTTTCAGCTCCTGCTGCTATTTTAAGCCTGGCTGCAATTAAATGCCTAAATGCCATAATAACGCATCCATCACCAAGCTCCTCTCTCTGACCCATTATTAAAGCCAAGAAGTGCTGTGAGGCTATGAGAATTACTCGATACAAATGACTTAACAGGTATTGATAGATTTACCTTTAACAAATGCCCTCTGGCAGAGCCCAGGATTCAATAGGTTTTGTTATTTCTTTTTCCTTTTTCCTGGATCCCATTTTGCTGTAGCCAGCACACCACTAAATGCAAATACAACAGCTGCAGTTCTGACAGTAACAGAAAGATCATAACCCTACACACCTCAAGTGAAATCTTAATGTTAGCCCCTGGGTGATAGCTGCATCAATTTCAAAGATGTCCTTCCAACCCAAGACTGTTAGAGAGAAAAATTCATAAAACTCCGAGAACACTTTCTTTTCATTTGTGTGCCTACGAGCTTCCAGCACCCTGAGACAGTTAGCTTGGCCCTTTTTATATTCTGAGGACGGAGAGAAAGAGAAGTCTTTCAGAAATTGTGTTTCCTGCTGACTGTTATTCCAAGGGAGACAGAAAGCGAGGGGAAATAAAAACATTTTACATTGCATTCTTCAGTGATTTTAATCATAAGGCTGCTCTGTTGACACGAAAAGAACTTTCCAAGTCGCTGTTATTCTTGAGCTAAGAATTTGTGCGCTGCAATTCTTTGGGCTTCTCATTCACGGAGGGTCACTTAGATTTGTTACCCCTGATATGCTGATTGGGAAAGAGAGCTCATGAGATAAAGGACACATATGGGGTCAATAAACTATGCAGTGAATGGAAAGAGAAGCAGCTTTGAAATCAGTTTGGCTGCCTGCTGCATATGTGGCTCAGGGGCAGCTTATTCAAACTTCCCTAAACCTCAGTGTTCTCATCTGTAAGCTGGGGACAATATATTCCTCCGTCCCAGGGTGTTTGTGAGTATAAAGCACCTAAGAAACAGTAACAAGAACTAGGGTAGATTGTTTCCTTGGAGGAGTAATGGTACTTATTAAAATAATGCAGAACTTATGTACTGGCAGCTCACTCTGAACCAGGCACTGCCTAAAGTGCTTCTTATGTGCTTCTGTTCTTGCATTTAATGGGGTGGATGCAATCACTGAATTACTGTACCAACGAGGAACCCAAATTCAGAAGAGATGGGAAACTTGCCCAAATAATATCTTGCACCAAATACATAGCGGAACAGGATTCAAATCCAGATGTCTGAGACCACAACCTGTTCTCCTGAACACCATCTGGCCTTCCTAGTAGTCGCTCAGTAAATGTTGGCTCCCCATACTTTTCACTCAACTGTGGAAGGGGATGCCGGACTTTTTATGAATACTCAAATTGGCTTCTCCTGTCATATGCTCCCATGAACTTTTATTCTTCCCTTTCGAAAAACATTTTATCTCACTCGTAATTGTTTCCTGAGGTCTGTGTTCTTCCTTAGACAAAGTTCTTGCCAGTCTTGCTTACTGATGAATCCCTATCATCTATCTAATCAAATCTTACTGAATGAAGGATGAAAATAAGATTAGCAATTATAACCTCTGAGAATCCCCACATACACATATGGATGCATATGTGTGTGTACCCTATATGGGAAGGGAGGGAGAGAGAGAAGAGAAGGAGGCTGAGTCTATATATCTCTGGTGTTTATGTATAGCATAGTGCTGAACACATAATGGTGCCCAATTAAATATGCATTTATTGCCTGACTGAGATGCTAGTAAATTATGCCATACATAACGTCAGAAAAAAGTTATCCTACCAAGTCATAATTAAATGCACAAGTTCAGTTAATACAAAAACATATCCGTGAAATGGTACGATAAATAACAGTGTCACTATGGGTGAAAAATCCATCATATCATATGCCTGAGCTCTTGTGTCGTGTGTGTATTTTAAAGGGGGAAGGATTTATTAATAGAAAACACAGCCCAATCCTCATGATGCCGAGTTTGACAGAGTGTTATGTTTTCCACCAGTTTTACAATTGTGAAGCTGTAAGGTATGGATTGCCTATGAAAGTTTTATGTTGGAAAAATGACTTCGGACGGTGAGTAGGGGCTGAGAATAAATCATAATTCAGACATATCTGAGCATGTAGGTTGACAACTCCCAGGAATCTATTTGCAGGAGTCGCTATCCATGAAGTCAACGATGCCCAGAAGATGTATGTCTACTTGTGCAAAAGAGGTAGCAATCAGAGGGACATAGTAGGGGTAGTATAGCACAGCAACAATTATTTTTTTTTTGCAAGAGGCAATAGCTGAGGTTTCGAAAGAAAAAAACCACAGAAGATACTGAAAGTATCACTTCTAAGAGAGGTTCTGTGAGTACTGCATCAACATGCTTATTACATATCCCAAGTGACAAGGTGCAAACCGTAAGGTCATTTAACATTCTGCCCAATCAGCACAGTATACAGACCTGCTCTGGTAGCTCGAGGCATTCTGACGAGGTCTCATAGAGCATCGGTGGGCTGATGAATAGCTCAGAAACCTGTGGGTAGGGGATGCCAGCAGAGTAGTAGGGCTCCATAGGAAGAGAGAAGATTTGAGTTTGGACTCAAGTGAGACATCTGCTTGAGTCTCCCAAAATACTTTGGGAAGACGGCTGGGAGATGGAGTTCCCACGAGCTGTGTTTAATAAAACCTGGCCATAACAGACTGGGGATTGCTAGTGACATCTGGATTATAGTTACTAGATTTTTGTCCCCTATGTACACTTTCGGTTAGTTTGATAATGGTAAAGGATTCATAAGACAAAGTCACCACTTTCTTGATCACTGTCGCTATTAAGTCTCGAAATCACACAGTATTACTCTCCTTAAGAAGTGTTTTCTTCTTTTCAAAGATGTTCTGGACACTCTAGGTCATTTCCATTTCCATATGAATCTTAGATCAACTAGGGGAGACCAGAATGAGTCTTTCCACCTATGCACATGATATCGGCTATGCCGATATGTGTTCACCTATTTAGGCCCCCTTCGATTTCAGCTGTTTGGTAGCTTGTAGGGTATAGGACTTGCATATCTTCTGTCAGATCGACCCCTCTTAGTATGTCACTTTGTAAAATGCTATTGCACATGATATTTTATTCTTTCCAATTTTTGTAACTAATATATAGAAGTATAATTGAGTTATGTGTGTTGATACTGAGCCCCATAATCTGATACACTCACTTCTGAGTTCTAGTAGGTGTTTTTGTAGACAGCATCAAATTTTACGCATAAATGATCATGCTGTCTGAATACAGGTTATTTTATTTCTTCTTTTCCAAACTAGATGCAATTTTATCTCTTTTTTCTTGCTTCTCAGCACTGCCTACAACCTCTAGGACAATGTGAAATGAAAGGGGTGGAAGCAGGCATCCTTGCCGTGTTCCTGACGTCAGAAGAGAACACCAGTGTTTTCTTAAGCATGATGTCAGCCAAACATTTTTCACTTTTTTCATAAATGCCCTTTATCGTATTAAGGAACTTACTGCTAAGTGTTTTTTGTTTTGTTTTTTATCAGGAATCGATGGTGGATTTGGTCAAATGCCTTTTTGTCATTTATTAAAATGATCATGCGGTTTCACATTTTTTATTTTATTAATATAGTGTATTATACAAACCGATTTTCGAAAGTTAATGCATCTTTGCAATCCTTGAATGAAATCCACTTTTTCTTGGTATAGTATCCTTCTTATATATCAATGAACTTGATTTGCTTAAGTTTGTTTAGAATTTTCACATGGGTATTCATGTGGGATACCAGTCTCTAGGTCTGTTTCTTGGGTTTTATTTTTGTTTTGTTGGTAGTTTATTGGTTATATTTTTTTTTTCTGGTTTTGGTATCAGTGTTATGCTTGCCTCAGAGAATAATTTGGGAAATATCACTTCCTTTTCCATTTTCTAGAACAGTGTATTATAAAATTCATTAAAAAACTCATCTGGACCAAGAATTTTCCTTTTGAGAAGATTTTAAACTCCATGCTTAATTTATCTAAAAGATATCAGGAAATTCAGACCTGTTTCTTACTGAGCTTTCTTAGTTTATGCCTTTCAAAGAATCTATGCATTTCATCCATAAATCTTAAAACTTCAAGGGAGAAGATTGTTCATAATGATATTACCTTATCATTCTTTCAGTATCTGTAGAATCTGTAGTGGTGTCACTGCTTTCATTACTGACATTGGCAATTTGTGTTTTCTCTTCTTCCTAAGTCTGGCAAAAGGTTTATTGATTTTATTGATTTTCTCAATGAACACGCTTTTGGGTTCAGACATTTTTTCCACTTTTGGCCTGTTTTCTATTTTGTTTATTTCCACTCTGATCTTTATTATTTTCTTTCTTCCCCTTAAGAAGTTTAATTTCTCTTTTTCTATTTCCATAGGGTAGAAGATGAAGTAATTGATTTAAGACCTTTTTTCCCTAATATGGGTATTTAATGCTATGAATTTCTCTTTAAGCACTGTTTAGTGATGCCACACAAAATCCGATATGCTGTATCTATTTTTATTCAGATTAATGCTTACTTTGATTTCTCTTTAAAATTCCTCTTTGATCCATGGATTATTTATAAGCATGTTGTTTATTTTCCAACTGTTTGGGGATTTTCCTGCTATATTTCTGTTATTTCTAGTTTGATTCCACTGTGGTCAGATAAATAATCTATAATTTCAATTCTCTTAAATTTACTGATATTTTGTTTTAAATAGTTCAGTCCAGATAGGTCTTCTCTTGGTAATTTTTCCTTATGAATTTGAAAAGAATCTGTATTCTGCTGTTTTGTGGTAGAAAGTTCTATAATTGCTAATTAAGGCAAATTCATTGATAGTATTATTAAAATCTTCTATACATTTTATTTCTCTTTGGCTATTTATTCTATCAGTTATTGAAAGACTAGCATTGAAATCTTTGGGCATTTTCTCCTTGAAATTCCATCTGTTTTTTTTTTGTTTTTGTTTTCTGTGGACATTGGTTTTCATTTCTCTGGGATAAATGCCCAGAAGTGTGACTGTTGGATCATATGCTAAGTGTCTATTTATTTTTTTTAAGAAACTGCCAAACCATTTCCCAGAAGAGCTGTGTCATTTTACATTTCCACCAGCAATGTAGGAGAGATCTACTTCCTCTGCATCCTTGTAAGCATTACGTACTGCAGCTATTTTTAATTTTATCTGTTCTAATATGTGTAATGATATCTCGTTACATTCTTAATTTGCATTTCCCTAATAGCCAGTCATGTTGAACATCTCTTCATGTGCTCATTTGGATCTATGGGTCCTCTTTGGTGAAATATCTCTTCAAGACTTTGGGTTTTTTTCCATTTTCTTACTGGATTTAGTTTAATTCTTGATTTTTTTTTTAAATTGACAGATAAAAATTGTATCCATTTATTATGTACAACATGATGTTTTGAAATATGTATACATTCGTGATTTGTGGAATAGCTAAGTCAAGCCAATTAACATATGCATTACCTCACATATCTTTTTTTTGTAGTGAGAACACTTAAAATCTACTCTCAGGGATTTTCTAGAATATGATACATAATTATTAACTACAGTAAACATGTTGTACAATAGATCTACTGAACTTACTCTTCCTAGCTAATCGAAACTTTGTATCCTTTGGCCAACATCTCCCCAGCCCTTCACCTCTGCTGTCCCTGGTAACCATCTTTTACTTCTTTATATATTTTAGGTATTAGTTTCTTATCAGACATTTGATTTACAAATATTTTCTTACACTTTATAGCTTTTATTTTCAATGAAGTCTAATTTATCATTTTTTTTTCTTTTATAGACTTCTGGTATCATGTCACCAACCTAGATTTTCTCCTATATTATCATCTAAAAATTTTATAGTTTCATATTTTACATTTAATTCATGATCCATTTTAAGTTCATTTTTTATGAAGTGTAGAGTTTAGGTCAAGATTCATCATCATTATTATAATTTTGCCTCTTGGTATCCAATTTTTCCAGAGCCATTTGTTGAAAAGACTCTTTCCTCCATTAATGCTTTTGTACCATTGCCAAAAATCAGTCGGTCATAGTTGTATGGAACCATTTCTGTGTTTGCTCTTCTGTTCCATTGATTTAGATGTGTACACTATGCTTTGCTTTTCCACTCAAATTTTAAAATAATCTTGTCTACATTTGTAAAGAAACAGTCTTGCTGGGATTTTGATAATAATTACATTAAATCTGTACATTAATATGGGGGAACTGATATCTTTACCATGTTGGGTGTTTGAATTCGTGAACGCAGTATGCTTTCCTTTTTATTTTTAGATCTTTGATGTCCTTCATCAGTATTTGCTAGTTTTCAGCATGTAAGTCCTATAGGTGTTTTGTTTGATAGTCAATTAAGTATTTCACCTGTTTGAGTGATTATAAAAGATATTGCATTTGTAAGTTCAGTTTCTACATGCATATTGCAGGAATTTAGAAATATAATTATTTTTTGTAATGGGACTTTGGATCTTGTCACTTTGCTGGGCTAACTTGTTAGGCCACAACGTGTGTGTTTGTGTTGGAAGTTTCTTTGGTGTTTGCTACATAGGCAGTCATGTAATCAATAAATAAGGACAGTTTTATTTCTTAATTTTTATCTGTATGACTTTTACTTCTATTTCTTGTCTTATTGCATTGTTTAGAACTTCCATACTATGTTGAATAACAATGGTTCTTTGTTTCCAATCTTAGGGGAAAAGCATTCAGTTGTACCATTAAGTACAACATTAGCTGTAGGATTTTTGCACGTGTTCTTCATCACTAAGAAAGTTGCCTTCTGTTCTGTTTTCTGAGAGTTCTGGATACATCTCAATTTTCTCAAACATTTTTTTCTGCAACAACTGATATGATCAGGTGATTTTTCTTCTTAAGCCTATTAACATAGTGAATAACATTGATTTTCCAATATTGAACCAGTATTGCACCCCTGTACTATTTCTCAATATGTTGGGGTGTATAACTATTTTTACATATTACTGAATTCTATTTCCAAATATTGTAAGTATTTTAATGTATATATTCATGAGGGATGTTGGTTAGCAGTTTCATTGTTTTCTTTTTTTGGATATTTTTTTTTTTTTTTTGCTGTGTCATTTAATTTTTTTTTTTAATTTCAGAATAATACGAGGGTACAAACAATTTGGTTACATGCATTGCCTTTGTACTGTGCTTCGGTACTGTCTTTGTCTGGTTTTATGATCAGGGTATAACAGCTTCATAAAATAATCGGGATGTGTTCCACCACCTTTTATTTTCTGGAAGGTATTATGTAGAATTGTTGTTAATTGTTTTTTAAACGCCGGTAGAATTCTCCAGTGAAACCATCTGGACCTAGAGATTCCTTTTAGGGGAGTTTTAAAATTATCAACTCAATTTCCTTAATAGTTACAGGGTTATTCAAATTATCTATCACATATTTGGTGAATTGTGGTCATTTGTGACTTTCAAGGAATTGGTTTATTTCATTTAAGTTATCAAATTATGTGTGCAGAGTTGTTCACAGTATTCCCTTTTCATTCTTTTAATGTTTCTACAGGGTCTACACTAATATCCTCTGATTCACTCCTGATATTGGTAATTATTGCCACCTTCTTTTCTTTTTTCTATACCCCTTACTGGAGGTTTGCAATTTTTTTTTCTGTATTTCCAAAGAACCAGCTTTTCCCTATTGTTTTTCTGTTTTCAATTTCATTGACTAACTTTTGCTCCAATCTTTATTATATTTCCTGCCTTTTGCCTACTTAAGGTTTAGTTAGCTCTTCTTTATCTACTGTAAGGAAGTAGGAGCTTATATTACTGATTTTAAAATTCTTCTTTTTTTATTGAAAGAATTGAATGCTACACATTTCCCTCTAAGGATTGCTTTATCTGTGTCACACAGATTTTGATAAGTTGTATGTTTATTTTCATTAAGTTCAATATCTTTGTAAAATTTCTGTTGATACTTCATCTTCAATTTATGGATTACCTAGAAGTTTAGTGTTTGGTTTCCAAATGTTTGGAGAATTTTCTGCTATTTTTATGCCATTAATTTTTAGTTTGACTGCAAGGTAGTCAGAGAACACACTCTGAGATTTCAATATCTTTACACGTATTGAGGTTTATGGCCCAGGACATGGCATAGGTATACTTTCTAGCTATATGTTCCATGAGCTCCTGGAAAAAAAAAAAATTGTGTACTCTGCTGTTTTGGGATGGATTGTTCTATAAATGTGGATTACATCATGTTGGTTGATGGTGGTGAGTTCTTCTCTGTTCTTGGTGATATCCTATTTAGTTATTCTATCAATTGTTGAGAGAGGGATGCTCAGGTTTATAGTTATAATAGTGAATTTGTGTATTTATTTTTTTCAGTTCTGTAAGCTTTTGCTTCACATATGTTATAGCTCTTTTATTTGATACATACACATTTAGGATTCCTACAGATACTCTCTCCTGGGTTCTGACTCTCCTCTCTGGTACTGTGTTGAGAATGACAGGTGTCTTGGTCCCGGACTCTCAGTTCTGCTTCCTCAATGCAGGCAGTACACGAACCTTCACTGGAGTTCTCCTCCTCTCTGCATGGAAACTCCTAAGGCAGTGAGCTGGGCCATCGCAGGGATCGTCTCCCCTGTTCTTACCTGTCAAGGATCATCACTGTCCATCATTGTTTGATGTACAGCGTTTTGCAAAACATTGTTTCGCGTGTTTTGTTCACTGTGTGGTCATTTAAGAGGTTAAATCTGGCCGTTATCATTCCATCTTGGGCAGAAGCAGAAGTCTGACCTATCTTTCTAGAATTATTGAAAAAGAAAAAAAATAACAATGCCCTTCATGTTTTCCCTTTCTATTGTGAAAATGTGTTGTTATACACAGTGGTAATAGTTACAATTTTATTTAGCACTTTTCTCTGGGCCAGGCATTGTGCTAAGGGATGTTCACATTGTTCACTCATTATTTTACTAAAACAAAATGCTTTTTAAAACTTAGGTTTCATGGCCTCTCCTACTTCTAAAAAAAATTGTAGTGCATTTTGTTTGGGAAAAGTCTAAAATGTCCCAAATGAGAGGGGTTGGTTGATTTAAATATAAACAATCTTGATGTGACATTTCTCCTCTTATTAATAAGTGGGTTATTATTTAAATTCCGTATACCATTTGTGTACCTAGACACCCAACCAACCTAAGGCTCTGAGGCATTTTGAAGCAAGAAACCAGCCCATATTGAACCTGATTAACTTTCTTCACTCTTCCTAACTGTATTTCTTCAGTAAGCCCTCACATCAAATCAGCCTCAGGTGAAACAACACATTCGAGAAGTGGAGTTCAGAATTAAAACTGAAGTTTGGCAGGAATGACTTCCAGAAAGTTGACAGGCACCAGGCAGTAGCTATTCTAGCTAGCTGAGCAGGGCAAGGGGTAAAATGGTTGTTCTTCTAACTTCCAAATATCTGAATTCTGTTTCATACTTTGATGTATGTATCTAAGATTTCTTCTTGTCTTTAAATAATAAGTAAGGTCAGGGGCAATAGCAACTAGACTTTTGTAGGAAAAAAATGTGGGGAAATACAAGAATGTTATAATATAATCCATTATCTATTCAAATTATCTTACTATATTCTTTGCATGACCTAGCCAAATATCCCTGAGTCTTGCCAATATTCTTTATAGCTTTGCATCTGTGGTTTCCTCTGTAGTAAACCCCATGAAGGCAGGGACCGTGTGTCTTTTTCACTACTGATTTTTTGGTGCCCACTAAAGTGTCTGACACTTGGCAGGTGCTCATTGGATACGATTTAAATGAGGCTCCCCTTTTTCAGACAGTCTCCAGGTCAGGGTTAAGTGGCAAATGCAGGGCATGGAGGCTGCTACTCCCCAGTGCCTCATCTCCTGCAGACATCACTAATCAACCATGGCACTCCCCATTGCTAAATCTGTACCCAGGCTCAGAATCCATTGTTTCAGACTTCACGTATTTCACGTGCCATCCCCTGTCCCCTCTCCAGTGTATTCACACCTGGAATCCATAGGTATGAGTAAAGTGGGCCACACCTGGACTGAACGCCAACCTGACACACACCACACCTCTCCGTCTCAATGGGTTTTCCATCTTTCCCTGGGGGTCTAGTGGCTAGGATTCGGTGTTTTCCTAAACTGGGTTTCCAAGTTACCGACAGGGAAGGGAACTGTATTTGCTTATGCCCCATTCCGTGGATAAAATAATTTGAAGCGGGCATTGTACAATCTTGGGTAGGTTGGGGAATGTTTGGATAGCCGTGCTGATGTTTTCCCAAATCCCATTCAAGGACAAAAGTTAATCCACCTGAGCAGCCCAACTAGGGAACTAAGCACAATTATTCCAAAAATTAAGGCAAAAAAAAAAAAGAAAATACACCTCATTCTTCAACTATCTGCTTCATCCACTGGGCTCAGGAGGATGGCGAATTACATCACTGATGTTCCAGCTCCAGAATTCCTCCTCTCACATCTGTGCTATCCACAGCAGGGAAGGGACCCGGGTCACCACCCCACCTCTTCTTGTCATACCGCTCGGGGGCCATTGTGGTGGACTCCCGCATTGGGACTTCTCACAGCCAGGCTTTAGTTTTGGGGACAAATGCAAACCCATATGGAGCAAGAAATAGTTAAACAGCAAATAGCACCTGCCACTCAAAGAATAAATGACTAGTGAGTATCTTTTCTCCGACAGGCACTGCATGAAGGGTTATCTACCTATATACCTTTCTATAATTTCCAATCTAAAAAAAAAAAAAAAAAAAAAGCCCTGACTAGCATAGCAGGTACAATTTCCCTAATTGACAACACTGAGTAACCGGGTTCTGAGTTCAAGTAACTCCCTCAATATGACTGCATCGTTGAGAGGATGAGTTTGAGGGGAAATCGGGTGCATTTAACCCCCAAACTCCATATCTTTCCCATTAATTGTTATGCATCTCACAATAAACCACCAGTTTTATTCTTAAAACACATCCCAATAACATTTACCAGCCATCAGAAACTACTGAAAAGTGACTCATCTTTTCATTATTGTACCTGTTTTATGTATCTAGATTTTGTATCTCTCTCTCTCTCTCTCTCTATATATATATATATATATATATATTCCACATATTGTTAAGTGCAGCTTACATTGTCCAAGTTGGATAGGGGTAAAGGAAGGGAGAGAAAGGAGGAGAAAGGAATCGAAGTCTAGCGCTCAATGCAGGCCCTTCCCTTGCAAAGGAGATTTCCGTAGAGACGGAAGAGGAGCTATCACAAAGGAAAGAATACGTGAGTGACGGAGACATGGTCCCGGACAGTTTAGCAGAGTGGCTAATAACACAATCTTCTGAGGGACTTGGACTGAACTCCTACTTGGGCCACTTTCACTTAAGGGGAATTTGAGTAAGTGACTTAACTCCCCCAGGTCCTCATCTGCGACAAGGGGTACCATGACCTTCACCTGCAGGTGTTATCAAGAGGATTGAATGGGATGATCCATGTAAACTGAATGGCTACATAACTGCCAGTGTTCAGTAAATTAGCGCTGTTATGGTCAATGACTAGCGTTGATCTTATGAATTCAAAACGCAGCCCAGAAGATACCCCCTCCTCCTCCCGAACAAAGCAAATACAGCTACACCACCCCCACCCCCACCCCGCACAATGCTTCACAAGGGGCATGCACAGACACTCAAAAGGAGTTGAACAGAGAGTTGAACAGACTCCACACAATTGCCGAGCTGCATGGATGCAGGCTGGGATCCAAAGCGCACGCACACAAGAAAGTCAAAATAAAGCTGCTGAACTCTGCGTGATTCTAGCAGACGCCTGTGTGATTCTGGGAACTTATTACCAGACGAGAACTTCACATTCAGGCGGACTGTGTAGAAGTTCTCTGAAACATCCACGGCAAGAAACATAAGCACGTGTTAAACCCTAAAGATGTGCCAGGGACCGAGCACTGTGCCCTACAGATCCAGCGATAGCCTTTGTCTTCATGGCAACCCTTGGGGATAAGCAAGGATGCTATTCACACTATTTCACAACTGGTACTCAGTGCGGCATATGGGCAACCATCAGAACCGATGCTGATGTCCCGGCTGAACGCCACCTCCGGAGTAAGCTCCTCCCAGCAGCAAGTCGCCAAGATGGGAAGAGAACACAGCTCTGTCAGATGTCAGAGCTCAGGTTTTTAACCACTGTAAGCTACAACCATTATTTATATTTGCTACATGTTCATTATTAAATGGTTCATTACAAAATTATTGACCAGCTTGCCCTAGCAAATTCTCCTGTTGCCCTTATGAAACCCGCAATGAAACCTTTTTCTTTTTTTCTTAATTTTTGGAAAGGCTATAGGACTAAGCGGGTTCAGCTGAGAGACGCTGTTTCTGTTCGGATACACAGGTGTGTGGGCCAGGCATGCACAGCCCTGGACTGGGGAAAGATGATGTATGAGCCTCCCATCACACTGAAGGCCAAACTGCAAAAATGGGAGTTTGCCAGGGCTCTGGCATCTGCAAATAAGCACATGGTTAAAATAACATATATGTTTCTAATAACATATGAGATGAGAGGCTGTTTTGCTCATCATTCACATTTTGATATTTGCATTTGTTTCAACATTGCTTATCTTTACATATTTCTTTTGGGGGGCATCTTTTATGTAGAAATGAGCCTTAGATATTGACATCTCTTATTAATTTTTAAAAACACTGTGCACCTAGTATTTTTAAAATACAATAAAGACACTTGGTCCCCTTTGCAAAAAAACTATAAAAATAGTGTTTACTTTATTCATAAATTAGTACTTTCACCATTTGTCACAAAATATAACACATGGATCAATCAACTTTTAGATACAAATTTGTTTTGAATAGTTTAAGTAATGACTGTCCAAGGTAAAGCAAAAACATAAACAAAAAAAAACTCACTTCATTATTTACTCTTTAAAAATGTAGGTGCACAGCACGCGGGCTGCGCTGAGAGAATGCATTTGTTCTCACGTGGCTTAAATCACACTTATGTGCTTCAGGTAAAAGAGGATGTCAACATGCTATATAAATGCTAAGCAACCACCTTGCTCTTCTCTACAATGCCACTGTCCTTCTGTTAACACAGAGGGTCCCTACCTTGCAGACCTACTATGCACTAATCATAGAAAATTTGCCTATGCAGGATGAAAAGCAGTTGCCTGTCACACTCAATCTGTTTTCTCAGCTAAAACCCTATGCCCACCCTCCTGAAAGAGATATGCAATGAGCCAGGTGAACCCATTTTCCTCAGTAACTTCCCCAACGCAGATGCAGTGCAGGTGAAGGGGCCAAGGAGGTCGCCTGTCTCAGGGCAGCTCATCCCTAGGGAAAGATGCTGAGTCAGTCAGAGGTCCGCTCTCTCCTGAGCATTTGAACCGGAGCCCGGGTCTCAGAGACGGTGAATACTGGAGCTGGAAGTTCATCGTGGATTCTTGGCCAAAGTTGGCACCAGTGTATTCCAGCTAAGTACCAGCTGAGGTTACAGAGAAACAGAAACTATGAGTAAGCAGGGGAAGCCAGTCTGTGGAGAGAAAAGGGGATCAGATGTATAGAAAGCAGAGACCAGAGACCACATAGAGGAGTCAGAAGTAAAGAGTGCAAAAGAAGAGAAGAAAGGAGAAAAAGGGATAGACATCAAGCCCTAGCTTGAGTTCCTCCAACCTAGTTCCCTAAATTTACCTGGATCCTTAAACAAAAATCCCTTTTGACTCAAACTAGTTTTCCGTAGGCTCAGCTAATCTCATACATTACGCCTATAGCCCCAATTTTAACTGGCTGTGCGAGAAAACACAGGAACACACCAGATATTTTATGCATGTGGGTTCCCCTAGAAGCAAAGAACGAAGCATTTGAGAACAAGTTGTTTATTTCAGTGTGTAGAGAACACCCGTAGGGGAGGGAGACACTGGCACAGGGAAGAAAACACATCCTTTCATAAAGGGTGCACTAAGAAGCCAGCCACACAATGGGTTTAATTATAGGGGAAATGTGTAAGACACAAGCCACAGCATTATCCTTCCCAAGGGGTGAGGGAGCCGGGGTATTTACACTCCAGCTTTCAAGAGTCACTGCTTGAGGGCTGCTCCCTGGAGTGTTGATTTCCCCACGATTCTGGTCTCCTCTATGCATGGGCAAAGCAACTTCTCATAATCCTGAGCCATGCTCTCAGGCACAGAGATACACACACTGGCAGCCAGAAATCTGCAGGGGAACAGAAAGATGGAAGCCCCGAGTGGAGAAGGGGGAGAGAGGGCGGCAGCTTTCTATAAGAGACGAGATGCAGGGCCATTTGCCTCTGTGTCTAAGGTATAGTTACGCACTAGACAGCAACAATCCACCATGATGAATGGTCAGTATCTGCCTGTGCTGGCGGGGGTGTTTCCACATCCTGACCCATCCTACCATCTGCCATTCGACCTGAGCGTTTGAACCTCCAGGAACTGACCTTTGTTTCTTCCCTGCACACTCGCCCCCTTCAATAATTCTAGCCATCCTCCCCCTTCAGTGTTCATCTTCCAATTCAGGCTTCCCAAGGGAAGGATATAACCAGTTTCTCAAAGATAAAGGATATTCCCAGAACAGGAATCTAAATAGAGTCTGGCTTCTGATCTGGGTTGCAAGATGCAACCTCTCTTTCCTGATCTGTAACGTAAATGATTCCAACAAGGCTGGTGGTTCTTAAATGCTGGGTCTTGGATCATTATTGAGCTGGCTGGGGAGCAGGTCAAAGACGGAAACCCCCAGACCCCATACCTGGGAATTCCGATTCAAGAAGGTAGGATAGGGTCTGAGCAAGTTTAATAAAGTTCACTTGTGGCTCTGCTTCTCAGCCAAATAGGAGAAACTCCCAATTAACCTCTAAGCTGTCTTCTAACTCTAGAATACATAATCCACTAAATAACCAATTTGGTCTAGTTGTACCTAATAATGTCCTTGGAAATGGTTTGGGGGTCCAGGCCAGTGACATTTCACATAAGAGTTCTCACTTAATCAGGATGGAAGATTTGCCACAAAATAATCATTCTGCTCATTAACCAATGACATCATTGTCATCCCTGAATGCAACCCCTTTATTATGACTGTAGATAGATAGATGGATGGATGGATGGATGGATGGATGGATGGATGGATATGAGATATAGAGATTCTGCAAACCTACTCCTTACTATATAATGTATTTTGTGTTCTAAAATGAGCAAAAGTAAGATACAGGGGATTTTTACCATCTATGACTACCCTTATCCTTAGAGATCCTTACACTGGTGAACAATTCTACTATCTCCCTTTATACATCATTTTTTTTTTCAGGCTTCATTCCCTTGCCCCCTCCTCCTCTCTGGATGACTAAAGAGTTACAATTATTTTAGACTTCTGTTAGGGAAGCAAATGCTTAAGATAAAGGAAGCAGGAATTGCAGAAATGTCTTTTTAACAGGCAGCTCAGGGATATCTAAAAAACGTCAATATTATCTCCATGATTATTTCCAAGCCCTCCAAATTATTTCCTGGAGGAAAATGCTCAACACAGAGGCGTCTGTCAACATCAGCATCTGAATTTTTGATAAGTCTCTTCTCAAAACCAGGCATTCCGTCCAAATTTTAGGAAGACCCATCACAGGCTAGTCTCTTTGCTAAACGGCTTTCTTCCAAACTGCATCTTCCCCACAATACTTCTGCACTTGTTATGAGAAGCACTTAGCCAACTCAGAGCTAGAAAAAACTTCGTCCTAAGTTAACACAGAGCATGACTTTAAACCCAACTCCCAAGTAAGGTAGAATTCCACTTTCACATAACACCCTACCTTCCAACAAGCAAATACAAGAGCATATATTAAGGTTTATAAGTCTCAAATTAGAATAGAATGGGGTAAGCTCTATAGATAGCCAGAAACCCTTTAGAAACCCATTCCCCTCTAGGCTTCTGATAATATTCCTAGAGGCAGAAACATGAGGCTTTACAGGCAGCTATATATAAACATGTTCTTTGGTTCTGCGGTCTAAATTGGCATTTTACACTTTTTAAAGTGGGTTAGTTTGGAGGCTCCTGGAGGACTATCTCGCTCATCTTGTTAGCCGCCAGAACACCTATAAAACTGTACAAGACATATACCCTAAGATATTTGTATCTATATCTATATATACAGGGAGAGAGAAAGTCCATTGTGCATAGATGGCTAAGAACCAAAACGAAAAAGGTCAGCAAAATCATTTACAAAACTAAACTCCTTAGTTTAGTATTTCCATTCCAACGGAAGCTACTCACATCTGAGGCCACTGGGAATATCTGTGAAACAGGATCAAATAGATTATTAATATTTAAAGTTATCCCCATATGATGTGTTGACTGTGTTAAATGGCATGAACACTAGTAAAGTGATGCTACTTCAACTAATTATGTGTAAGGATATGTATGCATACATATACATACACACATATATGTGTTTCCTTAACTATAAATTCATCAGATCTTCTGTCTCCACTGTTTTGAATGGTACGTGATTTAGATTAACTATCTCGATTATGCAGAGAAATTTAGCTTGATGACCTACAAATTACTTTAATGGCTTTGAAACCCAGAAGGTAAGAAGACACTGTGTTTCTTCCATTGAGCATTAAATATAAAATGCCTCTGATTGACTGTCATGAAAACCCAATTTTATTGCTATCTGAATTATTCAGAATCAATACCCAACATTAGCCAGCATAAGGAAGCTCAAATACAAGGCAGCATCAGAGAGCAGCGCTTCCCCGGATTGAGTAATTGTGCTTTGTGTGGGGCATAATGAGCTGTTTGCTGCATGTCACCACCTCAGATGCATCGAGAATTAACAACTTTATCTTCCCTTTATGTTATGTAATAAAAGGGATTACTTCATAGAGATGAACAATTTTCAAGGTTATGGAACATTTGAAGTGCGGTTGGGCTCAAGGAATAGCCTCCTCTGTGAGAAGAAACAGAGGACAGAACGTTGGAATTTTAACTGTTTACACAGGAGAGAAATTTGCTCAAGTTATGTTTTTAGCTATTCCATAAGTAAACTGCAACCTCCTATTTCCCCAAGCTGAAAATTGCTTAAAGGCATAAATACTACACCACGACAGTCTTGCAGAAGTTTCTCTTCACACGATACAGCATCTACAAGAAGCAGCACCGCTTGAAGTAATTTTCCAAAAAAGCATCCTGAAAGGGTATGAGAACAGTCAAAAATAATAATAAACTATCAGACAGTTTCTGGTGCTCGCCATGCGGCTGGCTCTGTGTCAAAATCTCGACCGCATTCTGTCACTGAAATCTCAAAACAGGCCTGTGAGGGGGGAGCCTTCACGATTCCCTCATTTTACAGATGAGGAAGTTAAAACAGATCAAAAGGATTTTCTTCCCTTCATCTCTAAGTGCCTGAGTGGTAGATCTGGGATTCTAAACGGGGCCGTACGACTTCAAAATGAAGTCGGGTAAACACCGCGCCGTAAGTATAATCCCTTAACGTGCCATAGGACAAGGGACAGGGAGACAACGTAAAGTGCCCTGAAAACCGTTGCAGACCACGAATGCCTGTCACAGCAAGAGCTGGATGGGTTCCACTGAACTCCACACGCCACTGCATGGAGGTGCGCAGGCACGTCAACCTATCTCACGTGTTCCAGAGACATCCGTAAGCAGACACGTGCCCCGTTCCTCCCTGAAAGAAGGGGAGGAGGCAGAATACCCCCACCCTAAATTCCCGCTCGAACTTGGTAGAGCAGCAGCGCTCCGCCCAAACACATCCCCCAAGACCTCTTTGTACTGTTCCCTTTCCTTTCATTAAAGTCCTGGCTCAGGCTAATAAATCAGTGTACAATTTGTGTATAATCTAATTTTTTTGCCTGGTGCTTCATTTGCTGTAGGTGGAAGCAAGGGGGTGGAGAAGGACAAAAAAAAAAAAACAAACAAAAAAACAGTAACAACTATATAATGAAGACGAATGTGAACTTACATCTTTTAAGAAAATATCCCTTAGAAAGTTTCTAATATCCTTTTGAAGTGCCCAGAAATGTCCAATCAGCAAGGTGGGTGGGATTGTTGGAATTGCAAGAAAGAGAGTCTGACCTCTTCCTTTTGTGGAATTGTGACTTGTGAGGGTAAAAATACACATATTTGTTTGTGTGTGTGTGTGTGTGTGTATGTTTTTTTCAGTCTAAATACGTGGAAGTCATGATGTGTTTTCACTGCACGTGGTTATTCTCTGGGTCTGCTGCCTCCCAGTCTCTGCGTAGCACACACAGGCTGTGCCATTAGGAGGAGTTAATTGTGTCCTGAAAGTGTCCTTTATTTCTTCCCCAGCCATTTATAGCACAGCCAATAATAATTCCCAAGCCACCCCCAAATCATCCCACAGAGAGAACGTGGTGTTCCTTAAAACTAGCCAGATATATTAGGTGCCCTGGTAGGGAACACAGCAATTACGTAAGTTAATGATATTCAAAGATATAAGTTTAAGGAAGCAGCAGCAGCAGACGAAGGAAAGCAAAGTGCACAGGCAAACTGTGGGGTCCAGTCCGAACACTCAGCAGCAAGCTTAGCCTCAGGGCGTGGACGCCTGTTGGAAATCAGGGTGTTGGCCAAAGAGCTGGAGCATTACCAAGACATGCCTGTGTTCATTACAGGCATCCTTCTCTCTTCTCATTTTGCACAGAGACCTGAATGCCCCCAAGCATTGCACTTTGACTTCGGTTTACCTGGGGACAGTTCCACCTTCACCTGCTCAAGAATGGGATGAGCTGAGACAGATCTTAAGAGAAGTCATGATTTCACCTGCCTTTACAAAGTTGAAAAAAAAAAAATAGGCTTTTTTTTTCTTTTTTTTTTTTTTTGGCAAGTGCAAAATTTGTTTTTGCCCATTTACAGGTAGTAATTTTAAAGGGTATTACTTAAAACCAGAATGAGAATGAAGCTCAAAAATTTCCCTTGCTTGGGTCAGGGGTCGCTGGGGGAGATCAGTCGTGTTCTACAGAAAGTGGGTGACATCTTGCTGCGCATAAAATGCGGGATCCATTTTTAATAACAGTAAAAAAGGAAATTTACTGCCCCCTCCTGGCTCTGTGTAACAAAGTTGTATCGTATTTAACACTGAATAACATAATTATGTAGGAGTCAACACTGAACAAATCTTAGTTCCTCTCTCTTTGCTGAGAGAGCAAGGTTGATTTGCAATTCTGAAAGGATAATGAAAGGGCCAGTGTTATTATTTAATATAAAAAATAGATTTCCTGGTTTCCCTCAAGTGTTTATCATCAGATACAGGGAACAATATCAAACTGAATTACCAAGCATCATCTCTGATAAATCAAATGAACAACACTGCTGGAAAAGGCAGCCAATGTAGTACAACCCGACGCTTACAGAGAATACACAGCCCCAGAAAATGGCTTAAAAGGATAGGATTTTTAACAGTTTTAGTTTATCCAAAAATAAAAAAGCCCCAAAAGGAAATATCCCCTGACTAGAGAGTCTTAGAACTGATGACTGATCTCAACTTTCGAATGTTGACTGTGAGGCTTTCTCATTCCATGCAGGATGCTGTAACAAAATACCATAGGCCAGGTCGCCTATGAACAATGGGAATTTATTTCCTTACAGTTTTGGAGGCTGGGAAGTCTAAGACCAAGGTGGATTTGGTGTCTGGCGAGAGCCTGCCTCCTGGTTCACAGACGGCGCCTTCTCACTACGCCCACACGCGGTGTAGAAGTGGGGGAGCTCTGGGCAGCCCCTTTTATAGGGGCACAAATCCCATTTGTGAGGGCTCTGCCCCCATGGCCTCATCACCTCCCTAAGGCCCCACCTCCTAACCCCACCACCTTGAGGGTGGTGATTTCAAGATATGAATTTGGGGAGGACATAAACATTCAGATCATAGCAGAGGCAAACACCCACTTCTTCCAAATTGCTAAGTGGATATTGGGCATGCTGTCAGCGGAGGACAGAGGCGGGGCCCTCCCAGCTCCCCATTTTCTGGAAGGATCCTGACTGCAAGAGTGCTCTGGGCTTGGCCAAGGTGTGGCACAGGACACACGGCAAGGACCCAGTGCCGGACACCCAGGTCTGTAAAGCTAAGACCTAAAGGACACAATCAGAAAGTCCAGGGTCTTGATGAGCCTCTCCACCAGGGACTAAAAAGATTCCTGCATTTGCAAAAAAATACCTTCACATGGTTCAGAAACAGGTCCATCTTTGTTTTGAAAATCAAACTTTTTTTTGCCTCAAAGATATTAATATATGCACGTAACAAAATAAAAATAAAGATCACAATATAAAATAGTACTCAAGACACCCCCCTACCACCACCCACAACCCTAGAGGGAAACCAGGGGCAGTTCTGGTTGCAGAAGCTTCCAGAAATGTTCCGCATATACAAGCAAATATTAATACAATCTATAACTGTATTATGTTTCTACCCCAAAAGGAATCCATTATATCATATTTGGTCCCCTTGCATTTTCAGCAGTAATATGCCTTTGAGATCATTGCATAATGGCACCTTCAAATCTTTATTGTTTAAATCCACAGTTGCACGATATTACATCTTATACCCTGCAGAGGCTCAACGAATCCTTACAGTCACTCTGCCACTGCAGGTGTCTATACTAAGTCATGGAAGTCCAGGTGAGGAGGAGGAGGAGGTAACTGCTTGCCCAAAGCCACACAATGTTACCAGGAGAGCCGATTTAAACTCCTCTGTCCACCTTTTTATCCACTATATTATACTCCCTTCCTAAATATTGGGTGCTGCTATTCTTATGAGTTTCACATTAGCATTAAGAACTAATACAGATGGGTCATAAGAGTATTGGTGACAACATCACCACTCAGGGGACACTGACAGCCCCCCTTCCCCAAAGCCCTGGCATTGCTAGGTCCTTTCCACTTACCTCTGATGGGAGCCACTTAGATGGTGACTAACCAAGTGTCAGATACCAGAGCCTGCAGTGTTCCAGCACCGCCTGGAAGCAGGGGGCCCCTGATCTCCAACCACAAATATTCACTCCGCCCCACGGGTGGCCAGGCCGGGCACAGAAGTCAGTGTGCCAAAGCTGCATTTGGATTTCTTACTGATGAACACTGCAGCCAACATACCCATCTGGCCACCGAGATAAATAATGTAAAAATGGAGATGGGCCTACATAATTCATGTAGTATTGATGAACGGGGCCCTCCCTTCCGACGGCTCCTACCAATCATTTAATCACGGGTTGTGCAAGTCGTAAGAGAGAGACACAGTATTTTAGCCGTGTTCAAATGAGTACCGGTTGGACACATTCAAGAGGGCAAGGCAGAAACGTGAGGACCTCTTAATAACCCTAAAGCAATCTGTGGGTTCTCGTCAGTATCACACAAGCATGGTGCTGAGTACACAAGACTCCCCTTTTCAGGGCAGAATGCCACGTGCTTACATACACAGTAAGGATCCTATCCATGGCCTATGCCCCTTTCATCGGAAAGGAGAAGGGAAAGAGTGAGATGTTTCCCGCTTCCCTGCAAACAGCACACTGCCAGGGAGATAGCCAAGGTTACCTGGAGTGACCTCCTCACATCCATTATGATGGCCATCATCAAAACAAACAAATAAAAAAAAAAAGAAAAAGAAAACAGAAAATAAATGTTAGCGAGGCTGTGGATAAATGGAAGCCCTTGTGCATTTTTGGTGGAAATGCAAAATGTCACAGCACCTATAAGAGAACAGTACCGTAGTTCCTCAAAAATCTAAAAATAGGATTACCATGTGATCCAGCAATTCCATTTCTGGGTATATCCTCCCAGGGATTAAAAGCAGGGTCCCAAAGAGGTATTTGTGCAATCACATTTATAGCAGCATTATTTACAATCACCCAAAGGTGAAAGGAAGCCAAGTGTTCACTGATAGATATAAACACAATAGAATATTATTCAGCCTTAAACAGGAAAGAAATTCGGACACAAACTACAATAGGAATGAACCTTGAGGACGCCATGCTAAGTGCAATAAGGCAGTCACAAAAGGAAAAATACCATGTGGTTCTACTCCCACGAGGCACCTATCGTGGGCGGCACCACAGAGACGGGAAGTGGAAAGGTGGGTGCCAGGGCTGGGGGAGGGGAGAACGGAGAGCTGTTTTTTTAATAATGTTTCAGTTTTGCAAGATGAAAAAGTTCTGAAGACTAGTTACACACTGTGAATACATTTAACACTACTGATTGAACCATATGCTTAAAAATGGTTAAAATGGTATGTTTTATGTTGTGTGTGTTTTACCACACTTAAATTTAAGAAAAAGGGGGTTCCAGGAAGCAAAGCCAGGGAAATCAGCAGAGGCAGGATCGCACTGTTGACTGCGACCACATCCGGCATGGAGCTAAAACATCTACGAACAGGCCAGGCCAGTTCCATTCACCACTTGAGACCCCAGCACCTGGAATAGTGCGGCCACACCTACCGCAAGGAAAGGACCAACAAATAAATGTCATCTGCTGGAATAAGTGTGAATTGTGACTTTGCACCAATGAGAGGATGGAAGCAAAACACGGAGACGTCTTTGCAAGGAACTGGGTGACCAGGTTCTCCGTAGGAAATACCCACCAGCTGGGTGAGAAGTAGCTGCCGGCTCTGAAAAGGTTGTAAAATGCACCTGCTCACACCTTCAACTCCAGGCCCCCTCTGGGCAGAAGCCACCCCAGCAAACTCCCTCTGGATGAATTAAGGGCCTGAAAGAATCCGGTATTTTCTGCTGGGTCTGCATGCAGACTTGTGGCCCCCACGGCACTTGCTAAAGACACTTCCCTGGTCCTCCAGCACTGTCAGCGGGCTGCGGCTTTCAACTGTTTTATCACTTGTCAGCGACAAAGGCACTTGCTGAGCTGGGGGAGAGAGTTGATCCAGGATGTGCCTTGGAGAAATCACTGCATTTCTGGGTAAAAAATGACTTTGGCATCTCATGCTCGCAGGCTATCTGGGTTCCACGGGTTGACTTACGCACCCTTTTTGGTTGTTACGTCTCTGCTTCTCGGCTTCAGAATTCTGAATTTGTGAGTTTAACGTAACAAGCGTGAATGCCAAAACGTGTCGTGCGCACCCACCGTCCTGCTCTCAGATTCCTCTCGCCGTGGCCGAGTGGCTCTGTGGGAGGGTGCGGGGTTCAGTAACACACTCTCACCTGGCTCCCACGCTGAAAGTGGGCAGGGGTTACTTATCACAAAACTGAAAAGTTCAGGGCTTCGGGCTCAGATAGATGCAAGTCCTGACCATCTGATCACATCAGAAATAGACACATTTTCAACGTTTTGCTTTGTGTTCAGGCTAGTCTTCCCCACTGGCTTAGTCAGTCCGGGCTGCTACAACAGACAACCTTAGACCGGGCAGCTTTAACAGCACATGTTTCATTCTTGCAGCTCTGGAGGCTGGGAAGTCCCAGGCCGAGGCATTCTCCCTGCCTTGCGGATGTCAGCCTTCTCCTCGTATCCTCGCATGCAGTGGAGGTGAGAGAGAGGAAGCACTCTCTTCTGCCTCCTCTTCTTATAAGGACACTGATCCCACTCGTGAGGGCCCTGTCTTTGTGATCTGATCATCTCCCAAAGGCCCCACCCACTAAGACCATCACTTTGGGGGTTAGGATTTTAACATGTGCATTTGGAGGGGGCACCAACATTCAGCCCGTAACACCCATGTAATGTCAACACGGGCAGCAGCCTCTCTAGGCTCATATCTTGCTGTAAGTGTCACACCCACCACCACCACCAAAAAAAAAAATATATATATATATATCCCTTCCCAGGATGAGTTTCACTACATAGACCTGGGGCCTATACCAACTGGCGAACCAATCACCATGGGCAGAGCCATGGAAAATGCTCCATTGGACAAGCCTGACTTAGAGGCAGACACCTGGAGTCCAAGGTGGGTGCTAGTCAGGTCTGAATGAGGGGGTCTTAAAGAACAGGGAAGGCAAAGTTGCTCAAAAGATCCTGAGCTGGGTTCCTTCGAAGAAGATTAAAGAGTATGCTCTAAGCAGGCAAGCAAGCTAACAGATTTTTAGTTGCAGAAATGGGTCTGTGATAAGATAATTAGCCACAAAATATGGAAAATGCAATAAAAAAAAATCCTGCCATTTTAAAGTGGCATTGCTAGTCTTCCGGTTATACATATGTGTGTGTGTATGTATGCATGTATTAATATCCGTGTACGTGTATATACATATGTGTAGATATGCAATGCATGTGTATGTAGACAGCCATGGCAAACACTTCAGAGAATGTATCTGAGGCAAGTTTTGAAAACTGAAGAGGGGTTTGCAGCGAGCAGTTTTAGCAAAGGGAAAACATGTGCAGTGGCAAGCAATGTCTTGCATCATTTCTGACAACGGTGTTATGAGGAAGGTATTAACATTATTATAACCCTGCATTTTAGAAATGAAGAAACCTATCTAAGGTCACTCTAATTTTTTTGTAGAATTTTCCTCATGACAATCTAATTCCAAAACCCCATGTTTTCACGAGGGCCCCCCTGTCCCGTTGAGCAGGGTGAGGTCAGGCAACGGCAGCGGCTTCATCCCGGCAGGCTGTGACCTGGCCCACTGCAGGGCAGCCCCGCCCTGCTCGCCGTGCCGGGAGGGGGCGGCAGGGCACGCACGAGGCCGAACCCCCATCCCAAAGGGCCTTCCTTCATGCCCTGAGAAAACCAGACAGTCTTGGTTAATGGTCTCATGAAACACAACCATCTCATTTCCTGATTTTGTGCAGCCGGCAAGGATGGAAATGGATTCTGCCAGGTAATTCACTTCTTTCCAATACCCAGGATAAAAACTGCCCCATAAACCACAAACCAGGCATTACGGGGCCAGGTGAGCAGCTGCATTTTAAAGAAATGGGTTTCCCAAGTGTCTTTATCTGGGTGGGAGCTGAAGCCAGCAAGGAAACCAACCGCTGGAGAAAACAAGCCCAGCAGGTCCGCGTTTTCAGCTCTTAAGACTCCTCGGGAGTTTTCGGCAACCGAGGCAATGAAGTTCTGTTGGAGAATAAATTGGTTGGGACACAAAGCTCCTTATAGATTATAACCTCCTTCCTTGCCAATTACAAACTTGGCAATCATTTGTTTATTAACCTGATGGCTTGCTACGTTAAGTGGCATCACATATTTATCATGCAGCAAGATGAAGCTGTAGCATTCAAAATCACTCACCCCATCTGTCCCTCCTCACCCGAGTCCCACACTCTGAAGCACTTTTGAAGATAATTCAATGGAACAGGGTTAAAAAAGAAAAAAAGTTTAAAACTTTCTCCTGCATTGCCTCAGGGAAAGGTTCCCTGTTCTGTGTGTGTGAGTGATAAGGTTTAGCCCCTTAAATTCATTCTGAGCGAGGAGTGTTTGTTAAAGTCTTTATTTGGAAACGCTGTGGCTTAGTCCCGAGTGGCAATCTTTGCCGCATCCGCCACTCCCTGCTGCTGCACAGACTCTAGCAGAAGGAACAAAGCTAATCCCAAACACATTCCTTGGCCATATCCCTGCTCCCTGGACTCCCAACCCCGCGGACCACCTCCCCCACCTTCGGGGCTTAACACCATCCCTTCAGAGGTGCCTCCACGTCTAGATTTTTCAATCCCAATCTGCCTCCACTCTTTTACTTTTGTCTTTTTTTTTTTTTTGAGACAGAGTCTCACTCTGTTGCCCAGGCTAGAGTGAGTGTCGTGGCATCAGCCTAGTTCACAGCAACCTCAAACTCTTGACCTCAAGCGATCCTCCTGCCTCAGCCTCCCAAGAAGCTGGGACTACAGGCATGTGCCACCATGCCCAGCTCATTTTTTTCTATATATTTTTAGTTGGCCAATTAATTTCTTTCTTTCTTTTTTTTTTTTTTTTTAGTAGAGATGGGGTCTCACTCTTGCTCAGGCTGGTTTCGAACTCCTGAGCTTGAACGATCTGCCCGCCTCGGCCTCCCAGAGTGCTAGGATTACAGATGTGAGCCACCGCGCCCGGCCTGCCTCCACTCTTGGCGTTTACTTCCAGCTACCTTCTGGAGACTCCAATCTGTCTGACTGACCCAAGCTCCTCAGATGCAACCTCTCAGGGATGCGATACCTGTTGTTCTAAGCAACAAGCCAGCTTCTCCTCCCAACAAATTCCCCTGCTTAGAAAACGGGCCCTGCCCATCTCCCAGGTGTGCAGACTCAAAACCTTAGAGTCACCATGAGAGAGACACAATGGTGGCTCACCAATGTCTGGCACCTTTACCTTTGCAATGTTAGCGCATACTGGCTTGACTTTAATATGTGAACATCAAACACCTGACTTTCTTTTCCGGCATGCTGGAACCACCCTTCCCACCTGCGCAGCAAGCCAGAGAGGCAGAGCCCCTCAACCAGTGACTAATGAGAACGGGGGTATAAACACCCCAGTCCCCCTGCTCTTGGGGGGTAGGATAACCATTTGGAGTGTGTCTGCACTGGTTCTATGCATTCCTGTCGTACGATTAAGCTCCAGTTGCACACAATGGCCGGTCTCTTGATCAAGCAAATTCTACTGGTGGTCTTCTCTCCCCTGTATCACTTCACCACCCAACACTACAACCACTGGCAGGTCCTCCCAAATAAACTGCTTTCCTGCGGATTCCTTTCTCGGGTCTGCTTCTGGGAGAACCCAGCTGACCAAACAGTGATATCTTAGTGCCCATGACTCCCACATAATATCCATCCTCAGTCCTGCCAAGCCCAACTTCACACTCCTCCAAGATTAATCTTCCCCCCAGGACTCTCAGGATCTCGCCTTGTCGCCACTACCTGGGGAGAAGTCAGGAAAAGCTTCGCACAGAAGGTGCAGCCAAAGCTGCCATGCGAAGGGGGAGCTGGAGTTACCAGCCAGAACCAAGGAGGAAAAGGAGGAAAGAGCACGGAAGAGAGGTTGTGGAAAGGCCTAACAGGAAGTGAGAACATTCTATGTTTAGGAAACTGAAATTCCGATTTTGTTTGTTTGGAGCTCCTGTTCTCAATCGGCAGGGAGTGTGTGTTTTTTACTTTTGCCCACGAATGGGGCATTTGCAAATGTCTGGAGAGATTTCTGGTTGTCACAACCGGGGAGAGGGCTTTACTTGCATCCGGTGGGTAGAAGTCAGGGATGCTTCTCAACAACCGACAGTGCACAGACTGCTCCTAACGGCGCAGAATTATTCAGCAAAAAGGTTGACAGCGCCAAGGTTGAGAAATCCTGGTCTGTGGGTTAGAGCTTAAGAGGAAATAGTTGAGAGACAGAGTGAGGTTGGCAGGAGTTAGGTCACAAAGACTCCAGCGAGCCTTGAGGGCTTTATCCCGTGAGCAAGGAGGGGCTGGTTATTAGTGAAAGACAGAATTGATACGGTCAAAACTGCACGTGAGAAAGAAATGACTACCCTGGCTCCAGGCAGAAGATGAAGTGGAAACACGTGAGACTGGGAGGGAAGATAAGACCAGTGAGGGGGTCACTGCATAGCCCAGCTTCCAGGAGGTGTCCCGGTCCACGGTGGTAGCGAGGAAGGTGGGGAGAAGTGGACATATTTTCAGGGATACTTGGGAAGCATTCCGACAGCAGTGTTTATCAGAGTGCCAATAAAATTGAAATTTTGTTCAGAAAATTTTGACAGAATGAGCGCAAGAATGAATGCTTAAATTATGATCCTGCCGTGGAAGAGCCTGGATGGAGGCCTGTGCATCGGGTTTTGGAAGGTGATGCACTGAGCCACCGGACAGATGATAGTACCCTCTCCAAGGAGATGCAGACGATCGGGAGAAAACAGCTCCAGGGGGGCGAGAAGGGCGGCTAGAATGGTGCACACTACATACCACTCTCCAAGTCCTGTTCTGTGGCCCGGCCACAAGGCAGGTTAGGTGGCTCGTGCCACCTAACAGAGGCACCATTTCAACAACGGAGCACTGAGAGGCCCCCTTTCAACAACAAGGTGTCAGGCACACGTGGGCAGATGAGGACTGGGCAGACCCAGAGGACAGAGGGCTAGAACACCTGGTAGACTGGCGGCCGTGATGCTTAAGGGTCTGTAGCAGAGTTCTATTTTGTCTTTTAACTTCACTGTAGGTGGAAACAGCCTCTGAGTGCAAACAGTGATGATGGCTACTGTTCAGTAAGTACCTCTACATCCCATCATTCATTCATTCAGTAAATATGTGTTAAGCCTGTCTCAGGTACAGGAACACAGCACTACAGAGACAGAAATACCTTCCCGGATGGAGCTGACCACCGTGTGTGTGTGCATGCGTGTGTGTGTGTGTGTGTGTGTGTGTGTGTGTGTGTGTGTATCAGGAGAGCAAGAACAAAAATCACTAAAACACATGTTATATGATGCTAACTGCTGCAGCTAAAAAGCCGGGTGGTAGCGGAATGCAATCTTCAACAGAAAAGGGCTCACTGGAAAAGTGGCATTTGATAAGGACCTAAAGCTGGGCAGGGGTGAGACCCAGAGGCAGCTGGGGAAAGTCGCTTCAGCTAGAGGAAACAGACAACAACGCAGAGATCTCAGAGTACAACCGAGTCCGGGGCATCGGGGCAAGTGACATGGGACAAGGTCAGTGACAAGAAAAGTAACAAGAGTCCAGAGTGTGGGGACCTTGTGGGAATGTCTGGCTTTGGCTTTTATTCTCAGCCAGACAGAAGCCATGGGGGCAGGTGGGGTGACCCAAAAAGCGGGGGGGGGGGGGGGGGGAGGGGACCACAGTGAAGGCGGAGTTAGGAGGAGGATGCAGTCACCCAGGCAAGAGATGAGGATGGGGCCTGGGCAGGGGGATGGATGGCCCCTGTGGTCCAGAGCAGTATGATTCTGGATAGATCTTGAAACCAAGAGGATTTCCTGGGGAAAGATTAGATGCACACTATTTAAGAAACAGAAGTTTCAAGAATGACTCCCGAGTTTGACCTGAGCAGTTCTTACCATGATCTTTAAGAGGACTGTATCATTTCATTCACAACAGGTGTTATTTTTCTCCCCACTGGTGCTCCTTTGGGGGATATCACCCTGCCCGCTGCACACAGCCCGGATGGATCTCCCCATCACCCCCTTCCTGCCTGGAAGGAGCACAAGCTGAGCCCGCCCTTTTCCTCACCAGATTTGTTTTTGCTAGAACTGCTAGAGAGGATGCTCTCTCACCCCCAAGGGTCACAAACTTTTGGGTCACTCAGGCTTGCAGCTGCCAAGGGCCCTTTGTCTGCCACCTAATGGGCCACACAGGGGCAACCAGAGGCCAGAGGTAGAGAATCTCCTGACTGCGACATTTGGGTCTCTGGATCCAGCCTTACCTGAAACCGACATTCTTTTCTTGCCGAAGCTCATCTGAATCTGGTTTCTTCACTTGCGAATGGGAGTAACCCCCTAAGAAATGAGGCGCACCTGCGGTACCCTGTAGGGTAGACACCAGCCTACGGAGCACTTACGCTGTGGCTAGTTTAAAGGGAGATGCACTCTGAGTGTGAAATGCAATATTAATTCCAAAGAATTAAGATGAAAAAATGGAATGTAAAAATATCTCCTTCATTTTTATATTAATCACGTGTTGAAATGATCACGCTTTGGCTGTATTAGGTTAAACGAAACCTATCATTAGATTAATCCCACCTGTTTGCTTTTACTTTTTAAAAATACGGCTACTAGAAAAACTGAAATCACGTATGTGACCCGCAGCATGTTCTTTTGGACGGTGCTGTCATAGGTGGACCTTTTGGTTTTGAGAAGTTACACGCACTAAGTTAGAGACATTTTGGTTTTAAGGAGTTAAATGATGTCAGAAACCGTAGTTCCTGAGACACAGAGCTCAGATTTGAACTCTAGTCCGTCCCACCCAAAACCCATGATACTTTTTTCCTCTGGTTGCCTCCTCGTGGCTCCACTATGACGCAAATCATCTCTTGCAAGGCTGCGCCATCTCTCGAAGGGGTGAGGGGCGTATTCCAGACCAGGAGGTTGCCCGCGTCTCATTTCACGTTGAGCACAGGTGGCTGTGCCGTCTGCCAATTCATGACTCACAGAATTGCCAAGTGATATTCACCTTAAAAGGGCCCCCTCAGAACAGCAGTCCATCTGGCCGGCAGCCCCTGGCCGTTCCTTCCCCAGCATCCCGATGATCCTTCCCTCTTCCCTGGAAGCTTTGCACGAGCCAGCATTCTGATCTGGCCTGCAAGCGCCCTGCCTCCGAGATATTTCCTGCACTACCTCCAGGGCTGAGCGAGTTTAGAAGGAATCAAACCCACACTTCAGGTACCAGGGAACTGTTCCACCGAAACCCACAACACTATAATTACCATAAACCCTTCAGCACCACTGGCTCTGAGAGGTAAAAGAAATTAAATCAATGAGCAGAGATCGAATCAGGAGCAATCTTATGGGAGATTCATGTAAATGCACAATCTTACATTGGAAATGAGTTTTAAGATTAATACCCTTCACAAATGGAAAAGTATAAAGAAGTATGTAGGAGAATATGCTGTTGCAACAATAGGTCAACCCTTCTTTTTACGAGCTGTCAGCTATATTGTATGAAGAACTCGCGAAGCTTAACATTCTCGGTATTTTTTTTTAAAATCCTGTAATGCAAATTCTTCAAGAGAATAACAAGTGATGCATGCTTGAAATTTATTTTTAAATCAAGAGCAAAATGAAACCCTTTAATTAATCTCGGAGAATTTAGCTCCTTCCCTTTCAGATCTGTCTTTTGCACAGTTAGATGCTTAAAATAATTGCATCCGCTCGTGTGAAACTGCAGCAGTAATTCAGTGGGTTTATACTTGTGCAACCTTTTAAAAACAGGCCTTAAAACATTCATCTGTTGAACCAATTTACCAGCTTTCAATAAAGCATCTTTAAGATACTTTCTGTTACATTTATATGACATAAGCTATATTATTTTAATAATCTGTGCTTGAGATATATGGTGATGAGGGAATTATCGCTCACCTGGGGAGATGGTGTAATTAGAAAAGAGGCACAGTCGGGTAATAAAAATGATTAAAAAAAAAAAAAAGCTTGCTGAAATTAACCAGGCACCACTACTATGATGCTGGCTCAAGTTGTTGGAGAAGCACTGAAGTGGGAAGCAAAGAAGAGGGAAACCAAGCAAACTTGCAGTGCCTGAAATAATTGCAATTTCTTCCTCGTCATTTCTCAAGGCCCACGGGGAGTGAGTCTGTGTGCCTGGTCAGGGCAGACAAATGAACACCTTCCCCGCAGCCAGACAAGGGGGCTGCCTGAGTTGAGCTAATGTACTAGGGCAAGAAGAGAACAGGTGTAATTATACTAATGATTTATTGAATGTTTGATTAATTGGAAATTAAGTGAATGCATAGTGGCAGGATTGTCATAGCAAATCGCTCAGCTGTTGGCTTAAAAGGTGTTCTATCTCCCTTTGGTTAAGCAATTAAGAGCATCTTAAATCACTGGGCTAAATAAATAAATAAAACACACTGGTATGGAAATGTCCAACATAGGGGTGGGAGCGACATGGTAGAAAGATCTTAAAGGACCCTTGTTGGGCAGCATTTGGAGAAAGGAACATTTTTCATAAAAATCTTATGCATAAAACTGTATCATTTTAGAAGGTAACTCCCACCTCATTTAGGAAAAGGAATGGATAGTAAGAAAATAGACGATGGCCTCAAGGTAGCTGGGAAAACAGTGATGTGTGTGTGTGTGTGTGTGTGTGTGTGTGTGTGTGTGTGTCTGTCTGTCTGTCTGTCTGTCTGTCTGTCTGGGAGCACACAGGTGTGCAGGTGTGCACGTAATGATACTCCAGGTTGCCTCTTGCCTACACAGTGACTCTGTGCATAACAGATGCGAGTGACCCTTTAGGGAGAAGCCTGGTGACAAAAGTTGGGGCTGTTCTGCACTCTCAACTTGCTCCCCAACCCCCAGCAGGTGTCTGTGGGCAGCAAACAAATGCAAAATTCACTAGGGCTTCTCTTACTACCTGTGCAAGGTGGGGGCAAAGGGACGGATGGAAAAGGGCCTTCGTCCTGGAGCAAGGGTTTTGAGAGCCCCGGCATCATGGGCTGACCCCGAGGTTCCCCTCTGTGGTACTCCCTTCCATCCCTCACTATTTCTCCACCTCTGTTGCCCGAGATGTCCCCCAAGTGTCCCCGCCATCAGAGAAGCACAGCCAAGAGTTACAAGTTTAATGTTTTCTGTGCGCTGCCTTGAGCTTGGGGAAGGAAAAGGCTGATGCAAATTGAATACATAAATAAGAATTTAATAAACTTTCTCTTTGGGGTCTCTCCTACATTGCCACTAAAGTTGCAGAAACTGAAATGAAAACATGTTCTTTGGAGGGGAAACAGGGAGGGGACAGTCTCCCTCTTGCCTTGTGGGCTTGTGCACGTTAAAGGTCCTTTCTAGAGAGGCAGGTCCCCACCTTCAGATAGGCTTGCCTTTTCATGGCCAGTTGTCCTCAGGAACGAGTCTACGGAAATCTTTACGATACACCCCAAGACGTATATGCAAGGATGTTCACCACAGTGATGTTTATAACAGGAAAAAAAAAAAACAAATGGAAAGACTTCTAGAAGATCAAGATCATAGCATTTTCCCAAGTAGAGTTTAAGGAAAAAGGTTGCAGGAGTTATAAACGTGTGATTTCCCTAAATAATGTTTTTAACATGTAAGCAATGACATCGAAACAGGAATGCCCATTGTGTGTTACCAACAGGGGCAAAGAAAATGCCTGTTGCCACGTCTTAATTCTCAGAGCACAGATCAGTGCCCCCCAAACACTGGAGGAAGATGATTTAGGAAAAGCTGGGGCGGACCTGGTTCTAAATCTGGTGCTAAGCTCAAACAACGTGTTAACCAATACGGCAATCCCAATATTGCAAATAAAAATCACATCTGGATTAATGGATACGTGCGGGGAGAAACGTGTGTGTATGTGTGCGCACGCAGAAAATGCTGGAAAGATATCGTTCTAAAATGTTGGCAGTGGTTATCTCTCAGTTGATGATGAGAGGTGATTTACTATTCTTTTTGCTCTGTGCTTCTCTGTGTTTGTCAGTAAAAATAGCACACTCCGGTAATTTTTCATGTTTTTGTTTCCTGTGGCTTATATAGGTTGCACAAACCTCTGGCATTTTATGGTGGCAAAGAGCAGTGCTCTGGGGGACGCATGAAGGAGATATATACCTATGCCAGGGGACTGTGGTCACCTGCTATTACAGATACCCTAAGCAGGACATTTGCCTTTTATTCCTAAGAATATGTCAACTCTGGCCATATGTCTTGTAAGACTGGAACTCTGCCACACACTCTATTAAAAAAAAAGAGAGAGAGAGGGAGAGAGAGAGAGAGAGACTGCAGCTGTAGCCATTAGAGCAACTCAGCCAATTAAAGAAGTCTCAAAAGTGTAACAGTGTTGCCCTTCAGAAAGGCCAGTGTTGGCAAGAGCAGAAAATGGATACAACTCTATTAGACCAACAGCTCATCCCAGCATCCAGAAACAGGTAAATCTGTTTTGTCCCCATGCACGGAAAGATACAATTAACACGGCTGCAAAGCAAGTGATGCTGCCTCATTACCAGCCAACAGGCTGTCCTGCAGGGGCCCCCATCCAAAGCTGAGAGGGGAGGCTACTAATTATCATGCCAAATTAAGCCTTGATTATTCCCCAAGAGACACCTATTAATTGGGCTGCTACATTACATAACAGTTTTGCACATTAATAATTGAGTTGCAATGACTTGATTTTCTCCTCGTAAATGTGATTTATTTTTTCGCTCTCCTAGTTTCAAGTTGCCCTGTCATCAAAACTGGGCTCTGGAAGCCAGGAAAGCGATGGTGGGTGTGAAGTTAAGGAGAAGGATTCAGGTGTCTCCCACTCAGAGGGGCAGCAAAAAAGGTATCCAACAAAAACTTCATCGCAACAAAGACATTACGACATCAGCCACTGGGGCTTAGCGCCCGGTTTCTTAATAGGGGTGAAAGGTGGTCAACAATCGTCCAATTAATAATTTAACCTTCTTTATGTCTCATATGTGAGAGAGACTCTATCATGGTAGCTTTGCTGTTGTTGTTTCAAGCACTTTCTTGTGCTAGAAGATGGGCACTCTCATATGTTTCATACCCAGCCCTAAAAGCAGCCACTTCTCCAAGGAGCCCTTGTTCCCTTTTTTGGAGAACGGCGTTAGGCACCCAGATCTGGGCACCGGGTATGCTCACTGCTGCTGGAGTGTTGCTGCTTTCAGGATGCCTCAGCTCACAGAGTAAAAAGGTATATGCACTGATTAATCCATGTATGACCACGTCTACAAATATATTTCAATACTTAATCACCTGTGTCTGTGTTAAGCAAAACATGAGTTCACACTGATGCCCAATGTCAATCCATCATGACTTGGATCACTCTAGTTTTCTTTCCTTGCTCATTTGTACCTTCCCACTCAAACAGGCAGAAACCTTTGCCTGGTACGCTTTGAGTAGCCTCACTGAAGGTTCATTCCCACTCCAGGAGTACCAACCCATTTGTTCCTTTAAAAGGACGTTGGACCCATACAGCAATGACTGGATTTGGTCCACCACGCACGTCTCACTGAAACATTGGCCACGAAGGCACTGCCAAGAAATGCTAGGACCACAGAGTCCTGGTGACTCCTAATTACTGACCATCAAGCCGGTCAGTGCATCTGGTTGGGGCACTAAAAAGAAAATATATCCGCACATGACTCCAACATTCCAGATGAAAGTTAAAAAATAGCCATGAGGCAGTGTCATGCCAAATAAAGACTCTGGCACAATTTGGATAAGTGAGATATGTAATTTCTTTTTTAAAAAATTGAAACCCAGAAACAGCTAAAAGAGCAAGAAACTGAAGGCAAAACAAACCCAAAAACGCAGCCAAGAAAAGATGATGGAAAGCACAAAGAGGCTGAGAAAGGAACACAGCAAAATTAAACGAAGCTACAGTTCTTGGGAAGGTTCTCCGAGACCAGATGGCAAAAGGAGTGATTTATGCCTTTACGTATTCCTGCAATACTGAATGTTCCAAAATAATATATGCATTTGGGATAAATAGGCAGTAGGCAAGCACTTGTGTTCTTCTCTCTCTCTCTCCCCGTCTCCCCGCTCGGCTCCAGCGAGGTGAGGGAACGCAGCCACATTGCAAAGGGTCCGGTGCTCCTGCCTCCAACAGGTCCCAGACGCAGGAGGGCTGCGGGATACCGAGGCAGCTGCAATGGCCTCGGGTCTGCTGCTCAGCCTGCTGTGAGGAGGGGAGGCCCGGGCCCGCTACAGCGCGTGGGCAGAGAGCGGGAGCTGCACGCTCAGGACAGCAGAACCACCTCCTGCTCCTCTGGGTTTGGCTGGAGGGCCGTCTCCTAGTTCTGAGCCATTACGTCCACAGAGGCTCTGCATTTCTGTTTCGGCTCAAGAGGCAGCATTGCAGAGCTGCGCGAGCAGGCACTGACCGTTCAACGTGTGTGGTGCTGCCACTCATTAGCTGTGTGCAACTCAGGCAGGTCTTTAACTTCAGTGCGACTCCACTTCCTTCCGCACACCATGGGGAGGATGATCATGACACCTGCCCCACAGGGCTAGGAGGGAAGGGAAGCGAACTAAGAATTTAGAAGAGTAAGGCCAGTGCCTGGCATCACCGAGTCCCTCAGCTTGGAGGAACTAGACAGGGAGGGAGAGTGAGATGCACAGCAATGGCAGGGAAGTAAGAGAAGACAGATAGACAGACACAGAGGGTAAAATAAAAGGTGGACGACTAGGACCTTAAAAGTTTCTTTAGCTGGAGGGATAAGTTGAGTCACCTTTTCCGAGACCGCTGTAGCCTGCGGGAGCCTCAGGCATGACCGAGGAAGGTGTTGCTCAGGACACTGGCCCTACTTATCAAAGAGGGTAGGCAGCCCATGGCGGTGGCAGCCAGGGGCTTGGACTCTGGTTTGGACAGATGTGGATTCAGTTGTTGGTCTTGTCCCTTGATCAGTTTGAGCTGCATTTTCTTATCTATAAAATGGAATTAAGAACAGCACGTGCTTCCACACCGATGCTCACAGCAGCATTATTGACAAGAGTCAAGATGCAGAAAGGACGAGATGTGCATCCACAGATGAATGAATGACACACGATCTATCCATGCGGTGGAATATTATTCAGCACTGAAAAGGAAGGAAGTGCTGACACCTGCTATACACAGAGGAGCCCTTAGGACTTTATGCTAAGTAAAATAACCCAGGTATAAAGAACATATGCTGTATGATCCCACTTCTATGAGGTACCTAGAATGAATTCTTAGGAACAGAGAGTAGAACAGTGGTAGCCAAGGGCTAGGGGCACAGGGGGATGGGGAACTAGTCTTTGATAGGTACCAAGTGTCAGTCTGGGAAAATAAAAATTTCCACAGATGGATGGTGGTGATGCTTCTACTATAATATGAATATACTTAAAGCAACTGCACACTTAAAAATAGTTAAAATGGCAAACTTTATGTATATTTTTTAAACAAAAATAATTAAAAATTTTTTAAAGGCTAAAAAAAAAGAAAAAAAGAAACAGAAAAAAAAAAAAGAACAGTATCTGCTATATAGGTTTTTAAAAAGGATTATTGCATAATTATTCTCTCTGGTCCCTTGGCTGGGCACCTTAAATGCATAACCTCATTTAGTCCTTATGACGACCTTTTGGGAATCGGGAAGGAACAGGCTGTCTTCCTACTTCACGGAGTCAGTAAGATGATGGTAGACACGAGATGCAGGACCCAGGGACCTGCTCAAAGCGGGACCAGCTGCCCAGCTGCGGGGAGTGCCGTGGGCAGACAACCACAGCTGCCGGCGCCTGCGTGGGCTCCCTCCACCGCAGAGAGCCTCCTTGCCCAAGGTCACGTCCGTCCCAGGGCAGCCTGCATCCAACGACCAGGACAGACGAGGGATGAAGGCCCAGCCATGTCAGCCCAAGGAGAGGGAAGACGCTGATGGAAAATTCACTTTGGAGCCCACTCCTGATCAGCCGAGGCTTTGCCAGGCTCACGTCACTGTCCGACACCCCCTCGCCCCACTCCTGCTCTCCGCTCCTGCCTTTCACTGTCATGGACCTTTAATAAGCATTTTGCACCCCAGATGCCTTTTGGGCATCCCTGAACCCAACCTGCAGTGACGGCTAAGTCATCTGAGGGTGTGACTAGCAAACAGGGCAAAGAGGATATTTGGGACATTGCAAAGCATTCCCAGGTAAAGTCCTCATCACTAGGTGCATCACTAATTCTCAATGTTGGTGACTATTATTTTAATGACTTTCTAGGATACTGTATAAAAAAATATGGCAAATGCAGCCATGATGAAATCGTCGGTTGCAAGACAGTCTCTTCAGATGACTCGGTTTCAGGAATCTATTTGTGGTCAATTTTTTATTTTATTTTATTTTTAGCAAGTGTGTGAAGGCTGCATTTCTCATTTCAACAAGTCTTGGGTTGAGCTGCCGAGAGGAAGTCCCGAGACAGAGAGAGGAGGCGGCAGGGGCCCTGTTCCCACATTCCCCTGCCAGAGTGAAAACCTGAGTGAGTCCCCAACTCCAGCTCTATCACACAAATCACCTCGGGGGGAAGAGCCTCCACAATGTCCAGGTACCTGCCCGGTGTGTGCAGGTCTGCAAGGGAAGGAGACTGATTCGATGAGAGAGAGGTTTACGGCTTTTCTTGCCAATCACAGGAGAAGGAAAGGGCACCCTGAAAACGTTTATGACAGCTAGCTCATCCAACATACCGGGGCAAATTAGGTTTTGACTCAGTAACTCAGAGCAATTTATACCTGTCCACCAATTTAACGTTGCCTTAGAGCCCAAATTGAAGGACCTGCAACAGAATAGCTATCTTTAGTGGCCAGACCACTCATTTGACACTTATATACAACTAACCATCACGAGTTTCCCTTTACTGTGCCTATAATAAGCGTTCATGTCTTTATGCCTCATTTTCCCAACCTGGCCGTAAACTCCTTCAGGGCAAGGGCCATGCCTGATGGCTCATTTTATATCCCAGAGCATCAACCCAATGCCTTGTCCATAATTAGAGAGGGGCAAGGGGTGACTGACAGATAAGCATCCATGCCAACGAAAACGCTCTTCCCATTGTCTAGCTTAAAGAGCCCATTTGTCTGTTATGACATACCGCTCGCTCCGGTGTTTGGGAGCGGAGTGGCCGAGCCGTCAGCATTTATAGGCCACTGGACACGTACATAATGTGCTGAGATCAACAGCGTTAATACTGCCCAAACGGCTTGGCTTTTAAACCCAGACTTCTCCTGCAAAGACACGCAGCACAGTCTTGGCTCTCTGAGAGATGTCGCTTTCGCACGGAAAACACCAGCGTCTCATGACTGCTACTGAGGATATATCTCAGTCACCCATCCTCACAGTCACGTTAAAAGAGGTTAAAACACGGAGAGGGTCGCTATGGAGGGAAACCCCAAAAACAGGGAGCATGAAGAGAGTTCAAGGCCACCGTAGCCCCAGAACAGTAGTCCATACGCTGTCTTGCACACGCATAAACGTGTTTTAAAAACCGACGTGGCGGGGGGAACTACATGCGACAATGGCTGTGTGCTGATTACGACTGTCACTCACCTGCCTACCCTGATCCATACATGACAACAGAAATGTCCTTTTTCAGTACTTAATGCACGCCAAGAACTATGCTACAGTCTGTGCCTTTAAGCTCATTTGTACAACCCTGACCCCCACGTTCCAGGGGCCACAGACAGCACTGACACACGCAGTGTGCCTCTTTCACAGCTAAGATGACGAAATGCCACAAAAAAGTCCAAAAAGTCCCCAAAAGTCCTACCGACTAGAAAGTGGTGGAGCTGGAGCGTGTGGGACTCAAATGTTTCGCCGTGTCGTAATGTCACGGAAGTCAAATCGCCGGGGAGGAAACACGGGTCAGAACAAAAACGTGGGGCCTGAGAACGGCATGGGGGAGAGCAGGTAGGAGATGCTGAAAAGAGCACAGGCTGATGCGATTCGAACCAGAGAGGGGTGGTCCCTTTACGTCTGCCTCGGTGAACGACAGATGGAGAGGTGGCACATTAGACCCTCGGGGGCCGGCAAATGCTAATCGATGACGATGACTTCAGAAGAGCAAACCAAAATTTGAAGAGACAAAACAAAGAGTTAGGTGCACACGGGGACAGACAGGGGCCAGCCCAGGGAGAGACAATGACAGGAGTGATTTGGGTTACGGCTGCTAGGAAAGGACTTCAGAAGGATGCTCTTCCTTAAGCACCTCTCGATTTTGCAGCTAAACCACCCAATTGTGTTCTCTAAAAAGCTGCACTCGAGGATTAGTGAAGATTGCTCCCCGTTCTCATAAATCTTAGGAAAAGGCGCTGGTTTAGATGCAGACATGGGTTACCCCCTCACCCTTTGTGTAGTTCTTGACACTGTCACCTGTTACATCCTGATATTTATTGATACACGATCCGATTGCCAAATTGAAGCGTGAGGGAAAATAGAAGTTTAAGGGTGTTGGAAGAAATATAAGTGGATTTTGGGCTTCTATCTCCTAATTCCTGAATAACAAAATGCATATTTTATGATCTCCAGAGGGCTGAAATAACTCCAAATTCACTCACAGTGTACTATGGGACAAGTGACGATGCTAGTTAGTTCAATGACTGAGGAAGGTGATGTGTTTGATAAACGAGGACATAATGATTGAGTACCTACCATAGGCCAATCAACTCTGGTTGGTTCCTTAATAGAATAGAACAGATTTTTTTTTAAAGGCTTTTGGTCTTCTGGACGCAACCTCCACTTGAGTAGGTTGCTGTTCTAGGGTCTGGGGGAGGTCTGGTGCCCCTGGAGATGGGTCACGTAGGGACACCTCCCCACACCAAAGTGGGGTCTTCTGCTGTTTTGGTCGGCTCAGTGTCTGTTTCCCTCCTTCTGTGGACAACAGCCTGCCCGGGGAAGAGTTGAGCAGCAGATGACCTTGGCTTTGGGCTTCCACGGATTCATTCCATCCATCCGTGTAGAAACCGGTTCAGGGAAAATCACGTGGCCCAGGCTGCTCCAGTGTGGCCACTCAGAGGAAAACAGATTTATAGCATGGAGACACTAGATCCTGGACAACACTGAGTTTCTGGATTCCTTAATTCCTGAAGTCAGCACCAGTGGGACTTTTCCTATAAACCAATGTATTTCCCATTTATGCTTAAGCCAGTGTGAGCTGGGTTTTGTCACTTACACTCAAAGGATCCCTGGACGACAGAACGTTTAATAGGACCTTCTCTAGCAAGTACAATGAACAAAGTCAAGTATCATGGATAAAAGTGGGTGGAAAAGTTGAAAACTTGGTACACTGCTTCGGCTATCACTATAGTGACCACGACATGATATCATCGCCACCAAAGTAACAGCCTGATTTCTCTGGTCAACCCCTGAATATCTTCAAGGAACTCATACATATATATGTGTATATACATGATTTTCTTTTCCCCCATTACCCGGAGGAAATTCTGAAGGCACAGGAATAAAGCATCTTGCATTGGCCAAGCATTAGGTTTGAAATGCCTAAGCTTTTCTTTATGGAAGTTTTTAAATGCAGTCACTTTTGATTTAGTACAGAATTATAATCAACTAGAGGCTATAGGCATTTTAGACTGCTGGAGTTTATTTTGGGAGTTTTGCAAGACAGCAATCTCCACTCCTTAAACATGTGCTTTAGTAAGACAAAATGCTATTTCTCCATGGAGCACACCCTTAAAGAAAATCAATGTAAATGTTATTCTACTTCTCACCTCTTTTTCTCTGTAACACTAAACACTCCAAACACAAGCACAGCAAACTCCATTTCTAAAGGTTTTGTAAGTTAAACAAGCCAAGGAAGTTACATGAGAAAAACATCCCCTTTGAGGTATAAAAATGTTCATATCTGAATGAGACTGAACAGATAGCAGAAGGGAATAGAATATAATATTTGATGAAGAGAAGTAATTATCATTTATGAATGAGAAAGCTCAATGTTTTCCTAAATTACTCAAATTAAACCTCAAATAAATATTTGAAGTTCTCCATCTAATTCGGCTACAATGAAAAATTGAATCTCATTACCTTTGGATTTACATCGACTCTAATTTCAAAGATTACGTTTACTTCAGAAGAGATGATAAAGCATTTTTCACTAGGAAGAAAATGAATTGAAGTTTCAATACAGAACAATACTCATTGCATATTACAAAGAAAAGTGTTGTTCTAAAACTTTTTTCCAAAGAAAATGTCTAAGAAAAAGTCAGGAATATTTCATTTAGTTCAGAGATAAAAATTTATAATGCAAATGTCAGTAGTTCAAATAAATGATCATTATGTGCCTATAATAGCAGTACAAACAGATATTGCATACCTCAATTTAAGTTTACCTATTATATAAACTAGAGGGTATTATTCCCTTTACAAAATAATTCCTCATTCTACAAAATTCTCTGTATAAAATCCATTTAGTAATGAGCTCCCCAGTGTATTCTACCTGTAATTTAATTCAATTTTCACAGTTTTCTAGATACAACAATTGCCTCAAGCAAGGTAAACTTCTTTGTCAGTTTAAGTGCACATACAGTAAAAATCAAATCAGCATGTGTAGGTCTGTACACCTCTTGAAAAGCTTATTGCAATGTGGTTATCAAAAGAATAGTCAGTTGTCTACTATTTCGACCATATCCAATTTCCTTCTGTAGCTTCATGGACATATGGAGATGCTCATCCTGAAGCCCCCTTAGATTTCAAGAAGGGAAAACAAATAAAACCAAACAAAGAAAATAGGGCATTAAAATGAAAACATTAGAGAAATGTTATTTACTTTTGCTACAGGAAGTAGAGAGAACATTCGCTATTATTGAACCCAGTTTCCCAAAGTGAGTGGTGGTCATTTTTTATTTAACAGATATTGAATACTAACTATATGCCAGACACCATGATAATTTTTTTGCCAGGATACTGTCCCTGAAAATAAAAGAAGATTGCAAGGCATATTTAGAACACGTATCATTTTATGGCTTGGGCTTGGAGATTTATAACAGGTGCAATGGACTCTTAAGAGCTCTGAGAAAGCTTAAAGAAACTTGTGTAATACAACAGTTGGCAGATACATTTAACTATATCACCCTATATTTTTTTCTTTTCAATAACACCCATTAATATCTACTGGGACAAGGCTTTTCTTTCTTTCTTTCTTTTTTTTTTTTTCTTTGAGACAGAGTCTCACTCTGTTGCCCAGGCTGGAGTGCAGTGGCATCAACCTAGCTCACAGCAACCTCCAACTCCTGGGATCAAGCCATTCTCCTGCCTCCTCGGCCTCCCAAATTGTTGGGACGACAGATGTGTACCACCACACCTGGCTAAATTTTTCTATTTTAATAGAGACAGGGTCTCACTCTTGCTTAGGCTGGCCTCCAACTCCTGACCTCAAGTGATCCTCCCACCTCAGCCTCCCAAAGTGCTAGGATTGCAGACGTGAGCCACGACCCCCGGCTGGGACAAGGGTTTTCTGAAGTAGCAGTCAGCTAAAAGATATATTATCCTTTTCATATTCATCAAAAGCCTACCTGATTTAATACCAAATCTGTGCACTCAGCTTTCAGAATGTCTAGGTGTCATTTGTGCCCTCCAACAAATACTTCTGTCCATAATGACACCTGTGGTTTTGAACTGGACAACATCCTTTCCTCAATGTCTTGCGAATAGTCTTCAGTCTTGCTTAACAAGGATGGACTCTCTTGTATCCTGTCCTGTGGCTCCCAGGCCTGCAGGGCTGGGTTACAGACCAGGTATGTGTGGTCAGTGTGTTCTATCACAGCAAGTGAGGCAGAGAAAAGCACTTGCCTTGCATTAGTCCAATGGGAGACAACTCTGGAACTTCAGTTTTGTAACTGATACCCATGGAGTTGCTAGGAGGATATGATGGAGCTTGTGGCTCCTGGTGGCCTCTTACCTCCAAGTGGGAAAACAGCAATTATAAAACCAAGGTAGGCCAGGCGCAGTGGTGGCTCACGCCTGTAATCCTAGCACTCTGGGAGGGCCGAGGCAGGCGGATTGCTCGAGGTCAGGAGTTCGAAACCAGCCTGAGCAAGAGAGAGACCCCGTCTCTACTATAAATAGAAAGAAATTAATTGGCCAACTACTATATATAGAAAAAATTAGCCGGGCATGGTGGCGCATGCCTGTAGTCCCAGCTACTCGGGAGGCTGAGGCAAGAGGATCGCTTGAGCCCAGGAGTTTGACGTTGCTGTGAGCTAGGCTGATGCCACGGCACTCACTCTAGCCTGGGCAACAAAGCGAGACACTATCTCAAAAAATAAAATAAAATAAAATAAAACCGAAGTCGGGAGACACTGATCCCTGGGAAGACAGGTATGAGACTGTGAGTTACTGCATCTCGGTGAGTTTTAAAGAGGCCCTGGGTGAAGACAACATCTAAAGGAACAACTTTAAGATGTAACTAAAATATTTTCGAATTTCCTTGGGCCAGCCATTTTTTGATATTCAAAATATCCATTTTCCCTTTATATCCAAAATAAATTTTCCACCTGATAAGACAGGCCAGTTACCTCTTCTTGTCTCTGTAACGGAATTGGGAGGAGAGCTGTGGATACAATCTACATAATTAGTCTGTGCCAACTCCAAATGCTGGATAATCTCTTAAATTTTTTGTCAAGAGAAAAAGGATTGAAAATTGATTCACGTCCCAGCTCCTACTGTAATTTAGCAGAAACTGGAGAATAGCACAATGGATAGAATATTGACAATATGAGATGGCAGCAGCCAAGAAGGGACTGACTGACTATTCAGTGGGACCAAAAAGCCCAACAGACAGCAGAGGCATTGCGATTACAAACAAAAAACAAAATTGTTTTCTGAATCGGGGGGCGCGTGGGGGTGTGTGTGTTTCGAATCACGGAAGTTTGTTTCAAACATTTCAGCCTCTGGGCAGTGACATACGGAAGCTTGTATTGCAACGGGACACTAAACCTGTCTCAAAGTCACCTTTAAAGTCCCCTTGGGGTTTTGTCATCTGTAAAATGGGAGGAATAACCGTGCCTACATCATATGGGGAACTAGGAAGCGAGATGACCCACGTAAAGGTTTCCAACGTGGTGCGTGGCACAGCGCCCGCACCAAAGCAGTGCGGGATGACCATGGCGGTGGGGTGGAGGTGACAGCGGTGGTTTGGGGACGAGGAGGAGGGTGGTGACAGCCTTGATGATGCCGATGACCACCATGACGGTGTTGGCATCAGGGGTGGTTTCACAGGGGTCAGAAGAGAGAGAACTGACTCCCAGAAGAGAGAGAACTGACTCCGACTTGTAGGGGAGGTGGCGTTCCAACTAGATGCCGGGTGGAGGGAAGCACATTCCCAGCGGAAGCAGCTTTGGAAGAAAAGGTGTTTGGACGGGAAGCCACGTGGAGGGCCGAGGATGGCAGAGGATTCTCTAGCTTTGCCGGAGCGTAGGTGAATCAGTACCTTAAGCGGGAGTAATTCTGGAGAGGAACCAGGAGGACAATGCTAGCTGTTTGTTCCCTTCGGTAGGCTGTGGGCCACTGAAAGCGGCCAAGCATCCCAGTGTTTTAGGGAGAATAATCTACCAGGAATGAGTAGGATGCATTGAAGCGGGAGGTCAACAGTTAGCAAATGATTGGACAGAGACATCAGTTAGCAAAGGACTTCAAGGATCTAGGCAGCAAAAAAGGAGGGCAGAAACATTACATGTAGTCAAAACCACACCCGGCTCCATAAACGTTGGGGAGACTCGAACTCAAACCACAGCTCAGACACACATTGACCCATTGGGTGACCCTATAAGTAGGTCATTGCATTAGTTTCCCATTGCTGCTGTAATAGGTTAGCAATCACTTAGTAGCTTAAAAGAGTCACACACGTATTATCCTGTAGTTCTCTGTATTAGAAGTCTGACATGTATGTCACTGGACTCAAATCAAGCTGTCGACAGTGCTGTGTTCTTTCTCGGGGCTGCAGGAGGGAATCTAGTAGCTTGCTTCTTCCAGCTTCTAAAGGACACCTGCAGCCCATTTTTTTTTTCTTGCTGATTTTCCTACTACTATACAGATTCAAGCTATCAGCACTTTATTGGATGTGTAGCATGCAAATATTTTCTACTCAGCCACAAAAAAACAATGGTGATCTAGCACCTCTTGTAATACCCTGGATGGAGCTGGAGCCCATTCTAGTAAACGAAGTATCCCAAGAATGGGAAAACAAGCACCACATGTACTGGCCATCAGATTGGTACTAACTGATCAACACTTAAGCGCACATGGAGTAGTAACAGTCATCGGGTGTCGGGCAGGTGGGAGGGGGAGGAGGGGATGGGTATATTCACACCCGATGGGTGCGGTGCACACTGTCTGAGGGATGGACATGCTTATAGCTCTGACTCAGGCAGGGCAAAGGCAATATATGCAACCTAAACATGTGTATCCCTGTAACATGCTGAAATGAAAAAAAAAAAAAGAAGAAGAAGAAGAAAGAAAAGGACACCAGCAATCCTTGGCCCACAGTCCGTTCCTCCATCTTCAAAGCCAGAAAAGAGGCATCTCTCTGACCCCCTTCTATCGCCACCCCTCCCCTTTGGCCACTGCCTCTGGAACAATGCCAGCAAGGAAAGGCATTCAGCTTTTAGGAACCCACGTGATTAGGCCCACCTGGATAACAGAGACTCATCTCCACATCCCAAGATCCTTAACGTAATCCTACCTGCAAAACCCCTTCACCAGGTACAGTAACAGACCCACAGGTTCCGGGGATCAGGATGTGTGCGTTTCGGGGGAGCTGTTATCCTGCCTGCCACGGCCATTTCACATCTGAGGGCCCAGGTCATCTTAAAGAGCGAGGGCACACCCATGCTTACCTCCCGGGGTTGGCCTAGAGATCACCTGGAATGACACGCACAATGCACGTAACTCAATAACCTAACGCCCGCTACACAGCCTTTCCTCGGAAGGCTTTCTGTTTCCCAAACTTGAGTGGCAGCCACGGAAAGTAAATAAATAAATAAAGGGGAATAGATGCCAAAGGTACCGAGGACGTGGGACTAATAGGTGTTGAAAATGACAAGTTTGGATTGGGAAGGTGGAAATGGAGAGAGAGGAGGGAAGAGTGACAGCAAAATAAGCATTCTTAAGAAATAGCTATGTTTATTACAGGCTTAAAGCTCCACCACCACCTTCCCCCCTCAGCACACGCACGCGCGTGCACACATGCACACACACACAGTCACTCTCTATAGACACAGGGATGGTTTTATAGGGACAGGAAATCATTTTCTGATGGGAGTGACATCTAGCTCCCTCCCAGCTAATAGCAGGCACTTTTTGATACAGAAGATGTGGCTGGGGGATTTCTTTCCGGAACTCTATAATTCCCTTTTACTTTTCCCAGCATCTCTCAAGACAAAGTGACATGGCCATGTTAACAATCAGACGGAACATGATGTAACATGAATAGCAAAACGAGTGGATGCTGCGTGAGCTGGGACTGGCTCCCGCTCCACAAACGCGAAAACATTTCACTTCCTGTTGATGGCCAACCAACCTCATCACAGGTTGACAGATTTAGCCGGAGGTGAAAATGAAAACCCAACCCTGCCAATTCCCCTGATTATGTTTCAGCATCCAAGGGGGGAGGAATTCAGTAACGTGAATTTATAGGAAGGAAAATGATGGCCTCGAGACAGTATATTTCTTGGCGCATGGTACTTCTAAAGTCAAAAAGAAACAAACTAGAAATATCTTAGAGTTGGAAATATCTTTTTTTATTATCATTATTCAACCCACTTCTCACTGTACTGCAACTGACTAAAAACAGAGCTTTGTGATTCCCAACAAACCAACCCATCCATCCCTGCTTGATCTTACTTAATAATGACACATGAGGTCATCTTAGCATCTACTCATTACAGTTTTGAAATTATGATCTTTGAAGTTTTATTTGACTTTCACTTGTACATCATTTCTTAAAACAAACAGATTGATTTTTTTTCTTTCGTGTTAAACTATCTTATGCAAAACCATTTTATATTTTAAGTAGTCCCTCCATCTTTTTAAAGGTGTGATGATTTTTTTTTATATAAGCTTTTGTCAATGAACAGATTGGTGAACTATCTCCCATAGAAAGGTGCATCTCATGGGTGGTATCAGCATTTCATGCATGGTTAAAAACACACATGGTATCATTATTTCCCAACACCCTAGAATTCCATTGAAGCGAAATGAAATATCTTCTTAGAGAGCCATGTCATTTAAACTGTTGATGAATTAGCCCGTGTTTTAAAAAACGAGTACCATAACATTTACTGAAATCTTTGTAAGCTAAAGGCTCAAATCTAAGAACATCTTCTAAGGATTTTTATTTCACTCATGGATAACTCCCTGTAGGAAAAATAAATAAATAAATAAAGCAAGCTTTGTTTTCAAAAGATTACCCAAAGAAGATTAACTTGTTTATCATCAATACCCGAAACTAATTTTCTATCAGCCTGCCGGTATGCTCTGGGGGACAGTCAGCCCTCATGCCTCACGGCTGCCGACTCTCAATCGACAAACACAGGCACACACTCACTAGCACAACACAAAAGGAAGCCACATCCAGAGACTAATCTCCTCGCAGGAGATGGGACGCATTGCCCTTGTTCAGGGGGTCTGCGCTACGAGTCCCTACCCATAGGAGGGCGGAAAAATAAAACAGGTGGCCTCTCTGTTTATTTCCATGTTGTGGGAGTTGCAGGGGAAAGAAAGAAAAAAAAAAAAATCCAAACAGAACATGAATGACAGACAAGTCACCAAAGTACTTCCAGAAGATTTTCCGGACAACTGTCCCCAGTGAATGATATCTGCATTCAGGAAGTTATTGACTACTACAGAAACGCTTTGATGGCATTCACAGTGGACATTGTCATGGACAGGCTGAGGCCATTTATATAAAAGATAGGTCCTCTTATATAAGCACCTCTTGCATAAAAAGTAAAAATCATTTTGTGCATTAAACTATACTTAAAATGCATGAGAAAGTCGCCACCTAAAAAGATGAATTTTTTTTTTCTTTAGAAAAAGGACTCTTCATTACCCACCATCAAATAAATCTGGGTTTTCACATGTAACAAACGTGCAAGGTAAGACTCTAGAGAAACATCTTCCTTGTGTTTCAAAGTCTATTTCGTCACTCACGTGAGCCATAAACATGTATGAAGACAGGAAACAACTCAACCCCAAGATCTTACAACCAGTTTGTAAAGAAACTCCAGGCACCACCGGCCTTAGGGGATTGATTCTGGGGCCACCACCCTCCCTAATCTCCGGGCTCAACTGAGAACGGAGCAGGCGTGACCTCTGGTGATCCTGGGTTTGAATCCGAGTGATCCCACTACTAGCGCTTGGAAAGTTACCTTGTTCAGCCTCTGGCTCATCCCTTATCACGTGGAGGAATGTTATCGCTCGCTGGTGTTGCCGAAGGGTTTAAATGAAAGAATACAGGTGAGATGCCTAACACAGGGCTTGGCGTAGACTATGTTTTCAAAGAACATATATATATACATATATACACACACACACACATATATATAAATATATATATAGACATATATATAAAAATATATATAAACATATATATAAATATATATATGTGCATGTGTGTGTGCATATGTATATATATTTATTTTTGAGACAGAGTCTGGTTCTGTCACCCTGGCTAGAGTGCAGTGGCATCATCATAGTTCACAGCACCCTCAAACTCCCCGGCTCAAGCGATCCTCCTACCTCAGCCTCCCGAGTAGCTGGGACTACAGGCATGCGCCACCATGCCCGGCTAATTTTTCTATTTTTAGTAGGAATGAGGTCTTGCTTTTGCTCAGGCTGGTCTCAAACTCCTCGGCTCAAGTGATCCTCTTGCCTCAGCCTCCCAGAGTGCTAGGACTACAGGCGTGAACCCCTGCACCCGGCCCTCAAGGACTATTTTTGCTAACATGTGGTATCTTCCATTATTAAAGGTGACATGCAAGAAGACCATTTTGGTAATGTGTCAGAGATACATGATACTCACGGTTCATTTTGCACTTCCTGGACATGTATTTCTCAGAATCCTATGCAGTTGGTTTGGGCCCATGTTATTTGTTCTGCCCGTAAGGAATAATGGGAGTTTCACGGGACCACTCTGGGTTGCTCCATAAAAGCGTGGGTGTGAGCCTTCTACCCTTTCTTCTCTCCTGCTAATACAACCTGGCAAAGCCACTGAGACGTAAAGAAGGCTACACCAGACAGGAGCAGCCTGAGTCCTGGCATTTCTCCTTGGAAGAGAGCTGCCAAGGAAAGTTGCTAGACCTGCAATGGGCATCCTATGGTAGGAAATAAGCTTGCAAGTGACAAGCTGCTGAGCTACTGGGGCATGTTTGTTAATGTAGCACAGGCTGGCCAATCCTGACTAACACAGATTATCACCTGACTTCCAAACCAGGAATTCAGAGAATGCTTATTCTAATTTGGATTTCTATGGATGCCCCAAATCCTAAGAAGGAAAAAGTGTTCTTCTGTAAGGGGGACTCTTTCAGGGCCTAGATGCCTGACATTCTTATTTGTTCATAGCGCAGAGATTTGTGAAATGAGCTTAGCGATGCTTTTCTATGATGGTATATACTATTTGTGTTTACAGAATGAATATTTTAAAATCATATCATTGTGAGAAGAATCTGCATACACAAACAGACTCAAAAAAATCAGGTACATAGAAATAATCAAAATCATTCCTGGGAAGATTGTTTATCATTCTCTTAGGCACCCAAAACACAAGAAAGTAGCAGCAATGCACAGAATGTTTACGAAGAACATGAAATCTGTATCATCAACAATTTTCGAGGTTCACTTGATGTGTGAACTGGGATCAGGGTGTGTGTGTGTAATGAGGAAGGTTGGGGGAAAAGGAATCAGGGTGGCTGGAGACGTAATGGGAAGCTTGTCTTTGCAATTTAGTTTCCTTAAAATTTTAAAAGAAAACGCCAACCTTTGTGTCTCAACATGGCAAGGAGAGACAGCCGTACTTTCTGGGGTGGCTCTATCAACTCCACTGTTGTCTCACCCCTTTTGAAGAGTGTGTTCACCCCTTTAGCAACTGAGAAATGCTCCCGAGATGTATATAATTTCATGGATGGGAGAACACCGATTTCACAGAACTTAAAACGGCACGACCATGTAGCGCTTAAATTATGCAAAAACAAGCTGCGCTGTGAGTACAGGGGTGGCCTGGGTGTGGCAGTCCTCGGGTGTGCGGTCGCCTGTTTGCAGCCGGGTGGCCCACAAGGCTTCCGGAAGCATCGGCAAAGCAAACGAGGGGGGGGGGTTCAAAGGCTCAGATTAAGCCCGTGGGAGTCTGCAAAGTTGCCCCGTGCAGAACGACGCCGGCCACTGCGGTGAAGGTCCCCGGGCACTGCCTGGCGTGGGCTGGCCCTGCCCGAATGACAGGCACCTCTGATGGGCTGATGGGAGGAACCAGGCGACGTTCCTCAGAAGGGTCTGCTCCTCCACACGCCCTCCCCTCGGGATGTGGAAGGGAGGACAGTCCCCGCCACCGCCGCCTGGGGGTTTGAATGAAATACCCGCAGCGCTCAGAGCACTGTCTGGCTCAGCCAAACACATGGCGCACTCTCAAAGAATATTTTTTCCTATGGTGCCCCACTGTCTGTTTTTCAAAAGCCAGAGAGAGCCTATTTCTCCCAAGTTGAAAAAAAAAAACCTAAGTGCACAAAAATGAAAGAATATTCTGTTAAAAAAAAAAAACTGGGAAATATTCATATAATGGAAGAGAACATAAAGCCATTAAAATGGGTTTTTTAAAAAAAAGTATTTACTGATGCAGGAAATGCTCTAGTGACGTAATGAAAACAACATGTGTGAGCACTGTGTGTTCAAATTGCAGGTGCTTAGAGGAAAAAAGGAAATAAAAAAAGAGAAGGCGAACGGCAAACTGAAAGTTGTTATTTTTGAGTAGTGGGATTTATCTACTTTTTTACACTTTTCTGTATTTTTTAATGTCGAACAAAGAGTATGCATGGCTTTTGTGTAACTAGCAAAGGATGTTTGAGCTTGATCGTGGTGTAAGCAAACAATGAAGCTCTCCTCCTTTCCGCGCACTTGTTCAAAGTCATTTATTGCCAACGCAAGGACCAACACCCCCTCCTGTCTTTATTTTCTGTTGGCTAATAAGTAGAGCAGGAATAAAGACATTGAATAGCATGCAAAAGGAGACAGCTTATATTTACCTACAATCCCTTTCTGGGCATGGAAAAAGGAAATGCCAAGGGCTGGGGGGTTGAATCTCACCTGTAACGTTTCAGTCATCAGGTATTAATAGCCTCAGGCAAGTTACCCACCGTGTCCGAGACTCAATTTTCCTCTTTTGTAAAAATGGCATTCACACTCCCTGCCACATAGGATGATCTTCAAATTAACCTAAGTAAAACCAGAAAAACGCACAAAATGTGCCTGGGACTTTGTACACACGGAGAACTTACTAGCTCCTTTTGCATGAAGTCTTTCTCACTCAACAGACAAAGGAAACTACTAGAAGAGAAAAAAAAAAAATGCTTTAAGGAATTTTTCTTTTCCTCCAGCCTTCCACGTTTCAATTAATTTGCTGACCAGTTCATGGTAATTCATTACGGGGGGCTTAGCCGTCATGTACGATTTAAGCTGATCTTTAATTTCTTCCTCCAGGGCTCCAGAGCCACTTCCAGGGCACTGATAAAGAAGTCGCCTCCCACCCCAACGGCCGTCCGTCCCCTCATCTCGCCCACGGAGTCAGCAGGCTTCCTTTTCAAGGACAGAGGGGATTGCAGCCCTGGACGTAATTGATAGCTCCATGCCTCCTCCACTGCAGCAATTCCTAAGATGGCACAAGCTGATGATGTTTGCAAGACTTAAGTTCAGGGGGTTTACCGCGGCCAGCGATTGATTGCATCTTGATATTCCCTCTCCTCTGATACTTAAGCGGAGGGAGAGGATGAAAACATCTGCCCTCGATGGCTGCTCAGGAAAATTACAAAATCAAAAACTATATAAAAGCATACCTGTCTTCCTTTCAGCTAATTAAAACAGTGGCTGGAGCCAGGGAGCTCGTTCTCTGTCGTGCACTGCCATCTACTGGCCACACGAGCCTCTGCACCAGCAGCCCACCGGTTGCACAGGGAGACCGGGGAACACACTTGTGTTTACAGATCCTGATGTCAAAGACATGCGAATAACCCTGAAAACCACAGGACACTTAAATTGTTTTCTCTGTGCGGTGCACGCACGCACGAATCATAAACGTCAGTTTAAAGTGCCCGCAACGAGCTGCTCACGTCTTGTGCCATTCACTCTCTTCCCCACCCCTAGAACAAGGCCACGTGCCATGGAGAGAAAACGGGCACGGGTACTGACAGGCACCCAAGGCATGACAGGTGGCTTCACGTACGTCACCTCATTTCATTCCTACAATCAGGGCCTGTAAGAGAAAGCACTATTTCTGTTTTACTGAGGCTTCAGGTTCTAGAGGCCATGGAGAGTCGCCTTGCTGTTAATTGGCGGAAGGAGGATTTGAATTCAGGTGTGTCTGACCCACAAGGCTGCAACCCGGATGGGCACTGCCTAAGGTGTGTCTCGTCACACCCTGCTTGCTGTGCACAGAGCAGAGCACGCGGATCTGAGGCCCCGCCGTCTCTCCGCTCTGGTGGGAAACACTTGGCATGTACAGTTTGAATACACTCACACATACATAGAAGTATAACACACATGTACACACACGCGCACGAATGTACAGGAGTAGATACTAAAAAACAAAGGCTATACAGTTTTATTTTTATACATAGTTTTCTATATGTGTATTATATATGTATAATGTGTGTGTGTGTATATATATATGAATATATGTTTTGTCACAAAACCTTTGTTACAAAAACTACAGAAGAGTGGATATATCACCCCCAAATACCTGAGCATGCATCTCCTAATAAGGACAGTCTTCTTCATAATCAAAATTCTCCTCCTATATAACACAGTTCTAATATCACACCTGAGAAAATTAACTTTAATTCGAAAATAAAATCTAATGCCCACTATCCTATTTAAATGTTTCAAGGGCTATTTAGAGCCTTTAAAAAAAAAATTATCCTCAGCATTACATTTGATTGTGTCCCTTTGTCTCTTTTAATTTAGAATGTGCCCTCCCATTTTCGTTTCTTTGCTTTTTGCATGGCAATTTCGCCCAAGTTATCTGAGTAATGTCCAAGAAAGAGTAGGAATTTGCTCATTAACGTTTGCCATTAAATAACTATCTCATGGAAGTAGAGTCCCTGGTGTGCTGCGTGCTGTTTCCCACGTGTCCCTCTCCCAAAGACGGTGCCACGTTGGTGGGGGAGCTGTCCCCTCCCTCGCCCAGCTCTCTGCAGAGCACTCAGAGCCGGAGCTGCCAACCCCATGCAGCCTGGTGCGAACTGCTTGGCCTGTGAATTTCAGCCCTCATAGTCTGTTTTTTGTTAGTTTTCTTTTCTTCCATTTCTTTTGTTTCCTTTCCTTTCCCTCTCTTTTCCTTTCTTTTATTTTCTCTTTTTGCCTTTATCTGTTTTGCATTCTTATTCACCTCTTTGAAAATAAGTTGTGGAAATTTCATCCTGAAATACTTGAGCATAAATCCACTACTAATGGATCCTACGCTAGCGATTCTCAACTACCATGTTTCCTTGAAAATAAGACAGAGTCTTATATTTATTTTTCCTCAACAAGACACCCTAGGGCTTATTTTCAGGGGGAGCTGACCTTGTTGGTGGGGCTGCCTGCACCTTTCTGCTCACCTCTGGGATAGTAGCTGTCACAATGGGGCAGATGAGAAGGGCTGCTCATCTTCTTTCCCGCTCCAACACGAAATGCCTGGGTTGTGCAGATGCACTGTGCAGCCACGCCCACCACTAGGTCTTATTTTTGGGGTAGGGCTTCTATTGTGCAAATGCTTAGAAATCCTGCTAGGGCTTATGGGTAGGTCTTGTTTTCAGTGAAACACAGTAGGAGCAACTGTGCAACCCCCAGGGGACATCTGGCCATATTTGGAGACATTTTCGGTTGTCACAATAGGGAATGGAATGCTACCAGCCTCTAGTGGGGGTGCTACTCAGGGATGCAAAAGAACGATCTGGTCCAAAATGTCATTAATGTCAACATTGAGAAACCCTTTTCTACATAACCACAAAAATCACTATAAAATACATGAATACAAACACATTAAATATAATTATTATTAAACACACTTCTAACTTTCTTTTTCCATAAAATGAAACACCTTCACCTAGATGTCATAATTCCCCATAATGGGACAAGCGACTGCAAAGTCTGATACTGAAGCAACTGTGGTCTGAACAGAAAGAAGGTGCCTCTAGTGTTCAGTTGCAAACCTGCACCTGAGAGCTCCCCTGCCTAGGAGACAGGGCTGTGGGTCTTCAGTACCTGAGAGTATACGCCAGGAGTGCCGATGCTGTCGTATTTGTTGTTTTAATTACCCTAATCCTTCTGCACACATGAAGCAACTGACAGGCAAAGAATCTACACTCAAGGCACAAGGATTTCACTATTCCCCAGGGAGAACTTCAAAAAGGATCCTAACATTTCACTCGAGGGGGCAAAACAACCGGAGTCTCAAAAATGGATACTAGCAAAGAGTTCTAAGTCAGGGAGGACTTGCTACCCTCTGAAGGTCAAAATTGTAACCCTAACAATATTTGTACCTCCATAATATGATGAAATAAAAGAAAAAATTAAAAAAAAAACTGTATAGAAATAAACAAACAAAAGTCCCAGTGTGCAGGCATAACCAACTAAATTGGTATTAAAAAAAAAAATCGGAAGAAGAACTGAAGGTCTCAAACAGAGAAAGATATTAATACCGAAACCTACTTTAAGGGACATATTTTATTTTCCCAAGCATAATGCAGGAGAATTGCACAAGGGGCTCAGTCAATGTTTACTGGATTGATCTTCAAAATACTCAGTTTATCTTCAGAACAACCTGCTTGAACAGAAGGGCCCAGTATTAACTCCACTTTACAGAAGTGAGAACTGAGTTATAAAGGGAGAGGCTATGTTTATGACCCCGACATCATCAGATGGAATTTGAACATTTAATTCATCGGGCCAAGATTTTTTGTTGTTGTTGTTGGTAAAATGGCTTTGCTGGGTGTGTGGTGGGGGAGGGGAAGGACAATCGAGATTACGTGTATTATTTTTTCCTTTGGTTTTTGCCTTCAACTAATGAACTACATTAAGGATAATTTGTTGTTTTAATTACTTTCTTAACTGACGATAGTATAAAGATGGAAAATGCCTGTATATATCTATCCCTTGTTTCAGAGACAAATTGATCACAGATAGATCTCAGAACTACTTCTAAATCTGGTCGTACCTCTAAATACGTCCTTACATAGTTTGCCAGGCAAATATTATCGCTTGATAAAAGTTCGCTACCAATATAGGCAGCAAAGATTCTTAACCATGATAGGATAAAAAATAGACTTCTATTTACTCTGAAACCAATACATGAATAATCTGAAGTTTTCTATGAACTATGTTAAAAGTTACTCAGACCCAATTATTATGCAGCTCAGTTTGCATTTATATTGTGATCTTTGCGTAAATATTAATTCCATGCTTACCATGGTAGCTAGAACAGGGGACGGTACTTCATGTTTTGACCAGGAAGCTTTTCTTATTACAACATCTGCTGAATGAATGGTTCGCAGGGTTGGGTGCAAAGCTACCATCTCTCTGCCTTACAAAGATGAAACACAGGGATTTAAACCGTAACCACAGCAGTCACTTTTGTTAAGTATCCCTTCCCCTGCCTGTTCCTCAGAAACTGAACTGTGACACTGGAAAAATAAAATAAGAGTATAAAATCTTAAACTTGATTGTTACTTTAGAAGAGAACTCAAGTCACTTTATCCACTAGGAAGTCAAAGAGAAAGCAGAGGGATGAACAATACTAGTAATGATAATTATCGTGTTTCCCTGAAAATAAGACCTACCTATAAAATAAGCCCTAGCAGGATCTCTAAGCATTTGCACAATATAAGCCCTAGTGATGGACGTGGCTATGCAGTGTATCTGCACAACCCATGTGTTTCTTCATGGAGCGGTAAAGACGACGAGCAGCCCTTCTCATCTGCCCAATGAGAGCTCTATTGCTTGACAGGAGAGATTGGGGCCAATGGTTCTAAAGGAAATAGACTCATAAGAAATTCAGGATGCAATTTGGGGTTTGGAGAGTTATGAGGATGTTCCAGAAGAAGACGACTTAACTGTATTTGAATAAATGTAGATTGTTGTACCATACTTAAAAAAAATAACACATCCCCTGAAAATAAGCCCTAGGGTGTCTTCTTGAGGAAAAATAAATATGAGACCCTGTCTTATTTTGGGGGAAACACGGTATAATTGCACCATTTATTGAGTACATACACAGCCCTGCACTAATCAGTATCTTACCTCTCTCCACTCTCAGCCACAGCCCTACCTGGTAGTTCTCCTGTGACCCCGTTTCACAGGTGAGGAAAATGAAGTTCCGAGACCCCACGCGTTCTTGGGACTTCTTCAAGACTACATTTTTATGAAGTAGCAGAATTAGTGTGACCGTCATCATATTTGGGAGTCTAAACTTGCCATCACCCCGCCTTGCCTCTCAGGCAGATAAACGAAAACACTGCTAATTAATAAACACCCTAAGAGCATTAAGCAAAGCTCAGGAAAATACGAAAGAAAATAAACAACTGGAAATTAAAGGCTTTATGAAGAAGTTTCTAGTATTAGTTAAGCCTCTCTCTGATGAATTAACAGTCGACAAACAGGACGGGAAAGCAGAAGGAAGGGGGACTTATGTACGCAAATACCGCGTCCTTCTCTTCCTCGGAGAACACACTGGAGTCCTCTTGCACGGGGTGGGTGGCTAGCCTGGACCACGCTCTGTGTAGGCATTTTACATGTTTGACAAAGGGGCTGCTCAGAGAATGTCAGTCCCTTTCCGGTCCACTGGTACTTTGCATAAGCAGAGAGCGGGGCTACCTCCTGGAGGAGAGTGGTATCGCCATAAATGCTTGCCCACTGGTGGCAAACGACTTCACGTGCTACCTCAAGATGTGAACAAGAATATGGCCAAAAAAGCATCTTCTGTGGAAACTGGCCAAGTCCAGGAAGGGAAACCGAGACCGAGAAATGAAGCCATGCAATGATATCTGAAGTAAACACAGACAAGTCCCCCCTTGCTTCTGCAATGTTAAGACAGGCATGTTCCAAACATCACTTCACTCATATATCGACTTCACCATTTTTGCCTAATCCATGGGTCACTTTTACAACCATCGGCTTATTTTTTTTTTTTAATTCAGCATATGATGGCGGTACAAATTTATAATGCCCTTGCCCCTCCTTCCCCCTCAAGGCTGAGCTTCGAGCGTGACCATCCCCCAGACCGTGCACATCTCTCTCATTATGTATGTGTATGCCTGCCCCCTCCTCTCCCCTCCCACCTGTCCAATACCCAATAAATGTAATTCCTATGTGTCCACTTAGGTGCTGCTCAGTTAATACCAGTTTGCTGGTGCTTATATGTGATGCTTGTTTTTCCATTCTTGGGATACTTAGTAGTATGGGTGCCAGCTCTATTCGGGAAAATACAAGATGTGCTAGATCACCATTGTTTCTTAGAGCTGAATAGTACTCCATGGTATACATATACCACATTTTATTAATCCACTCATGTATTGATGGGCACTTGGTTTGTTTTCACAGCTTTGCAATTGTGAATTGTGCTGCTATAAACATTGGAGAGCAGGTGTCTTTTTTGTAGGTTGTCCTTTGTTCTTTTGGTTAGGTGCCCAGTAGTGGGATTGCTGGATCAAATGGTAGATCCACTTGTGTCCCTTTAAGGTATCTCCATATTGCTTTCCACAGAGGTTGAACTAGTTTGCAGTCCCATCGGCAGTGTAGGAGTGTTCCTCTCTCTCCGCATCCACGCCAGCATTTATTGTTTTGGGACTTTTTGATAAAGGCCATTCTTACTGGAGATAAGTGATCTCTCATCGCGGTTTTGATTTGCATTTCCCTGATGATTAGAGATGTTGACCATTTTTTCATATGTTTGTTGGCCATTATTCTGTCTTCTTTTGAAAAGTTTCTGTTCATGTCCTTTGCCCACCTTTTTTTTTTTTTTTTGGTTTGTTTGTTTTTTTGAGACAGAGTCTTGCTCTGTTGCCCGGGCTAGAGTGCCATGGCATCAGCCTAGCTCACAGCAACCTCAAACTCCTGGGCTCAGCAATCCTTCTGCCTCAGCCTCCCAAGTAGCTGGGACTACAGGCATGCACCACCATGCCTGGCTAATTTTTTCTATATATTTTTAGTTGGCCAATTAATTTGTTTCTATTTTTGGTAGAGATGGGGTCTCACTCTTGCTCAGGCTAGTTTTGAACTCCTGACCTTGAACGATCCACCTGCCTCGGCCTCCCAGAGTGCTAGGATTACAGGCATGAGCCACACGCCCGCCCTTTTGCCCACTTTTTGATAGGGTTGTTTGATTTTTTTTCTTGCTGATTTTCATGAGTTCTAAATAGATTCCAGTTATCAGCCCTTTATAGGATGTGTAGGATGCGAAATTTTTCACCCATTCTGTAGGTTGTCTGTTTGCTCCCATGAAAAAAAATTAACTCATGTATGCTTCAATACACTTTAAAACACCATGTTATATCATTACCAAAACTGAAAAACTGTCTCATTTGCCATAAATAGATGGAGACTGTCAGACTAAGTGGGTTGAAAAAACAGAGCAATGTCCCTCAATTGTTAAGTCATGGCTGGACATTTTGTCTGTTTAAAGCCCTCGTGTTCTCTCTCTTTATTCAAAGAGATTAGCGAGGGTTAGAGAGGTGTCAGAGATCTAATAGCAACACACAGAGTCGTTCTCTTTGACATCTGAAAGACTGAAATGGGTTTGGAAGGGAAATTTTAGCCTCACTCTATGATTCAATTACATTACATGACACATCCATGCACCACGTCAAATGACTTCATCTATGAATGATGGGATGCATGCTACACCTGGAAACATCACCATAAGCCACTCATCTACCAAGCCTCACCCAGCCCCTGGACCGACTGCTTAACGGACCTTATCAACTATTCACAGTCAGTGATTAACTCCCAGAGCTTACAGCGGGCGAGATGTTAGCTCTTCCTGCAGTCAATCGGCCTGGGCCTCTACTCTGAGAGACACAGGGCTTAAAGGATTCCCCACATCAGTTCTCTTATGTCTTAGAAGGATCGTTTCCCAAAAGCACATCATTGAGGGAACCGCTAGTATACAACCCACTCTCAAAATAGAAACTCTTTTGTTGTCGGAAAACCTCTAAACAGATCTCTGTAATCTTTGGTTTCTCTATCTTTATTTATGTTTCTTAGATTTGCTTCTGTAAGAGTAAAACATACACGAGATTTTGAAGGCTTAGCACATACATATGTGCCTATATATACACTTTTGTGTACCTATATATAGGTGTGTGTGTATATATATATGTATTGTATAAATAATTTTACATTAATTACATGGTGAAATGATACTTTGGATATAAAGGTTAAATAAATTATATTATTAAATTTAATTTCATCTGTTTCTTCTTACATTTTTTTTAATGTTACCACTGAAAAATGTAACATGTGTAGCTGGCATTATATTTCTACCGGGCAACAGTGGGGTAGATGTTCTCTATAGTTCTTTACTGATTCATTATTCTAGTAACATATAAACATTCTTCCCTAAAATTGCAACAGCCTGTATAAATAGGCCCTTAATTTTACAGGGTAAAAGGCACTAGTAGACATATGAAAAGCACTGTCATCTCTATTCCATCTTCTTCTATATTAATACCTTGTATAATGATGTCAGAAGATACACAGCTCACTATCTTTAAAGTCAGAAAAGAGGAAAAAAGGATTTCAGGGCTCATATGTCTACGGATAAAGCAATCCAACTTTGGAGCAGTCCAAACTTGTTCCCTAATCAAAGATAGACTTTTAATGAGATTTTATCTTTGATTGAGAATGTAAGGCTGTAATGAACTGCTGGGTCATTACTCTGCTTCTGGGCTTAATTTTTATGTAATTCTAGCTCCCCGATGTTTTTGATATAAAGCTCTTAATTTATGCTGGAGGCTTAAAACTTTCTTATTTAGGGCCTTTTGATGTAGGTAGCCTTTTGGGGGCAATAAGTCCATTTTGAACTTAGAGTAATATTAATAAAATAGACCTCTAGTCTCCACAGAAGCATACCACACGTATCTACATCTTTATATATGTTTGTGTTTATGCAAGTGTCTCAGTCAGGTGTTACAACAAGGCCTTGAGTAATATCAGGTGTATTAATATCAGGTGTGTTGGATGCCATTCCTTCTGTGGTTTCTTAGAGTAGCTGGCAAATCCCTGGGCTCTGGGGTGGGGCGGACCTCTGCTCTAACCGTAGACCTGCCACCTGTCATCGCATGAGCATGGGACATTCATTTAAGGTTTCTGGGATTCCATCTCATCACCTGAAAAAAAAAAAGTGTCTATCTGTGTTTTAAAATAGGCAGATTAAACGAATCATGCTTGTAAAGCAATTAGCAAATGTCCTTGTAGGTAGAAAGTGTTTAGTACATAAAAGTCATTTTTATTCTTTTTGGAAGCATTTTTGTCTCCTGATTCTGTGCAGAAAGAAAACGAGTTAACATCTGGAAAGGCTTCAGGACTTTTCTTTATTTATTGATACGAAATATTTTACATATCTGTGGAACACGTGTGAGTATTAGTTACAGGTACAGAACATGTCGTGATCAAGCCAGAGTTTTCATCCCTGAGGTCAGAATCACCGTTTGGGTCCTTTCTGCCTCCTCTCTGGGCTGCGGTAACAGTCTCCTTGCGCCTGTATTTACTACTGGGAGGTGACCTTCAGCTGAGACTCACCTGGGGCAGGTGTGGCTGCTGTACAACAGAGGGTGTGACTTCCCATAACGTGGAGGGGGTGGCAAGGTATCCCACTCCCAGCCCACATTCCCCCCACACCCTTCTGATCATGAAGTCCTTCCTTTGAGCTCCCAGGAACTGTGAGTCTCACCTCTTAGTCTATTGTTCTCAAGCCTACCAGGGTGACCAAGAAACCCTCTCACCTGTGGTTGAAGGCCCTCTACAATCGGATCCCAGTGTGTGTGCACGTGTGTGTGCGTGTGTGCGTGCGTGTGTGTGTGTGTGTGTGTGTGTGTGTGTTGTGTTCTCTAGGCAGCGTCCCTCCACCTACATCTAATAACAACATCCCCACCTCGGCCTCCTTTCAGTTTTCCTTCTGAGAAACCTTTTCAGGACCTTTTTTTCTGTTAGGGAATTTCTCCCTTCCTGTTTCCCCGGGAGTCTGTGTGGAGCTGACACTTGTTTCAAGCTCCAGGTACTCACGAGGGTCCCACGTGCCAAATGCAGCTCTCCGCGCCTATGGTGCCAGGAGCGGTTCAGCAGTGGACACAGGACCCAAACCGGAACAAGCCCAGGACTTTCTCACCAAAGCGGTGGAAGGTAAGTCTGGAATCGATCTTCTGAGGCCATCGTGTTCCACGTGGGAAGAGCTCACCTGAAACGAAGCCAACTCCAAGACACACAGGACCCAGAGGTGGCGACCAGCATGTTCCAGAGGACCTGTGTGTGAGCACCTGCATTTAGCACGCGGAAGCCACATACCTCTGGATTTTCAGGTATGGAAATGTATCCATTTCCTGCGGCTGGCATAAAATTGCAGAAATATATTCTCTCAGGGTTCCAGGGGCCAGGAGTCTGAAGTCAAGGTATTAGCTGGGGTGTGTCTCCTGCCCTCTCCCTAGCTCCTGGTGGCCGCCACCAATCCCCGCTGGTCTCTGGTTTGTGGCAGCGTCACTCCAGCCTCGGCCCCCATCACCTCACAGCTTCTTCCCTGCGAGTCTGCGTCTCTGTGTCTCCAAATCTGCTTCTTATAAGAGCCCCGTCACTGGATTCAGGCCTGCCCCCGTCCAGGGCGACCTCCCTTCCGCCCGATTACCTGACCTGCAAAGACCCTATTTCCGAATAAGCTCGCACTCACGGGTACCTGGCGGGAGACAGGACTTCAGCGTATCTTTTTGGAGGCCGCCCTTCGCCCCGTGGCTGGGCGTTAATACCAATTTTAGCTTAAGTCGATCTGAATTGCATTTCTAGCACAACCGAGAGAGGGCTGAACTTCCCACTTCTTTTCTAAAGTAGGGACCCTAAAACACAATTTCCCTAATGTGTCTCTAAACGAAGTGATTCTGCTTGTATCGTTCCTCCCTTTCCGGAGCCTCTTTCCTTTGTCCTTTTCCTGTGCAGATACATTCCAGCCTGGCCAGTCTTTCAGGGCCGGCCTGGCCTGGCCCTTCCTCCAGCAAGTATTTATTGTCCTCTCAATGTCTCAAGTTAGTCTTCCCTGCATCACGGCCTTGGCTACCATCAGCCCCGTCCAGAGGTGTACGCCGGCCTTCCTGTGAATACCACCGTGCAGCTCGCCTCCCCGCCAGGCCATACGCTGCTTCCCTTGCATTGTCCCCAGCCTGTTCTCTGTGCCACCCACTCTGCTGGGTACACAGGGCGTGGAGCCCCTGCCCCCCATGAAGCTGACGGTCCGGCACATCAGCCCCGAATTTCATTTATTTGTGCTCGATACATGTCGGAATGAGTGACACTTCCAGCATTGTGCATGGGTACGGGTGGCCGCTGGGGATGAGCCAGGGGACAGGGAAGACACAGGCTTCGGGGTAGGAGGAGGGTAGAGACTAGGCAGCGAGCAGCCAGGGTGGGTTAGAGATCAGTGATCACCTGGAAATCGTGCCTCTGTCTGGTGTAGACAACTGTTGCTTTGACCTGACCCACATCCACTCCAACTCTCGGAAGAAGCACGATGGGTTTTCTTTGGGGGGCTGTTTTCCCCCAGTTATGGTTCCGCATCATTACTGCTGGGCCAGCATCATGTCAGCACTCCGGGCACGAGGGCACGAGCTGGGCTTGGTTGGCCGACACCCTAATCCCCCCGTCTGAGCTCTAGGGGGGTTCGGTTTAGTCAATGGGTCCTAGGGGCAGGGTGGAGGGCCCGTGACCCACGGCATCAGAGAAGGAGCACCTAAGAAATTTGCTTAAGTTAGGACTGTTTGGGCAAAGGAGCTGTCTTTCTCCTGGGGCTGCTGAAGTGGTAGAACGGAAGCCTGGAGCTTCCGTTCCAGACAGAGGCACGATTTCCATCTGTCTCCCCATGTCACAGCAGTGAAGCCAAACACGAGGAAAGCAGAGAGCAGTCAGTCACGGAGGGAGGAGGGGGAAGTTTCCTACAGAACCAGTGGAGCGCTGGGATCCAGGAGAACTAAAGTCAATTAGTTTGTGTGCCAGCCTGAGACTCTGTCACATAAAACAGAATTCCTCACTGATTTTTTTTCCTTTAATTTTCTTTCTCTCTCTTTCTCTCCCCCCTCTTTCTCTCTCCACTCTCTACCACCCCAAAATAACTATACTTTTTCTTTTTTATGCATAAAACAATTCTAAGTATATAGTTATTTTATATTTTATGCCCATTTCTCCAATAGACCCTAAGCCCCATGGTGGGAGATGCCAAGAAACTGTGTGTTTCAATGACCCTTGTATTTCCAGTGACTCACAAATAGAAATTTAACACAAGATAAATATCTATTGCTCTCTAATGCTACCTTAACCTCTAATCCTAGTGTAACTGGATGAGATGAACCTACAGTCTTAGAAGTTGAATGTGATTAATAACTATTGCATAATCTTCGCCAACTCCAAATGATGTCTAAACCTTTAATAGAATGCACAAGCAAACCTATGGCCAACCAACTTAAAATCAGCTGTTTGATACTGATACTTCATAGTTGTCATCATTATCTACCCAGTCCTGTCAACGGTTTTAAAGACAATTTGGAACGTGAGAACAGGATGAATGTTAAATGACACACAATTTTATGGACTCTCAGAATTGTTGGAATAGGTCGATATGAACAAAGGGGTCTAACTTGTTTGGAAGAGCAGCCCTAGAAGGGTATCTGTGAGCAAGGTGAAGCAGAGACTTGAAGTTATTTCCTCAGTAATTATAACAAAATAGATTTCTGATAAAATACATATATCTGCCCCCCCCCCTCAAATTAAGGGATGAAACTGATCCTATTTAAAATAGACAGTTATGTTTTAAGGATATAAGTAGTTGCTTTAATTTCATGAATAGCCATAGGTCTGGAGACTCCTGCAACATAAAGAAACTTCTACCCAGTGAACTGAAGGGTGAGAGTTGGGGAGGCCTGCTCACAGGCTCCTGCAGGCTGCCGTTTGGGGAATCACCCCATCTCTCAGTCTCCAAGTTGCCGACAACCCCGGCAGGTCCTGCTTCAGCAAACACGAAGCCACGTCCAAGCTAGAGAACCTTCCCCCTCCTGAATCAGCATCTAGGATGGACGTGTGCCCAGCAGATCCAATCGGGTAACAACCCGGAGAACTCTACTCCTGCTTTTTCACAATCGAACAGGACTTCTATCTAGGGCTGTCCTAACAAGAGTCATCATCCACTTCCTGTGTTTGCTCCCTTGGTGATATTTCGCCCGAGTTGTGTGTTGTCTCGTGTGGAGGTCGTTTCCATCTATGAACTTGTAATTCTCAGCAGGGATATCGATTGTTTGTCATGATCTCTATTGGTGTGGCCTTCAGCAACATCACTGCTATTAACAACTACTCACTGAGTAACTGTGTGCTGGGAACCGGACTGGTAATTTAGATATATTATGGATAAGACTCATAGTGACCTTAAGAGGTAGGTGGTACCATCATCGTTTCTTTACAGAAGAGGAATCGGACGTGCAGTAAGGTTAAGGAACTTGCCCAAACTCGATCCTACACTGAGCCCTAGATGGAATCTCCAGCAGACTCCTTCCACTCTTCTACTATGTCTTACTTTTTCTAATCCTCCATTCACAAACTAATGAAATTATATTTGAATATAAACATAAATATCTTTTCCCATGGAAATTTTGTGCATGGTCATAATTAGAAGCACACCTGATTTTGTGGGATGTGTGGTCATTCAACATTATATCAGTTATTACTCCATGGACCTGGGAAACAAGCATATTCATCATTTTCAATGGCTGCACCATACTCCACCATGTTCTGAATTCAACATAATAAGTCATTCCTTTAAGTTGTTGCCAATATTTTGATATTACTAGTTAAAGAACAATGGTGGCTTTGTTCGTGAGCCCTTTGTTTCTAGTAGGACTGGGATGGTAAGGAAAAATGAGTAAAGACTGGGTCAAAAGAAATAATTATCTGTTCACAGGTATGTGCACTCTGGGTTTTAAATGGTTTCCACCAAATCGCAACATTCCCAAGTAAAGAACCTCACCAGGATGGGAAGAGATAGTGCTCTTATTTGATGTTAACAGGGCTACCTTAGCAGGTGAACACTGATATATCACACGGCTTTAATTTGCATTTCATACAGCTGTCAAGGAAAGGTGTTTGCTGTGTGTTTGTAGTGATGACTGCTTCTGGGTCTATGTTCTGAGATAGATCCTTAGCTCTTGGACTTTCATGATTTCCCCATGAAAACATTCCTGTCATGGGGCAAAATTAATGTGTCAATTTGTGAGTTGATAAATTAGATCAACAGAAAAATTCAATCTGAATAGACAAAATTAAAATTGTATTTTTCCTCATTGCAAGTTAGTGTGCTATTTTGAGGGGGCATAAAAGTTGGCTTAAAGTTTTCCAATTACTCCTTTGACTTAGTTCTCTACTCACCGTGGGTGCCAGCTGCTCACCTGGACCAGGTGGCTGAGAAGGGCTGTCAGCCTCCCTGGCCAAGGTGGATCCTGCCTGCCTGACACATGCCGAGCATTTGTTTTCCCCCTTGATCTCTTAACCAAAGCCAGAACTTCTTGAGCTTCAGGTTTTTTTCTGTTCTACAGGGTCCGTCCTCCAATCCACCCAGAAAAAAATTTTGGTTATAAAGTGAATATGAAATTTGCTAAGAAGGTAGATCTTAAGTGTTCTCACCACACTCACGCACACAAAACAAGAAGAAAATGGTAACTATACACACGAGGTAATGATTGTGTTAGCTTGATTATAGTGATCATGTCACAGTGTCTATGGGTCTCGAGGCATCAAGCTGTACACCTCAAACATATACACTGTTTGTCAATCATACTTCACTAAAAGCCGGAAAAACAAAGAAAATATGAGAAACCTCCAGCCAATCTGAAAATTCTGATAGCTTTTAGCTTAAAAGGGCCAGAGTAAGAGACAATACATCTTTGATGACTCGATACAAAAATAAATCCTAATCTATAACCATCCAAAAAAGACTAGTAAATTGGTAAAAACTCAGTGTAAGAAGTGCACGAGTGTTTGTGTGATGCGTGTGTGTGTGTGTATGCTTTCCCCAACCTGCCCTCAGATTCTGTTGTTATTGTATCAGGTTCCATCAAAAATTATTTCAGCAACCTAGTTGCTGAGATGGATGGCGTAATCCCGGGGTTTTCTGACCTTGATCAACATGAAGAAAATTTCAGCTGAACTGTGCAAAAGTGCTGGGACAACATAAATCACTTTTGGACAGGGCAGGCTTTCTGTCTAAAGTGTGAAGCCACCCAATCACGTATCAAGAAGTGGGATAATAAAACCCACCAACTGAAGAGACAGAAAAATTAATTAACACCCACTCTACTCATCCCACAAAAAGCCACTGCCATTTTTTTTTTTTTTGAGATGACAAAACCATCGTGGAAAAATAGCTATGCACTTGATTAAGTGTTGCCTAAATGCATTTTAATTCAGAGTTTAAAGAAAGAAGTATCTCTAAAAATTACACAAAAGAATAGACTTGCTTTTTTTTTAAGTAAAACAAATGGAAAATGAAAATAATAGCTATAATTAATGGTATTAAAATGTAAGTGATTCAGCCCCAATTAATACATAATTGCAAAGAGATGACAGATAGCATTGTAGAAAAATCACCCTTTTTAAATTAAGATATCAAAACATAACCCTAATAATCTGAGGACGATGTCAGGTACATTATCACCATAATACAATCAATAGAGTAGGCTTCTCAGGAGCCTAGGAAAGTGTTATCTGCACATGCCTGATATAAGCTCTTACGTGTCAAATTGCTTTTAAGCCATGCACTATCCAGGAACATGCCAGTGCCTTGTTAGGCTGCAAACCCATAACATAAGGGAAATAGGCATGTTCTACAACAACACAAGCATCTTTGGGCTTAAACACAGAGCATCTGGCTTTGTTCCACTCATCACTTGCCAGATTCTGTGCCAGAAACAAACAACCTATACCTGGCACACATGCGGTAGCTCCCATTCCTTCACCCTTGGCAGACATCGCTAATCAATCAAGCACTCTTTCTGGTAGAACCCAGATACCACCATCTCCGGCTCCTCAACAGGGCAGTCTATGCAGCCACCATCAATCGGAGTTGACACCAGAGATTTCAGTCTGTTACCAACCACTGGTCAACAAATTTAACTGTGCTTTCCAACCGTGTTTATGCCTTCACTCAGACTGCTAAGTACCCACAGAATACACAATACCCTAGGAGTGGCACTGGGGACCTAGTATCTAGTTTGAGCTTTGTAATTTACTTTGCTATTTTCTTTTTTTAATTTCGGCACATTATGGGGGTACAGATTTTAAGGTTTCAATAAATGCCCATTCCCCCCCTCCCCCCACAAGTCTGAGTCTCCAGCATGACCATCCCCCAGATGGTGCACATCTCACTCATTATATATGTATGTACCCGCCCCCCTCCCCCCTCCCACCTGTCCAATACCCTATTATTGTAGTACCTATGTGTCCACTTAGGTGCTGCTCAGTTAATACCAATTTGCTGGCGAGTAAATATGGTGCTTGTTTTTCCATTCTTGGGAAACTTCACTTAATAGTATGGGTTCCAGCTCTAACCAGGAAAATATAAGATGTGCTATATCACCGTTGTTTCTTAGAGCTGCTTCTCTGCATCATTCCAATTTTAGTATATGTGCTGCCGAAGCGAGCACTACTTTGCTATTTTCTTAACTGGTCCTAGATGTATCTTCTCTGATTCCACAGAAGATCTAAGAAACTGAGTCAAAGATTAAAGGGAGTAGGAAAAAAGCAAATATAAGTGTGAAAATAAGGCAGCTCGCACTTATGGAAGGCATAGCCTATACCCCACCAGAATGCCGAGTACCCTAAGTATGTTAGTGAACGGGGTCCCACTGTGACCCCAAAAACTGCTGTCTCCTCCTTTCCATTTGACATGAGAACTTAAGCAACTGAGAGGCTAGATAACCAGGAAATGGCCAAGCTGGGGTTCAAACCCAGGCCTCTGAGAATCCCACGCCGAAGCTCTTAGCAACTCTGTTTCGCCTGTGATTCTTCCGGACCGGCTTTCCCAAAGCCAACCTCAAGGCCGACGGGAGGGTGTGTATCCGACAAACGGCCCGATCCACCTCAACGGTGTCTCACTGCACTGTCTGCATTCTGTCTGTGCCCGTGACACCCCAGAGCATCCCAGCATCCCTCATCATGTCATTCCAGTTTCTGGGCCATCGGAGGCTGGCTCAACTCAAGACCACATCAACCTTGGAAGCTCTGCCAGTTTCTACCTGCCCCAACGCCCGCCTCCCCCAGCCCAACACCACCACCGCCCTCCAATTTTCCTAAAATAAATGAGAGAGGGAAGTATGAGTAACGCCTCCTTTGCAAAGCTCAGGAAAAGAGTTCACCTGCAGAGGAAACATGAAAGGCAGGTGCAGAGACCTGTCCTGGAGTAAGGAGCTCTTGTCTACAAAAATAACTCTCCGTCACGCTGGGAAGTGAAGCACGAGCTGGAACCACGGGCGCTTTGATGATTCCCAGGGCCAGACCCCTGAAGGGCCCCGAGATAAGACCCTGAGTTTGACTGATTAAGAGGAAATTAAATGCAGGGACACATCGCAGAATGGCATTTAGCACTTGGTCCAGGTTATTTCTGTTCTATTCAGGGCTTTGTTGTAATAATTCTCATCAGTAGAGCTACCATGTAGCCATGTGCCAGCCACTGGGGGTGTCGAGCATTAGGGGCATCTACCGCTTTTTCCTGTGCAGCAGCCTTGGCAGAGGTAGTTGCTGCCTACTAGTTAACAGTCGCACACAGACTTCCTGGGTTTGAGTCCCATCTCCGCACTCACTACCTAGGGGATCTCAGGCACGTTTGGTACCCCCCCCCTTCGTTTTGTTTTGACAAAACAAAAATGGTATATATTTAGGGTGTACAACATGATGTTTTCATATATTTACACACTGTGAAATTACCACAATCAAGCTAGCTAACATATCCATCGCCTCGCACAGTTACTTTGTGTATGTGTGTGTGTGAGAACACTTGATATCTATCCTCTTACCAGATTTCAAGTATAAAATACACTAACTACAGTCGCCATGCTGTCCACTGGTTTTCCAGAGACTAATCATCTTATAGCTGAAGATGCGTGCCTTTGGTCAACGCCTCCCCTTTCCTCCACCCTCCCCCCAGCCACCGGCAAACATCGCTCCACTCCCTGCTTCTGGGAGCTCCACTCTCTTAGATCCCACGTGCAAGTGAGACCCTGCGGTCCCTGTCTGTCTGAGTCTGGCTTACTTCGCTTGGCATGATCTCCTCCATGTTCACCCATGTTGTTGCACATGGCACAATGTCCTTCTTTTTTTAAGGCTGAATGATATTCCATTTTCGAATTCCCATGTGATTCAGCCATCCCACTTCTGGGCATGCATCAGAGCGCATAGCATCACTATCGCAGAGAGACGCCTGCACTCTCATGTTGTCCCATCACCCGTCATTGCAGAGGGAACACCTGGCTAGCTACCAAGCCCTGTGACTTCTCAGCGTCCCGGCTGTCCTAACCTTGTTCTAGCCGAATTCCTCACTGCCCCCTGCACTCACCCAAGGCCAGCCTCTGGCTCAGCGCTGTGCCCTCTGCCTCTTCCCTGGTGACTTCCTCATTGGCTGGGTTAGTCATACAAAGTTTAAGCACCTTTGTGGTCCCGGGCAATTCTCACCCCATCCAGCAAGGACCTGCCTCAACCCATTGGCACAGCAAGAAATACCCTTCATCATCTGCTACCTACTCACTGTTGTATGCTCCCTTTGGCCACCCTGGGCCATGCACGACAGACCGGAATCTTCCCTAAACATGCCACGTTGTTTTACACTTCCGTGTGTTTGCCCATGTTGTTCCCCCTGGCACGAGGGCCTTGGGGAGACCTAACACCCCTGGGTATACGGGAATGAGATCTCTTCCCAACCTGCAAGTCTCAAGTCATGTAAGTCTCTGGAATCTTTTCTGCATCCGTGCTTTCCTTGGCCCGCACATGGTGTTTTAAAAATCAGTGGTTTTATAGTAAAAAAAATAATCCAGATTTCTAGATTACCTTAGAAAAGGGTAACCTATACTCCACATGGCCACCTTTACCTGGATAATAGCTCCCAGAAGGTGGGGCCATGTCCTCCAGGCCCCCACAGTCCACACTGCCTCTCATTACCCCACACTCACTCCCCTCCTCCCTGCACCAATGTCTGCTCCCTGCCTCGACTGGCAGACAAATGACTCTGCTATTTCCTGACCTATGCCAAGCTTCTCCTCCTCTGTGGAATATCTCCAAGGCCTACAGGAACCCACTTCTCTGAACTCCCACCAGACTTTCTGGGGACTCATGTTAGAAGATGAATTTCATTATAAACAACATGGAATGCCAATAGGTATGGACGCCAGCAAAAAATAAAAGTAGCCACAGCTGATTGAGTTCTTAGTTTGTACAAACTGTAAAAGGTATTCACACCAGGCATCATATTAACTGCTTTGCACTAGCATCAGTTCCTCAGGTGAACATTTCATGTGGGTTTTATTATCCCCAATTTACAGGTGAGTCAATGGAGGCTGATAGAAGGTAAAGAAGCTTCGCAAGGTCACAGAGCTGCTACGTGGGAGAGCTGGGAGTGAAACCCAGGACTTTACTGCTCTGAAGTCTAGGCTCTTAACCACCACCTCTGTATACGTTTGGGTTTTAAGCACAGAATTTCTAACCCCTGCATATATCCTGCTGAAACTGCCAAAGCAGAACCAGGTCTTTGGAGACCGAAGCCAGAACTCCACCTCCATCGCTACTGTCTCTCATCCGCACGGCCAGAAGACATCCTGGCACCCTGTGCTCACAGAGGGGCAGGATGGGCAAGACCATGAAGACTCCCCTCCGTGAGCAAGCCGGGGCTGCAAGGGGGGAGCCGCAAGGTTGCCCACGTTGAGGACCAGATCACTTACTCAGCAATGAATGAAAGCACCAGTCCAGGCACAAATTCATCCACTGGGAAGTTCGATTCGCATACACTACAAATTTAATCCTTGGCTTTTTGTGTGAGGCAGGGCAAAACTGGAAGAACGAACCCAGACTCTGGAGCAAGAACCTCTCAGTTTGAATCCTGGCCTCCTGATGCAACTTGAAAGATCTTGGGCAAGGCCACCTAACCTCTCTGAGCTTCCGTTTTTTTGTTTTTCCCCTGTAAAATGGGGGCGACGATGGCACCTGCCACACATGGCTGTTGCGAGAGATCAGAGGCAGTGGGCATGAGAGTAAGAATTGTAAGACGACTGGTCCAGAACTCTCGGCGTTGAATACGGCGCGGTGGCGTCTGCCCCCCAACCACAGCTTAGGTCCGGCCCAGTCTGAAAGTCGCCGTAACTTTGAAAGCCACTCCAACAACTTCCGTGCAATTTCACAGAAGGCCTGGAACTGCTTAGCCACACCAGGCCGGGCGGTAAGTGAGAGGAGGAAGCCCTGTCTGTGTTTACAGCCTATGACAAACGGGCTCCTGTCTCCGCCTGACAGATCCTCCCCCGGACTGACCCAGCAGCCTCTGCTCTCATCTCCTGAAACGCAGTCTTCATCATAGCGCTGAAATTCAGATGCGTTTCACACCACAAGTAGAAAATGAATCTCAATGCCTCAGTTCCCCAGCAGAAACACGGGTGCTGTAAATGCCAAACGCGTGCGGCTTTGCGAGGCCACGTGGCCGCTCCCAGGCATGGGTCACCCCCCCTCCCCTCTGCTAAATCTGCCTCGGCTCCACGTGGTCACCTGGCGAGGGCGGGGGCGGAGAGGGGGGGACAATCGTGCTCTCGCTTTGCATTTAAGGGAGGAAATCTCCACCAACCCCTCAAGATTTCTTGTGACGCCCTCTGAAAGATTTTAAGAAACGGCCAGGAACCCATCCACGCACAGGTAACGCTAGTAGGGGCCCTGCTCATCGGCAGGCTTAGAAGCAAAAGGGAAACATAAAAAACAAACAAACAAACAAACAAACAAACACATTCCAACAGACATTATGAATCTCCCCACACACAACCAGGCAAGGTTTTCCAAATGACAATTAGCATTCTGTCAGCCTGATAGAAAACAGGCTTCTAGGATAAAGAAAAATCAAAAAACAGGAGAAGGAAAAAAAAAAATCCTCTCCTTCCGCTAGTAGTCTCCGATGGAGCCCAGACCGTGTGCGGCCCGGCACGGTCTCCTGGCTCTTCATTAGCACGAGGGCTCTCTACAGCTCTTGAAATCCACGGTTCATCTTCCATCATTATAGCCGGTTTGGGATTCAAGGGGGAAATGACTGGTCTCAAGGTAAACGGTCTACCGAATGGCAGGGAATGGGAACGAGGCAGGCGGCCGCAGAGGTTCTGTTGGACTCTACAGGAAACCGGAGATTTTGTGCTTTCTAAAATTCTTCTATCAAGAAGGTCATCAAATATATACGGCTCTGATTCCAAGGGGCGGAAGGGGCAAGATACGTAACCTCAACATTTATACCCCCATAACATGCTGAAATTAAAAAAAAAAAATTTAAAAAAAAGTCAATCAAGGTACAAAGATGTAGATGGAAGTGCACAGATATGCCCCCCGACACAGAATATACGGAACAGACACAGACAAGAAGGGGAGGTAGAAGAAAAAAGGAAAAGCAAGAAAGTTATCCTCGGGCAGCGTCTGGTGCTACGGGGCCCTGCTAAGCGCGCTGAGCGACAGGAAACGGAGCTTCACAGAGCACGCCGGCTCTCCTTCGGAGCACTCAGTGGTCGTAAAATGCACACGGGCCAAGGGGCCGCTGCTTCAGAGACAGGTTTCCTGATTATTTTGGCACCTCCGCTGTCTCTTGTCACTTCAATTCCACTTTATCAAATTACCGATTTTGCCAGAAGCACTTGGATTAAATGGAGAGGGACACACACACACACACACACACACACACACACACACACACAGGAGCAAGTGTCATCGCTTCAGCGGTGAAATTTCATAATTACACGTCAGCGCGGCAGAAGGACCGGAGTGCGTCCTCGGAACTGGATGGCCACCACTCCGGCAGCTTCAGCTGCCGTCTCCCTCCCGCGTGGCCTCACGCCGTGTCACTGTGCCGGGGGGAGGGGGCGCGGGGTGCTCTTTTGCTGGGGGAGGGGCGATGCTGACCCTCTGGGATGCCTCTTGACTTTGCCATTAAGAGAAAGGACTCCAATATAGACAGCAGCTCCCAAAACCTCACCCCCGACTTCTAGCGACACGGAGAGGCCCAGCGAAGCCAAAGCCTTCCTATCAGATTCACCACATTACTAAGAATTTTGTTTTTTAAAGAAAGAAGAAAGAAAAGTTCCCCCCTTTAATAGAGGGAATAAAAAAATCTTTAGAAAGTAAGACAGTGAGAATTTGCAATTTGCAGTAGGCTTTTTTTTTTTTTTTTTAAATCGCCAAGAGTCATCACCAATTACTGCAGCCAAATGTTTGGTAAGTTTTCTATCAGTCATGCGAGCTCAAGTTGAGAACATAACTGCACAACCCTTCAGCCTCAGAAATGAGGCTTCCTTTGAAGCATGTAACTCAACCCAACAATATATGAAAACACATAAAATGCACATATGTGTGTACACATGTATGTATGTGTTCCCCCTTTTAGAGAAGAGCTGAAATCGTGCACGGAGTGAGCTCACGTGATGACGTCCCTCCACCAGTGAGCATCCCGGAGCGGCCCAGACCTGGGCCATCGTTATCACCACCATGGAAGAGCCAAAGGCAGTTTGGGCAGGTGGGACAGAGCCCACCCAGAACGCACCCTGGCTGCCCACTGCCCTTGTTGGTAATGGAGCTGAGTGGTTCTCATAGCATCACTTCTATGTGATCTTTCAAACCCTACTGACAAATTAAAAGAAAAAAAAAATACACCAGACAGTAACATGCTTATGAATTCCATAAAAGTCCAGGGGAAGTGGAAATATCCTGAACTCTGGAAGCAGGTCTGGGAACACGCTAAGTACAGGGCAGGGCAGAACACTGATGAAATACTTTGGACACGTGTTTCACCTAAACAGCAACTCCATCTGTCCAACCCACAGAATGCACAAGTGCACGTATAGCAGCACGCAAGCACGCAGTGAGTGCAGACGTGAACTGCAATGCCGTTGCCTACAAACTGGAGCAACGCCCAAACCTAAGCTGGGATCACGCAGTTTGAATCTAAGCTACCGTATCATTATTCCTTCCGACACGAGGAGATTAACACTCCCTAAAATAATGCGTGGCGACCACTTTTCGTTTAAAAGCAAATTTTGTTTTGAAAAGTCCTCAACCACCTTATTAATCGGCAGACGTACCTGGGCCGTCCTCAGATCAGAGCTGCAAACCTCTGCTTGAAATAATAACCCCATTTGACAATAATGGTAGTGTTGAAAAGAGAAGCATCTTTCAAAACCGTGGAATGATGTCAAAAGTAGCCGGGAGGTATGTACTCTCCATTCACTTGTTTGACCTCTTTGGATATAAGGCATGAAGGGTAAAATCTGATCTGTGGGGATGTGCTTTGCCACAGAAACTTCTGTGAACCCTTGTCAATAAAGAGATGCTGTGAAAATGTTAAAGAACAATTGTTTAACAGTGGCTTTTCCTGAGGGCTTCCACGCCAAGTGTAACAAGATAAATGGGGGGAGGGGGGAACTCTGTCTAAATATGCAGGAAATGACCTTTGCCCCTTAATGTCAAATGCACATATGAATGTGTCATGATGGAAATTGAGGCTTTTTTTCAAGTCCAAGTGATGAATCAGATACATACGGACACACCCTGAGAAGCCCAATATAATATATAGTCTATAATACATGTAACATTTTATATTTTTACATATATAGTAACCAGCAGCAATATTCAACTGAAATGTGAGACAAGTTATAGGATAAAGGAGTTATTTTCCTGAGAAGAAGGCTTTGACTAAAGGAAACTCAGCACCCAAGTTTTTGCAGCCTTAATTGCACACTCTTCACTGAAGCCATCAGAAATAACGCAGATTGCAAGGGAGTGGGGAATGCCAAAGGTTTTTAAGTGTGATTGTCTTTAAATGTCTGACAGCCCATGAGTCACCTGCTAAGCATCACCCAGCGAGACATACCTTAAACACTCGGGTCAAAATCACAGAGTTCTTGTTTTGCTCGAAACCCAAATGATGAGAAATATCAACTCACCTTTCTGTCTTCTATTTCCACGCAGGTATTGCAGTCTCCTTTGATATCCTGCAAGGAGGAGAAAAGAGAGAGAAAGGACAGGAGTCAGACTTATGGTCAGAGAACATTTAGTGGTGTCGTTGAAATGCCCTTTAAAATAATAAAGGGCTCCCACTCCTAACAATTCTTTCTCGAGTCATTGCTCTTTATGGTGCTTATGGAGGTGCATGCCGCGGCATTTGCATTAGAGACATATGGATGTTATAAGTGAGCTGCATGACATGCAGATGCAGGGTGAAGGCGATGGCTATGGATCAGAGGCCACAAGAGAGGAGGTGACGGCTCATAAAATAACCCGCCCGAATACCTTTGCTCGTATCAGCACAGACTGCCTTTAATCGGATTTAATGTCTCTCACATTCCAAATTTAGCACAGTCAGATCTACCTTGTTTCAATGAAAAACCACCACTACTTATTTTTCATCCTTGCATCCATGCATCCACCTACCCAGCTATCCATCTAATCTTTCATCCATCCTCCATCTGTCCATTCATCCACTCATCCACCAATCCATCCATCTTCCATCCTTCCTCCATCCATCCATCCAAATTCCATCCATCCATCCCTCTACCCACTCACCAATCCATCCAATCATCCATCCATCTTCCATCCTTCCTTCCTCCATCCATCCATCATCTATCCATCCATCCATCTACCCACTCACCAATCCATCCAATCATCCATCTATCTTCCATCCTTCCTTTCTCCATCCATCCATCATCTATCCATCCATCCATCTACCCACTCACTAATCCATCCAATCATCCATCTTCCATCCTTCCTTCCTCCATCCATCCATCATCTATCCATCCATCCATTTACCCACTCACCAATCCATCCAATCATCCATCTATCTTCCATCCTTCCTTTCTCCATCCATCCATCATCTATCCATCCATCTACCCACTCACTAATCCATCCAATCATCCATCCACCTTCCATCCTTCCTTCATCCATCTACCCACTCACCAATCCATCCAATCATCCATCCATCTTCCATCCTTCCTTCCTCCATCCATCCATCCATCTACCCACTCACCAATCCATCCAATAATCCATCCATCTTCCATCCTTCCTTCCTCATCCATCCATCTACCCACTCACCAATCCATTCAATCATCCATTCATTCTCCATCCATTCTCCATCCTCCATCTGTCTACCCATCCAATCATCTACCCGTCCATCCATATTTATTGCATACCTACTTTTTATGCTTTTCTTTTCCTATTGTTCTAGGATAGGAAGGTGAAAAAATCATGGTTCCTACCCTCAAGGAACTCACTAGTTAGAATGACAGACACATTCCCACAAGCAATTGCGACAGGAATTCACTCATTCCAATGAAACGTCCTCAGCACCTACTGCCTGCCTGGCCCTGCCCAAGGCCTGGAAGACTCAGTCATGCTCGACACACCTGGAGGCCCTGCCCTGGTGAGGGTCACCTTCTGCTGGAAAAGACAGACAATAAAAAGCGCACCCACGTAAATAGAATTCAGAAAAGTATAGGTACTATGAAGAAAAACAAAGCCTGGATGAAGGGATGGGAAACTGAGAGCATGGGATACGATTTTACGTATAAATAGAGGCGGCACCTGAGCGAAGGGCTTGAAGGAAGTTAGAGGGTGAGCCAAGGAGCCAACTAAGGAAGAGGACCCAGATGAGGGCAGAGCGAGTGCAAAGCCCCAAGTGGGAAATGCATTGGCCACACAAGGAGATGGAGGTCTCCATGGCTGGGGAGCAGTGAGAGAGGAAAATAGGGACATGAGATCAGAGGAGGATGTTTGCTTTTATTCTGAGAGTGGTGCAGAACCTCTAAGTTGTCTTATTGCAAAATACACATGGCATTTACCATTTTGCCATTTCTAAGTGCACCGTTCAGTGGCATTAACTACAATCGCATTGTTGCGCAACCATTGCCACCATCATCCATCTCCAGAACGTCTTCATCTTCCAAAACTGTCCTCATTAAACAACAATGCCCGTTCTCCCTCTCCCCAGCCCCGGCAACCACCCTCCCACTTTCTGTCTCCATCAGTCTGGCTACTCTAGACAGCCTGCTTTATCACCCTGCTAGGAATGCCGTGACAAAATACCACACAACTGGGGGCTCAAACAACAGAAATTAATTTTCTCCCAGTGATACAGGCTGGAGGTTCAAGTTCTGCCTGGGTTCCTGGTGAGGGCTCTCCTCCTGGCTTGCAGATACTGCCTTCTCACTGTGCCCGCACAGAAAGAGACTGACTTGGGGTCTCTTCTTCTCCTAAGAACACCTCTCCTTCTGGATGAGGATCCCACCCTTGCAACCTCTGCTAACCTTAATTACCTCCTCAAAGGCCCAATATCCAATCACAGCCACACTGGCGGTCAGGGCTTCAACACAGGAATTTTCGAGGGGCACGATTTAGCCCTAACACTTGTGTAAGTGGAATCGTACAATACCTGCCCTCCCGTGCCTGGCTAATTCCACTTAGTTTCATGTTTCAAGGCCCATCAATGTGGGAGCACGTGCCAGAGTTTCAATCCACCTTCAGGCTGAACAACACTCCACTGTGTGGATACATCACCTTTTGTTTACCCACTCCTAAGTGTCATCCGTCCATGGACAATTGGGTTGCTTCTGCTGCTATGAGCATGGGTGTAACTGCTGAATCCCATGCTAATTCTACATTTAAGTTTTTGAAGACCCTATACTGTTTTCCACAGCTGCTGCACCCTTTTATATCCCCCCAGTAGTGCACTAAGGGTTCGAATCTTTCCACATCCTCATCAGCACTTGCCGTTTTCACTCGATGGATTTGAAAAGAAGATAGGCATGATCCGATTTCTGTTCTAACAGAATAATAGGCAGTCAATAATTAAGGATGCGAGTGGGGAGACCAGTTTGGGGGTGACTGCAGGGTGTCTTGAGGGTCCAGATGTGGGGTGGGAGGGAAAGATGGTAGCCAAGGACCACACTAAGCCTTCTGGTCTGGGCACGCTGGCCATGGATGCAGTGAAAGAATGGGAATAGCAGGTGTGGTAGGGATCTGCAAACAATAGAAGCTCTGTTTGGGCTAAGTCTATATAGAACATTTATTTTCTCATCAAGAAGTAGTTGGGTCTACTCTGTGGACAGAACATTAGGACAGGCATCACCGTTGTGATTTATTAAGCAAACACAGCAAATTCTAGGCCCACGTGGATCAAGAGTGGAGCAAAAGGGCACCATATCATAAGGTGAAGATTCACATAGCAATGATTTGTTTTTTATATTGGCAAATAGAATTGTAATGGCGAGCCATGATTGAACATCTCTTTGGTGCCAAGAACTGTGCTAGGTGTTTTCTACCCTGCCTCTAAATTCCCAACAACCAAATAAGGATGGTGTTATTTAGATTTTTTTTTTATTATGTAAAAATTGAGATTAGCCATTAGGTAACCTCTTGGGTCACACAATGATGGAGCTTAAGTCTCTGCCTAGAAGTGGCTCCAAATACCAGACACTTCCCATTCCTTCCAGGTGATTTTATGGTACTCATGGTGGCTGGTCAGTCTAGATCAGGGTCCTCAAACTTTTTAAACAGGGATCCAGTTCACTGTCCCTCAGACCGTTGGAGGGCCGGACTATAGTTAAAAACAACAACAACAAAAAAAAAACTATGAACAATTCCTATGCACACTGCACATATCTTATTTTGAAGTATAAAAACAAATGAGCAAAAACACCCGCATGTGGCCCGCGGGCCGTAGTTTGAGGACGCCTGGTCTAGATAATTCAGGCCATGTGTTTCACTCTGCGCTGGGAGGGAGGGTTATTTACAGCAAACAAAGCTAGAGACGCAGCTGAATGCACCCCCAACACCACCAAATTCATGTGTTGCAGCTCTAACCTCCACTGTGACTCCTTTTGGAGATGGGGCCTCTAAGGAAATAATTAAGGTTAAAGGTCATAAAAGTAGGGCTCTGATTGGATGGGATCAGTGTCCTTATAAGAAGAGATGCAAGACATCCCCCTCTCTCTTTCACTTTTCTCCCTCCCCCACCCTCCTGCAAGCACGAGGCCAAGAAAGTCACATGAGGACACAGAAGTCAGCTGTCTGGAAACCAGGAACGGGTCTTCATCCGACCCTGACCACGCTGACGCCCTGGTCTTCAACGTCCAGCCACCAGGAACCGTGAGAAAACAAATTTCTGTAGTCGAAGCCACTCGGTCTGCCATGCTCACACGGCAGCCCAAGCTGAGAGAAGATTCCCAGGTGACCTACGAGGCACAGTCCAGGGGCTCGGGGTCACATTTACACGAGGTGTCTTCTTTCTTTTCTCACCCACTTTCCTAACTGAACGGCTGAGTTCTTCGATTCACTTCGGACCTTCCCTCGGCAAAATACCCCTTACTCTTATGAAGAGCTCTCCCTGAGTCCCTCTGCTCGGAAAAATACAGAGAAACCGGAGATTAGCTCAGGATGGGAGTGATGAAAAGTCATAGATTGTCGTTAAACCTCGAGAATGCCATTTAGAAACGAGGTGGAGAAAAGCCACTGCCGGTCTGGGTGGCCCTGCTCCGACCGGGAGGAGTGTGTGTTTCCCTCTCTCTGCTCGAGCGCGAAGATGCGGGGCTTGCAGGCAAGAGTCCGTATCTGATTTTGACTGACCCACACAGACGTGGCTGTTGTTAATCAACACACTAACGGCATCAACACACGAAAGGCAGATTTTTGTTTTTAAATCTGCCACCAAAGACCCAGGCGAGCAACAGAAAAAAAAAAAAAAAAGCCGTCTGGCGGAACCCAAGCTCTTGCCATTTCCCTAAGATTATTCAATTTATTCTTGTCAAGATTAATTTACTAAACCCAAGCTGGATTTTTTATTTAGATGATGCTGTTGGTTTGCCATCCGCCGCAGATCTGTGCAGGAGGCGCCCCGGGGGACCACGCTTGCTTCTGAACAATGTTGAACTCAAATTGGAAAAATGTCACTTTGGAGGGAACAAATTATTGTTCGGCTCGTTCCGCCTAGAGCTGGTATCTCTGGATGGGTTCCGGCCTGACCTTTCCTGAACCAGAGTCGTTGAGTAAGTACTCCAGCCCCACTCGATGGCTTCGCTCGGCAAGCGGCCCGGCCACTTAAGCGTTAAGTATGAATTCGGAGCTGCACCCTCATCACCAAGCAAGCAATTGCCCTGCAGAAGCCAGCCACGCTACTGTCGGCAGGCCGGTTGCTGGCGCAACGTGGGATCGTGCACAGTGGAGCCACACACACTGCTTGGGTTCGTACTACCGGACTCCACCGCACCGGCGGTGAGACCCTGCACAGGGAGGCCGACTTTGATTAGCCTCAGTTTCCCCATATCCAAGACAAGGATGGCGATAACAGCTGCCCCACTTGCCGGTAGGCGTATCCAATATATCCGATGATCTTAGCCCTTGGCCGATCATCAGTAAATGTGAGCTATCATCAATGACATCCTCCAAAAGTCTTTGGGAGACCTGGTTCTGAGTGAAGTATCGAGGACTTAAAAATAGTTCTGTTTTTAAAAGTTTTCTCTTCCAAGGCCTCCGAGTTCTTCCGGCTTTTAGACATCAAAGCGCTCGCGTGTCTGTTCTTTTCAGAAGCGGTCCTCTCTCCCAAGAGAGATTTCTTTTCTTCTGCACTTTGTGTGTTGGTTGTTTTTGATGATTTTTGTAGGTCATGGATATTTGTGTCCACCACGCACCGCCATGCCGGATCCCGCGCCAGCACCCCCACGGCTCTGAAGCGCCGGGCATGGCAGATCCCGGCGAACGGGTGGAGAGAAACGCCCACGGATGGGATTCCAACGGCCTCGGAGGATTTGGAAGTGAGGGGCCGGTACTGGGTTGAATAGCTGCCACCCCGAAGACAGGCTCACGCCCTAGCCTCTAGCGCATGTGAGTGTGACCCTGATTGGAAATAGGGTCTTTACGAATGTCATTAGGGATCTTGACATTAGAAAACCCTGTAGTATCCAGGTGGACCCTAAATCCAATTACAAGTCCTCTTTTAAGAGGCAGAAGAGATGAGAAGCCCTGTGAAGACAGGCAGAGACTAGAGCCAGCCACAGCAAGCCCAGCAACACCGGTTACGAGAAGCTGGAAGAGGCAAAGAGCCGCTGGTGGGAGCGGAGACCTGCCGCCACCTTGATTGGAAACATTTTGACTCCACAGCTGTGAGGGAACAGATGGCTGTTGTTTTAAGCCACCCATTCGGTGGCAATTTTTTGCAGCAGTCACAGGAAACTAACGCAGAGGCTCAGGGGACTTCTCGGGCTGAGGTCTCCTGCATGATACTTAGCACTGAAAACAGACAGGTGCGGTCCAGAGACCACCCCCAGGCAGTCTGAGCCCCAGGAGAAAAGAAAACCCCCTTTACAAGACATCCCAGGGCAACCTCAGGCTGTTCGGGTCATGGGCTCAGGCATTCTCACAACACAGCCCCTGGGGCCTCTAAATTGATGACTGAAGTCATCAGTTCTGGAGGAGCAATGGAAAGACAAGACCAAGGGTGCTTACGGTTGACATATGAGTCAAGTAAGGATCATACATCCTGGGCGCAGCATTGTTCTCTTGCACTCAGATACTCACAAAGTCCCAGAAAGCTTTTCATGGGAAATACCTGAGTGCTCAAGTCATCCCTCGGGAGCTTGGGGGGGGGGGCACAGCCAAAGGTTCATCTGTCAAGCGCAAATCAGCTTATGATCAACTACCTCACTACTGGGGAAGAAACCCAAGTGTTTTGCTCTTCCTTTATAAACAGGTAACACACACTACGGCGAGACAGTTTATAACGTTAAGAAAAACTGCACGTCGACATCCCACTCCCAAAACAACTCACGATGCATTTTAAATCCCGAGTCAGTTACAAGTGGGCACTCCCATTTCCTAGGTTTCTGAAAATAGCAATTGCTTCTCATTTAAAAACAAGTCTAGCAATATGAATTTAGATGCTAGGACTTATTGGTGATTTTCTGCAGCCTGAGCTGTTAATTTTTGGGACCATCACAAAGACTCAAACTTTGAGGATAAGCATATACCATAGGGACCATTTGCCTCAACACTTCCATTTTGCAGACGAGAAAACTGAGTTTCGGAGAGTGTAGAGAACTGGCCTCACCCCACTCTGACAGACAAGGGTATAAAAGGGGGATTGAAACCCATCTGGCCTACCTGCTGTATATTCTGTTTCCCCTACCCCATATATTGTGCTTGCATTTGAATAGTCAAATAATTCCCTAAAGGTAATTGCATTATTAAGGATAATGACTGTTTTAGCTTTCAAAAAAATTGAGTATGTTGTCTTTTACCCACAGTTGGTACAAATTCGAAATCATGCTTGCCTTTCAGAAGAATTTTTCAGTCTGTGTTCACTCAACTAAAAAAAAATAAGATTCAAATAAGGTCACTTGGATACATGAAGAACATATAAAATGTCTGCACTGATACATTTTATCCATTTCATAACATGTTTGTTTCCCTTCACAGATTTGCTAGGTACCTGCAATATCACATATGGCCAGCAGATGGAAGCAAATAACTGCAAAAAATAAAATCGACACACCAAGCACTATGCAACAGGATCCAATTCCTTGGGTCTGTAAACTTCTTGAAATATCACAATCTTTCCACTTCCTCAAAATATAAGTCTCAAATGACTGTATGTTTTAATTACTAAGCCCTAATTACTTACCAGAAATGTGATCATTTTATTTATTAGGCATTTTATGATTATGTGTTTAAGAAGGTTCAGTGCAGCAGAGACCCGTTTCAAGGCACAGAATATTTTGAAAACGCCAGGGTTTCCATCTAAATATGAAGACTTTGGAAGACAGAGGATGTAGGCGCTACTTTGCCTGAAATGAAACGGCAAACAACTCACGTAAACTGAAGTCTCCACGAGAATCAGTTCAACCAAGAGAGTATACAGTTTGCCTGAGTTGCATTACAAAGCTGCTGACTTTAAAAACACCTGGAGGATTTTTAAGGGAGCTTAGGAGATATTTTCTTTGAGAAGAAATATTTTCTTAGGCAGGAAAAAAAAATCTGTAAAGCCGGAAAGACTGCAAAACAATCCTCAAACCAAGCTTCTATGCACAGAAAGATCTTGACTTCTTTCTTTGAGGATCGCACCCCTCCCTCCTGTGAATCATTTTCTTCTCTTCCTTCTATTTTTTTTTTTCTTTTTTGTAGTCTGGTTATCAGCAGACTAGAATCTTCAGGATCTCAGACATCCAGCCCTGCAGACAAACGAGGGAGCTGGCGGGAAACAGGCCAGGTTACCCGAGGGCTGCCGCCTCAGCACCATTAACTCTGATACAGAGGGAGGCAGCCCCTCTCCGGTAGGAGGCATGTGTCACCAGGTGAGCTCGAACCAAGGGTCTGTTTGCAAATAAGAGCTATGCATTGGCATCACAGCGGGAGTTTAATGAGATCGCTTTTAATTAACTGTAAAAGTAATTACCCATATTAGATGTAAATCGCACTTGTTTTTACATGAGGTGAATAATTTTAGCTCGGCTTTTAAGAATACTAACTTCTTGAGGCACTGTCAGCTGCAAACCCTCAGCAAGTCGGTGTGCCGGCAGACATCCACCAGCCCGGGAAGCCTGGGTTTGTCACCTGGCTTCTGTCAGCTAAAAGGCTTTTCCTTTCGTTCACGTGCGGCCCCAGCCTCTAAAACGTGCCACAGTTGCGACCCCAAAGACACGCCCCCGTGACAGCATCCACATTGAGTAGGTTATTATTATTATTTTTTCTTTTTCCTTTTGGCTTTTAGCCTCTTGGGTGACCCCCAGCACATCCGCAGACGGGCTCTTGTGAATAGTTAGGGAACAGCAGACCATGAGTAGGAAGGAGAGGGCAGATGCTGCAAGCAGCCCTACAGGGGTCAGGGGTGTGAGCCTTGGGATGAGCTAACGTGGATATGGTCCAAAGAAAGAAAGAAACAGGCTGGCAAGGAAGAAGGTGGAGCAAGAGCAGCAAGGCCACGCTTGCTCGCCAGGCTCAGGGTGTAACTTCTGATGAGGGTAGATGTTTGCATCACCGGCCCAGGAACAGAACGGCAGCGCTCCCGGGGATTTGTGAACACCACGAGAAAATCACAGGTCAGTGTAGGGAGTGAGTGAAGGTGACCTCCTTGGTGAGAGCCGTGTTAAGACATCATCCTCCGGGACCTCGAAATTCCTCTGTCTTTGATAGGCTTGTGACCAGGCGCCCCCAGACCTCTGATGTGAGCCACAGTGGAGCATCGACAGCCAGGATGCAGTTTGCAAATACAAAATCACCCGCTAATTATTTGCACTTTGATAGGCACCTTCCTTAAAGGTGTTGAGGATGCAATTATCAAATCGAGGTTTAGTGCTCTCGAGTTAAGCAACTGAACTGAAGATCAGGAAAGCAGGGGATGCAGAAAGGTGAGATTACACCCACCCAGGCAGCCAGAAACATAGTGGTTAATTGGGTCCCTTCTAAGAAGAAACCAGCCCTTCTGTTTGAATAGCTTGGCTACCATCACCATCGTTTTCACGTGTATGAGCCTCCCGTGTGGGTTGCTGTTGTGTTGTTGCTACTGCCTGTTTGCGGTCTCTGCCTCAAAACAACCCCGAGAGGGAGCTGGAGCAGGAAATGTCCTGGCTTCATACGATGCCCAGAGAACTCACCCTGGTTCAGGGCCAAGTGCGACGGGAGCCAGAACTGGAACTTGTGGGAGCACAAGGAGGTTTGTATTTTTCATCCCTTTCTAGAGGGACCACACACATTTTCCCAGTGTCTCGTATATATCTGATATAGCCTAAATGTAGCTGCTTCCCACACTGTCTATATAGAAGATTTAAATAAAGAAAAAAATATATATATAGCATGATTCTTCATTAGCCTATCAACCTAGTGAGGATAATCAGGCTTACTGCCCGTTTGGAAATACTAAGCTAAAATAATTTACTATGATATTTGAGGGAAAATTCAATGAGATGCTGCACTTTGATTTCATCTCCAGGTGTGGATCAAGATACATCAGACAGAAACCTCAGGAACCAGTTGATCTTGTTTCAAACCCTGACTCTACCTCCTAATAACCACACGGCTTTTCCAGGCAACTTCTCTCTTCCTCAGTTTCTACATTTCAGAAAATGGGGTTCACAGCCCCGGGAGCATCAGGAAGCAGGTGTCAGCGTTAGGTGAGATGAAGTACACAGAGTGTTGTCACACAAGTGGGCGTCAAATGTTTAATTGCAATTTTTAAATTCTCTTATATATTATTGTGTGCATTATATAATGTCATCATCATTCTTCTTCTTCCTTCTCCATATAAGGCGTTTCTAAAAACTGCCTTAATTCTTCCAGGTCACTGCTATTTCTGTCGATTAAACGGACCCCTGGTGGCAACAAAAGATGCACTTTCTTACGGGAACGAGTCTCCTGGGAATTGGTGCTGATGGGCAGTCTATCTCGACACCCACCAAACCACCCTTGTAAGGATCCTCACACTATAAGGGCTCGACAAAACCATTTAATTGAATATTTCATTTCCTCCTAGGAATCAGATATTCCAGAAAGACATCCAATGGTCAGAGCAAGATTTATGCCAATTAAAGAAGGTGCAGCACAGCTGCACAGCTCTGAAGGTTAACAGAGCTGGTGCAAATGATTTGGGAAGGGAAAAAAAAAAGCATTACCATTCTTATGCTTCCTGTTGAGTATACAGAGATGAGCTACTGGTTTCCAGGAGATGGCTGCAGCCCTGAGACAATGACAGAGCCTTCCTGGTTGCTACAACTGTCCTTGGAAAGTGACATGTGGACTCTTCACTTGGACTCTCGCCATCTTGTCAACCACAGTTTCCTGAGAACCAACATTTTCTGTCCTGCAACACTGACTTGGCATTTTGCTCTCTGGTAGAAAACGGATTTCAGCCCTTTCCCCAGGATTTTAAGTAACTCACTCTTTATTCCAGGAATGCAAACTTTATTGTGTGCAGCCTTAAGGAACTGACAGGACCCCAATGGTGGCCCACCTCTGCCCCAACTAAACCAGCATGGAATCGGAATAGAGAAGTCTCTTTTCTCTCTCTCTACTTCAACTTTCTACACTCTGGAATGGGCGTTAATAAGAAAACACTAAATGTGGAATATTTGGCATTGAAGAGATAAGCATATATAACTAGTGTAATAAAAAAGTTACTCAACTGGTGTGCATGCCTTAGTTCAAAGAACATTTAACCATTTTTCAGGTCTTGTTTCTATTGGTATATTTCTAAATTTGACACCATGAAACTAAGAACTAATAGGCCAGAAATGAATGTTTATTTTTTATAATTAACATGTAAATCTAAATGCATAGTTCCTGAACTTCTGATCTCCAAGAGTAAAAAAAAAAAATGACCAGAAAATAACTATTTAAGCTTTTTCAGAAAATTAAAATAAAGAGGAAAAACAGTGAATGTATGTGTTCTTTTTCTATGCCATGTGATTTATTAGTAACTCATTCTACAAAACACTCATTTCAGCTCTTACGTGAGCATAGGAAAAACATACCTTAAAATAGTTGAGGATAATTACATTTCTCTGCTTGTTCACTCTCTTTCCCAAATGCCAAGTTTACTTACAGAACGTGTCATTTGGTTTTTATATGCAAGAAGAGAATTAAGAATGTTCCCATTGAAGTTTTGATTGTTCTCTCCCTTGCACTGGCAGGCCAACACAATTCACAGGACATAGATACTGGGCTGGGAGAGAGTAGCAGAAATTTAGGGTACGCCTGAGAATGTCTTAAATACCTCTGTCACAATGCTCTCCTCGGGGGAGGTAAGAAATTAAGCCTTGGCTACTGTAAGTCATCACGGCTGATCTAAACACGGACCTGTGTCACGTTAACCATTCTGGGTGAAATCCCTATGAAAAGTATTTTATACTGTCTCCACTTTCCTAGACGTGGATAGTTGGTTTCAGTATTGTAACCCGGCACAATAAGGACCTGCAAGATGCTGTCAACCTTAGAATGTCTTGCCCTCCTGCTAAATAAGCCCAGGTTGTTGTGCTCCTGAAGATAAAACAGTTCGATGCATTTCAATGTTCTAGTGCCTGCCTTCCTGGCCGGCTGTACTTTCTGCTGTCATTTGATACAATTTGGTTCCCATTTCCCGACCAGTGACTAGGGGAGTGCTATACACTACTTGGGGACTGCTTGGATTTCTTGAAAAGACAGAGTGTCTTGCCCTCCCTGTTCCCACCTACCTTCTTAGATGCACATTCTGCTATGCTACTCCCCAGACTCTATGCCCCACCTGAATCTTTTTGCCCAGGCGCCTTTATTATGTTCCAGAAACTTGGCTGGCAGCGTCTCAGTCATCCTGAGTCACCTCCCTCTGCTCACCCAATTATCTGCTAATCAAAGCTCTTCTCACCTCCTCCACTGCTCCACCCAGCAGAGGGGACTGCTCCTTCTGGCACCCTGTCCTTTGTTCTGCATGTCTGCTGTGGGGCTAATTTCATTTGTAATTGTATTTACAGGGCCTTTGGTACAATACCTGACTTTGCCATGAGGTTATCAGCTCCTCAAACGCAAGGGTGACAGTAAGAACCTTCTAAAAAAAATCATTCTTTGTGACAAATATGTATGTAACATTAAACAGAAGCATGCATTGTTTATATTAAATATACATGAGACTTCACTTCATTCCATGAATCAGGCACAGTGATTATTCCCATTTTAGAGGAGACAAACCCAGAGAGGTCTGGCTTCTTGCTCAAGGTCACGGAGCTGACCAATGTTGGCTCTGGCAGCTGGCCCCGGTTTGCGTGACTCAAACGCTGGTGGTCTCAGGGACGCAGCCAATCTGCTTTCCTGGTGCACTTGGCAGCATTTTCTTAGACTAGTAACATAGCCCGTGGCAGACATGTCTTTAACAGAAGAATAAACAAAAACACACAGGAGGGGGCCGTGCTACTATTTTATTAGCTTTTCTACCCATTTCGAGCCTCCATTAATTACCCATTATACTCGGTATAAAAAGAGTACAGATATATTCTGTGTGTGCACAAATGCAGGTTTCCTCAATAAGAAATGCATGCCACAGAGCCTGGGTTTCAAAGTCACTAATACACGTGGCCAATTAGTCATCAGTGATTGGCTCAAAACCAAGTATTAATAATTGCATGACTTCCCCTTAGCCAAGCTAAAGACTCTATGGGTTTGGAGACTCAAAAACACTTTCTGCCCACTTATTGAAGAAGACTGTTTCTTGGTCTATAACTCACAGGTGTCAGTTCTGGACATCTGACCTGCCCTTGTGACACCCCCACATCGGGACATGGGTACTCACCAGTGCCATGTGAGAAATGGGCACAGTCATTGCAACCTTCTTACCAAGGGCTGGAAAAATGCACGGCCCAGAGAGAAACCCACGAAACTCCAGGAAAACACGCCACATACTTATTTTTCAATCTCTCTCTCTCTCTCTCTGCTAGGACCCCAACAACAGGAGGCTCTCGACCTATTTTGGAGGCTTACAAATTCCCGTCAGCTTCCTGTCTGACCGCTCAAATGGTCCCATCTCCTTGTATACAGTTAACAGGTTTTAAGGGAAAAAGAAAAAAAAGATCATCTCCAATAATAGCAAATATAATGAAAAGAAGAGCCACCACCGATGAAGTCAGCCTAAGTCACTCTTTGAGGTCACGGGCCTTGCAGCTGCTTAAGCTTTATCAATAAATTCCAGGTGGGTCAGGCCTGGCAGGCACTTTAGCGAAAGAGGAGCTTTTGCTGAGTGTCAGTTGGTCACAGCATCATCAAAGGAACGCCTCGAGCAAAACACCCACGCCAGGGCTGCCTCCTCACCCCGAAAGACTCGTCTTTTGTTCCTCTGAAATCCATCAACAGCGGCAAGAGGCATGAGTCTCCGTCCCCTCTCCAAATGGACTTTCGTTCTGCACGTGGACAACAGCCGCGGATACTCAGGCAAGGTGATACTGCACCTTTACCCCCAAACAACCGCAGGAATATCATCTCAGCTGCACATTAATCACTGACGAGAACAGACACGAGACTGCCATACGGTTTATCAAGTCCTTTTATTTCTCCGCCGAGTTCAGATCTTTCGTTCCCTCCTGGTTATCCTTGTCGCAATTGGTTCGAGGTTCCCCAACCCTTTTGCTGTTGCTCTGGTTTCAGCTTTTAGCTGGCATGCAGCGAGCCCCAGCGCTGAGCGCTCCCCGTGCTTCCCTTCTGTAAGACCCCTCTGCTGTAAGCTGGATCAGGGTCTGCGCTTCCAGGAGGAGGGAGTTCAGAGAGATGAAGGAATTGTGTCCAGGACATACAATAAATAAGCGGCAGATCCAGAGAGCAGACCCAGCATGCCTTTATGGAACGTCCATCAGACTGTGGAATTTCTCTATGGAAAACCCTAATGACTTCTCATCCCACTGAGAATAGACCCAGCTCCCTCTGTAGCCCGAGTGTGCCCTTTCCCTAATGACCCCTCTGCCTTCCTTGCTTACTTCCCACTCGCCACAGGGATCTTCTGTTCCTCAAATGCATCAGGTCTGGGGGTGTCGCAGGCACCAGCCGCATCCTCCCCCACGGGCTGCTGCTCTGGGCATCCTTCTCCCCGTCCTGGCGCCGGCTCCTCTGGGAACTCCGCCCCGACACCCAGCCATGCTCTGTCTTCTCCGTTTTCTCTATCGCACTGACCATCACTCGCGTTTGTAATCTCAATTTCCTTGTTTATTTTTCTACCTCCACATGCACGAGGTTCTCAGTCCCATGAAGCCAGAGACTTGCATTTCTTTTCTTTTCCATGTTGGAGCCTCACCCCTCAGAACAGTGCCTGGCACTTAGTATCCGTGCAGAACAACTGGAGTAAGTTTAAGAATGGGATGCCCGAGCCTGCTTTTCACTCACCTCCCTAAACATGTTTCATAACGGTTTTTTATTAGTCATTTCTACTCCATCTTCTTGGTAAGGTTCTTCCTTCTTTTTTCTTAAACATGCATTATAATCCCTCTTTCTTTCTCTCTCATAATACAACCCATTGTTTTCTTTTATTCCATTTACCTCTTTACTTTTCCTTATCTCCCTTTTTACCTAGCCCTTAACCTCCAATTCTTTCTCAGATTCACAATTTCCGGGGCTCTATTTCAATTCCTCTGGATTTGACCTTCCAGATTTTCTACCTGCCTTTTCCTGTTAGTGTTTCTTTCCCTTTCCCTGCTCACCACCCACTCCAAACATCCTCTGTCTACTTCCATCCATATTAAATGTCCTGTCTTGTTTATTTCCAGCCGGCTTGACAACCAACTCGTTACATCCAAGTGTAGCCTTCTTCCCTCCACCACATCCAAATATATTTAATAAGGTATTTTTAAACATCTTTTGTTGAAGTCCAATGAACACAAATAAAGGGAGGTATGTTGCAGCTATTGGCCAAGTGTCCCTTAGGGACTGAGGACCCTGCCCTAGAGACAATTTGTTCTCTCATACCCATGATTAACAGGTCAAGTGCTGTAGGTGATCTACAATTTGGGCACCCTTCTCGTGATATTTTCACCATAAGCCCCAAACCCACCCATTTTAGGACTATACACTTGACTACAAATATGGAGCTATCTAACAGAGATGCTTTTGGGGACGTCAGTGTTCCCAATCAACTAGCTCTGGGCTCAGATGAGATTTTTTTAATGCCTACTAGCAACAAGACATGAGCAGATTAGTCATCTCAACTGTATTTTAGCCTTTCTACCTTACAAGAGATACCTGGACATAAGTGGAGATATGAACAGTACTTACCTCTTCACGCCGTTGTGCGCACTGAATGAGATTACATAAGAAAGACACTCAAGACGGTGCCTGGCATACAGCAATGTTGTCCTCATCAAGACCAATTACCACCATCCTCACAACCCTCAACTCCATCATTTTTATAGTATCATTTAAAAAGAAAACAAGCAAAACAATCTGCTCCAGGAATGGATGGATGGATGAAGTAATTAATGCCCTCCCTCTTCTCCTCTCAGTGCCTGTTTTTCATTCCTTGGCTGTGGGTAGAAAAGAAAGAGGGAAAGGATGAAGAAACATCTCCCATCCCTCTTTGTCATGGACAGGGGAATCAAAACTGGATAATACATTCAATGAGTTACTTAATTAACTGGGTGTAGGTGACGCTGGAGTAGCTGAGTAAAATAATGAGATGTCAAGCACAGAAGCTTAGACCAAGGAGGGATTTGAAAACCCTCTTCCTGTCAGAAGAAACCACAGGATTTTTCAGGCAGATGACACTAAGGGGTTTAATTTTTTCCATTTTTGTCCTCCTGAAAGCAATGGTCTTTTAAAATAAAAATCTGGTGAAATAAGGCCAAATGTAAAATTAGCATTTATGCAGCAGAGGTCATTAAAATGAGTTAGTCCGGGTCCTTTCTAACATTACGCTAGTACTAAAATGAGAAGAATAAAAAATAAAAAAAAATAAAAGCTCTGATTAAAAGGACCTTAAATGGAGAGGCTGTTGCTAATAGCGAGGCTATCTCAGAAGGACTAATTAAGCTAGAAATAAATGCGGTTCGAAGGGAAAGGCTATTTCTTGGACCACCTAAATGTCAAACGGCTGACCAGGAGACTCACCTGCTGTTAATTAAAATCTAGTTGTCATCCCTAGTTAAGGGGTTGTGAACGTCTCACTCAGTACTCCAAGAATATTGCAGGCAGACACCCACCATAACCACCCTCATTCATCCTGCCAATTAATGTTGATTTTTATTTACATGTTTCAGGGTCAAGAGATGAAAGCATAACCTATTTTTTTTTAAACGAAGACAGCTAGCTGATCCCAACGTAAGCATTTGTGACATTAATGAGTACTTAAAAAATAAAACATAAATCAAGGCTGACTTTGAAAAATTGTAGCTGTTGGTAGTCTCGGGGCAAAAAAGTCGTTAAACATCCTCAATTAGATGAGTAACACTGTGTTTCTTTCCATTCATCCTGGACATTACATCAGCGTAGTCTTGCACATTTTATATGCTCCTGTTCTTTCTGAAGACAATGCTAATGGGATCAAGTTACCTCTTCCCTATTTGGCCCGTAATTGCCAAATACGGGCAGACTTCTATCCCAATTACAAATTTTGCCACATCTGCATACCACCTGTATCGTTATCCAATATAAATTATATATATATATATATATATATATATATAGTATTCATATATACATACACATAAGTATTCGCTCTTCCATTTAAACTATCCATGGAATCATAGGTGTAATATGTGTGCAGACTCTTTTCTAATGCACATATAATCCTACCTAAACTTTAGGGGAGTGACAGTTCTGTATCTTCACAGAAGTTCACATCACACAAGCATGTTCAGTGGTCAAACCTCATCAAATGATCCCTGTAAGGTTTGTGTATTTCAAAATAAATAAATTTTATTGGCTGGGCACGTTGGCCTACACCTGTAATCCTGGCACTCTGGGAGGCCGAGGTGGGAGGTTTGGTTGATCTCAGGAGTTCGAGACCAGCCTGAGCAAGAGCAAGACCCCACCTCTACCAAAAACAGAAAAATTAGCCAGTGTCATGGTGCATGCCAGTAGTCCCAGTTACTTACAAAGCTGAGGCAAAAAAGATCACTTAAGCCCAGGAGTTTGAGGTTGCTGTGAGCTATGATGGTGCCACTGCACTTTAGCCTGGGTGAAAGAGTGAGAATCTGTCTCAAAAAAAAAAAAAAAAAAAAAAAAAGCCATGACCTATCATTAAAGATCTGAATCCTGCTGAAGGGTGCAGGACACTAATGCAATTCACTTCAAAATGCATAAAAGACACAAGAAGGTGGATTGATGGCTCAAGTCATGGATGTATATGATAAAACCAATATGGCAATGGTGTTAAGTGTAACATGTTAGTGGTGGCTATGTGGGTGTGTACTACTTTTATCCTTCCTAGATTCGAAAAACAACCTAATAAAGAGGTATTGAAAAAATTACATGTCTAAAATGACAACAAAATGCTTATCCACACAACCATGAAAAGTAAAATCATTCCCTGCTATAAGGACATACTTCAGTGTTAGGTGAAAACCCATGGTTTTCAATCAAAGAACCCTTTGCGGGAAAGCAGCCAAATGGTGAACAAGGTGCACAATACACTCTGGCTGTGACTGAGTATACATTCTTAAGAGTCTATCCCCCAGAGGGGTCAGTGGGCTGAGCAAGACACACGCAGCAGTGAGAGGCAGAACTGAAGGTGGCGAATTTTGCCTCCTGGGCAGGCACAGCAGCCTGGGCAGCCTCACACACACCTGTGCTCAGTGACCCCCACGCCCTCCATGCACACTCAGATGCCACTGCACCGCAACCACGGCCACCTGGTCATTGCCGTTGGCACATATTGTGATATCCAGAGTGGGCCTTGGACAGGGAACAGCTGAGGATGAACCCTGTAGGGAGTGAGGGAGCTGCTCAGGATCGGAGAAGGTCTACGTGTTTCATGAAAGTTCTCCTTTGTACCGAGACACGCTCTACTTTATTCAAACATGATTTCTGCCTTGTGGGGCGCAGGGGGCCCCTTTCTGAGTTTGGCTCTAGCTTCCACTTTCAACAAATCCTCACCCTGCCTCTGGCCTCACAAGACCATTTACCCATCTTACTCTTGCGCCTTTGTTTTTAGAATGAGCTGCTGGTTGGTCTGGACACTTACCTTGTACACTGCATGTCTCGAGAATGGCAGACACTGTTAAGACTCAGCCTAGGGGTTGATAATTAAGCCTCATCTTTTCATCCTTCACGCTTCCATCCCTCGTGACCTAGGGACTTACTCTAATCTTCCGCTGTGTTACTCTTTTGGGAAGCAAGTTTCCCATCTTCTCCCTCACCCAATCTACATCATGGATGACATGACTCTTCTGATCGGTGACCTTCCTTCTCTCTCTCTCTCTCTCTCTCTCTCTCTCTCTCTCTCTCTCTCTCTCTCTCTCTCTCTCTCTCTCTCTCCTTCCTTCCTTCCTTCCTTCCTAGAAAGAGAGACAAAGAAAGAAAGAGAGAGAGAAAGAGAGAGAGAGAGAAAGAAAGAAAGAAAGAAAGAAAGAAAGAAAGAAAGAAAGAAAGAAAGAAAGAAAGAAAGAAAGAAAGAAAGAAAGAAAGAAAGGATTCCTTCCTTTCTTTCTCTCTCTCTCTCTCTGTCTTTCTTTCTTTGTCTCTCTTTCTTTCTTTCTCTCTTTTCTTTAGTACATGTTTTTTTTTTTTCTTTTGACTGCTATTTCCTAAGCTCATGCATGGCAGATAAGTAATACCTGGGATAGGTAAGCACACCTGAGGGAAGTTCCCGGGCCCCACCTTCTAGAAGCCAGCTTGACGCTTCATCTTTCTGGTCTTCGTTCCCCTGTGGTGAACCAATGCTCTCCAAACTGCTCAGCCAACTCCAAGGCCTAGACGCAGTTGTAGGAGTAAAGAGGCCGGGTGAAGGAATGCCAACTTCAGCACAAGGTCCTGTGCACAACAGGACCTTGTGTCTAGCAGCACAGATTGTAGAGCAAGACCACCAGGATCGGAATCCTGGTTCTTCCACGAGCCAGTGGGGTGGCCTCGGGCAAGATATCCCAGCTTTCTGGGACTCAGTTTACTCATCTTTAAGATGTTTATGCATCTTTACAACAGTTTCTCTTTTTGCTATCGTGAAGATTAAAGTAGCATTTGTTTATAAAGACCCTCCAACTTGGGTAGGTACACAGTAACTATGACCGAAGTGTCAAACATGAAAGAATCATTTTCCAGTATAGCCTCCCTGGGAATAAACTGAACTCTGTACTTCAATCCCCACTGGGTCTGTGTACCTATTTTTGACTTGGTGGAGAATCTGTAGGGAAGGAAGGCGGAAGATGAATCAGCCCTTTCAAATATCAGCACCTGGCCCCTGCGACACCCACTGCCGCTCCCCGGTGGCTCTTCCCTTCTCCCTCCTTGGGCGACCCTGGTGCAAGGGTCACATGCCCAACACTTAAAGGAGACCCAGACGACATTTGTTGAAAAGGACACAAAACTCCGGGGGCATACATGTTCAATCTGATGAGTATCAGAAGATTAGGAGTATTAAACCACTGTGCAATGAAGGAAAGAAAAAAAAAAACTGCAGAATTTTAGACCCTGATGAAATGTTGCTACAAAACTGAGAGACGCATATTGGTGTGACTTCAGAGGCAGGCAACACTATAATCAGCACCTAAATTATGTGGAGCTGTTTCTTTATTCCTATAATTTGATTGCACATAAATCAATTTTGATTAGATTCAAAAATTACGGAACATGTACCTCAATGAGCTGTCAGGTATTATCTGATAGCGTAGACTTTACATGGGATCAGAGCTGATTTCTACCCAGAGCCAGTGTAAGAATTCCCCACAACAATGGCAGACATCATTAAATGCTGCAAATGTAGAAACGTAATTAAATTAGCTGATAATCATCGTTCTCCTTCTATAGAGGCTCTAATTTAATGCACTTGCAAATGTAATGAGACTCACTGGATTGAAAAATATGGTGGAAATAACAGAAACAAGATTACATTAATTGGAAGAGATACTGATAAGGCAGATTGCTCCTTTTTTTTTTTTTTTTTTTTTTTTTTTGGAAAACCACATAATTCTGAAAACCATGACAAGGTTGGCTTCCATCATAGTTAGAATTGAGGAAGTATTAGGATAAGAAGGGGAAAAAATGAGAGAGAGGAGAGAAACTCCCACAGGCTAAGGCAAGGATTCCTCGGAGCGAGAGTCCACGAACGCTTTCTTAAAGTTTTAATAAAGTGAGCTAATTCCATCAGAAATACTTAAGAAAGGGAGCCTCAGTTTTGTATCCCATTTTATAACTGAGAATTTAGATACAGGGTTATTCTGACTTGACATATCTACATGCCATGCATGCATTCATCCATTCACTCACTCAGAGGGCAGTGGTTCTCTCAAACCCTGGGTTACAGGATGAAGAAAATAGCCATTTTTGTTTTTTTTTCAGTTCTTCCTAATTAAATTGACTCTATTCCCTGGACTTCTGTCTTTAGCACTTAACCCAACTGAAATTAAATGAATGATTGTGAAATTGTTTTTGCAGTGTGCCTCTCCCACACGGTCCACAAGAATGTGATTACTAAGAACACAAGAACCGGTCCCTGGGGTCTTACACAGAAGGGGGGGTACACATGGTATGAGCTCGCTGAGTGTCCATTGAATAAATAAACAAACTAAGTACAGAATTACCTCCAGAGGCTTTAGAGGAGGAGGAGGAAGTAATCCAGCTTTCTCATCCTGTCCTGGTTTTACAATCGCCTCTAGGAGTTCCCAGGGACCTCAAGAAATGCCACGAAATTTACCAAGCAAAACCCACTTCCATTCCTTTTCATTGAAAACAGAGCTGCCCTGTGGCCACTTTTGGAGTAAGAGATGAAGAGATGGTCTTGAAGATGACACTGGGAGGGAAAAATGGCCCGACTCCCAAGGGACAGGGCATCGCTGTAGCCAGATCAGCAGTGGGAAGAAGGTGAGATACTCTTAGGCAGACTGCCTTGTGCGAGACTCCGAAGGGCTGTCGTTCACTCACCGGCGCCACTCACTTCTGAACCTTCTGACAGATACAATAAAGGATACTGCCCTGCAAAACCCTGCTTTTAACAAAGCCAGAAAAATAGCCAATGTTTTCAAGTAGGCAAGGAATAGGTTTGCCCCAACCCCTTTACGAATACTAAACACAGACTACAAAAAGGTAGTTTTGTAAAAGATGCAATGAGACATTTCACTGACCCAAAGTGCCGTTCCCTGGCTTGTTCCTTTTGCTCCTTTCTCATATGCAAGTCTGCATTCCTATGCATGCTTGTATGTCTTTCCAATTTTCCTGTGTCCTCCTTATGGTATCTAATTATAAGACAGACCACAGATTTCCCACCTAGCAGTGCACAGCATGGAATGAGCACCAAAGGCTGCATAAAACTGACGAGACCACCTTTATTGTCCTGTGCGTTTCACCGTCCCCAGGTGTGCTCTCTGTCCCACCCTCTAGTTGCAGCAGCCTAGCAAACACCCACTTTCAAATTCCAGGTGAGCTCTGTCCCGTGCACAAAAGCAGCCCCCCTCTTATGGACTCAAATGTATTAACCTAACTGGTTTCCGTACGTTATCTTGACTTCTTCCCACTAGAAGGTAAGCCTCTGGGAGGGGTGGGCAGAGCCTTGGCTAGTTCACCCACAGGTTCCCTGTTCCGTAATACTGCCTGGGAAGTGACAGCTACTTCGTAACGTATGCAAGAGGCAGGCTGACAAAGGTCACTGGCCACAGATGCTTTGCTGAAGATGCAGCACGTTTATTAAAAGAGATGTTTCTTTAATTGTTTAAGGATATGAAGGAATCTAAAGAGAGAAGACCATGAGAGAACCAAACCCATTAACCAGCGTTGGGAGGGTCCACTGTGTTGCCAGCTTGGCAGAACCACCTCATGGACAAAGGCAACAGAAAGTGAATTCCACACCTTTGCCCTGTGCCCAGAACCACGTTACAGGCTTTCAGAGTGTCAATGACATCAACCACCATTATCTTTTAATATAAAGGCAAAAACCCAAGCATGACTTTTTAAAACAGGAAATCTCAGGTGGAGAGAGAGGGACACACACACTCATTCATTCATTCATCTTTTTTATTATTTTATATTCATATGGTCACTTAAAAAACTACTTCATTTAATAAACTAGAGGCATGCATTGCTTAAGGACAGGGTTATGTTCTGAGACATGCATCATTAGGCAATTTTGCTGTTGGGCAAACATATAGAGCGGATTCTCACAAAGTCCACTAGATGATGTAGCCTGCTACACACCTAGGCCATCCATGGTACAGATTATTGCTCCTAGGCTACAAGCCTGCACAGCATGTTACTATACTGCATACTGCAGCAACTATAACACAATGGTAAGTATTTATGTATATAAACATATATAAACATAGAAAAGGCAGAATAAAAATGCACTATAAAAAACGAAAATGGTACCCCTGTATGGGGCAGTTCCATTGTGATTTTATGGGACCATTGTCATATATGTGATCTGCTGTTGATTGAAACATTGTTATGTGATGCATGAATATACTTAAGAGATGCCTATACTGTGCCAAGCATTCAATTAAAGGATTCAGTAAAAATATCCAACAATATTTTATCCTACCATCCAATAAACTACTTATGGAATGGCCACAATGTGCCAAGAATTCAGCAAAATAATATTCAGTAAAAATATTCAATAATATTACACAAAAGTTCCCTTTCCACGCAGACAGCAACTCAAACCAACACAGCACTCTCAGGTCTTTTATTGGCTGAGAGGATAAATCTCAGTTGTTTTAAGCCACGAGTCTGAGGTCATTTGTTAAGGCTGTCCTGGGAAATGAATGCAGTGGGGTTTAAGCCTGTGGTCTCTGGTGACCATATGAGGACCTGCATGAGAACGAAACCAACAGAGATGAACGCAGCTGTGAGAAGTGGAGACAGAGCTTCGCAAGGGCGTGGGTTCAGGCCAGCCAGAAAGCCAGTCATTACCCTTACACACATGGGTATCACGAGAATGAATAAGTTCTTGGTATTTTCCTTGGTTTTGCCTAAGCTGAGTTTGGAATTCTGTCCTAATTAAGCAGAAAGGCCCACGTTTAATGAGAAGAAAAACATAATAGGAGAAACGGCTGGACTGTCTGCCACTGATGTAGTTTCACAAACTGGTCTGCAGAGAAAGGCTACATCCACAAGTCCTCCCTCCTTTTATGTGATTCTTGGCATGCACAGCTATTTAAAGAGTCAAACTGGACGGAACACTTTCCCTTGTATTAAGATATGCCAACTAGAGTGATCAGGCCACCAACGCATGATCATGGAACCTAATATTATTAGCATTGTTTTGGCAACAAGAGTGCGAGCCCAGCTGCCTCTCTGTTTAAGGGGGACAGAGGTGCGAGACATCAGAAGTTGTTTCCTTCCTGGCTGGAACATGCCACTGGTCTCTCGCTAAGCAGTGCATGTGTTAAGTGTCTGGAAGTCATTTTAATTGGTGTGCACCCCTGACCCTTTGGAGCTCTGTACAGCCACTGCCCACCTCTTTCCCGGTTCCCTGGGAAATGACTGAGCTCCCCTCACCCTGTCTTTTCAGCTCGGGACGCTGGGCTATAAATAATCCTCTTGCATTCTCTACGTTATGTTTTCACCCTATGACTCTGTTTTTGTGGATGGCTGTGCTCATTCCTCATCTAACGGGAGGACAAAAAAAGAGGAACACAGTGTTCGACGTTGTGAATTCCACACAAGGACAAGTGAGAGGCTGTGGCCCTGGCACACAATGGGGCTGCAAGGACAGACACAGCACTGGTGGGTGGTTCTGCTCTCACCTTGAGCAGCCAGCTTCAAGTGGGGGCTTTGTGAAACATGTTTTTCCTTTTTAATGCCAACACACACCACATGAAAACGTGGGGCAAAGACAGACAAGGACCCAAGTGCATGTGAATTTGAACCCCAATTCTGCTATGCACCAGCCATGTGATCTTGGACAAGTTATTTAACTTTTCTGCATTTAGATTCCCTCATCCGTGAAAGGGCTGTCCTAAGAGTCCTCGTTCCAGAGGTCTGTATGAGGATTAAATAAAGCAATCCACATCACAAACCTAGTGGTAAATGCACGATGGACATCACACATCATGCTTGCATGTTATTGTCATCAGCATGTCGGACTTCTGACACATTAACCTTCCTATGTTTCAGCATCTTCTTCTGTAAATAATGATAGTTTCTAACTTACATCGTTTTATTGGGCTTAATGAATGAGTTTATATATGCTAAGGACTTACTCGGAACAGTGATCTAAGTAAATGTTCAGTAAATGCCATCTATTACAATTAATTGTTGTATGGCTTATTTTGTCTTTCTAGGATGTAAACATAATCATATTCAATAACTGTTAAGTCCCAGTGATGGGCAGACCACCTGGCAAGGTGCAGCTGGATAAGACGGAGAGCCAGACCCAAAGAAACCCCCTCCTCGTGTCCTTATAAACTCATACACGTAACACAGGGCACAGAGATGCTCAGGATATGACAGAAGAAAAGGGGTGAGTGGGAATCCCGCCTAGGGCAGGAGATAACATCACAAAGATTGCTGCATCTGAGTGGAGTCTTGCATGACAACGAGGAGGTATTTGAAAAGACAAGGCCAGCCTTCCAGACACATAAGCAAGACACTGGCATGTGGCAAAGCCACCTTAATGTTTGAAAAGCTTTGTTTTCACTGTTACACCTGCCCACAGACACTCAGGTCTCCATGGTACTTCCTATCCCAATCAAAATCCAGGTCACTGCCTCAAGAAGACATCCTCTGATCTTCCTAAATAAAAGAGGACTGTATCCCTCTCTACCCACAGTCTTGCCATATTTCCTCCAGCTGAAATCATATAAAATATCCATGTTGTATCTTTTTGCTTATTGTCCACCTTCCTTCCACCAGACTGTGAGCTCCCTGAGAGTCAAAACCTTGTCTGTGATGTGCACTGTCTCGTCTGCAGCACCTGGAACACATGCAAAGCATTTAATAAATACTTTGGAATTAATGCACATACAACATTGTGATTCCTAGCTAGAGGTCCATGCCTTCACATACATAAATGTCTCTACCATGCAGGTAAAGGAAAGCACCTATCTCTTTTTTGAGGCTTTGCAGATTTCCAGAGAGGAAGATCTGACTCCATTCACATCACATTAATAGCTTAGGGTAATTGATTTCAAACTCGTATGTCCATAATACCCAAAGTGATTTACAGATTCAATGCAATCCCCATAAAAATACCAATGTCATATTTCACAGACCTAGAAAAAATAATTCTATGCTTCATTTGGAATCAGAAAAGAGCCCGGACAGCCAAAGGAACCTTAAGCAAAAAGAACAAATCTAGAGGCATCACATTACCAGACTTCAAACTATACTACAAGGATATAGTAACCAAAAGAGCATGGTACTGGCACAAAAACAGAGACAGAGAACAATGGAACAGGAAACTTGGATATAAAACCATCCAGATGCAGCCAACTGATCTTTAACAAAGCAGACAACAATATACATTTGGGGAAAGAATCTCAATTCAATAAATGGTGCTGGGAAAATTGGATAGCCACATGCAGAAGACTGAAACAGGATCCATCTCTCTCACTACTCACAAAAATTAAATCCACATGGAAAGACAGAAAGATGGAAAGATGGAGAAAACTTAAATGTAAGGCATGAAACCATAAGAATTCTAGAAGAAAATGTAGGAAAAACCCTTCTAGATATAGGGGTAGGCAAAGAGTTTACAAAGATGACCCCAATGGCAATCACAGCAACAATAAAAATAAGTAAATGGGACTTGATTAAATTAAAAAGCTTTTGCACATCCAACAAATAATCAACAGAGCAAACAGACAACTTAAAGAATGGGCAAAAATATTCACAAGCTCTACATCTGATAAAGGATTAATAACCAGAGTCTACAAAGAACTCAAGCAAGTCAGCAAGGAAAAAATCAAATAATCCCATTAAAAAGTGGGCAAAAGACATAAAGAGAAGATTTCAAACCAGGACAGAAAAATGTTTGATGAAAAAAAAATATATATATATATTATTATAATATATATATATATATATATATATATATATATATTCATTCCCAAATGGAAGTTTAAACTGAACCCTATAGAAATGAGATCAGTACAGACCTGGCTTTGCAGATGGGTTATAGGGACCTATCTTGTCCCACCAGTTACAACTCCCAAACCCTGGAGAAGTGCCAAAGCACCTCCAGGGCCTTAAGTATCCTGCTGAAGAGCAATGCCACAGACTAGTGATCAATAAACTTTTCCTGTGAAGGAACAGATTGTATGTATCTTCAAAGTTAGGACATATGGTTTCCGTTGCAAAATTCAACTCTGCTGTCCTGGCAGGAAAGCAATCATAGACAATATGTAAACAAATGAGTATGCCTGCTCTCCCATAAACCTTAATTTATATAAACAGACACAGGCCAGAGGTGGCCTGCGGTGTGTAGACTACCACCCCCTGGTGTTAGACTGTGCCAGCATTAATCAGAATAATGCCTGCAGCTCAGTCTTGTCAGAAAAGCCCTGCCTCTTGCAATGAATTAAGAAAATATGTGCCGTGGTAATGCTTGTCACCAATCTCTCTGCAGTAAAAGGAAGTCCCAGCGTTCTGACAGTTGTGGCTAGCAGCTCTGGTTATTATATGAAAAGTAATTTGAGACTGCTGGATCAAATGGTAGTTCTACTTTAGTATCCTGGATAGAACTGGAGCCCATTCTACTAAATGAAATATCACAAGAATGGAAAAAAACAAGCATCACACATACTCACCATCAAATTGATATTAATTAATCAACACTTATGTGCACATATAGTAGTAATATTCATCTGGGGTTGGGCAGGTGGGAGGGGTAGGAGAGGGTGGGCATATTCATACCTAATGGGTGCAGTGCCCACCATCTGGGGGATGGACACACTTGTAGCTCTGACTTGGGTGGGGCAAAGGCAATTTATGTAACCTAAACATTCATACCCCCATAATATGCTGAAATAAAAAAAAAAGATAGAGAACATTAAAAAAGAAAGTAAGTTGAGATGACTTTATTTGAATCTAATGTTAGATGAGAATTCAGATGTTAGGTCACACAGATTGTTTTAAAAAAACATATGCAGTTGTGATAGAGTCTGTTTACTGTTCCAAAAAAAAAAATCCCATTTTCCTCTTTTTCCTGAACTCACAGTTGGACTACATTTCCCAGCATCCCAGCAACAAAATGTGAGTAAAAAAAATCTGTATTAATTCCAAAGTGAGGCTTTTTAAATTTCCTTTCCACTGGCTGGATGCAGGGTACAATGATGATGGCATTGACCATGCTGAGGAGACCCCAGGGGAAGACTGATGCAGAAATGGCGAGAACCTGGGTCTCTGAACCACTGCAGGGAAGAAAGTCACCTGCCGATCAAGAATGCTCAATGTGAACCATCAGATGACTGGGGAAGAAAAACCCACTTCTATTGTCTGTGAGCCATTATCATTTAGGGGGAGTCTCCTGTAAAGACTTATAGCATAGAATAGAGCAAATAACCTAATAAACTAGTTAAAAATAAATTCATAAACTTCTTTAGGAAAAAGTGGAAGATACAGGCACAGACCTGCTTTTATTGTTGACTATTTAACCGGGTACCCCCCCCAAAAAAAGCAGAAAAGGTAAAGCACAGGTAAAACGATGACACGCTGCCTTCTGCAGAAAGGCCTGGCCCCTCCCACAGAAGGCCTTCTCCTTTGGGAGCGGGGTTCCGCCTCAGTGGGCTGGGCAGCCTCCCTACGCGACCACAGTCTGACCTTCCCCAGAGTGAGAGTGGCCAGCGTCCTTGCGTCCATATGCGGATTCAGAATCAGAGCTCAGCGAGTCAAGCTACAATGTCACAGGGACGGGTACAGTCGTTGGCAAATAGTTGCTGCAACCAAGCGAGGCTATGGGGGATTGGGGGGGTGGGTTGGCTCATCACTTGAGGATTAGCGGCGAGGAACGCAATCCCACACCCGAGCAGACAGTGCCAGAGAGAAGGCAGACGCGGCTGAGTCCCCACCCGTCTGCTGTCAATGGCAGTGCCGATCTCTCACGTGCGCGCCAACAGACGACATCTATATATAGACACTCGCGAAGGAGGGGAATACGAGTGCTTGCGCTGATTGTCTCCCAGATGGGGAGAGGCTGATGGGAAGCACAGAGACATTTCACGTGGGAGAAGTCCGTCACTTGGAGGAAAGGAGGGCTCTTCCTGTGGCCATATTTATCGGAAAGGACGGTCTCCAACTCGGATGTATTTTGGAATAATTAGCACCGGTGAACGGGACTCCAGTTTAGAGCCACTGGGAAGCTCTCTGTTATTCTTTCATAAAGTGGAAAACGCCATTTGCAGAGGGACACACAGCCCCTAACGAAATAACAATCTCGTAGACTGTATTTCGTGTAATGGGTTTGCATTACGCAAAGACACAGCTGTTTCTGGGGTGACGTCCCAACGGCCCTTATCTGCAGCAGGAAGCTCTCGGGGCTTGTGCATCACACAGATCTTTCTTTTAACACACAAATCTAGGACTCATCCCAAAACAATTGCATTGAGTAGTTGGGATTCAGGCTCAAAAATATCCTATACTTTTGAAGTGTCTGTTAGCAGCAAAAAGGTAAAGCCCTAACACCCAGAACTTCCTAATGTGGACTTACAGGAAAACACAGTCTCTACAGACGTCATCAGTTAAAATGAGGCCACCCTCCAGCAGGGTGGGTCTCTCATCCAATATGCCTGGTGGCTCTACATGAAAATGACCACGTGGAAAACACCACCCAAAGATGAAGCCAGAGACCGGAGTGAGACATCTACAAGCCAAGGAATACCAGACACTGTGGACCAACCACCAGGGGCTGGCAGAGAGCCACGGCACAGGTACTTCCTCAGAGTCTCCGAAAGGAGCCAACCTCACTGACACCTTGATTTCTGACTTCTGGCCATCGGAACTATGAGACGACAGATCTGTCGCTCTACGACATCAGTTCATGGTATTTTGTCAGAGCAGCCCCAGGACGCCAACGCGATGCCCCCCAGGGACTGCTTTGTCCAGCCCTGGTGAGGACCGTCTGGACCCAAGCGACCGGGTCTGATTTTATTACTTTTTAATGACCACCCACTTCCCAGGTAGACACCAATAGTCTTTATGAGAAACTCTCGGTGATGTCCATTTTTGACACTCAGCACGATACTTAAAAGATGGCTGGAAGGCAAGAAGCACACGCAACACGTAGACACTTAGGGACGAGATATTCTTCATGTCTTGAGTTTACTACTGTCCATTTCAAACATCCTTACCTGGAAGCAGGTGGTCCAAAATGCATCAGAAATGATAATTATTTCAAGAACAAATGTTATCTGAATGACACTGTCTACAAAAAATATTACTATTTTACAGGGGACATTCAATATTTCTGATGACTCCCCAAAATACTGCCTATTCATTATAAGCAACTTATCATGTAGAAAGGGAAAGTTCCTCCTAAACCCACTTCCTGACGAAAAACTCCGATTAGTGATTAGTGTACATTCTTGTGGATTTTTTACAGTATCTGCATCTACTTATCTTCCTTCTTAAACAATGAGATCACAATACCAATATTATTCTATCGCTTGCTCATTTTGCTCAATAAAATATGGACCTCTTCACAGTGTGGAATTGGATTCCCACCTCATTATGTTTAATAATTACATGGCACTCCATAGTATTTTGTAAACACAACATATTTTACAATGTCCTTATATAGAAATTATACTGCCTACTTTTTTTTTTTTTTTTTACTGAGACAAGGCCTCCCCTCTGTCACCCAGGCTAGAGTGCAATTGTGTCATCAGAGCTCACTGTAACCCTCAACTCCTGGGCTCAAGCGATCCTCCCGTCTTGGCCTCCCAAAGTGCTGGGATTACAGGTGTGAGCTACTGCACCCAGCCTTACTGTTTACTTTTAACTGTGTAAGTTTTGGGGGTGGAAGTCATTAGGAGAGCCTATAGTTTCATCGTGCCCAACACTTCACAGCATACAGGAACCATTCTGCCCTTCTGTTTGTTCATGTGTCATCACCGGGATGTTTTGTGTGTTATGAACCGGCCCCCGCCCTGGGCCTTCCCATGAACCCGCTCTCCATTGTTCTCAAGTGGATCCTTGTTGCAAATTATTTTCCAGACTGAGAATCCTTTAGTAAAGACGACAGCCAAGCAGACGACAAGGAGAAGAACACAGTGGGAGAGGTGCTTGGAAGCTGACGCTAATGGCTGCCTCGAGAAGGGCCCACGCAGCAAGCGCCGCGCCTGCACATCAAGGCGCAGGCACCCTGAGCCCGAAGTATTAATCAGGCCTGACAGTTCCCGCGCCGTGGTGTTCACCACGTGAATTCCAAAACACGCGCGCACACGCATGCTGGGGCTGGCACCTGCCTCCTCTCACTTGGCTCAAGAACCGCATGGAGGCTTTGTTTGTCCAATTAAGTTTGGTAATCTCCACCTTCAGTTTTAAGGAAACTGTCCTCTGGAATAAATATTTTAATTTTAAGCATCCAAGAAATGAACTGCCCTAGCCAAATAGAAAGTTAGTCAAATTTCAACTGCCCTGTGAAAGCCGTTTCTGCTGTAAGATAATGTACAACTGAAGCTTATGTAAGCCAGTATATCTAATCAGAGCTCTGCACATACATACATGCATATATCATAGATGCATTTATTTAATTTTTGTGAAAGCAAGGGCAGTGTTTGTTCTATGGGAAAAACATACAACTGGAGAGTAGGCCATTGCCATATAATTGTCGATAAATACTTGCTGAATGAACAAATGCATTATTTTATTGATTGATGAATATTATTTTTAAAAAGGCTCAGAGGCAAAAAAAAAAAATGTTATTTAAAAATATGGGTCTATCCTAGAAGGAAATGTCTCATTCTAGGGCTGGAACAGGAGAAAAATGGTGAGCGTGAAACATAATGTAGAGCAGAAAGTAAGGACGTGGGCATTCAAATCACAAAGGATGAGCACCCTGTGGTGTACACACAATGGGGTATCATTCAGCCTTTAAGGGAAAGGAGATTCTGACACCTGCTGCAACACAGGTGAACCTGGAGGCCCTCATGCTAAGTGAAACAAGCCAGTCACAAAAAGACAAATACTGGGTGATTCCACTCCTATGGGATACTTAGAGTTGTCAAAGTCACACAGACAGGGACACGTGGCTGCCAGGGGCTGGGAGGTGGAGGAAACGGAGGCATTGTTTAACGGGTGCAGGGTTTCAGCTTTTAGGGCAAGAGTTCTGGAGAGGGGTGGTGGCGATGGTTGGGTATCATTGTGAACGTACTTAGCAACACTGGACTGTACCTAAAAATGGTTAAGATGGTATATTTAATGTGATGTATATTTTATCACAATTTTTTTTCATTTTTTTAAATTTCGGCATATTATGGGGGTACAGATTTTAAGGTTTCAATAAATGCCCTTCTCCCCCTTCCTCCCACAAGTCTGAGTCTCCAGCATGACCATCCCCCAGATGGTGCACATCTCACTCATTATGTATGTATATACCCGCCCCCCTGCCCCCTCCCCAATACCCTATTACTGTAGTACCTATGTGTCCACTTAGGTGCTGCTCAGTTAATACCAGTTTGCTGGTGAGTATATGTGGTGCTTGTTTTTCGATTCTTGGTATGTCACAATTTTTGAAAACATTGAGGCACACACACACACACACACACACACACACACACACACACAGGGATGAGGGCAGGTTAAAGGGACACAGTACTCAACGTGAAAGGGCATCCTGTGGCCAGACCTGGACCCAAGAGAACAACAATGTGACCACAAGGATCTTCGGGTGGGGAGGAGGGACATAGAAGGGTGAGTGACTTAGTGATGTGACGGCAGAGGGTCCCGCTTGGCCACTGCTGGCTTTGAACGTAGAAGGGGCCACGAGGCAAGGGGCGAGGGTGGCTTCTAAAAGCTGGAAAATGGATGGGAGTGGTGTCTCACACCTATAATCCCAGCACTTTGAGAGGCTAAGGCAGGAGGATCGCTTGAGGCCAGGAGTTTGAGGCTGCAGTGAGCTGCTACCATCACACCACTGCACTCTAGCCTGGGCGACAGAGCGAGACCCTATCTCAATAAACACATAAATAAAGTTGGAGAAGGCAAGAAAATAGATTTCTCTAGAGGCTCAAGAAAGAAATAGACCTATAACACCATGATTTTAGTCCAGGGAGACACATTGCAGAATTCTGACCTCCGGAACTGTAAGATGAAAGTTTTCCACTGTTTTAAACCACTAAGATCACAGTGATTTGTGAAGCAGCGACAGGAAACTAATACAGGTGAGAACCGTTATCCCCATTTGGCAGATGAGAAAACTAAGGCGTATAAACAAACAAACAAAACTCACAAAGCGGTGAACAATAACACTGGGATTTAAACCAGTCTTTCTGGGTCCAAAAGATAGGTTTTTCCCCATGGGGTACTATATGGCTTTACTTTGAATTATTTTCACTTAATTTAGATAGCTATTATTAGTTATAACACCAATCAATGCTCCCCTAGAAAGAATTTGAGAAAAAGTCATTATTTCAAAAATAGAAACTCAAATTATCTCTAGTAAGACTTAAGAGTGAAGAATATGAGTAATTAATGAAACAGTGTCTCTTGAGCACCTGTTGTTTGAGGTGCTGTTTACATACTGTCTCACTAAATTCTCCCAAAATTCAGTGTAGCGATGGTTTTATCTTTTGACACAGAAGATGCTAAAAACGAGAGAGAGGATACATTACCTACCAAAGCTTACCTGGTGAGGGGCACAGCTGAGGTTTTAGGTCAAGCTTATGTCTCTCTCCAGGTTTGCACTGGTTCTGTCTCAATATGCTGCCAACTTGAGAAGCAAAGATGAAATGACAACATGAGACATCTTAACTATGTTCCCCCCAGTCTGTGGTAGCTCATTAGCAGGTGAAACGTTATTTTTTGTCTTTGTTGTTACCAGTGAATTTTGGAACCATATATACCATGTGGGGAAATTTAAAAATGCTGAAATAACCACTTCTCTCTTATCTGTGCACACATATGCACACATGGGAAGACACAAAAGATGAAACAAGTGAGAGAGGAAGAGAGAGACAGAATCCTAACCACCCACGATGATTGAGAAATGGTTGCCTGGTCATTATAACTTTTACATTAAATGAATTATCCACTAATGCTTGCTTTTTAAAGGACCTGGATATGAAGGCTAAGATTCCCCTTCCCTTTTTACTCCTAATAACCATCATACATGATTTCTGGAAGATTCCAAAGTCCACTGTGATATCTTTCTGAGTTGTTGCTCGATGTCCGGTGGTCACAGGGGTGCTCGCCTGGTCACCCACACATTCTCCAGGGAGCTTGTTAACACTTCAGCCCCGAGTTCCACCCATAAGTAAGGATTGTCATCGAGTAGATCCGGAACGCAGTGGCCTCTGCTACATTTAAAAACATGCAGTCATTTTTGGAGATGTGAAACTTCGGATTCATCAAGATAAAAATCTGCCAGAACATGTGAATTCCAGGAAGAAATGGCATTCTGAGACAGCGGCATGCAAGGAATGTCAGAAGCAGGACTCCGCACGATTCCTAGGTCCGGCCTCTGTGTACCTGTGCAAATCTCTGCCTACCTCTCCCCATTACCTGTGTTGCTGTATGACTAGAAATATGTTCAGCATTACAGGATGCACATTTCGGAGTGTGGTTTCCTATGTGCTGTTTCTTAATAAAATGCCACTCTGAATGCAAGCTCCCTGAAGGCAGGGACTGCACCGTCTTGTTCTCTGCCGTAGCGTCTATGCTCTGCACACACCCTGGCAGGGAATAAGCGCCCAGTGACTATTTCTTGAACAATGAAGGAGTACAATGTTCTCACCCTTTACTCGAAATCACTACGTACAGCAAAAATGAGAGACTCACTCCAGTGACTAATCCACTGCATTACTGTATTTGGGCAAAATTCTGTAATTTTTCATTTCCCTCTTGGGGGCTTATTAACACTGAAAATTCAAAGCTGGCAGAAAGCTGGTATTGCCCCGGTGCAAGACCACAGTGTGTTTGTTATTATAATACTACAAATAAATAAAGCAGAACTTCAAACTAGACATATAGCAATGAAAACAATACCAGAAGGCTAACTATAAAAGCTAGCATTACGTTAGGAAGGTGAAATTGTGGATGGTATTTTCTCTACTTTTTATTTTCTTAATTTTATATGTTGATTTTATTATGAACTATTTATTTATTTTAAAAGCGAACTACTCATATCTTAAGCACAGATATTTGGTAAGAAATAAATATTACAGAATCTTGAAGTCATACATTCTTACTGAACCTTAGAACATTATAGATCTCAAATATGTATGTGTGCATGGGTATGCATAATAAAGTGTTTAACCATACACAAAAGTAGAATATATTTTATAATGAGTCCCATATACCCATTACCCATATTCGACAGTAATGAAGATTCTGCTACATTAGCTTTAATTTGCTATTCACCTAATCATTTATTTGCTAAAGTATTTTAAGCAACTCCAGAGTTCCTATCATTTAATCTCTACATCATAACCCATTCGTGCCAATAAAAGTTATGAATACTTTCTTATATAGTCATGATGCTATCATCCTACTTGATAAAATCAACAATATGAGATTTAGGGAGTCTTTTTGTAAGTAACAGTCTGCTTAAAGTTCATATGATCCATCTATGATAAATTCCTGTCCATATCTTTTTTTTCCCCCTTTGGTTTTTCTTTTTTCCTCTTTTCCCCTCTCCTCTAGGGACTGCTGGATTTCTCACAGTGACTCCCAAAGGCAAGGGGAGTGTGCAGACAGAAAAAGGAGCAGGGAGAAGTGGAAGGGACTAGAACGGATCCCAAAAGGGCTCTTGGTGCTTCAAGGACAGACCTGCAAATTCACAAGATGACCAAAAGGCAACTGGGGGAAAGGACCCCCTCTGGCAGGAGAACCCCCAAGGCAGGGAGAAGAAAAAGCAGATTAAAGTTAGAAAGCCACAAACAAACTTCACTGAATGGCCTTCTCACCCCAGAGATGTGACACATAGCAAAGTTTGGGATCAAAACTCTACAGAAGGAAGAAACACATGGCCAGTGGATTTCCACAGACATCTGCCTGTGTCTATAAAATGCCCAAACAGCAGGATAAAACACAAAACACGCGGCCAATTATCCAGATGTTAACACTAAAATTAAGGCCGTTTTGACGTCCAGCAATCACTGTCCAGATGTCCTCGTGGATGAACTAAGCGCTTGCTGTCCACACTGCGATGAGCCCAACAGTGCTCAACCCCAGCTCCACACAGCCATCCAGGAGCTTGTAGCAAATCCTGACACCCAGAGTCCGCCCCAGGAGCCTGGGAATCATTTGGACTGTACCGGGGCCCAAGTGTCAGTGTTTTTGAAAGCTCCCCAGATGCTTCCACTGTGAGTGAGTGCTGTGATCTAACGGCAAAAGAAGGACCTTGAATCAACAGTCCATACTGATTGCACAGGTTTTTGTTTTACGTAGGAGGTAGTAGCCTTCACACTACATTTTTTTTAAACAGATTCATTTTAACTAAAAAAAAAAAAAAATTGAGCCATGTTATACAAAACTCCAATTTGCAGGTTTTCTTGAAAAAATCAGAAGCCCTGGCCATTTGGGCTGCATCCCCGTGTGGCCACGAATCCCTTTGAACCACACCCGTGACCCTGTGACATCCGAGTGGTATTACACTCTTGTCCACAAGGAATGCCTGGATTCAGACCCTTCTGAGGTTGCCTCTCTTTAGGTCATGGAAAGAATTATTCAGCCAAGACCACAAGGGCAATTATCATTTTCAACTTGCAACTCTTTATTTTTTTTTTTGCTGCTAGAATAGAGAGCAGATCATGTTGGTAAGTAAACACTTGCTGAAATTAATGAAACCATGTCTTCTTTTTTCTTGGGTGCATTGATGACGAAAAGAGTGATCAGAGCACTGGCCCAAGCAGTTCTCAGTCTCCAGCTCTGGTTTTATTGCCCATTAGTGACAGGAGTTTGGGCAGGAGCCTTAACCACTCCAGACCTCAGTGGTTTTATTTGCATATGACAGGGGTGGGTTTTGGTTGGGTTGTCTTTTTGTTATTAGATTCTACATTTTGCTAAGTGCTAAGTGATAGCTGCAGGAACCTACAGAAGGGATAAAGTGGTGAGTGGAACAGAAAAATTGCTTTCCCAGCTCATCTTGAGTCTGGACATGGTTCACGGAGGAACATATGATCTGTCCATGCATCAGTGAGCACCTGACCACCTTGCAGATGAGACTAATGGAGCTGGAGCAGGAGGCAGCTTTCCCAGGAGTGCCCACCTGGTCTGCCAGCACCGTGCACAGCCCCATCCTGCAGGTGGCCTTTCTGTAAGAACATCCTGACATCTCGGGGGTCAGCAGCTGGGGTTTCAGCACACACTGCCTGGGGGACTGACCACCAAGTCACGAGATTTAGCTACCCTCCTTCTTTACTCTAGAGAGAGAGCAGCCCATGCTCAAATAACGTTTGCTGTTGTTCTTACAAACAGCTCGGGGGGGAGGGGGGGAAGCACAGGCAATGGAAAGAAAAAGAGATAAATAAATTGGACTTCCTCAAAATTAAAAACTTTTGTATATCAAAAGACACTATATCAACAGAGTTAAAAGGCAACCCACAGGATGGGAGAAAATACTTGTAAATCATGTATCTGATAAGGTATTATATATATCCTGTAAAGAACACCTAAAACTCAACAACAGCAACAAACAACAATCCATGTTTTTTAAAAATGGGCAAATGATTAAAATAGACATTTCTCCAAAGAAGATATGCAAATGGCCACTAAGCTGCTTAGGGAATGTATACCAGAGGTCAGGGAGGAAAACAATTCCATTCCTCTCCTCCTGCCAAGCTGCTTCTACCCACTTCCTTCCTTGACCTCCTGCCCCACCTTGCAAGACAGAGCAGTTGTTGTTCTGAATGGTCTGAACTCATGTGAACCCATTGCCACTGGATAAGGTCACTGTCTTCTAAAAGGCACAAACCTCGGCTCCACCCCCTCCCCTGAACACGCTCTTCAATCCCAGGGGGCAGAAGCGGAAGGTAGAGCTAGGTCCCATCTGTGTGGGTCAAACCCAACCGTGTCTGTTTCTCCCTTTCTGCTCTTGTCCTCAACACATGTATCAGGGGGGATAAAGCAAGATGGAGCCTATTCTATCAACCCAACCTCTTTATATGCACATCTGAGATTTCCCAGTGAGCTGGTCCCAAGGATCAGATTGAGACTAGGAGGGAAGAAAAACAAGATCCCCTTAACTGGAGCAACTTCAGGGGTGACGTACCTGCAAAACTATTGGTCAACAGTTCCTGGGACTCCTATGCTGGTGTAGTGCCTTCCATATAGAGTTCCCTTAAAATAACTATACAAGGAGAAGTAAAGGGCAAAGACAGATTCCATGATTCTCTTGGAGTCTGGCCATAATACTAACCCAAAGCGCAGAAACCCTCACCTTAATCTCCATGAAGTATAACCAAGTGAACAAGAAGCTGTCATGAAAGTTCATCAGTGAGGTTAGCCCATAAGCAGATTAAATGCTACAGCCGTATCTTTCGAATTATAACCCAAATTGGAATCATATACTGGCTCAATTAGTCATTCAACAAAAAGAACTCTTCCATTTCATGATCCTAAAAAGAAAAAAAAAAAAAAAAGTCCTAAATTAGATATCTAATTCCTTTTTCTATTCTTCAATTTACAGCACAAAGGCTTTAGAATTGAGCTAAAGGGGTATTTAAATCCCTAAGCTGTTGCTACTCTGTAATTTCTGATCTGACACAAAAGTTTTAAAACATTTTTTTTTCTTTCATTCTTATGCCTCCGATGCCCTTTCTCAGGGAGTAACTACAGCTCTGACTATAATCACATTTAAGAGGCTGTATTTTCTCACACTTTCCTGATTCGGAGCATTACCTGGGGGACTTTGTTTAGTCATATTAGAAGCTTTTTCATAGCTCTAATTCCCCAGTTCTAATTCACAAGGGGCAGCATTTAAGTTCCTCTTGAGGGATTTTTCCCCCTTTCTTTCTTTCTTTCTTACGTTGACTATGTCCTTGATCCACATAAAAGGATGCAATCTTGCTAGTTACTGATATTGTCTGTCTGCGAGGATGAATGTTTCATATTGGGGCTGTTTCCTAAATGGTAAATCTATAAACTTGTAATTCTCTCAGGCCAAGATAGTTAGGCGGATTCAGATTCGCCCCACTTGTCGTCTGGGCTCTGATTTCCCCAGAACTGATGACAGGTTTGTAAGTAATATTAACTGTCCTTTGTAGTAAATTACATCTTATAATCACCACAGTGTTCGTCTCTGGCCAGAGCAGTTATCAGCCGCAGCAAATAAAGGGTTTGGAGACTCTGCTATCTGTTTCCTTTCAGAATGCCAGAAGTCCTCTATAAACACGAGTGTGCAGAATGAGAGGTCATCTTTTGAAAGCTATAATAAAACATGATTGTAAGAGAACATGTGACAGGCTGCTTAGCAGAGCAGATTCCCGTCAGCAGCTCAGCTGGAGGCAGATGCCAGGCAGGAGGGCACAGCAGAGAAGACCAGGTTGGGGCAGACGGAGAACAAAAGCCCCAGGGATTCTGTCCCGGGGATGTCCTGTTCATCAGCACCACAGTTAATTTTAAGGAAAAAAAATGTCTTTGAGAGGACAAAAAAAAAATCATCTGAATCTGTGTTCCACAAACTTGGGTGATGAGTCCTCTAAGAGAGATGGAAAAAATGAGATTGAAGAGCCCATGGATGAATTCCTAACCCTCTTCCTTCCACTTGTTCCCGTCCCCAGCAATGACACCCAGATCCCTACTCTGGCTACCTGGACTTTAAGAGGAAGATGATAATATAGTAACATTTCGCAAACTTGCTATGTATCATGGACTGTGTTCAACACTTCTGTTGATTGCCGATGGACACTTTGTAACAGTTATGGCACATTTACTCTATGCTGGGTGCTGTTCTTGCTGCCTTGCAAGTGTTGCTCATGTAATGCTCACAGCTCTATAGGCTAAGTGCTCTTGTTAATTGCCTTTGGCAAATACAAAACTAGGAGTTGCATTAAGTTTAAGGCACCTGCTCAAGCTTGCATAGCTAGGAGGTGAGCAGCTGGGATCTGAACCAGAGTAGTGGAGCAGTCTGGCTCCATCATCACAATTCTTAACTACTCTACCACATTGCCACTGAATAGTACTAGTTACCCTGGTAAAGGGATAATATAATTAGCCCTGTTTACATATGGAAAAACTAAGTCTGCACAAGTAATAATACATGGTAAGAGTAGGCGACTGGCTTAAAAACTGAAGTTCTTACCCATTAGGTTCTCTCACTTCTAAGAGTTTAAGCCTTGCAGGTGTGTCGCTTAGTATTTTTTAGTTTTTTGGAGGTTCCTTGTTATTCTGAACTATGCAGGGGATTTAGAGATGGATGGCATTTGTTTCTAGAGTACTTTAACTCACAAGCAAGAAGACTAGGGTTAGAAAATATTTAAAATGGGTCTTTATTACCTTGAATTATTGACACCCAAATTTTGTCTCTAAAAGAAGATGTCATTGCTATATTTAGGTCTCAATTTCACAAATACGACCATTAGAGTACCCATGGCTGAGTGCAAATTCAAAGCATATTCACAACAGTAACCAGCAGGCCAAAGGATATAAAGTAGCAGATAATGTAGGATGAACAAGTCGGGAGATCTAATGTACAACATGGGGACTATAGTTAATAAAATTGTATTGTATTAGGTATTTTTGTTAAGTGATTTTAGCTGCTATTATCACAAAAAAAGTATGTGAAATGACAGATGTGTTAATTTTATTCACCATAGTAACATTTTACTATCTATATCTGTATTCCATAACATCATATTGTAAACCTCAAATATCCAAAATAAAATTTATTTTAAAAAATAAAATGGGTTCAATAAATGTGGCTTTACTCTATTTAAACTCATTCAAAGCAGCAAGAATGGTGCAGTCTTAAACACTCATGTTCCAGACAATGATTTGGAACATGTCTTTGATGTGAATAATAGAGATATTTGAGTCAGAAAAGAAAAACTCAACACAAGTCCATAGATAATACCAAATGATTATCAGATTCCAAATAACATAAGATTATGTGCAACGTATCAACAGGTATTTAGAAAAAAAAAACATTTAAAAGCATTCATCTTCTCACTTCCCAGAGAGAACCAGTATTAACATTTTGAGGTAGATCTTGTCAGTTCTTACCCTACATACTGAAAATACATTTATAATAAGTATGATCATACCTGATGGTTTTATTTTTGGCTTTATGTCCTTTATTCTGAAATTTTTCTTTTGCCGCTAAATATTCTTAAAAGCTGCCATTTTAAAGGGCCACATAATGTTTATCATATGTATATATCATAAATGACAAGCCTTCTTGCTGGACATTTGAGGTGTTTCTCATTTTTTTGCTATTATACATAATCCTGGAATCATCGCCTTTGTATATACTTGTCTGACCTTCTATTTTCTAAGGATCACTGAGAGAGGACAAGAAGAGGTGCCCCCGTTCATAACATTGGCTGCAGCTTTACTGGTACGATCCAATCAATTGACATCTACCTAAATGTTTATTAATAGCAGAATGGTTAAATAAATCATGCCTATCTATAGCATAGCATGTGGTTATTTAAAATAGTACATTAGGATCTTACATCCTGACAAGAAAGGATGCCTGAACATATAATTGAGTGAACAAAGGGCGAGTTGAAAACGATGTAGGGTGTGGTCCCATTTAAAGGTCCTGCCTGTGTGTGGATGTATGCGCCGCGTACGTGGCGGGTATGTGTGGGATGTGAGGATGGGTTTGCACTCATACAGGCACACCTCCAAAGACTCCTTCTGCCACAGGGAGCCGAAAACCAAAGCTGACCAACAGTGACCATTTGTGAAGACATTTATTATGTCTTAAACAAGAATTCCAGAAAGAAAGGCAGCCCTGGACTCTCTCGGCAACTCCCTGATCCTATTAAGGACTCCGGTTCCCTCCATCTTTCGGTTCTACCATCTCTGGTCCAGCGGATGTCTGCCCTGAGGATTCTCACCTGCAGGTGGCGAGGTGGCCGCGGCAGTCCCAGCTTGGGCACCACGCCCAGAGGCAACCAGCAGGCGATGGTCAGCAGGGCATAAGGCGGCTTGTGTGGCTCGTGCCTTTTTAATGCAGGGCAATCCTGACCACCTCCCTGCAGACTCGCCCTGTGTCTCACCACCAGAGCTGGGTCCCTCGTTTCAGTGGAGGCTAAAAGACTCTGGCTTGTCTAGGTGGTCCATCAAGGGAAGGGAAGGGAAGAGAAGGGAAAGAGGGTTCAGATAACTTTTGGGTATACAACCGACAAACTTTACTGCAAAAATATTAAAACGTCTAGATAAATACGCACTCAACTACTCCCCTCCCTGTCCTTGGATGCAGCCGTCTCCGTGAAAATTAGGGCATTTTCCTTAGTAATTCATAACATTGGTTAGATTACATTTTGGGTTTTTTTTTTTCTTTTAAGTTTTCTTTTTTTCTTACTGGCACATAATAGTTGTGTATCTTTATAGGGTACATGTGATGTTCTGATACACATTGTACGATAGATGTCAATTCCTTTTGTAATTTCCCCAGAAAAAGAGCACGGCCACAGCAATCTCTGTTGCAGTTATGGTGAAAAACAGCCACTGTAGGGGACAAGAAAATCAAATTTTTACCAAGTTGATAGAAAAGCTTCCCAGTAAGTCCCCTCTTGAGAGCTCATTCACTCAGAAAACCATACCAGCGGCAGAAAGCAGAGGCCACCCAGGCTTAACTTAAAGCTGGATATGTGTGTGTAAATGTAGGAATGTGTGATGGCTTTGTATGTTTGCAGCTCTAGCTATTCATGTGCACATATCGATATTTATATCAGTGGTTCTCGACTGGAGGTGGCTTTTCCCAGCAGGGGACTCGTGTGTGTGTGTGTGTGTGTGTGTGTGTGTGTGTGTACACAGTGTGTACATAAATATCCAAGAAGGAAGAAGGCCTTTGCTCAGAGCCCAACTCAGACAAACAACTCGAAAGGCTCCACAGAATCGGTTGTATTTGTTATAATGGCCCAAGTCACATATATACAACACATGAATGAGTCTACTAAAAAATCCAGGTTCTTTTTCCTAAGCTTGGCCCTTTATGCTGAAGACCCCTTCTCAGTCACAGCTCCCCGCCTCTTGCCACCAAGTTTAGGTTAAGGTGGGGAATGAAAATGGCAGAAACAGAAGAGCAGTACCCCCTTCTTTGGTGGCTTATGTTTTCCTAGAGGGGAGAATTAACATACCTTCACATATTTAAATTTATCCAAGTAAGCAATGACAAGGCAGCACCTTAGGGCCAAAGTTGGCATAAATTGTCTAGTCAACTAAACAAGAAAAGAACAGCATGTTCAACACAGGGTGCTGGGGCAACTGGATATTCACCTGCAAAGTTATCAAGACAAGCCATTGTCTCACACCACAGGAAAAGTGAACTCAGAACGGGACCACAGACTTAAATGTTAGGGGTAATACTATATGATTAAACTTTTGTGACTGTGGGGTCGGCAGTGGATTCTTAAAGATGATGCCAAAAGAACAAGGAAAAAGAAAAAAAAACAAAGGAAGAAAGAAAAGAAAAAGAAAAATAATAAATAAGTTGAACTACACTGAAATTAAATAAAAAAATCATGCTGTGAAAAAAAACGCCACTGAAAAATGAAAAGGCAATCTACAGAATGGGAGAGAATATTTGCAAATCACATGTGATGAGAAATTTCTACATAGACTATCTAAGGAACTCTCATATATTCAATGATAAAATTCAATATTAAAAAGACAAATAGCCCTGTGTCAAAAATAAAAGTATTTTAATAGGCATTTATCCAAAGAAGAAACACAAATAGCCAATAAGCACATGAAAAGATGATTAATGCCATTAATCATTAGGGAGATGCAAATGCAAACTACAATGAGACACTAAACCACACCCACTAGAATAGCTATCATTTAAAAAGATACACAGTAACAAGTGTTCGTGAGGATGTAGAGAAAGTACAACCCCCAGATCCCGCTGGTGGGAATGTAAAATGGCGCAGCCACTTTGTATAACCATTTGGAAGTTTTTCAAAATGTTAAACACCCAGTTATCATGGGAACCAGAAATTCTACCCCTAGGTATTCCCAAGAGAAATGAAAACATAGGTGCACAGAAAAATTCTTATGTCAGTGTTCATTGCAGCATTATTCATAATAGCCCAAAAGTGGAAACAACCCAAATGTCCATCAACTGATGAATAGACAATAAAAATGTGGCATATTCATGTATGAAATATTATTATTTGGCCACAAAAACAAAGTAAATACTAGTGCATATCAAAACATTACAGATGGCCCCTGAGAACATTATGCTAAGGGAAAGAAGCCAGATATAAAAGGCCACATGTTGTACGACGTCATTTATATGAAATGTTCAGAATAGGCAAATTCACAGAGACAAAGTAGAATGATGGTTGCTTAGGATTCAGGGGCAGAGTGAGGTGAGGTAGGGGTGAGCACTAACAGGTACGAGGTTTCTTTCCAGAGCAATAAAAATATTCTAAACTCAGAATGTGTTGATGGTTGCCCAACTCTGTGAATATATTATAAAACCATTGAATTATTCACTTTGTGTGGATTTTGTGGCACATGGATACCATTATGGTATGTGAATATCAAAAATGTTTTGGGGAAAAAAAAGTACAAAGATTTGTGTGCTCGGGCCCCTAGAGTTGCTCAGTGCACAACACGAACACACTTCCTTAGCGGTCCTAGCCCTTTGGTGCTGACCCAAGCAGTTTGAATAAGGAACTAGTTGCCAATAATTTCAAAACAGGAGATTTTACATTAAGAACCTAGATATTTGGTCTTTCTTGGCAAACCAGAAGATCCGGCCCATATGGCCTTGCTTACTAACACGTCGACAATCTACCAGAGCTGAGTAGCCTCTTTACCTGGAGCACCTACTGTCCCCACTTGCAGACCCCACCAGCCCCTTTTGTGCCTTGCCCTAAAACTAAAAGTCAGCCACGATTTATAATCACACAATGCATTCTTGTTTTTTTCTCACAAAATTGTTAAGGACAGGTGACATATTTGATCTGACCTGCTTCCCAGGGTCACCCTGCACGGCTGTTACGGGTTATCCACCACCCGTTTGAATCTGAACTCCACGATTCCTTCTCCCTTTAGCAGGCACCAAAAATCAAGCCTGATTTGCTGAATGCATGTTCCTGGGCACCTCTTCCTCTCGCCAGACAAAGGATTTTTCTCTATCTATTCTCGACAAGGTCCTGTCAATGCTTATGAATTGCTTCTCCACTTCAGTATGATGAGGACACATTCCGTGGATACAGATCAACTCAAGTGTCCTCAAACAGTCTTATGTCCCCTGTGTAGTTAATAAATATTCAATCCAAGCTGTAACATCAGGAGGGAGGCTGGGCTCCTCCACGTGCCTGATTGATCCCAAATGCCAGACTGAACAAAAGCAGTGAGATAGGGCGGAGTCTGGGATGGCAGGGAATAGCTAGGCAATGGGGCACACCCCCCCAAGCATTTTCCCTGAATTTCCATCATTCAGGGATCACCTTCCCGACACTGCCGTATCTGTAGTCCTCGTTTACAATCTGACATATGCTAATACCACCTGCCTTTTTACTATATCCAATTACTCTTCCTCTGTGTTCCAGTGCTGTTGAATGGTATGCCCTTGTAAAATAAAGAAAAATAAAATCTTACTTCTATCCACAAGAGGGGAGGGGTGAAAACCTACCTCTCAGGTACAAGAAACCCTCTCCGGGTGATTGGCACATAAAAAGCCCCTACCTAAGCATTATAGAAGGTATCCACGTAACAAAAACATTTGTACCCCCTTCATATTTTGAATTTTTTTTTTAAATCTTGCTTCTATCAAACAATTCACCTTTCAAAAACACGAATGCAGTTTTAAAAAATAAACTAAAAGGGCAATCATATGACTAGCACAAATAGAAAACCAGGAATGTTTTCATGGAGAGAGGGTACCTGCAAAAGCAAGCACAACCCCAACAGAACCACGTCTGTGGGTTCTAGCGGGACCCCACTGCCAGCCTGACGGTCAAGTTCCCCTTTAGCACAAGGCAGGCCGGTGCAAATTTCATTAAAGATAAATGATCGCCACAAACTGAAAACTTCCTCTTATCAGGAAGCTCTTAAGGAAAAATGAAAGGCGGCTCATGTCCTTGCTCTGTGATTTGATATTACTTTAACCTTTTCAGGGCCGGAACTCATTGCGATAACCTCTGGTAAACTTACACCCCAAATTGAGACTCACGTGTTAGGGGACATGTAAGGATGCAGCGGTGCAGTGAGACAGGCACGTGGAAGGGGGTGTTCTCTATTTGCCAGTGATAATCACATGCTCACTAAACCCAGGAGGAGTGAAGCTAATCCCCAACCGACCTTGGTGAGAACTGTGGAGCTCTCTGTGCACATCTGTGGATGTGCACACGCGTGGATGCAAACACCACATGCACACTCTCTTGCTCAGGGAACTATGAACTTCAGAACCAGACAGATATGCAAATCCCACCGCTTAGTAGTGGGGGCCTCAGTTTCCCCATCTGTAAAGTGGGAATGATAATACTCATCCTAGAGGAAGATTAAAATTCATACGTAAGCACTGTCCAGCTTGCTGCCTAGCACCCCACAAAAGAAAGTCTAACATTTGCTATTATTCTTTCAATTTCCCTAAGCTGAAATACTGCAAAGACAAGCTAAAGAAATAATAGAAAGAAAGGAAATTGGAGAGACACATGAGACATTCAGACTTGCTCAATCTTCCTAGCCCGGGCACCTGGAGCGTGGGCCTAAACTCTCAGATCTCCCATTTCATGCACATGAAACCGTCTGAAACTGCTAAATTCTATGATAATTATGATGAACTAATAGGATGGTTATGAAGTCATCCAGCATGTAGTACACACCCTGCAAATATGAGTTAATCTCTCTCTCTGTTTGCTGTTAAACCAGTTCCAAATAATATAAAAATCCACTTTCAGGAAGCAAATGCATTTTCTGACTACTTTGGAAATTCTTTCATCAAAAGGATTTTTGATAATTTTATCAAAGGATTTTTGATCCCTTTATCAAAAGGATTCCTTGGTGTACAACATGCTAACCCTACCATAAGCAGTAAGCTTTGTTAGTGCATTTAAAAACATATCTCCTTCTTTATTTAGAACTATAGACCCTGCTTTCTGGACGACTTTCAAATCAAATATAATAGTATAAATTAAGGGTAGAAAACGAACCAGTAGAGGGAGCAGAAGTTACTAGAGTTGCCCTGTGTCGCAACAGCCAAGACTAAGAGACTGAAAGAGCTCCTGATTTAAAAAAAAAAAAAAAAAAAAAAAAAAAAAAAAAGCAGCTACTGTCATCTAACAAAAGTGACTGGGCCAGTCCTGGTACATACTTGGTCTGCTCTCCAGGAACATAAGCAGCTCTAGTCCCTGTTGTTCTTCATAGAAGGGGCTCTGCTTAACATTGTTTTGAACATGTTCCTTCCATTATTAAGGTGCTTATTGTATAATATATAGTGTGCCAACTCATAGGCAAAGAAATCCGAGTATAATCACAGCACTTAATATTTCACATAGGCTATCCTGCCTAGCTCACAATTATTCTCATCCACATCTTATAAATGCTAAAGCTAAGTTCAGAGAGGTTGTGTAATTTGGCAAAGCAAGGAAGGCTAGGAAGTGGTGGGGCTGTCGTCTGTACTCAGACAGTCTCATTCCAAAAGTCTCTAATTCCAACTACTACGCTAGCCTACCTACATAGGTGCAAAGGCACGCTGCATTTTGCCACTGGTCATTCCTCAGAACCCGCACAATTCTTGTCATGTAAAATGGATGCACCAAAAAGCCATACCTGTCCCTGTAGTATGAGATGAAATATTCTCCCTAATTCTAATACACCTGTCCCAAGGCCCTTTGAGTATAGCTAAGAGAAAGTTGAAGCAATGTACAATGGCAGACCCTCCCCCCTTCCATTTTCTAGAAAGATCCCTAGCATGCATGTAAACATCCTCTGAATGCAGAGACAGAGAAGCCTGCAGCTAGGCACAATAAAGCCAATTTAGCTTCTTATGCTGAGAACTGCTTTGTGAAATAATCCCGTAGAACTCTCCACTAAATGAGTTACAAACTAGTCGCATGGGGCTTTCATTGAATTTATTCCTGAAAGCTATAAAGGACAATTGTCTCTGAACCAGGTACATCAAATACAGGCCTGCTACTGTGTAAAAGCATGGAATTCTACACCACCTACACACACAAAGAAAATTAGCTTTTGATTGAAAGGAAGCACTATTGAAAAACCCCAGGGGTGGGGGAAGAAACAACGAAAATGAATGACACCTGCAGGAAAATCCAATGGCTGAGGCCATTTGACTAAGGACTTTCTTAGTCTGAAAGGGGGGAGAAAAGTACAATTTCTGAGGATCATGAAAGATAATCGAACTAAATCAAAGGAAAGTAGTAGCTCTTGAAATTCTAAACAGGGAGAGTTTAAATAAGCCCTGCGAACATAAAAGTTCTCCATACTCCATTCTGAGTACTTACCGCTGAAAAAAACGGTGACCACACATTCAGCACTCTGAGTCTTCTCTTAATTGTCAGTATTCCACTTGCCTCTTTTCTCTTTCCACTCCTGTTTCTTTTTTTTTTTTTTTTAACTTTTTAAGATCCTCAACCAAGACTTAAGGGTACTTCCTAGCCTTTCCAACAGTTAGAAAAACAGGAGTGATTCATAATTGCGGTCCTTACTGACACTTTTCTTCAAGCCCCTGACATAGCTTTAGGCAGAGTCCCGGCGTTTTTGCCAAATACTGTCAAAATGTGTTTTCTTTTCCGGCAGCGATATTCTAACGGGGTGCCATGGTTCTGTTGAAGTGGGTACAGCCAATATTTAGTTTGGTTGGTTGGTTGGTTGGTTCCTTCCTTCCTTTTTTTTTTTTTTTTAATGTAGAGGAACAGACAGAATTGGAAAAGCACCGTTTCACAGCAATGGGTGTGATCACCAAAGCAGACAAGACCCCTGCATGGTGGGAGGAGGATGAAGAGGAGGACATTTATGCAGTCTCGAAGTGCACGCCCACAGATCACTTCCTATTTACAAGACTAACTGACGTTGGGGAGATCTGTCAGTTACCAAGTGACAGACTTTCCTGCCACCCATAATGGGACTATGAGACATGGAGCACCTCCAGATAAGACGGAGAGGGACAGACCTAACACTGCCTGGGTAGGACTCCTCCCAAACCGATGACGTTGAATGCATCAATGGAGAAACGATCAAGTAACTCCCGATTTTGAAATATTATACATGAAAATTATCCAGGAATATTTAAACATGTCAACATTATGGAAAACCAACAGCATGGCACAGAGAATTTTCTACATCAAAAGCTGCAAAAGGAGTAAAACACCCAAGTGCAACACGCGTTTCCTAATTGTATCTGGAGTAAAATATTATTAATAGTAATTATTGTACTGTGGTTATGCAGCAAAATGCCCTTTTTCTAAAGGGATGCGTTTGGAAGCCTTCAGGCATGAGATGTTCGTGGTGTCTGCAATTCTCAAATAGTTCAATATATACAGGGGAGTAGGGGGTTGATGGAAGTAAATGTCACAAAATGTTAACAACTTGTGAATCTAGGTGAAAGTTACATGAGAGTCTTTCGCTGTACTTTTAATTTTTCTATAGGTGTGCATTTACAAACAGTTGAAGAGACTTCTTTCCCCCCAAAATCATCTATATATATATATTTTACATTACAAACTTGTACTGTAGTAGATTTCTACTGTTTTTGTACTTGTCAATCATGGCTCTGGCTTCTCCCGGTTTTAGGACACCTCAAAGCAAGCCAGACACAAGATACTGTACCGTCTCACCTGTATGTGGTATCTAAAAGAGTTGAATCCATTAGAAGCAGAAAACAGAATGGTGGTTGCCAGTGGGGAGGTAGGGTGTGGGGAGATGCTGATCATATGCTACAAAATTTAGATAAGAGGAGTGAGTTCAACAGATACATTGTGCATCATGGTGTCTTCAGCCAGTAACAATGTATCATATACTAGGAAATTGCTAGGGGAATAGATTTTAAGTATTCGCTCACACACAAAAAGTAAGTACGTGAAGTAATGCACGTATTATATTCTTAGCCCTACTTAACTTCTCCACAATGTATATGAATTTCTAACCATTTGTACACAACTGTATGTCATTTTCTATTTGTCATTTTGAAAAATTAATAATTAATTTTTTTTAAAGACTCATCAAAGAAACCCTTTCCTTTTCTCCTACAAGCAGCTCACATGGTTAAGGTCGGGCTTATTCTAAACCCTGCTTCTTGGAGTGGCTGAGCCGCTGACGTCTGGCCAAGACTCATCCCGAGCCACTGAGAATCAGGTTCTCTTTGTCATCAGACTCCTGGGCTGCAAGGATGTGAACGTACACCTGCTGGAAGCCAGCTTGGCCCCTTTGGGGGACAGCCTGAGACTACGAGGAGCATGGAGGCAGGAGTAACTCAGGAGGAGGGATTCCCGGCAACATAATTTGAGCATCTGGATTCAGCCTTGCCACAGTCCAGCTGTATACCTAGATGCTTCAACCGCATGAGCCCACACTCCTTTTCTCTTAAGTGAGTTTGAGTCCAGTGTAGGTTGCTTGCCACTGAGAAGATCTCTGATTAATAGAAAGCATCACAGATGTGTGATACACGAAGTTACGACACATTGGAGAGACACCACTGCTGGGTTATGTTGTACAGCTAGTTTGCTCATTTTGTAGGTATCCTAGGAATTGATGCTGCTTCTGCCGTCCATGCATGACGTGGGTCCTCTGAGAATGCAAGATACAAAGTCAAAGGAAGTTGTTGGTTCTGGCATCCACCTATCCGACAGAACTGGGATTTTCCTGAAACTGTCGCACACCCCCGGCCACAGCTGCCATTCAGACCCCCCTGATTCCAAACATGTGAATCAATCATAACACTGTTTTCCACCATGAATTTATAAGCAAATGATATGCACTACAAGTTAAATGTAAATGTGCACTATTAAATATATCTAATATCTGTTTTATAATTGCAGTATATAATTTCAATTTTGGGGGAAAATGTACTCCACTTTTTTAAAGGTGAAAACCTACTGTTTAAAGCTATCTGTAGACGCTTTATTTAGGAGAGAAATAATTGTGTACAATCCCCACTGTATGAAAGAAACATGTGCGGTACTCACACATACCCATCTTACAGAATTCCCTTAGAACTCTCCATTTTAATGCAGGGACTCCTATGCAGATTGAGCATCAGAGAAAAAAATAATCTAAATTAGTTTTGCAGTGATGGCCAGCAAAGGTGCATCTGTTCCTGCTCCCTTTGAACTGCAGAAAACAGATGCATGATTACAGGAGCAAGTATTTATTATTCTGAGCATTCGCGGTTGTTTATGACATTACTCTTAAACAGAAACAGCCTGTGTCTTTGGTCTAAACGGCACTTGGACATAGCACTACCGCAACGGCGCGAGAGCCCCACACAGACCAAGGCGGGGAATTAGACAGGTCTCAAAGTCACGGAGGCAAGGGCCTTCCAAAACATGTCAAAATGAAAAATGATACTTGAAACATCTCTTTTGAGTGTGACATGGGGGATCTATGGCTCCATTCAAAAGGGAAAAAGAATGCAAGTCAACCTTAGAATTAAAATCGAAAACAGAATCACATAAAAGCCAAGTAAGGAAGAGATGACCGCAGAGTTTTTAAGGCTGTGAAGCTAGCCCCATCACACCGTAAATGCGTGCAATTGTGACGCTTAATGGCAGCCCTGCAAATACACCTATTACACACACACACACACACACACACACACACACACACACACACACACACACGATGATAAAAGGTTTCCTCTTCTCTAAGACCATCTATTAGGGAGGTGCTTAGGAAATGTACCCCAGAGGACACTAGGATTCCTGCCACTGCCCTATAATGATTGTATCCTTTGCATGAGATTCAAGTTCTGCCCATTGTGTTTAATTTAGGCTCTCAGAGATGCCAAGCCCCTTCTATCCGTGAGGAGGAGGGACTCCTACACATCCCTCCCCCAGGGTCTCTCTTCCTCGGACTCGCACTTCCTTGCGTTTTGGGTTGAATGTCAGCATTCCTGATCTGATTCCCCTTCATCTTAAGTAAGGCAAAGGAAAGTTGTCACTGGTTTTCAACACACATTCATGATTTCTGTCTCAGGAAGAGAGAAAATGACCAAACACCTTCATCTTCTGTTGTAACCATAGCTCAGCATGGGACACCAGTGGGAGGCTGCTGGTGAAACCACCTGGCTTCATCTCAATCCACAGGGATCAGCCGGAGACTGGCCCTGCCTTGGTGGGTAAACAGTTCTATCTTCTAGCCAAGGGCAGAAGGACCAGGGATCTCTAGGGGTTGTTGCATTTGAAAAGGAAACACAGTATAAGAAGTCTTCCTGTTGTCTCTCCTGCCCGTATCTCACTAAGTGTCAAATAATGAACATGTAGTTTGATCACACTCAGATAACCACCTTTGCTGGGCTCTGCAAGTCCATCTCACAAGTTACCTATTACGGTTTATGAAGAAAATAAAATGTGAGTCAGCTACGATGCCTACCACACAGGAGGAACACAAAACACATAGGGGACTCTGACTGGGTTATGTTTTCTTGTGAATAGTCTTTCGGTATTTGTGACTTACTTTTTTTTTTTTTTAGGAGCCCAAGACTCAAGAATCCCAATTTTTAAAAAAAATTATTATGGCTGTTGTTGTTTTTATTTTTTGTTCATTTGTTTTGCAGCTTTCTCATTTACCAAACTGGAGTGACGATGAGATACAATCGCCTTTCTTTACAAACAAGTGCAGCCAAACTGATTAGCCTTTAACATTTTCCAATCCTATTATTTGTAGATTCCCCTACTTTTCAATGAGTAAATAAAACAAGCTGAGAACGAAACATTTATTTTGGCATCACACCAACCTAATTAAACTGCAGTTTCATTAGGCTGCAGCAGGCTGCGGAAAAATAATGTAATTGACCTATTAAAAGTTACTACTTCAGTTCAGTTTTCTGAGCTACAAGAAATTGCACAGTGATTTAAAACACCTAGTTACCTTGACAAAACCAGCCAGAGAGCAAAGAACTAAGAGTTACAAAGAATGGAGAGAATCCAATTAAAAAGGAGACAGGTAACAAGATGCTGTCTCCAATCCCAATTACTTGGAGAGAAGCAATGAAATGTAAAATGGAAGCTAATACAGTTCCAGTTGTTCTCTGCATTGCCTAAACATTGTTCATACATGGGGATATGGCACGAGATGCTCCCCCAAAACTTAACAGTGCGGTTGCTTAAAAAGAAGACACCTGGTATCAGGTGTCCTGGTGTCAGTCCTCTTGCTTGGTACCAGCAGGCCAATGGCTCTGCAACCCACCCCAGTCCCAGTCTCAGGCCAAGCGGCTCAGGAGAAGGTACCTCCTGGTCATGAGGTTGTGCATGAATTTTAAGCTCACCAATCAGACCAGGGTGTTTGCCTGACCACAGGGATCAATTCTTTTTAGGGCCAATCAGAGTTACTCCGGGGACTCCGGCTGGAGCAATCAGGAAAGGACTTTATCATCCAGCTGGTTTCCTGGTAGGAAATCCCTGGCTCTCAGAGTCTCTACCCTCCTCCATGTGGGGAGAACCCAGCTGAGAATGGAGTCCAGACCAAACAGAGAGGTGGGGTGACAGAGAGAGAGAACAGGAGAGGAAAGAAGAGAAGAGAACGAGAGAAAGGGAAAGACAGGGAGGGGCAGGCCTTGGGAGAAAGACAAGAAGAAAAAACAAAGAGAAGAGAGAAATGGGGCAAGAAAAGAGAGAACAAAAAAAGACGAGCTCCTGATCCCATTGTTTGAATTCTTGGATCTGGGATGTCATCGTTTAAGAATTAAAATGTATTTTTCAGCCCCTTCTCATGGAGGCCCAGAATTAATAGATTCAAGGATGTTTGGGGCCACTGACCCCACATGCTGTAGTTAAGGGCACTGAGTTCCAAGGGCATCTAGTTGTATTTGAAAATTGGAAAAAAATACATTTGTTCTATCATTTCAGGTAGCAAAGACAAAATTAATAACTGCTTAATTATATTTCTCCAAAATGCAACATTATGTCAGCATCATTAATTGTGAAATTTAGTATTCATAAATATTTTATTAGGTTGGAAGACACGGGGTACATTATTTTTCTCTCCTAAGAATTTTCAAGTTTATGCTGTGATTGCTGAGTAATTGTCGTGAATCATAAACTCAGTGAGTTATTAAGAGTTAATTTACTTCAATAACATAGTTATAAAAATTCCTCCGGAACTTTTACCATAATAAAATTGCATCTCATATTAAATTGGGGGTGCATTTTAATATGGCTTTTATCAGATTTTCTCAAGTTCCATGCCATTGACATTTTTGAGCCCAATAACCCTTTGCTGGGGGTGGAGTGAGGAGCTAACCTGTGCCCTGTAGGACTGACAGCAGTAACCTGGCTCCTGCCCACTAGGCGCTGGTCACGTTCTATCGGTTGTGATAACCAAACTTTGCCAGATCTCCCTGGCTGGGGGCGGGGAAGGGCACCGAAGTGCCCTGATTGATAATGACTGGCTCATATGAATGCCCAGTGCAAAAGAAAGCCTTGAACAATCTCTGATCCAGTTAGATACACAATCATCGGTTGCTTCCTTGAGGGCTGGGACACCAAAGCTAAGAATCTGGGACACCATATCCAATCCTCACAACATCTGAGAGTCGCCAGTAAAACCCCCCTCTAGTTCCAAGTGACCTCCACGAACGCAGCTGAGAGCTCCTCATTAATGAGCTAAGCAGGACCCACGAGGGAGCCCCCACGAGCAGCCTGGGAATCAATAGGTCACCTGTCTCTGAGAAAGCGATGCCGGGTTTCCATAGAGAGGCGACGTGGCCGAAACGGGAGGATCAATCTCTGCTGTCTGCAAGGGAACAGCCTGTCCCCAATCAGATCAGCACTCACCTGTGGCTTGTTTCACCTCTGCTGGACCACGGTGGACGTCTGCAGGCAAAGAGGGAGGTTTCTTTCCCAAAACTGCAGTCAACACGACAAAGGAAGCAGCTTCCTATAGCTGCCAAGCGCAAAAACGCCACGAGAAAGGGCCAAAAGACTCTAACAAATAACCACCCTGTCTAATGAAGCGGAGGAGGGGAGCAAGGGTGCTGTGCTTGTGCCTAGCAGCTCTCATCAGAAAAGCAGAGAGATAGCACCTTGCACAGGAGATAAATCCTAAAGCGTAGCCAACTTTGCAACCCGCTGAAGTGGGGGGGGGCTCCCCTAGCTCTGGGAATCCCAGCGGAAGAGGCTTCGTTAGGGATGGGTGAGGCACAGAGAACTTCTCAGCATCTGGCTTGCCCACGTGGACCTGCCTGCCCGGATGGGTGCAGGGCGTAACTCAACCTCCACGCCAGGGAAGGCAGGGGAAGGAGAAGGGAAAAGATGATGAGGTTGGAGAGACATGTACGGCAATCTTCAAAAATCAGGCTATTTTTGACAATCTTCACCAAAATCAAAATATATTTTCTTCAAAACACTTCAGAAGCTTTCCTTGGAGATTACGATTTTGGAGGGAGAAGGGCCAAAAAAAACCCAAAAACAAAAAAAAAAAAACAAGAATGAGATGTCCAGAGACGGGGCTATGAGGATGCTCGCTTTAATTCTCTTTCTAGAAAAATTAAATCCCATTTAGGTATCACTTCAGACGTAGCATGTTTGGAAGGGTGCAGGTTTCGGGGATAACAAAATCTGAGTTTGAATCTCCACCCCAAGTACTTGATCAACCGTGTGGGTCCGAGAACCTTCCTTAATGCCTTTAAGCCTCAATGAGTCTCGCCCCTAGAATGGCGATGAGAACAGCAACGCTGACCTTGCAGGTTTGCTTGGGTTTACTTTATATGTCCCATGAAAGAGTTTAACAGAGTGGTCCTTTGATACAGTTATTATTGTTCATCCCCCCCGCCCCGTGACATTCCTGGTTTTGCAGTATTGAACAAACGTGTATTTATTTGCTTTTTCATGATATGTATATGTTTGAAGAGGACCATCAGGGATTATGTCTTAGAGAGCTGCTAATCTTGCCTGGTGTTTATCAGCGTGGCTTTGCATATCAGTGTGGCTTAATGATCAGCTAACTATTCATTGACCACATAATTAGAAAGGAGCATTCCTCTCCAGGTAATTGGCATATCTGTGCTAGGACTCAAAATCACCTGGCAGTAGTCACCAACAAACTGAGGGGAAGCACAAGCGGTTATGGGAAGAGTCTAGGAACCTGATCCTTCAGAAGGTGGGCACGTCTATGAAGCTATACATAGAGCATGTGCTTTAAAAAGAGGTCAGCATGAAACATTAACACATGTCTGGGTAAAACCAAAATAGAAGAAAATACATCATTTCAGTAGCTTTGTTTTTGAACAAAGATTCTATTTTATAGTAACCAGGAAATACATTTAAAAATCTATATTATATTGAACAGATATATTTTTACCTATTTGGTTTTGATCTTAACATTAGCTGGGATAACTGAGTTGATGTAAGTGGAAAATTCTCTGCTCTCTCCCCTTCTATTTCTTTCTCCCCTCTCTGTTCCCTTTGCTTTTGTATCTCTCCCTCTGTCTCTCTCCCCAGGCCTCACACCTCATAGGAAACAGCCCCCCACTGGGCACATTGCCTGGGGTTTAGGACAGAATGCTTCTGCTGAATAAAATGCAAAACAAAGCTTAATTTTGCCATGGATTTTTGGTAAATTCAGTTTTGGTAAAGTCAATTCTCCCAGCTATTGTTAGGATCAAAACCTCCCATAGAAGATCAATGTTCCATCACATACCTCCCAAGTTAATAGAGAAACGAACACCATCCATCCAATAGACAATGGATCACACCGTACTTCCCCCGACGGCTGCATTCCAAGGACATTACTTTGCTAACTGACCCCTGTCCTGCTCTCAGATTCGAACACAATAGTTCATGTTAGACCAGAATTCTGGTGCCCATGAGAAGGGTATTTTGTGATGAGTTGCAAAAGTTTTCTAAGACTCTCATATCACCACTTAAAGCCATAAAGTAATGATACAGCATCATCTGATATCTACCACTAGGTTAGAATGCAGGTAGCTGCTTGTTTTACTGGTCTGTTTCCAATGTTGAGCTGCAAGATTCTGGAAGGACAATGATATTATCTTTTTTGATGTTGCTGTTGTTATAAGATATAAAAAGATTTAAGAAAAAAAAAATGGCTCTAAAATGAAATAATCACACTTGGAGGATACCCTTCATCACAAAACCTGTCCTCCCCTAACTGGGTAACCTTGTCCAAGTTACCTACGCTCTCCAAGCCTTGGGATTCTCATTTGTGGACATGTGGGTAATGAAAGTCTTTCCTGATCTGCTGTCTGATTTTCCTTTTCTTCTGAGCACAGGGTTGGGTTACAGGAGGGCAGAACAGTCCACGTGACCAGTTCTGACCAGTGGAATTTGGGCAGAAGTGACACGTGTGACTTCCTGGCCAAAGCACGTAAGCACCAGTGTGAGAATTCCAAGCAAACGCCCCCTGGGACCAGGTGGCAACATTTCTTGATGTGGAGGTTCCTTAAGAGTAGAACCACAGGGAACGATGAGTCAACACGTGGAAGAGAGCATCTCTGGAAAGTGTCCCAGAACCTCAATGGACTTCCATAAGCAAGAAATAAGCCTTAGTCGCGTTATACCGCAGAGATGTGTGTTACCCAGCACAACAGTCCTCTCTGACTGATACAAACCAGAGAGACGGAAGGAAAAAGGAAGGAGATAGCACATACAGACAGAGCTTTAGCACCAGGCATGGTATTTACATTGGACAAGCTATGATTGCCAAATATTAAGGATGATCGGTCCAAAAATCTAAATCTTTCTGTGCAGTCGGGACTCAGCTGACATCATGCCAGATGAAGACACACGGTGGCCCGTCAGTACTGCGCTAGGCGACAGTAGCTGCTGTTACAGACGCACGTTGCAGTGGCTGGTGTGGCCGTGGCAGGCAGCAGTAGGGAGGGTCCTGACCCACACAGCCATTCAGGGACCCCGGTAGATGACGGCTCCTCCATGTTCCACATACAGCACCCAGACCAAATGGGTGTCAACTGGTGGATGAAAGAAGAGGGAGGTACAGAGGACCCCAGAGAGACCTTCTGGGGGCCAAGTGGCATGTATCGGTTTTTCCCGCGTTTCACCGGGCAGAACTCAGTCACACATCACTGTGTAGATGGGAGGAGGGCCGGAAACGTGTCCCTACATGGGCAGGTATTTATTATTTATTTGTCTTTGCTGGGGAACAGGAACAAAAATTATCAGCAGATGGCCAGCCACGTTGGCACAGCACCCTCTAATATTTTCAGGAAGCAGTTTCCCAACAGCTGCGAAATCCATGCCTTTGCTTAGCACCCCTCCCCCGGTATTGTGGGAACGTCTCATCTCGCGTAAACCCCTAAAGTTTCAGTAAAAAAATATGTATCGCCTCTTCTGTTTCAGTGGAGAAGATACCTTCCCCACATAGTTTGAGTTCAGTCACCACCTCCCTTACCCTGTCAACAAAAATATAATAGGCACAACCCCCTGTTAGCTGTTACTTCCTCCCAGTTACAGTCCTAACAAGGTGCAGAGGACTAGGTAAGACATACCTATGCACTAAGAAAGGAGAGTGAACTATGCTATTTCAGTACAGCACAGTTGTCAAGACCCTTAAGAGAATGTACAGGTGAGAGTACAGAAGGTCCTCGAATAACACTGCTTTATTCAACATCATTTTGTTATAATGTCGATGAGAAAAATAAAAACACAAAATCAATTGCTGGCCAGGGCCACTGCCCGTGTGGGTTTTTCTCCAGGTACTCCAGTTCCCGCCCACATCCCAAAGATGCCCACACTATGTGAACTGGCGCGTCTATGCAGTCCCAGTCTGGGTTAGCGTGGGGATGTGACTGTTCCCTGTGATGGAATGGGGTCCTGCCCGTGGCTGGCTCCTGCCTTGAGCCCTGAGATTCTGGGACAGGCTCCAGCCACTCACCACTCACGGCCCTGAATTGGAATCAGTGATTTGGAAAATGAATGAATGAATGAATGAATGAATGAATGAACACCAGTGATTGTAAAATAAAAATTCACAAAGTAGACGATAATCACGCAAATACATGGCAACACACCATGCTGTACTGAAGGGCCGCCCAGTGAGCCCGCCGTGTTGGTTGCTAATTTTGAACTGGGCAGTGGCAAGAGGTACTCCTGACAATTTTTGCTTTGCAAAAAAAAGAAAACATTTATTCCTTGATGTAACCCACCACCACTACAACCACTGAGTCACCAGAAACTGGTGAATTATCTTGTTTTATTAATCGTTCTTCAATGAATGCATAACTCACATTTACCTCACCATTTAGCATTAGAAGTGCTCCGGGTCTTTGATGAGAAGTTGGGTGATGTTTTCGTGGCCGGAAATATGCTATAGGAACTTAACTCTTGTTTACAGCAAATCAGCCTATGGTGAAATTGGTTTTGTTGTATGTTGTTTCGCTTGAAGTGTCCGTTTCCAAGAACCTACCCACTATGTTGAGAGAGGACGTAGTGTACATTTAAATTTGAGGACAATATAAATACACGGGGACCAAACAACATGTATATTCTTAATCAACCATATAATTGCTTTCAGACACCAGGACGTAATTATCTTTATCAGAGTTATATCACACAGAGCAAAATGACTCACAGACATAACATTAGGCTGTGCCCTTCTAAAAGCAGATTTTACAGAATGTGCCAAAAACCAGCCCGTCACCTTGGGGAAAGACGTGGACCCCAGCCCATGTCCCAAAGCGGGCACACGATGGGGTTCCTGGTTGTTGGTTCTTAAGAGAAGAGACAGACAGAAAACCTTGCCAAACCAAGATCCACCCCCTTGGACAGACAGATGTCTTCACGACTTCTCACGGCACTCCCTGGTGGGAAAATGTCACACGGGCAGATAGCTCCCCTCGAGGGCCCTGCACAGACTCGCATGACAGGAGCAGCTGACGTGACCAGTTTGCACTATCCCCGGGAAGCCTTATGCTGGAGGTGCTAACGGTCGCCCCATTTTACAGATAAGAAAACAGAGGTTTAGATCAGTGACTTTGCCCAGGATTCCACAGATAATATCAACAAAGAGCAGAGGGCAAACTGAGGCCCACTTTTCCCGAGTATGCGCCTCCAGCCTTAGCTGCCCCAGGGCTAACGCACCTGGAGGAGAATTTCAAAGATTCTCCAGAGGGCAGGAACGCTCACAGAGGGAGGGAGGAGCTGGCCCTTTTAGAAGCAAGCTAGCCTGGCTCAGTGAGCGCCTGTCGGGAGGAAGGCAAGGTGTGGCTTGCGCGTATCCATCTAACCGGGCTCCAGGACACTCCTGTCACACCCGTGCCAGGAGAAAAGGACAGCTGCTGGAGTGTGGCTGCGAGGCCAGTGGGTGTCACTGCCTCCCCACGGTGCACAGAGCAGACCTGCGGCAAACAGCAGCCTGTGACGCGGTGACACGCCAAGCTCCCCGCCCTCCTGTGGCCGAGCTCCAAGCCCCAGCCTTCTCCACCGAGCTCCAGGCGTGCCGTCCCTGTGCCTGCCACAGGACAGGCAACCACCCTGCGCTCACGACCACCCATCGGCGGTGTTTTCCAGGGTTTCTCTACTCTCCGGGCAGCGCCGCCTCCTCTCTGAGTCACGCCTGGCATGCAATCCAACTGAGATGGACAGCAAGATGCAGGAGCGCCGAGGTCTGCACTGGCCGAACGGGATGAATTGTTAAAGCCTCCCCCCAAGACCCAGCAGGCTGCCTGTGCGCTTTCTGAGTGAACGGCAGACTCCCCCAGCAGCCCTGTAACCCCAGAGACAAGCTGGGGTGAAGTAACATCTTTAAAGAAACTTCTCGCAGCTGAGAGAAGCGCAGGCTGGGGCAGCAGAGAGCCCTTTCCTATTCCCCACTTTCCAGGGGGGAGTACGGACTCTCCCAGCAGCCCCCAGCGAGGATGTCTGGGACAGTCACGGCGACCCCACCGTGATCCACGGCTGCTGGCCGCTCTAACGTGTCTTACTCAAAGGACACTGTCCCCCATCCCCGTGACAGTGACCGTAGGGGCTTGGGTAACAGGTCTCTCCCTGCAGCGTCTGAGCTCTGGGGGATGCAGGGAAACCGGAACACTATCTCGCCTGTTTCTGCAGGAGGGCTGGGTGTTGACCTGTCCCCTAATAGACTGATCCCAGACGAGGCGGACTTCAAGGTCCCTCAGGGAAAGTATTTATTTTTTTTGTTCACGATGAAATCCCAACACACAGAAGAGTTCTGGGGGAAAAGTAGACAGGGCTGACAAAATATTTAATGAATGAACATGCATGCAGGCAAAAGTAGGAGGAAGACGTGAAAATGCAGGTGCCCATCTGGGCAAGAGACAGTTATCATGTCTGGCTGTACTATGGTTCATGCTCAACACTGCTGTAATGGATTGAGTTTATATATATTTGTATTCTCATTCTCTCTCTCTCTCTCTCTCTCATAGAGTCTGTCAGATAAGAGCCTAAGAAAAATGAGACATTATTTTCATGGGCACAGTTTTGATCCTACAAGTAGATTAAAAACTTTTTTCAACCTTTAACATTTTAAAGGCAACACATGCTCATGAAAGAAAATGTGCAAAATTGGTAACTAGATCTCAGACAAATTGGGAGTGTTCTGGGTTTGTTTTGTATTGCTTATAGTTTGATATAGATCAGTCATTAAAAATACACATAATGAAATCATCCAGTACAGGCAAAATAAATGTTTCAATAAATGATGTCACACTCCCCACTGTGGGAGTAAAAGAATGAGACAGTACTTTATTTAAAATAAACAGCCCAGGACACTTGTGAAGGGTGCATTTGCAGAAAAAGATACTTTTTATTATTTAATTTATATCAGAGTGAAAGTGTACTACTTGTGATACGTAAAGCTATAAAAACTATGGAAGATTATCACCAAATTGCTAACAGGGTCAAGGAGTAGAACTGTGTCATTTGTATATAAAATGATAACTATAGTGATGATCATAATCAAAGTGATTAATCAAACATTACCCAGAGTTGTAAAAACTTGAGAAAAGAAAATTCCTCTTCAACCAGACCACCCATGATAATGACTCATGGTTTTCACATATCCTTTTTATAAATTCATTCAAAGAACATTTATATTTAGGCATGGAGCACATAATTTATGCACAGTGTGCCCGGGACTTCGTCTGCGCCTCCGTCTTTCTTATGTGTAATAAGTATTTCCTGACCAATCCCTTCTCCCTATTCAATCAGTCTAAGGGGGCTCAGGAGAACCCCAAGATTCTCTGTAATGAGCCAGTTATGAGTACGGATTCCTGAAAAACATTCCAGCAAGAGGTCCCCAGTGTTGTCTCCAATCCTGTCCTCCCTCCTGACCACCCCAACACACACGCCCCCTGCCTCCTATTTCATCTGAAGTAGAAATTCTCAAGCCAGGAAGGAAAACGTGCTTGAAACATACACAATATATAAAAATCACTCAGGACACGGGGTCTCTGCCACAGATCACACACAGTCGCCTGGTATTGATTCCCCATAGGAATGGGCTCCCCGGGGTGAGGATGCTCCTTCTCTCCGGAATGCGGCCACCAGCACCCCCCCCCATCCTTTCACTGGGCCCCAGTCCCGCTTTGGCTGGTGCTCAGGCCCTCAGCTCTGGGAAGAGCAGCTCACACTACACCAAGGGGGAGAGCCTCTGACAATTGCTGCAGAAGCCTTTTGGGAACAGACCCCTTTTGTTTGCAGTTATCAAAACAAATTATGTGCCACATGCCTGAAATGATGTTGACTCCGGGATGTGCTCCCCGGGGACCTGCAGACTTGCAAATGTGCATCTCAGCCCTTTGTGGTGAGAAGGCCAGCGGAGAGTGCACACTGATCTGCATGGGGTCTTCTCTTTAACGGTCCCAGGAGGAGTCCATATTTGGAATGCAGTAATGCTGTTTTGGAAACGGGGTGTTCATGGCCCTTGATGGATGAGCTGTAACAGTTATCCAGATAAAGGTCCTGGAGCGTTGGCATCCAACCACCCACAATTTCCCTTCCTTCGCCCCACCCTGCCCGTAACTGAGGCGGCCAGCAAGGATGGTATCTCGAAGTTAATTGAGTCTTTAAAAGTAAAATAGTTATAATAATCGAGGAAAAAATATTAGCTATTTCCACACTTAAACAAATGCCACATGGCACATAAATTCCACCATCTGCTATAACTTTTCCTGAGTAGGAAGTTGGCAGATATTGCATAATCATCTACATATGACTGATAATTTTTAGCCAAGTCTAAATAAAAAGGCGCTTTGTCTTCATGTGCTGTTTTTAAAAGCCAGAGATAAGATAAACACTAAAACATGCTCTCAATGTTTATTTTTTCCCATGAAACATACATACATAATTTATATTTCATATATATATGTATATATGTATATGTATATAGACGTATATCATTTATATGTATATATAGTCAAGTGAACTCTTTTTACCTTCTGGGCCTTGTTTAGAGTATATACTGAGTCAACAACGCTATAAATCTCTATCTTTCACATAGAAAATACTTCACTGCATTTACTTTGACCTGTTCCAGGAGAGACCTGGAGCACAGCCCTTTGCTTATGCAGGGTATGCCAAGACAGGAAACAATCAAAACACTCGTTTTCAGAAAGAAAGCGTATTTTACAGTGAAGGGGGTGCAATGCATGGTGAGAATAATTTGAACAAACTGAGAAAAAAAATCCATGGTCAATGAAACCGCGTCCTTGTAGAACACTTGAAGTTTCCTAATATATAACGGAATTAGTGTAGTCAGATTTCATTTAAGTCCACGGCTCCGTGGTCCATTATTTAAGCAGCACTGTCAGTCACGAAAGAATACTTCAAGTGCATGACAACAAGACGCTATCAATACTGAAGGTCGTCCTCTAAATCAGAAGAGAATGCAAGGGTTTCCTAACGACTTCTTCTCAAACAAATTACCGGCGGGCTGCACCAAAATGAATTTTATTATCGAGGACAAGTGAATCGTACAGTACTTATAGCAAACACATTAGAGGATTAAAATTGATTGAAGGAGATTGGATTTGAAAAGATACAAATAGGGAAGACATGAAAAATCTGCTCAAACTGAACTCATCAAAACTGCCGTGGAATTCGGCCACTGGCCAGCCATTTTTGGAAGGTTCGCCTTAGGGTTTTCTCAGGAGAATAAAGTGGAGATACTGGATTCTGGATGAGAGAGACGAGCCGTTGCTTTGAAGGTACCCGCGGGACGGGTACCCGCAGAAAAACGTGCGTGGGTGCAGAGATTTGACTGAGTCTGTGAAATCCCTGGGACAAAAAGTGGATTTCTCTGTGGGTGGCAAGTATTTGAATGGATTGCAGCTTGCCAAGAAGTTTAAATTGACTTCACCTCACAGGTCGGTCTAGGACTCTTCCATCTATTCAAGGACAAGGTACAGAAAGTTCCTGCCACTTTGGCATTGACTGGCCATGTGTTAATCCACATAGTAGGAGTCAACACTCCTGATGTACTATCTGCATGGCATGCTTTCTTCTATGAGCATCATGTGAAGTACCTGAATCCTCAAGGCGATTCCATACCATTAGCACCCCTATTTTATAGAGGAGGACACTGGAATCAGAAAGGCTACAAAATATCTCCGGTTTACATGGATATGGAGAGGCAAAGATAGTATTCTAGGTTGGGCTGCTGGGAGCAGAATTTATTATTATACTACCCAAGAATTACAAGCACACTGGTAATCAAACCCTCCACCCAATCGGCTCCTGCGATGGAAGGATGGGTTGGGAAATGACTACTGGTACACTGAGTTCCATGTTCAATCCATGGTTCTGATCTGAGCAAGATACATGACAGCCAACTTCCAAGATGGTCCCTAAGGATGCCCCTCTCCTGGTATCTGTCTGTCCCTTTGTAGCCCTGTGCTGTCTCCTCCCACGTGGGGCCGGAGTTGGTCTGTGTGGCCCACGGAACGTGGCAGATGGGGAGGTTGGGCGCTCTGCATTAGGTTATAAAATACTGCAACTTCCATCTTAGCATTTCTCCTCTCTATCGCCCCTCTCATAACTCGCTTTGGAGAAAGCCATCTGCCAAGTCTCCAGGGAACTCTGGAAGCCCGTGGGAGGCCCATGTGGTGGAGACCTGAGGCATGCCACCACCTGCATAAGTGAGCTTGGAAGCAGGTCCTCTGGGCTTCACTGACAACTGCCCCTGATGACAGCTCAACCACCACCTTGAGAGGGATCCTGAGCCAAAGCCACCCAGCTAAGCCACTCCCAGATCCCTGAACCTTAGAAACTATTTGAGATAAGTAATGCTTGTTGTTTTGAGATTCTGACTTTGGGGGCAACTTGTTACACAGCATTAGGTAGCTAATACATGACATAACCTATAAACCTGAGCTGTCAAAGACTTTAAATAGTGGGGTTTGTCCACAAAGCCCTAAATGCTTAAGTTGTTGTTTTATACAGAGCAACTCAGTCATGTGGCCCAATCAAAACTCCTTCCCAAGAGGACAGTGTACAAATATGTATCCAGTTATTAATATTTCTGAACATCCACTGGGTGCCAGACACTGCCGTAGTGCTGGGACGTGACACTAAAGAAAAATGTCCTCTCCCTTGTTCTTTCAGTGATCAGAGACAGAAAACCAACAAGTGGTAAAATAGGAAAAACAATGAAATACTAATAAGTGCAATGAAAATGACACATCACATTGAAGTTGGGTGGCCATCTCTGGTTGGAGCAGTCAGGAAAGACTGCTCAAAGGAATATTTGAGAAGAGTCTTGCATGATGAGAATTGCCAGCCAAGAAGAGACCCAGGGAAGGAAACGCCAAGCAAACCTGGGCTGCTCATGGGTCGTATGATGTTTGGCACAACGTGTAACATTCAAGCCTCCGGGTCCCCATCTCTGTGTTTGGGACGATGCTAATTGGCCTCACATGGGGAATATTGACCTGCTGTTTCCAGTCTGGGCCAGTTCACCCCTCCTTAGGCAACCTGGTGGTCCCTCGCTCCTGGGAGATCACCATATTGATGCTGAACTAAATGTGGACACCCGATCATAGCACACTACAGCTCAGAACTCCTGGGCTCAAGCGATCCTCCTGCTGCAGCCTTCCAAGTAGCTGGGACTACAGGCGTGTGCCACTGCGCCCAGCACAATTCCATATCTGAATGAAATGTTTAAATTGGGAAGCCTCTACTCACTGTCCCCGATTTAAAGCAGCACGACTGCTTAGGTGTAGCTTTGAAATCACCAAGACCGGGATGGTGTTATCCCCAAACCAAAGGCGGTGCAGGGAAATGTGGACAGCCTGCTGATTTAATAGAGTATCAGTCTCAAGGGAAACTAACTCAGTTACGGAACGGTCTGACCATTAATTTCAATGATTTGACTGTGTAATATAATGTTTCAATCCTAGAACACAATTTAAACTGGGACAGGTAGTCATTAGTTAACTTAGAGTCTGCAAATTCATCTCCGACGTGTCAATTTTTTGTAGTCTATGTTCAAAGACTTGCCAAAAAAGATATGGGGAAAATATTTCAAAGTCCATGAAATCTAGCATCTCAATATCAAATAGTGCCTCGACTGCTACTGTAGATAAAAACGGTGATAGAAATTTTTATTAAAACAGTAAGCAAAGGGTAAGCATGCTTGTCAAACAGAGATCCCGTTCCCCATATAGATGAGAGTGCCAAGAATAGTAAGGATGACAAGTGGGACAGAATACTGATTTAGCCTGCAGCAAAGACAGGGGTGGAGAGAGCACAGAAAGGGTCAAAATGAATACCTGCCAGTAATCCCTTCTAAAGATGATGACAACAAACAAAATTAAGCAATATTTTGGCAAACAAATGTTTCACCTAAGACTCAAAAAATGAGAAGCCTGTGGTTTGAAAGCAAAAATTCATAACATATTAATTGACAAAGCCTATGCTGATTAAGAGATCCAGCATATCAATCTAGGGATTACTAAGAAGAGAAATTAAAAAAAAAATAAAAATAAAATCAGATGGATGTCAGTATGTCTAGCCACAAAATCCCTGTAAGTTACGTAGATGAGAACTGAAATACTATGACTACACATCTTAAAGGTACTGCTTCTGGCATGAGCCCAGTTGAAATCCGGGTATGTTTAGGCACAAATCTGGGTATGTTCCCCATGATGCTGTGAGATTGGGCTGTGGCTCTCTTTCTCTCAGAGGTAGAGCTTAGTGGCTGTTCACCAAAAAAATTCTGCTTCCCCTTCGGAGCAAACTGGGAGACTCTGCTTCTTTGCCTGCTTGAACTCAGGCACAGCCCGATGTCGTTTTGGCTAATGCAATGTGAACGGAGGTGACACACGCCCCTTTGGGGTAGGAGCTTTAAGGACCAGTATGCAATTAACTTTGTTCATTCTCCGTCCTGGTAATGGCAGAGGAGGCAGAGCTTGTGACCCTGAGTGAGGCAGAAATAGAGCAACACTCCCGGCCGGCCCACAATGAACGGTGAGAATGTGTGGGGGAAAAAAAAAGCAAACACACATTTGTTCTTTTAAGCCATGGAGAACGGGGGTTATTTGTTACTACAGCATACCCTGCTGTATCCTGACTGATACACTCATTTAGCTACTAACGCTTCTACCCTCCCTTTTTCATAAGGTTTTTCATAAGGGCTTACAGAAAAAATTGAGGCAATTAATGATATTTGGGAGGCCCTGGATATTTGTATTATATCTTTTCTGTAATGAGTGGTATGCTGGTATCACTGTTGTTTACCAGCCTTGCCCCAAATGCTTTTTAAAGTTTGTTTCAAAGTATTTGACAAATAAAGACTGAATATATTTAAGGGGCATCACACGATAATTTACGTATAGACTATGTGATGATCGCCACAATCAAATTAATTACCCAAACTCACCACCACCTGTGCAGGAGAGTAAGATCCTCAGAACTTGACCATCTTATTACTGAAAGTTTCCACCTTTTGATCAAAAATATCCCCATTTTCCCCAACTCTCACCTGCCAGCAACCACCTTTCTACTCTCTACTTCCATGAGCTTATTAGCTTTTTTAGTTCCACACGTGAGATCAGACAGGATTTATCTTTCTGTGTCTGGCTCATGTCACTTAGCATAATGTCCTCCAATGTATCCACGTTGTCGTGAATGGGAGGGTTTCCTTTCTATGGCTGAGTAATACTTCACTGTGCGCACTGTGGTCAGGTCATGCCGCCACCGTATTTTTGACAGAATGGCGGAGCATGTTCCACATGCACAGGACGCTTCAGCAGACACACGGCAGAGTCTCTGTGCCGTCTCATTCACACATCTGCAATGAGAGCGAGTAAGGTATTCATGGTTCTTACCCTCGCCGAGATTGCAGACATCTTTAGGAAACAGAAAAGTTTTTATGAAAAGGCTGGAAAAATAAACAATGGATGCTATAAGAAGACAAAGAAGGGATACTGAATGTAAGGGTGGTGGTTGGGGATAGGGTAGGGTGGGGTAGGGTAGCTAAAGCTGGCTTCCCGGGGAGAAGTAGAAACCATATGGGTGCTAAGGTTTGGATGTCTGTACCCTCTAAGTCTCATGTTGAAATCTGAGTCCCGATGTTGGAGATGGAGCCTAAAGGGGGGTATTTGGGTCATGGGGGAGGATCCCTCATGACTACATTAATGCCCTCCCTGGGTGGGGGTGAATTCTCACCCTATCAGTTCCTGTGAGAGCTGGTTGTTTAAAATAGCCTGTACTCCCCTCCCTGTCTCTTTTGCTTCCTCTCTCTCCATGTGATCTCCACACATACCAGCTCCCCTTGACCTTCTACCACAAGTGGAAGCAGCCTGAGGCCCCCACCAGAGGCAGCTGCTGGTGCCATGTGTCCTGCACAGTCTGCAGAACAGTGAGCTAAATAAACCTCTCTCCTTTATACATTACCCAACCTTAGGTATTCATTTAGAGCAACACCCAACAGACTGAGACAATAGAAAAGGCAAAGAAGAGGGGGAAGAATGTCCCAGGCAAGAGCTGCAAATAGCTGGAAGTGAGTGAGCAAGGTGCAGAGGGCAAGCAAAGGTAGCTGGGCGTGGCTCTGTGATCCATGGGGTGGAGAGTGAGCAGCCTGGAAAGGCAGCAAGATGTGGCCCCTGAAAGGAGGAGCATTTTAGCAAAATGGAGAGAATGGGTTAGAGGGAATTTTTTTTTTTAAGAGACAGGGAATCTGGTTAGCAGGATATTGCAGCAATGATAGCCTTATACAAGATGCTAGACAGAAGGAGAGAGAGGGAAGAATAAAGACTAGAGATGTGTAATTTGAAGACAGCACTGGAGAACTGTGATTTAACTTTGCTCCTGCCTGCAGAAGGGTTACATTTTTGGCGGTGGACATAATTGTAGATTCTTCACTTCAAGTTAAAACCCCAGTGGTCATTCCATTAGGCGTCCATCACATAAACACAGGACTCCAGCCATGTTGAAGTATAGGCTTGGCTTCTTTATTAGAACAATGATTCTGTTTAGGATTGTGTTTATTCACAAAAGACTGAGTTGTTTTGCAGCCTGGATGTGATCTTAACTCTTCCAGTAAGAAGGGTCATCTACAGAAACCACCATCATGTGACTTCTATATAGTACACAGATTAGACTGGTTCCCAGAAAGGTACATGGTACTTAAATGAATCTAATTCCTACCTGCCATTTGTTTTTTTTTTTTTGAGGACATCTCATTATTTACTGACCCCTTACAATAATATTTTCCTTGGGAGATAAGCTAGAACAGAGGTTGGGGACTCTGGGCTCTAGGATTACACTGCATATCTGATATTTTACTCCATTACTTATTAGCTCCATTACTTATTAGTCATCTGGTCTTGCGGCGGTTATTCTTTGAGTCCCACTATCTCATCTGATAAATGGGGGCAGTAATAAGATTGACTTAAAGGGACTGCCATGAAATAGTGATATGAAATGCTTAGAATAGTGCCTGGCCCACTGCAAGCTTTCAGTAAATGTTCACAATGAATAACATCAACAGACAATGCTTCTGAATCTCACGCATGTTGCACAAGATGCTAAAATTGTCCGGAAAGTCGCACGGTGTCATGGAGCAGAATTAATTCAGAGAGACAGAGCCACAAAGGAGGAGAAGACAACAACCGCTTGAATATGCAGTCTGCACTAGGTATTGCCCTAGGGCCTGGGGAAACAGCTCTTTAAATCAGTCTGTACACCCCATGCCCCTGTCCCGCTGCAGCATGTGAGTTTAACTGGGCACGTTAGGTGGAACACATGATAAACACCGTGGTCAGCTGCACGGAAGGCACATGGCACAGAAGAACATACCCAAGCAAGGATTACGGGAATAACCCTACGGTTCTCTGCCCAAGGAAACAGTCACAACAGCGCGAGAAAAGAATCAAGGCCTGCAGTCATTTATGCAGACTCAAAATATAGCAGCTTTCTCAATTAGAAAGAAAAAAAAAAAAAGCAACTTGTGCAGAATATGAGCCACCAAGGAGTTTTAAAGGGCATTTCATAAATCGCTGTTTCATGTGGTTCCAAGTAAGGAGGCCCAGATTCATGGTTGCTTTCTCCCTTGTCAACTAAAAGTATTTATTAGAGCATGCAAGGTGTTTAGAAACTTGCACAGCCATTTATAACCCTTTAGTGAAATATCTAATGGCTTGCCCAGTCTCTTTGTTTACTTCCAAACCAAACACTTACGCACCTGAACTGGGTTCACCCTCACTATTTCCACCACCAACCCACCCCCCACATGCCAGCGAAACTGAACTCCTCTGATGGTTATAGACAGATGATGATGTATGTTAAACATTCCACGTGTGCTCTGAAGAGTACTAAATGATTGGTGGATACTGACCCATTCATGGGGAACCTTATAAAATGGGTGCTAATGTTACACCCATTTCACAGATAAGGCAGTCGAGGCTTTTAGCAACCACACACCCAAGTTCAAAGAGCTCGTGTCCACGTCTTCTGGTTCCAGAGCCACAAGCTGTTGACTGCAATGTTACACATCCATGAACTACCTTAAAGCACGGAATCCCTTCTCTACTCTTAAAACCAACATCAGTGGAATCGCAGCTGAATATTGGTAGGATGGAAATTAATAATATTCCACTGAAAACCCAGTGGCTTCACAGTCGTCTGTACGAAATTAATTCCTGTATCACATATCTAGATGGCTGATGTAAATATGGTTAGCTTCTGCTTGACTTACTCAGACCACAGTGACATACACTCATTAAGCAAAGTGTTACCAATACTGTCCTGGAATCATGCATCAGAATCCAACTTCTGGAACCCTCTGAGGCCATGAGATTAGCAACTGGAAAACTGGCCTCTATACACATTCAGAAATCTGTTCACGAATCATGTATGAAGCCGTATTATTTTACCTATGATTAAATTACAGCATTGAAAAATTCATCCCAGTGCTATTAGCCATCTTCCAGGAACTTGCCAATAGGAAAAGAAAAGAAAAACAATGGAAAACAAGAGAAAGCAAAAGAAGAGCAGGAAAAGATTCTACAACTAAATTGACTTTTCCTTCCACAACTGGTTTCTTCTATATAACCACCTCTCGGCCTTCTAAAAAAAAAAAATCTCACATCTTCCTTTACACTATGTTCATATTCAAAACAACATTAAAACCACATCCACAAGTCAGCCTGATGGACTAAAGACTGGGAAGGTTTCTTTGCAACTGTTACAGCCTATTGGGTAAATACATATTTGATACATATTCTAATTTTGAAAAACACGTTATTTACTTACTAGACTGTAACAGTTATACTGAACGGTTACAGACTACCAGGTAAATATGTACTTTGGAATGCACGCATACTAATTCTGAAAGCATGGATCATTGACCCAGCAGAGTGTAACATTCTGACCTGCCATGGAGGGCCCCTGCCCCACGAATCACTTCCCCAGCAGACGGCCGGGAGCCTTTCCAGTCATTTGCCTGGGCAGGAAGCATGTTCATTTTAAGGAGGGAAGGCTTCCAAACTGGCCTCCAATTGCTTCTTGTTGGAAATATCAAAGTCCATAGATTGCGAATTCAAGTGGGACACATTAAAAAAAAAACATTTGCATATAGCAACTGTTAGGTAGATAATTCAACTTAAGCCTTTGGTTGGAGGGAGTGCTGAAGTGGTCTTTAAATGGATGGATACAAATAGGTCCTGAGCTTCGAATCTGCACGTTGACGATCTACAGTACATGCCTCTGAGGGATGAATGCCAACTAGCATCATCCTGATGTGCCCTGTACTCATTTTAGTCTTTCACATTAAATATTTATTGGACGACGACATGCCAAGCACTTGGCTTGATACTGGGGGTTCAATGAAGAACAAGGCAGATAAGACTCCAGCCCTTCTAGAACCTAGTCTCTGGAATAGAGAACACCAACCAAATAACCACACAAGTATTTGGCTATAAAGTGCATCAAGTGCCCTTAAAATCTATCCCCAATGTCGGAGCCCAAATCATCCATTTGAAATATAGAAGTCAAGTCTCTATCTTGCTCAAGTCAAAACCAATGTCCCTGATTATCTACAAGTCCTATAAGGCTTTCACCCCTCCTCTACCTCACTTATTCTGTCAACTCGTTCTCCACTATTTTCCACTCCACTCCCTCTGGCCCTTCTGCTGTTCCTTGTACACAGGGGTCCTCTCAAGACTTAGGGGTTTTGCTTTGACCATTTTGTCTTCCTGGAATGTTCTTCCCCCAAATCCCACAGAGCTCACTCTTTGCTGAAATGCCACCTTCACGATGAAGCCCACCCTGAACCCCTCCTCTTCACTTAAGAGTGCAACATATTCCTCCACCCTTGCTCTCCTGTTCCTGCTCACCCTTTGCCTTCTGTTTTGCATAGCCCTGCTCATGGTCTACATGACTTGCTTAGGTATCATGCACACTTTTCATTGTTTTTCCTCCCCTAACTAGAATATATAGGATCCATGGGGGCTTGCATATTTTTTTCACCAATGGAGCCCAAATGCAAAAGGAGTACCTGGCACATAGTAGGTACTCGATACATTGATACAGACGTAGACAGAAATGGAGACATAGGCACACATATCCATATCCATATTTATCCATCTATATGACTACAGGAAAAGTATAAGTTGTCATGAGATTAAACACAGAAAGATTCTTGTCTATCCTAGGAAGTTAGGGTGTGGTAGGGGTGGGAATTCCAGCAAAGGCTTTCCCAGGGGAAGTGTCATTTTTGAGCTGAGATGCAATGGAGAAGCAGAAGGTGACTATGTGAAAGGCTGTAGTGGGCAGCAGCCCATTCCAAGCAGAGGGAGCAGAATGCTCTTGGTCCTCCACTCAGGAGAAGCTGGAAATGTCCGGGGAAAGAGGATCAAGTCCATGCGGCTGTAATGCAAGGGTCAGCGGGCTTGAAGGCCTAACACACAGGGGCAAATCTCGTTCATCATCTTAATTGAAACATGCTCTTCACCTGTGGGAGAGAGGGGCCCACCGTGAGAGAATGGATAGGCCTCAGTTTGGGTGGTTTGTTTTGTTTAATTAGCCACTTTTGGTTACAAGGCACAATTTATCTAGACATTGACATGACAGCTGCCACATCCCCAGGACAAAAGCCAAAAGCCCCATGTGTCAAACTGTCGGCAAAACTTTTCAAAGTCATGACAAAGTTCTAAATGAGGCAGCTGATTTCCCAATGTCCTTCCAACACGGCAGGTGACTCGAGTTGCAGAACTCAGAAAGCCTCCCATTTCCAGAGCAGCAAATCTGCATTTTCTCAAAAGATGCATAGTTCAGGATGAAGTCACATCTTTCTGAAAGAGGAGATGGTACCCAGATGATCTCAGCAAGGGCGCCTATAGCAGCAGCGGCGGCAGCAGCAGCATGCTCTGTGAGGCTCTTTTCTTGCTCTCCATTTGCAAAACGCTTTCTCTGGTCGCATTTGACAATAGGAGGCGGGGACAAGCCTCATAAAGTCATTTCACCCATCACTAACCCAACACACCTGCACATTATCCTCCACCTCTATCACATTCTTCCCAGGCCTCCAGGCAGAAGATATTTTCTGAAAGGCTTGTAAGGCACTGAGTTGGAGTACATAATAACTTAATATTAATTTAAGTGACTAATATTTAGAGCCTTAAAAAGAAGGAAAAAAAAGCTCAATTTATGGAAACTATATCTCAATTTTCCTAAAAAATATTTCACGTTGACAGCAATGTATCCCGTGAGCGAAAATGAGGTTGTTGCAAGAAGGAATTTAATTAAGATGAGTTGAGCATGCCACGAGGAGTCCACAGCTGAGGGAGCACTGGGGAAGTACTTAGCACACCAAAGTGGAGAATACACGGTATTAAAATGCCCAATAAATTAGCCTACAAATCTACTTAGAGCACGACATTTGTCCTGCACCACCAAATAAAACCTTGCCTTGAAATGGAACCGTTGGAGATTCTTCATACCAAATCAATTTGTATACTGGGAGGAGGAAAATGCTTGTGCAACTCCTGGGCTGCAGTTTACAACTCGATACTTGGTGAGAAAGGACCGTTCCCCCCTACTCCATTTTACCAGAGATAGAACGGGGATTAATCAGCGAGGCTCAACCACCCTTTCAACCCGACTCCAGGAACACCCACAGAAATACTTCATTTCTTTCAACATCTCTCAACAACAGACCGTCGCCAACTTTTAATAATTCCATATATTACTTCGGAGGGTGAAGGAGGATTTTAAATCACAGGGCGAATGACAATGTAATAAATTAGAGGAATTGTGGCTGCGATTGTAAAACCCTACTGCCTGCCTCTCTGTGGCTCACATCTCAATTTCTCGATGTAATAAGATTCGAGTATAATTATTAGCAATTATTATCAAAGCTTTCATAAGTTTTTCTTTCCCCCACTGTGAAAGCAAGATCCCGCTTTCTATCTTCCTTCTAAGCTTAATTCACGGGTGTCACGCATCACTCGCAAAAGAAGGGCATGGTGATTCCAAAATGTCTTGTTTTGACAGATTGTTCCTTCTCACTTCTTTTCTATTATAAATATTTAACGCGTGGTTCAACAATGGATGACAAAAATCTCAGCTCTGTGATCATCCAGTTTAGTGAAATCCCTTCTGCTCTTCCCTCAAAAGACAGTCACTGGTCCTGCTACTGCAGCAAAAAAAAAAAAAAAAAAAAAAAAAAGGGCCAAAACATAACACCTGCACTCACGCAAGCCCCCTCCGGGTCTAAGTCATAGGAAATCTGCTAGTGGTGTTTTTTCCCTGCCACTTTTTTTTTTTGAATGCAAATTTCTAGGAATCACCACCACAATATATTTAATTGTCAATTGCCGTGCAATCATATCAAGACAGTTCGGCAGTGGCGCCGGGTCATCCTCCAAATACTCAACGTCTTCTCTCCCCCTGTATACTAATCTACAATGGGATCTGCAAAGTGACAGGAACGCCTCACCAGGGAACACTCAGGGAACGGCCCACCTGCCTTTCACCGTCCACCGGCCTCTGCACGCTGCTGCGGACTCCCTGGGAACAGATGAGGCCTGGGAGGCGACGTGTTTTCATTTTATCACGTTTATTTGAGATGACCAAGGACGGCGCCCAGTATTTGTTCACCGCGTTCAACATCAGCCGTGGCCGGGACAAAAGGACAGCCGGCGTGGTTTGAGCAACATCTGGCCGCTCCGAAGAGATAGTGTCACTTGAAGAACACATGAACCTTTAGTTAATAAAATCTTCCCCCCTGACTGACAAAGATGGCTTTTTGTGCGCACACACAGGATCCATGATAAGCAGATGGAGGCTGATAAGGAGCGCACGGTGCCCACGCCGCAGGAAGCCCATGTGGCCTGCGTTGAAATGAAGACAGGGTTTATTGCTGGCCTTTTTATGAATTGTGATGAATTAAATGTCCCGAGTTCCGGAGGGATAAAAGATTTAAATTATAATTCTGAAGGCCAGGAGAAGTTCCCCTTGTCTCAAAATGCTCTAGTACCCTAAAGAATATTATTGCCAAGGACAAAAAATGTAGCTGGTCTCAATAAAGAGTTGCTCTCATCCAGTAATGCCTGAATTAGCGGAGTTGAGTCCTCCTATGTTCTGAATGTCTAGGAACTCAATCCCTTATGCAGCCAATATTGAACAGGAATCTACTAATCACCAGACACTGTGCCTTTAGAAGTGGGGAAATGTCCCAAACAGGAAGATTGGTCAATGTAACTACATACAAGTGTCTGTCCAACTAAACACACACAGACACACACACACACACACAAACACATGCAACAGATGGAATGATGTCACTTAGTACATGAAGAACTAAGCCCAGGCATAGTGGCTCACACCTATCTGTCATCCTAGCACTTTGGGGGAGGACGAAGTAGGAAGATGGATTGAGGCTAGGAGTTCCAGATCAGCCTAGGCAACACAGTAAGATCACACCTCTACAATTTTTTTTTTTAAATGAGCCAGGTGCGGTAGTCCCAGCTACTCTGGAGGCAGAGGCAGGAGGATTGCTTGAGCCTGGGAGTTAGAGCTGTGATCTTTCCCCTACACTCCAGCCTGGGCAACAGAGCAAGACCCTATCTCAAAGAAAAAAAAAAAAAAAAGTTCATGAAGCACTAGACCTTTGACTATGCTGTAAGGAAAGGCCACATTTCATGAACTGTCACTACCAGACCACCACTGGTAATGATGGGTTTTATGACTATTGGTCATGCCCAATGGATAGGTTTTGGGTGAAAGGAAATAAAGAGAAGCTCTTTGTATACTCGCATCTCAGCTGATATGCAACAAAGGGAATATTCTCTGCTTCCTGGGACTCCAGATTTTAAAAGAGCATTTATGATAGAAATGATAAGAATTCTCATATTAAGAATAAACAAACCTCCTAAGAATATAAAAATCACCTGGTATCCTGGCCCTATAGACACTGTTAAAAGGAAAGAGAAAGTCTATAGAAGCTCTTGGAAACTACAGAGCCAGGCAGACAGAGAGAAATTCTTAAAAGCCGGGGTGAGCAGTCCTGGGCACAGCCAAGTGACCGGCATGCGAATGGCACAGTGAGGTCCAGGGACCCTGGCCGCCATCCACCCGTTCCTCTTATTCCTCAGGAGTCTGCCCTCATGGCACCTACCTTACGTCCCATCCTTACACAAAACCAAGGTGTTTTTTTAATTGATAACACTACAGTTGCTACTCTTGTAGACACTACCAGATATAAAAGTTAGGAGGCATAGGGAGGGTGGGACACACTTATTCCCCAGTCCCTGTGTCACCCCCGAAAAGGAATTCCTTCCAGGTAATATTTTAGGCCTCTCCTCAACATCTCACTCCTCCACCCCCAAGAAGGAAGGGTATATGTGCTTTGTCACTTTGAGCAAAGGACCTGGACATGCTCAGATGAGTCCCTTGGCTGGAAAGGGTGCACTCTGGACTTCCCTCCCATCACCACACTCATAAATGCGTGTGTGTGTCTGTCAGTCTGTCTGTCTGTCCGTGGGGACTGGGGGAAGGGGGATGGGGGCTGAAGGTTTCCACACCATCAGTGACTCCTGGGCAAATCTGAACACATCAGGAGAGTTCAAGAAGACTCCTTTGGCCATACATTGTAATGTGTGCTCACTTTGTTTGTTTTCCTTTATAAAAAAACAGCCTTATCGAGATAGAGTTCATACACCATGAAGTCCAACTCTTCAAGGTGCACGATTCAGTGGCTCACACAGTTGTGCCATCACCACCACTATTTAATTTCAGAACACGCCATCGCCCTAGCAGGAACCCCCCATGCACACCTGCAGCCCCCTCTCTGTCCCCAGGAAGCTGCTCCCCCCCTTTCTGTCTCTGTAGATTTGCCTCTTCTGCACATTTCCCAGGGATGGGATCAGAGCCTTTAAAACGTTAGACTAAATGAAAGAAGTCTGTTTATTTCCTTCTGCCTCCCTGCTCAGCTTGCTTCTCAGCTGGTTCTTACTCAATAGGGAAATAAAGAGATGCTATTTCTTGAACCTCTGGAGCAGCCACATACCTAGCGTGGTGTCTCGTACCCCGTTTTGCCAATATCTAGTTACTGCTTTAACACTCTGCAATTTTCATTTTGCACAGATATTTAACTGCTGCGCTAAGGTCAGCATTTATCCACCCACCCATTCATTCATTCATTCATTCATTCATTCATTCATTCATTCAAAACACAGTTACTGGTCCCTAACATGTCGGCCAGTCTCCGGGGTTCCTGAAATGAATAAACCTTGGTAACTGCTCTCAGGGAGCTCACACTTCACCGTTGGCAAAGAGTTGAGCACAGAGTTGCACAAAACATACAAAACCAACTCACTAGAAGGTTAAAGTCCAAGGACTAATCCTCAAATTCACTACAGTATTTGGCACCATCCACAGGTGCTGTCTCTGTGAAATTCTCTCTACCCTTTATGAAACTGTCCTCACCTTGACCACTTTTTATTGTCCTCCTCTCTCCTTCCAACCACTCATTAAAGCAGCCCTTCCTTAAGACACAGCTTCTTCTCTTTCTTCTTTTCCGTAGGGACATCATCCCTTTCCACCACGTCGACGACTACCTGTGTGGCAACTCGTGAGCAGCACGAAGACGAGTGAGACGAGGCCAGAGGAGCCCGGCACTGGGCTGAGACTCGGGGGACACACTGGATTTCGGGCGTGGGTTCGAGGTGCGTGTGCTCATCTTCATCAGCATAGGTGCCTTTGCTTTCCACCAAGTACCTCTACCTTTCCTCTCTTGCCAGTTGTCAGTTAGCTCACTTGCCTCGAAAGTTGCGATGGATAGGAATTCTCTTCCCTGTCTCTACTTGAGAAACACTCACGGGGACGGTCCTATCAACCCCGCACGTTAGTCCCGGCATTCGCCGCCCGCACCTGCGCTTCACGGTCCTTACTGCAACCCCCAAAGCTGCTGTCAGTTCTAAATCTGCGGCTTCGTGGAAACTATTGATTTATGGTGATGACCCTTCTTGCCTGCTCACATCTCCAATCCGTAGAGTGAGAAGAGCCCCGGAAATATTTATTCGGACAGATAAAATCCTCCCTATTTAACAGAACTGACTTCCATGACCACTGGGCACGTCCTGTTACGCGGGGACATTTCCGCAGGATGACACGCCGAGGCTCTGGCTGAGACTGTGAGTCGCTGCCACTGAACTGTCAAAACCAATAACACCACAAACCAACCTTCAGAGAACTTAGGGGGTAGCTGATGCCTTTTCTTTAGATAAACAAATAATTCTCTTTATTTTTAATTAGAAAGGATTCCAGCACAGATGCCACAAATATATGTAATCCAATAGCTTACCATATATTATATTATGTATAACATATAACAGAATATACCAATAGATATACCCTGTACTACATATTTATACTATATATTACATGTGATATCTAGATATATACTACATATAATGGTGTGGGTATCTGTGTGTGTATGTGTTCTACATACTTTTAGGTAAAAAAATGTGTATGCATGTATATGTGTATATATCATGTCACTATAAACTTTTGTGACAAAGGAAATATAAAAATTTGGTTTGGCTGTTTTCCAAGGGTTATAAAATTCAGAAGCTAAAAGAGTGACCCATCATCCTCAAAATCCATCAAGGGTCCTGGTTTAACATTGCCATCAATGCATACGACAACTAGGTTAATGGCTACCATTTATTCAGCAATTATTACACACCAGACAATCTTCTGGGTGCTTTGCAGGTAGTACCTCCTTCAATCTTCACTGAAAACCCCACGAGTCAGATATTTAGCAGATGGCATTACTAAGCTTCAGAGAGCTGGAGAGACCAGCTCAGGGCCTCACAGCAATTCCAGCCTGGGCCCGTCATTCCCACTGACGCAGTGTCTGAGTGGTTTCCTGGTATTACTCACTCTCTTTCCTTTTAAAGGAAAAGAGCTGTCTTCCTTCCGACACCTGTATCACTGTTACTTTATTCACTGGACTGATTCAACTTAAAGTAGGATCTTCAAAGGGACCGATATTTACTGGATGCATCCCAGCTTTTAAGAATGCGGGCATAGCTTGGCCACACGAGCAGCAGCAGCAGTAAGTCATGGCATGATTTCTGAAGCACAATCTACGGCACCAAGGAATGGCGGGAGGCATGGAGGCTCCTTCGTGCCTCTCCGGCTGAACTGATGGATGTTCTGAGTTCACTGGCAATGGGACGGGACTAGAGGAGAGACGAAAATCCTTCTGAAATTCAAATGACCCCAGAAATGTAAGGAGAAGACAAGATCATGAAGGACACTGAGCTGAAAGCTTTTCCCCGTCTGAACTGGCCAGTGCACTGAGAGAGAAGAATCATCTTGGCAGAATGTGAGATGCAATTCAAGTGATAACCGCCGCAGCTTTGAAATCCAGGTTGGAAAAGGACCATCTCAGCTGTCCACAAGGGCTGCTCTATTATCTGCCACCAAAACTGATAAATTATTCATTCTGGCTCTAATGTATGGATGGTCTTATGCGGGGCTCGATTAGATATGCACTCCCAGGTAAGCTTTCACAGAAGTCCATATTTTAAGTGTTCCTAACACCAAGCACCTCCTCTTCAGATCGATTATATCATAATTTACATTTTTAATATGACCATTGGATTAGTGTCTGCTTCGCCAGCCTGCAGCCTTCACGAGCCAATAGCTACAAGTAATAGCTGTCATTTGTTCAGTGTTCACTGCGTGCTAGGCCAGATGCAATCATTAGTCCCCCTAGTCTTCACAGTAGCTCTGGGAGGTAGCTATTTATTCCCATTTTATGGATAAGGAAATTCAGGCACTGAGTCATTCAATAACTAGTCTGAGATTCCACAGGTGGTAAGAGGCAGCCCCAGGCTGGACACCCCAGAGGTCTAACACACCAAGCAGGAGGGCAGGAGCCATGTACATATTTAACAGCCAAGTGTCCCCAGAACATAGTAGGCGCTTCATAAAATTTAATGAAGGAATGAGAAGCTGCTTATTCTGAGTTAGGCTGGATCTACACAGACATACAGGCAGGTCTCTGCTTTGTGTTCATCTCAGAGAGTTGAGCGCTGTAACCCAGAACTCAGAGCAATTATCATGTAAATGGGGCCAGGCGATGAAAAATTTTAACACCTCCTCTGACAAAAAAATAAAAATGAAAACCAACTTTCTACTCCTCTTAAGTCAGCTGACTGAGCTCCTGGTCTCCTCCAGACTCTTGTCTAATGTCCACACTCCTATTCCCATAAGTGAATACTGCCAGACCCAAATGATACTTGAGTTGTCCCAAGTACTCACTCCTTCAGTCTTGTCTGGAAAAAATCTCACCAGAAATAAACACCTATTTGGTGCCGGGCATTGTGCTAATAAATGTGAAGTGCTTAAGAAAGAATCACAAAACAGAACTGTGTTTCTCAAGAAGGGCATCAATTCTTAGAAACTTAAAAAGCTGGAACACTGTAAGCATTATAAGAAAGATACAAATTTCATTGGGAATACAGAGGAAGAGAAGAATTGATTTTGGCTCATGCTAGAAAACGTTCAGGAAGAAACAATCTGAAGTGCACCATGGGGAACAGTCAGAGATGGAGGTGCGGTGGTGGGGAGAGGGGTTCCAGGCAGAATGAAGAGAAAACTCTTTTGGTCAGAGGCACATGCAGACAGCATTATAGACTCAGTCACTAAGTATGGAAGGATGCACACTTCTCAGGTGGACTTGAAACTGCCACCCCATTAGACATGTCTGGGAAGTGTCAGAGAATCTGATATGAAAGCAGAGACAGCCAAAGGAAGCAACATTGAGCTGGCAAGCTGCACAGGGGTGAAGAAGGTCCCTCCACTAGTGTGTGCATGTGTTTGCTTTTTGTTTTGTTTTCTGATCTACCTCAAATCTATTACTCTGGGAAACCACTCTTGTCCCATTCTACATCTATCCATATGGTTCAGGTGGAGCTGTACACCCTCCTCCCTTCCTTACTCCATAGGTGATGAGACTCAAGACCAGCCAATCAGAGAACTCTAGCTCTGGAGTCCAATGATTTGTTCAGAACCAGGCACATGACTCAGATTGGCCAATCAGAGCCTTCCCTGGGATCTTTTGTAGTATCCTCAAGAGGCTGCTAATTTCTCATAGAACATACATGGAAGCAGCTTGCTGACAAAAGAGAATCCGAGTTCCTGTGACATCATGAAATCTTTTCAACTCAGTAATGCCTGAATTCTACCTTTGCGCTTCCCAGTTCCATAGCTAATCTTTCTTTTTCCTTAAGTGTGTTTGAAATTAAAAAACAAACAAACAAAAAACCTTTCACTGGAACTTGGAGAAATTCTGATGAAATCAATACATAAACCACCTTGTAACTTGATGCGTTCTAACTCTGTGCCGGTTGTATCTTACCTTCTCATAACAAAATCTAGGAACCTTCAGGAGACTCTACATACCGCCTTAATTTGTTCGATATTAACACACTGACTGCCACACTAGAAAAAATAAATATATTCCCTGGGGCCACAGTGTTTTATTAAAACAAAACCATCCTTTCTCATTTGTTATCTTTTGTTGTTTTCTGTGCATGGGTTATATGCAACACAATCCATGTTTTTAGAATTGTCAGTATTAACTGCAACAAGAACGTGAACAAGTAAGATTTTCACAAACCAACTGCAGGGTTTTGCTTCACATGGCCCTGGGCTCAAAACTAGCCTGTGTCAAATATAACTTACGCAGCAGTCAATGGGCTAAGAATCCCTTGGGAATCCTCCTCTGCTTCTTTCAGCACTGCACTGTTTTCTAAATTTCCAAAATATTTCAAATAATCACCATAGCTCGTTTGACAGTTGCTGATATCTATTAATAACAACAAAACAAAACAAACCAAGTTCTAAGACCAAAGGGGATTGTAAATAAAGGACTGTAATACACAAGACTAATAATGTTCAAGGCATGTCAGTGAAGCAACACATCTAACTGGATTAAATTTAAACCACCCTTCTCTATGTAAAATACGTATATCCTTTACAAGATTAAAGTTGATGGAAGGTCCTGCAATTTCCACTCCAATGAATAGTCTGATTGAGCTTGTCAATAATAAAATAGACCATCAGGGCTATGATTAGAGAGACCTTTGGGCCCACATGCACTGCTCTCTTCATTTCCCAGCTAAGGGTCTACTACAGCCTACCTTACAGCCTGGGGTTTACTCAGCATCCTAAATGTGAGAGACTCTGTGACTTAACACCATTCCTGTCCAGAATTCAAACAAGTCCCATTTGAAGGCCAAGGTCTGGATGCAAATACGAAAGATGTGATCCTGAGAGAAAAATATTAGGTAGCAGGACCCCTGCTACCTGCCTAAAAGACATGTCTTCCAGAGTGGATTTTCTCTGATCTCTGTTTTAGGAAGATCAGCCGTCTTATTTAAAACCTCAAAGAGCTGTCACATTTATTTTATTTCTGGGAGCCTATAAATGATGAATGTTTCTTCCTTTTCCCCTTCCTCAGGAGAAAAAAAAAAAAAAAAAAAACATATTATACTGCCTGACTTGCAGAAAGAAGATTTCATTAGTATCTCAACAACAAAGAAAAGAAAAAGGGAGGAAAAAATAACCACAATTTGTTGTGTTATCAGCAATTAAAGAGACTTTATCTAGTTACTATGGAAGATGGCACCATTTGACAATCATCTCTGACAAACTGATCATTATCAGTAATTTATGACCAGTTTCTCAGTTAATTATCCTCAGGAAGGAGAGCAAAAATCATTTGTATAGAAAAATAAGGCGTCATTAACAACAGTGGGATTTGTTGGGAGCCTGATTATAAATCACCAGCTAAGGCTGGTAATGATTCCTTCGGAACAGGATGAAGATACCACAGGCACTGTACCCAACTTTAGGGAACTATTCTAGGGACAAGCACTTAATAATAAACTTTTCCCCCACCAATTAAAATGAAGAATGGCTTGTCTCCTTGTAAAAGAGTATCGGACACTTTATCCTCAACGTGGAAGAGGTGGGCAGGGAGGAACGAAATTCTGCTTCGGCACGCAGGGTGGGTTACCATACACACACTCAGCCACTTTAAAATACTGCCTGCCCAAGCCAAGTTCACTCTGAATAGAGAAAGCAGGCTCTCCTTCACGTTTTAAAAGCTAACTGAATCTACTGACCAAGCTTTAAGGGTTTGAAAACACCAGTGAGTTTGGCTTTTATCAAAAAAAGAAAAAAAAAAATCACCTCTCCAGTGAGAATGGGTTTTATCCCAAAATCCCAAAACAATACATGCTGGCGTGGATGCGGAGAGATAGGAACACTCATACACTGCTGGAGGGACTGCAAACTGGTGCGACCTCTGTGGAAAGGAGCATGGAGAACTAAAAGTAGAACTACCTCAAAGAACTAAAAGTAGAACTACCATTTGATCCAGCAATCCCACTCCTGGGTATTTGTTTACCCAAAGCAAAAAAAAAAAAAAAAAAAAAAGACATTTTATAAAAAAAAGATACCTGCACCTGAAGGTATATAGCAGCACAATGCACAATTGAAATAAGTGGAAACAACCCAAGTGCCCATCAATACATGAGTGGATTAATAAAATGTGGAGTATGTATACCATGGAGTTCTACTCAGCTGCAAAAAATGATGGTGACCCAGCACCTCTTGTATTATCCTGGGTGGAGCTGAGCTGGAGCCCACTCTACTAAGTGAAGTATCGTAAGAATGGAAAAACAGGCACCACGTGCACTCACCATCCAATTGGTACTAACTGATCAACCCTTGTGTGCACATATGGAAGTAACATTCACTGGGGATCAGGCCGGTGGGACAGGGGAGGAGGGAATGGGTAAAGTCACACCTCATGGGTGCAGATCACATAGTATGGGAGGGGCACACTTGTAGCTCTGGCTTGGGCAGTGCAAATGCAATAGATGTAACCCAAATGTTAGCATCCCCATAAAAATTCTGTAATTAAGAAAAGAAGATATGGTAAACTCTTAACCTCTGGTATCTGGGAATGTGACCTTATATGTAAATGGAGTCTTAGCAGGAAGTAATCAATTAAGATAAGGTCATTAGGGTGGCCCCTAATCTAATGGGTATCCTTACAAGAGGGGGAAATTTGGACACAGGGACAGACTAGAGGGAGGAAGATGATAGGAAGACATGCAGGGAGAATGCCATGTCGCAATGGGGGCAGAGGAGAGAGCTGGGCAGCTGCCAGCCGAGATTCAGCAGAGATTGCCGGCAAACCACCAGAAGCCAGGCAAGAGCAAGGAAGGATTCCCCTGCAGGTTTTGGAGGAAGTACAGCCCTGAAACAGCTTGATTTCGGGCTTCCTGCCCCAGAACTGTGAGGCAATCTCTGTAGTTTTTAGCCACACAGCTGGTGGTACTTTCTTATGGCAGCCCTAGGAAATGAACGCACAACCTCACAAGGTCCTTGTGCAGATGACATGAGAAAGGAAGGGCTTGGAATGCACCTAGGACAAAGTTTGGCAGGTGCTATGTGTGCCATGAGAACGCTTGTGCAAGTGCCTCATGAATGATGACACCAACTGGACAAACAAGTTAATGAGTTTTTAGACCATAATAGGTGAAGAGTGTCCGGACCACACAGCACTGGAGCTGACAGAGCTCTAGTTTGCATCAGAACCTGAGATTCAGGCCCAGTTCTTCACCATTTTTGCCACAGTGAGCTTCAGACTCCTCAACGACACCTGTGAGCCGAGTCCAGCCCGTGCCTTTTTCACAAAGACGCTGTGAGCCTCAACAGGGATAAAACACATCAAAAATCCCCTGCAGTTTGAAGCACCTTCCATTCTGCAAAGCCACAAAGACGGGTTTTGGGGACCCAGAGGTGAGTGGTTTAACAATCAACTGCACCAATAAACCTGCGATTAATGCGATGAGATCTCTGGGGTGGGGAGGAGCGAATGCAGGGGTCGGGGAATGCCTGTCTGCAGAGCCTACAGTGAGGCCTGACAGAGTGGACCTTGCCAGGTGACAGTGGCAGCAGGTGCCCTCTGGCAAATGGAGGGACACATGTCTCCAAGCCAGAACAGAAAGGGCATGGGGCAGTAGGGTGGGTGCCCCAGGAATAAAGAATTAGAGAGAGAAAGTGATCGGAGAGAAAGGCAAATGATAGTGGGATTACAGGTCAAGTTATCCATTTTTATTTTATCTCTGGGTTTTTATACAAGGCTAGGAAGGAGAACAGGATGGGGTAAGACAACCTGATTTGAATATTAAAAGGACCACTCCAAGCAGTATGAAAAGGCTGGATGGGGAGCGACAGAGAGAGGGAGAGCAGCTAGGGGTGAGCAGTCCAGATGCAGGAGCTCGGATTAAAGTAGCAACAGTGGAGCTAGGAACAAGTGGACAGTTTCTTTTTTTATATCATTTGGAGGCAAGCCATTATTATTACTTTTATCTCCTAATTTAATTCAACTCGGTCCTGTTGGAATGCCTTCTGCCACTTCCCTGACAGATGGTCAGCCCGTAAAAAAAGAAAATTCATTAGTTTAAACTGAATAACCTATGCTTAATCACCCTTTCCCGCATCCTCTATAAAAAATAAGCTTTTAAATAATAACCATAAAAGCAGACATGTGGGAACAACGCTACTGGGCAAAGGCACCAGATTCCAAGTTAGAGCAAGCCCAGGAATAACAGCATTGGTATTGGGTAGCCTTCATGACTCATTGCATGTGCCCAGCATCATTCAATTTCCATAGAATCTTGGATAGATGAGCATTATCATCTCTGGTTCACAAACAGGGAAACTGAGGTTGGGAAAGGCAAAGAAAACTATCTGGAGGCCCACAGTCAGTACGTGGCGGAAATGCAGTCAGTGAAGTTGTAGGTATAGACCCCAACATGAAGTTTAGCGAAAAGAACATTTGACTCAACGAGATTGGACGCTAAGGAAAAAAAAAACAAACAACAACAATGTGAGTAGTTACTTATAATTGATCATAACGAGATGTGAGTTCAACCCATACATAAAAATTCCTATGAGATCCACAAAAACACTAAATTACAGTGCTTCCCAGAATATCAGTTCACCCCAACTGCCCGGTGAAGCTGAGAAATAATGTAGGCACAAATGTTTTCCAGGAGCTTCTCAGATTAGAAGTGGGGGAAAGCTGCTTTTCTGCTCTTAGTAACAATTCTGCTACCACCTAGACATTCTTGACTTGAGCCCATTCAGGGTTCTCAGGTTGGCATCTTGTGACAAAATATGCAGAATGCCCAAAAGTACCCACCTTCCCCCTCAAAGCGGGGTCCAAGTAACGTACAATGGGTGCCCCCTTTAAACAGGGCTCGTTGCTGTGCAGTCAGTGGGTGTCTCTGTGTCAATGTTCGGGTACTGAGGCTGCAGAGACAGCTGAGATAGTCTCACCTCCCCAGCGGCTCACAGTCCAAGACAGACACTCAGCAAAGCATCTCATGGACTTGCCTACACCTGGCGAAGGTAAGAAAAGACACACAATGGTGCTTTTCACTAACTCTCCCCGCCTCCCCGACCTTGAGACCTTTTCAGTCTTAAAAAGAAAGCATCCTGTGCTTTTCTGTCCCATGCCCCAAATGCCAAGACAACCTTTCTCTCTTGTGTTATTCTTCCTGCCTTCTTCTTCTTTTTTTTCTTTTTTCCCCACACAGGGGTCTCTGGCTCGATGCTGCTGCTTCTCCCAGGGCAGAGCCCACTGTGACAGTTCAGAAAACTCATCTTCCAGAGTGTTTAGAAAGAGGCTCTAACTCCCTCCAAGATGCTTCCTTGTGAACCCTGGGGGAAGGATTTTCTCATAATCCTGTAGGCTCCCCCTCTGCCCCAAGGTGCCTTTCTCCAACCAGGCAAAAAATCATCCAGGCAGGAAGGGCATCTAAGTGGAAAAACAAAGAAGAAAACAAAGCAGCAAAAGTATTGCTTGAGCCACCGTGAGGTATAAAAACATGAAAAAACCCAAAGCCTGGGGAGGGAAGGTCTCAGGGAGGGGAGAAATAGGCTCCCAAGATGAACCAGAAGGTGCAGATAAGACAGACAATGTTTCTTCAAGCAGAACTTGCTCGTGGCCACACATGAATGTGAATATAGTCTGAGGGGGTCTCTGTTTTTCCATCTTGTAAAGTCAGAGGCAGCAAAGTATTTTAACGAGGGGAAGCTGTTCCAACGCCCAGGGTTCCTGAATCCATAAACTCTAAGGCTGTATGGAGGAGACACTGTCTGTCCTAAGAATTTTAAACACTGAGCCTAGAGAATGTTTATCCTCCTAAGGAATCCCGACATGTTCAAGCCAAGACATGGCGTACAAACGTGCAACAATTTGAGTGTAACTCTCATCGTCTGCTAAACATTGAGCTCATTTCAATTTGCAATAAACAAAACTATTGATCGAAATTGGCTTGGATGGGATCACTGCCCAAGGATACACTGGCCTCAGGAAGGAGAGTGGAAGAAGAGGAATGATAAACGCAGGGTGGCAGGGAGCAGAGAGATGTCACATCACGATGACAAACACCCTCTCAAACTGTGACTCAGCATGAGGTGGACCCCATTAATGGATGAAGAGGAAGTCAATGGTAGGTTAATGAAGTCCACAGACAGTCTTACACAAGAAGCTGATAGCAGCACCCAAGATGGCACAACCAGGTGTCCAAGACTGTGGTCCCATGCAGGGGAGCTGACCAGCCGATGACCCACCGAGACGTCTTCTTCCAGCTCTGTGGTCACTGGGCTCAAGGAAGCACACAGCAGGTGAGACACCAGAGCACACCTGCAGGCATGAATGCACTCACCCCACAACCCAGCCCCGTGGAAGGTGTCATATGAAACAGAGAAAAGAAATAGACACACATCTGCCCTCCGGCGTGGTGTGGCTTGCAGATCTCAATTAAAAACAGATGTAAGTCAACGTGAAGCCCAGTTGCACAGCCTGATGCGAACTTCTCTTTGGGTTCACCTGCTCAGAGGTTCAAGCTGAAAAATTAAGGTTATTTGTAAATCTTTTCTGCTCACCTCTCACCCTGAGAGTAGAGGCAAGTCCTCATCTCTTTATATCCAGAAAACATTCTGTGTCTATCTACTTCCCTTCCTTCCTACTGCTGCCATCTTAGCAGCCACCAGCATCTCTGTCCTGACCTACAGCATTAGCCTACTGACTGGCGTTCTTGCTACCCAGACTCATTACAATTAAATTTCCACATAGATGTCAGAGAGATTCTGTAAATATAAATCAAATCATATCATATTCCTCCTGAATGAGTGTCAGAATGCCCTATGTATTAATACATAATGAAGAGGTCAAATATCTTGATGTCAAAATTCCTTCCCAAGACTATTCTAGGAGAGACTACGATCAGTTTCACTTTGGAGTCAAAGGTGGGAGGGGCTAGAGCCCTCATGCCAGGTGTAGACTGTAAGAGTTCTCATTTCTGTCCCACCATCAACTCTTGTGCAACCTTGCTCAGGACGTTCCCCCTCTCTGAACTAGAGTTTCCTTTATTTGGAAATATCAGAGCTCTTCCAGCCTATAACTGTCACTACCCTAGTACTCCTCTTTATAAAAATGCCTTACTCATTCCTGCTTGTCCTGTAATGTGAAAATATTAGGGGAGCTCTGGCTCTGGGCAGGGATTTCCTCTAATACCAGCTAATCACAGACCTGAACTCCCAGAAGTCAGGTGACAGACATGTTAATGGATTTAGAAAGTAGAAGTATGATGAATATAATTTAAAATAAAATAATCTATCAGTAGTTTCTCTAGAAAATAGTGCTATAGCTAAAGTAAGATAAGCCAGTTTTTTTTATAAGTATCATTTTAAATGAGTAATTAAATTAATATGTTTTAAAATCTGAACGTGTTTTAAGCATTGCATGAGAGTGTGTCAACAAAGATGTCACAGATATGGCATTGTTGACATTTCTGGGCAGAGACTGGGTTCGGTTTCTTACAGTCTGCCATCTTATCTCATGGCTGTCTATGAATAAATAGCATTAAAGGAGAATGACACAGGATCTAAGGCCAAAAACTGCTTTTGAGAATGTTCAAGTCATGAAGTGTCATTAACATAAAAATATACCTCTAGAGTCACAAGTAGGATTCCCCAAGCCACACACAAAACCAGGTTGTTATGCTACGAGCATGTGTTCTCCATCTGCCACTGGGTTTGGAGACCCTATGTCAGAAGCAGATTTGAAGCCATGTAGAGAGAGAAACGGAGGAGGAATTCTATTCAAATCATAGGGGACATCCTACGTGAGATGGTAAAAATAATCCCAGGGGTAACATAGTACATGGGGTTGGGAGTGGTGAAGCACAAAAAACAAACAAACAACTCTTCAACTTCCCCACCTGGCCCCAGGTAAGAAAAGGCAATGGTCTAATCACTGAAATGAGAAGATAATCCCTTGAGATTCACACAGTAAAATTGTCACCATTTCGCTTTGGCTACTCTATCGACACATGCCAAAAAACACATATCAACAAATAACACAGAGGCTTTGGAAGAAGAAGTGAAGAAAACGAACACGTAGTTGGAAAAAGAAAAAGACACAGAATCACCAAAGTTAGTGAGAATTCTATGTTTACCTTAGTTTAACCCTCAAATGGTTTGTTTTCTAGGGCAGCTATACCATTTTGTGTCCTGACCAGCAACATATGAGAGTTCCTACTTCTCCACACCCTAGAAACACTCGTTACTTTCCATCATTATTATTATTATTATTGCCACCTCAATGAGTGTGAGGTGGCATCTTATTGTGGCTTTGACTCGCATTTCTCTAATGACTAACGATGCTGAGCATCTTTTCACGTGCTTACTGGAAGGCAGAGCTGCACAGCATTGTGAATATATTACACTAAATGTCACTCAACTGCCTACTTTAAAATGGTTAATTTTACACTATGTGAATTTTGCCTGAATAAAAAAGTTAGTCACCAAGCAAAAATATAAACAAAGATAGGATGAATCTGTAAGTCACCTTAAAGTTCCTAAGATATACATTTCTTTATCTTGCTCCATAGGTCATTTCCTCCATCCAGATAATTATTATAGATAATGAATTTAAACATATGTTTTTCTGGATATAAAGAAAACCATTCCTTCTAAACATGTAAATGATTCCTGAATTTCAGCTACCCACGAGTGCTATTTGGTGGCTTCAAGTGGAACCATATCACCTCCTGTTGTCAGCTACAAAACCTTAAGGCATGGCCTCAGGTACTCAATTAATATTTGTTGATGGGTTTATGATGATGATGAAGATGGAAAAACTCCAGACACTACACTCCAGAAAAATAAAGTGCACTTTACAGCAACTGTCCATTGGCAGTAAAAGCGTTCAGGCATGGTCTCTGAAATCAGACTGCTTGGGTTCAAATTCCAGCTCCACCAAGCACTGGATATGCAACTTGATCATGTCACTAAATGTCCCTAAGCCTATAGCCTCTCAACTGTATAATGGAGACAAGAATAGTACCTGCCTACATCACTGTATTAAATAACATAACCATGACTTGATTCATGTTAGCTAGTTTATGTTCATACCCATCCAGTTCATCCAAAAGTGTAAGCTATGTTATTTCTCCTCTGGATGCAATTCTATTTTAGGAGCAGCCACCTGGGAAGTATATTTCTCTTGGTTAACACCTTATAAAATCTTGCTATTCATATAATGTCCACAAACCAGCAGCAGCAGCATGGCTTGAGAGCTTACTGGAAAGGCAGGCTCTTGGGCTCCACTCCAGACCTACTAAAAGTCTGCATTTTAGGAAGAGTCCTAAGATAATTCTACACTCACTGAAGCTTGTGAAGAAAGTTCATGAGAGCATGATTCTATAGCAGGGCTGTGGCTGTGCACAGCTATAGCTATCCTTCCCATAGTAGACATGACGATAATTTGACTTTTTCCACCAAGACAGGCAATGTATAGAGAGGAACCCCCTTTCAAACTAGCAGAGTATTAGAAGAAACAAAAATCGCTTCCTCTGCATAATTTATGTATGCCATACTCCAACTCTTCAAATTATTCTAGCATTCTGGAAATTCTATTCTTACTTAACTCCCCTGAGCAAAATATGACACAAGAATGCATTACTGAACTTGACCATGACAGATCGATGTTACTAAGATCCTGCACTGTTAATCTCTGTTTAATCTTTCAGAACTCTTTCCACTTATGAGCCATCTCAACTTGTTGGGTCTAAGACACCTACTATAAAAATCTGAAAGTATCATAGACATCCGAGATCTCACAAGCTAAGAAATGCTAGCTGAAGAAACACTGCTGTTTGCTGCTTACTATAATTAGACTTATCACACTTCAAGAACAGAAGGAAAATTAAAAAAAAAAAAATCTCCTGGGCCCCCCATTGTCCTTTTGTGACAGAGCTAATTTAAAATACAGTACATCATCAAAGCCACATTACTCTGATGATATAGAATTTATGAGGGATGTCCCACTTCATATTATGCATTAATTTGAAGTCAACAGGGGAGGACAACAGGGGACGTGAATTAGAATGTGCAAAACATTTGGAGACAATTGAATGAACTCAATGGCATGCTGGTAAAAACATAAATTGCAAAGTGATATCTATTTTTTTCCTTCTTACAAGAATTCCTGGAGACAGTAGAAATTTTAAAAGACTCTTAATATAATGGAGATTTACCCTTATCCCAAGGAAGGGAGTACTTTTATAATCCAAGATTTTTTGTTGCATTTATGCACAAGGTAGATAGTGGTCTTATAAATCATCTGCGTATCGATGTTTACTAAGCATTTGGCTATTAACATCCCTGTATCATCTCTGCTATGAACTAGGTGCCCATCCAATGACATAAAAAGCACAGATCACACATTTGTGGACAGCCTACAGATAAATATGTATGAGGTATTTGGGTAGAAGCAGAAGAGGCATCTTTGTGGGTGAAAGGTCAAGGTAAGTTCCAGACTGTACAGGAAGACTACAGGCAGAGGGAAGACATGGTAAAATAAATAATAGATTCTAAAAATCCATATTGCCACCATCCAGGGAAAAGAGAATACAGAAGGAGAAACTGAGCTTGGGTAATACATAAAAAATAGGCAGTAAATAATCAAATGCACTAACGTTGGTTGCTATAGTTCCAGGGAAAGATGGAAGAGTCTTTCCGTAAGGGTCTTGCTCAAATGGCTATGGCTTAAAGCTTGAGAAATGCCTAAGTGTCAGGACCCTGGTCTTTAAAGGAAGCTGGAAGCAACATGCAATGGGTTGGGCCACTCACTGAATCACTCGGGCAAAACTGCTTAAGCATTTGCAATAAGTCCTTCCCACGAGTTGAACATACACTGGTGATTAAACTTCTCATGGTAACAACCCTCATGGAGCTTACGAGCAGTGGGAATAAAAACACTGAGCCAGTGGTTTTATGGATGTTGGGCGATATGAAAAGAAAAATGGATAATGGTCTATGAGAGGATAAATCGGACCTGGTTTGGGGTAGGGAGGCTTGTGAGACTTCTAGCGCATCTCTGTCCAAGACAATCATCCTGCACTGGCCACCTACCCACAGTAGCTTCAGGGATGATCTCTGGGTTGACTATTTCCAGTGTAACCCCGTCTATCCAGGATGCCTTTCTCTCCCCAGCTGGAAGTGATCACTCCAGTGCTGCCCCAAGTGGTTTCTCATCCCAACCGTGGTCCTCACGCGACTTCTGCTTCACCACGTGGGATCTGAGCTGGAGTGGTCCTGTACCGCTGGCGACTGGCCCTCACTCACACTCCCTTCCTACTTGCCACGGAAACCAGAGAAGTTGTCTAGAAGTTGAGATGCACCCATTCGACCAGGGTGGCCATGAGGATCCTCCCCACGGGACTTTTTGTTCTCTTTGACATATAATTACACACAGTGCACAGATCTTAAGTGTACAGATCAATGGTGTCTTGCCAACGTATACGCCCATGCACCAAAACCCCAACCAACAATAGAGCAACACCATCACCTAGAGTTCCCTCCTGCAGCTTCCTACTCTATCCTCCTCTCCCAACCCCTCCTAAGACAACCACCATCCCAATTTCTATCCCATGCAAGAGTTTTTCCTGTTCATCAGCTTCATAAAAAGTGGAATCATAAAGCGTGTACTCTTTTGTGGATAGCTTCTATTGCTGATCATAATGTTGTTTTTTTTTAAATATATATTCACCCACAGTGATGCATATATCAGTAATCCATTCCTTTCTACTGCTGAGTAGTCGTCCATGGAGTGACTGCACCAGGGTTTGTTTATCCATTTGCTTATTGATGGATATTGGTAATTTCCTTTTCTATTGCCACCTTAAAGAAAGCTGAAATGAGAATTCCTTAAGAAGTCCTTGTGAGCACATATGTTTCCGTGTCTCTTAGAAAATACCCAAGAGTGGATTTGCGGAACCTTACAGTAAGCGTGCATCTAACATTTGAGGAACATTCTAGTAGTTTTTCATAGCACTTATACCATTGTACCTCCCCACCAGGAATGCCCGAGATAACCAGTTTTCCATATCTCTTCCTAGCACCATTCTAACGGGGTTGCCCTGGTATACTACTGCATTTTAAATTTATGATTCCCTGGCAACCAGGATTAACCACCTTCTACGTTTTTATTGACCATTTGTACATTTTCTTTTGTCAAGTGTTTGTTCAAATGTTTTGGATCATTTTTAATTTGGATTGCCTCTTAATTATTGAGTTATAGAGGTTCTTTATATAACCTGGATGCAAATCATTTGCCAAACATCTATATCTGTGCACATATTTTTTTTTTACTTCATCAAAATTAAAATCTTCTTCCCATAAAAATCATTAACAGAAGCAGTAAGCCAAAAAAAGGGTAGAAATATATAATATATAATAATGTAATATGCATATGTAATATGTATTACATATTATATAGTATACACATATCATTTTAAATGTGTATATCACTATATTAATTAAAATATGCTACATGAAATAGTACATGTATTGTTATAAATTATATAACATGTTATATAAAATATCTCTGAATGTATATATAATTTATTATTATTAAAATTCCTCCCAGTCTGTGGCTGGACTTTCATTCTCTTAATGTCTTCTTATGTGAGGAAATTTTGAATTGTGATATAGGTTTACCAACCTTATCATCTTCTTTTATGTTTAGTACTTGTATTTTATCTGGGAAAATGTTGACTACACTCAGTTTGCAAAGATATACTCCTGCATCTTATTCTAGGAGTTTTAAAGTATTTGTGTTTATAGTCAGGTTGGCTAGCTGTCTTCAGTTATCTTTTGTTTATGATGTAAAACATAGCTAGGAGTTCAATTTTTCCATTCCAGCATTCAGTGGGTTCCAGCACCATTGTTGAAAAGATTTGCTTTTCCTCCTCAAACTGCAGTGGTGCCTTTGTATTAAAAAAAAAAAAAAACCAAAAACATCTGTCGCCTCCACGTTAGCACGGGACTTAGGCCATAAGGACCCAGGTGACAGCACAGGACCGGTCAAGCATCGTTCACGGAGGCTGGGGCAGGTGCGGAGCCCAGAAGCACAGCTCCGAGTGTTGTCCAGGACAGTGCTGGTGCTCACGGTGGTGGAGCCCATCCTCAGCAGGGAGCTGCTATGCAGGGAACCTAACGGTGCCTTTATCCCTTAGGTCTATTTGTCTGTTTTCTGAGCCAGGTTCTCAAATTTTCCTAATGATTCTGTGTGATGAATCTCAAATGATTCTCCAATTTTCCTAATGATTCCCTGAAAACATTCAAGTCAAAGTCTCACTTGCATAGAATACCCAGAGAGGGTCTCTGTTCCTGAGTATGGAGAACCCTACACTGGGACAGTTGATCCGCCCACACGCTTCATACCGATCTCTCATCCGGTTGCAGGTTTGGGCTTTACTGTTCCTATACTGCTGTTGACAGTTCTCAGTGTCTGCCACCTAGGATGTTCCCTGTGAATGTCAAGGGTGCTCTATAAGACACAACATATGATGCAGCAGCAGATTAGTCTTCTTAGGACTCTGTTCCCAAGCAGCCAGAACTACTTCCTGTAATTACAAGTGTTCCTCAGGGACATTGGGAGACCTCCCTTTGCACAAGTGGGCAGAGCGAGGGAAGTGACTGGTGATGCTGGTGACGCCAGTGGTTGGGGGCCAGAAAGAGGTCCCTTATCCACGTGTGAAGTTTGAGATTTTTGCTTTCTCACATTCCACAACGTGTACATCCTGGGAGCAGAGACAGGCAGCACAGGAGTGGGGAGGGTAACTGCACTGAAAAGAAATCGAAGCTCAGACAAATGGGAGCTGAGTCCAATGCAATAGTCCAGAAGAGGAATCCAGAGAGGGAAAGTGCAGGAAGGAAGCCGCACAAGGCGAGCGAAATTGACCAGGAAGCAGAGCAAACTGCACTACTGCACGGGGGAAGGGGGATGATTTCCATATGGGGGACAGGAGCACAAGGGAGAGGAATGCTCAGAGGGAGCAGAGAAGGCAGCACAGCCCTAACAGACACAGTGGCTCATGCACACAGCCTTAATGCAAGAGATGACTGCAAGGTCCTCCGTGCATTCAGGAAAAGGGGAGATGGCAATGCTATCCCACAGCCACCCTGGAATGTAGCCTGGGGTAGCTCTGAAACCCTCCATGCCAGAGGATGGCTACCCACCTTCTGCATGAAAAGGGACTGAAGATTACTTCTTGAATGCTCATCAGCTGCTTCCCTTCCCCAAGAGTGCCCAAGGGGAGTCACAGCTCCCCCGTTATGCACAGTCTTTGCAAGACCCTAGGTCAAGTACCTCGCCCTCCCACTCTGGAGGATGAAGCATTTTCTGAAGGCGCCTTCAGTCAGATCCCAGCTCTCCCTGCCAGGGTGGACTCAGGAAGGGGATCCATTGAGCAAGCCTGGTTGTGCTTTTCCGGGATCTAGAACTGGAGCAGAATGACACATGGACGGAAGACCTAACTGGAATTCATTTCTTCCCATGGAGGAGACCTCATGATTGCTTGGTGCCTGCGAGGCTGACAACACTGCTTTTTCAGCCACCTCTCCATTGTGTAAGCTCTCTGATTACTGCTAATAAGTATTCTTTTTGCTTAATGTAGGGAGAAAATTGGTTTCTGTTGCTTGCAACCAATGAGCCCTAATTGGTCCACAAAGTTGAGACTGTCCCTGTAATTAACTGCAATGTTTAATTTCACTCCTTTGTAAATTGGGTTGATATTCATACATGAAGGATAATTACTTTGTTCTCATGTAATCCCTTTTGATGTTATAAATCTCCATTAAGAAGCCCTGTTTGGGTCCACGGGAAACTATCTCTACCTCCTAGAAAGGCAAGGCAAGGGCTATTAGACCCACATATGCTCTGAGAATAGGCCATTCATTATACTGAGGTATGGAAAATCGAGGACACTTTCATTGAAACCCTAGTGAGCTCTTTTGATACAACAGATAGAGATATTTTCCAAAAACTAATGATATTACAAAGTAAAAACTATGAAAAGTAAAACATTTTACCATGTTTCCAAATTCACGAGGGTCTGCCCTAAATGTAATCGTAATCAGGACAGGTACAGATCTCAGGAGAAATTTAGCAATGCGTTAGAGGATTTAAGAAAACTGATCCAATGTCTGAGCGCCCTGGTACTTGCTCCTCCTGAGCTCACCCAGGGAGCCACGTGTGTATGCTAAGAGAAACACTTGCAGATACCAGGAGTGCCTACAAGAAGGAGAGGTGCAAATTTCTTTCCCCAGTTGGATATTTGTGGATGCAGCAAACTTGATGGGTGTCTCAGAGACATCCCTGAGCACCAGAGAAAAAGAGAATTGGGAAAAGATTTAGGGTGGTCTGGGAGTGTGTGAAATCGTATAAGAACCTTGCATCCTACCATTTGGCACGGCAAGCATGAGGGAGTTGACTGCCGGTCACGTGGTTCCAGCGGGAATAGCTGAGCTGGAGCCAGCTTGCTGGGACTTTGCAAGAGCCTTACCTGCAAGGTGAGAGGACCATGGCCTGTGCAACATACTGGTGGTACAGACACCAGTGAAACTGTCCATATTAAAATACCGTACAGCCACAAGGAACACGCAGTAATCAAAGTGTGACTTTTATAAAAGTAGAGATATAGCCAGAAGCCGACCAGCCATTGTTGCCGAACTTCCTTGCTGCTGTGACTGGTCACTGCTTAATGGCACCACCGTCCCTGGCAGGTTCAAGATTTGGGACACCCCCTACTACTTCTATAGACAACACTGCTGCTGTAAATACCAAGATTTGTGACTCTATAGATGACATTGCTGCTATAATCCTAGGACTGGTCTTTGAATTATTTTTCAGGCTCTACATTCCATGGGGATTCACTGATGCTAACCAGACCCATGGAGAGATGTGGGAATGGATCCAACAGCCTTGAGATCCCCCCGGCTTGCTCTACCCAGGAAATCTCCCAACTCAGAGAATAAGCTTTGCTTCCCAAGCCTGTGAGCTCATCCCCAGCCAACCAGCAGACTCAACTCCCTAGCCCTTTGCCCAAACTCTCTTTAGAAACCCTTTCTCCCAAATGCTCCTGGAGATGGATTTGAGAAATTACTCGCATCTCCTTGCCTGGCGCCTTGAGAAATAAAACTCTTTCTCCGTGGCAACACTTACTGTCTCAGCATACTGGCCAACACTGGGTGGTGGGCAAGGGACCCAATTCAGGCTGTGGCACCAGGAAGAGAGTTGACAGGGGTTTTGCTGGAGCCAGATTTCCCACATCGAGAAACTTAGGAGCAAGGAAGCCCCTGCATGTCTGAGGTACCTGGGATCCTTGTGCATCGTGAGAAAGTGAGAATTTGAATATTTGCCACACAGAAGCCAGGCAGATAGCAAGAGAGAGAATAAAGAGGAATGTAACTGCATCACTGAGTTTGATAAGCAAGATGCTTTGCCTCCCTCTTCCTTCCTGCCCCCAAACCTCATCAGAGACAGAGGGCCAGAACAAGAAAGGAAAGAATGTCCCGAAATCATGCAAAGTCCTCCCTCTTCATTCCAAGATAAAGGAAGGGGTGGAATGAAAATCACACCACACATCTCTCCTTTTCAGGACCTGGAGCTGCAAGTCTGACCGGGTAAGGAAAGAAAAGAAACTTTCAACAAATTATGAGATAGATACTTTAAAAAAGAAAATGACTGAGGCATAAATGCCAATTAAGATTATATGATAACAACCCAAAGTGACTAGACAGTTGCAAAATCTGCTCCAGAGGCTATTAAGGGATGGGGAAATATATGCAACCCAGCGCAGCTGGGAGCAGGGAGTGGAGAAACAGAAACCATCTCATGTTTATACCCCACTGAGCCGAGACTGTTCAATAAACCAGTGATAGTGTTCAATAAAAATGCTAAATGAAGAAATCTCAAGGGGACATGCAATCCAGATTCCCAAGTGTTAAGACAACTGGGTGTTTCATAGAACTTTAAATATGATCTTTCAGACATGTTGTGGAGTCTATGCAGACACTCAGCAATAATTCATCAATGGTTCTTACTTGAATACTTGTGCACCTCGCTTCAGGCAACAGCTGTGCTCCAAGTGAAAACAGCTGACTCGATGTTAATGTTTAGGATAAATTATTCTTAACGCGTAGTAGAGTTTGCCATCCTTGGAATATGATTGTATTTGGAAAATAGTTTATAATGAAAACAACCCTCTTTTTGTTTTTTATTTTAATTCCAAGTTATATAGATTGGATAACAGGTGAAGGCACACAACTTCACGACATTGTGGAGCACGTAACAAGGTGGAGGCTAGAATTTGGGGGTGGTTTGCAGCAAGTTTTTACCCCTTAATAAGGTGTTGAGTGAAATGTATTTCTCTTAAGCACCTGCCTAGGGGGATTAATTATTCTTCGAGTGGAGAAAAAGCTAATTGATAATAGTCAAACTTTGATAATTTTTAAATGTTCATTCAACAAACATCTGTTGAGCTCCAACACCATTTCTCCCACCAGGAGACACGACCTGGGCATGGGGTCAGAGGAGGACTGGGGAGTGCTATCGTCAACTGGCTGGGGTGACAGCAAGGATGCTGCTAAACATCCCATAATGGACAGGACAGCTCCTCTGGACCAAGAAGTACCCAGCCCCAACCATCAATAGTGCTGCGGCTGGGAAATTCTGCCCTCCTAGAAAGCCTGGCACAGGTGATATGAAGATGCATGAGCCCCTGCCCTCAAGGGGCTCACAACCAACACACAATTTTGAAATCATATCCATCCTGTTAAACCGGCACAGAATCCTACTGGCTATTTCTACCAGTTCCAAACTTAGGCTGTGTGAAGGGCACCTCCCTTTCCCAGCTGTTCCCCATTTTCTCCTGTTGCCTTTGGAGACGATGTCATAGGAGCCATGCGAATAGAGAAGAGGAAGACAAGGTCATTGTTTTTTATTGGCTCTGCAATGACTGTGCATTGGTGGTGGTTTTATCCAAATATGTATAACGTGCTGGAGCCTGTTCAAACAGTTAGGCAGCTTGTCAATTTTCTAATGAGTGAGGCATCGTAAGTTTGGAAAGTACGTGTCTGGTTGTCTGGGACAGCTGAAGGGCACACGGCAGACCCCCCCCCCCCCGTTCTTTCCACGGGGTTCCCTACCCAATACTGAGGGGGCAGCCACTAAGTGCGGGGCACTTTGGGGAAATAAAAGTGCCGAAGATGGAGAGATGCGAGGAGTTAGAGGCACTGGAATGAGAATCAGCGTTTAGGTGACAAACAGGAAAGGATTCTGGTTGGGTGAACCAGGAAACGTTTCCCGAAGGTGGCAAAACTCCAGCGACCTTTGAAAGGGGGGAAAAAATATATACGGTTGAGTGGAAGGAAATTTCAAGATAGAGAAATCCGCGTAGACCGAAGCACAGGGTAAGCAGAGCGTGAAACGTGGACAGGAAATGACAGTTCGGTTATGGGATGAGAGCGGGAGTAACGGGGGAGATGAAAGTGGATGAAGCGCGGGGTTGACTGACAGGTATGGACACCTCTTTGCATGATGCAGAAGGAGGCAGGGATGTGCACCTGTGTAGCGTGAGTTCCCGCCCGTCAACATCACCTCTCCCGAAAGGAGAGAAAGAGAACTCTGGGCTGAGAGTCATTGACTCGGAACTCTGATTCGGGAAGATAAACCACAGGGTCTCCAATCTCCTTAAATATGTAGCTTTCAACACGATCAGGGCCAATTCTCAAGATAAGGAGTTTCCTCATCATTGCACGTGCCTGTCATCGCAGTTAAAAGGGTCTTAAATAATAAAACAAAAATGGGTTTCAAGTAGCTCCAGTGAGGCAAGTGAACAGGGCAGAAATGGGACAACCCCAAATCCATAAAAATTATACACTCAACTTGAATATTTATCCATGTGTTCCAAAGGCTGACAAAATAGATAAGAAGATAACCAAAAATACATTGAGGGGAGACGTACAGAGTAGCATGTATAGGATCATTGCCTTCAGGAGGGGGAAGGAAAGGAGATTTTTATGTATATATTTGAGTTTATACCTAAGATATACTATTTCTGGAAATATACACAAGACACAAGATAGAAAACAAAGACACAAGTGATGAGGAGTCATTGCTGCTGGAATGAGAAATGAGGGACCAAAGACCATGGGTAGAAAGGAGACATGTTTTTTTCCCTACATGCCATTTTACTATTTTATTATTTCATTTCATTTTATTCATTTGTTTAGAGACAAGGTCTCACTCTGCAGCCAAGCTGGAGTGCAGTGGCGGCATGATCATACTTCACTGTAACCTCGAACTCCTGGGCTCAAGTGATCCTCCTGCCTCAGCCTCCTGAGTAACTGAGACTACAGATGCAAGCCAGCACACCCAGCTAATTTTTTTTTTCTTTTAGAAATGGGGATCTTGCAATGTTGCCCCAGGCTCATCTGGAACTCCTGGCCTCAATGAATCCTCCCACCTGGGCCTCCCAAAGTTCTGGGATTACAGGTGTGAGCCACTGTACCCAGCCCTATATGCCATTTTATACTTAGGAATGTTTAACAAGTTTTAATATATGCAAATAATAACTTTTTTTTTTTTTTAAAAAAGGGCCGCCTGTACAAAAAGACTAATGGGAAAAATTAGTCAAATATCTTTGGAAGGCAGTTTATAATAATGTTTACAAGCACAGATTTAAGTTGGATTTTTGGATTTGAATTTCTTTTCTGATGATGGACAAGTGTGTGCCCTTGGCAATTTATTTAATCGTCCTGTGATTACATCATTTATGTGCAATAAGGATAGTAATAGTAGTTACCTGTTGGGGTACCTAAGCTTTAAACGTGATGCTATGCATAAGGCATCGGCCCCAGGCCTAGCACACAAGCATTACTATAACATGGGCGACCATATTCCAAAGTGATGTGGTGTCACTGGTGCACTTACTGGAAGGGTCTCTTGGCTGGTGATTCAACTCAGGTAACTTAGAGCCTTTTATGAACAGACTTCAAGCCTCGAGTCTAGAACTGTGAGAGAAGTTTGTGCTAATTTGTTATGGCAACCCTAGGAAGCAAATACAATCCTCCATAGACCCTTTTAGCAAAAAGCAAATTCCAAGAACTGTGCCTTACAACCTTGTGGTACCCTTATCTTCACCCCAAATGCAGACTAGGAACGTGACGTGTAATGAGGCAAAACTGCAGACATATAAATACTTTGAAAGTGGCTTCGTACAATTTTTATAGCAGGGGCACAATTTTGTTTCAAAGGGAATCTTTCTTGAAACTTCAAAATGTGACTAAATACATGCCATGTCATCAGTACGTAATAGCTGCTCATTATAAATTCAACCAATAGGGGCTATGTGGCTATTTTCAGGAATGTGTAATTTTGAAGTTCTTTAACAGATCTGCACAATTCATGACGTCAGGATAAAAATATTTAGGGGACCTCTGAAGTCTTGACAAAATCTTGGGAAGGTGAAAATCTCAGGTCTAATAGACACAATCTCTCTACAAACTTTGTATCAAGGTCAAGAAAGTGTAAGTCATTTGCCAAAGTCACCCAGCTAGAGTAGGTGACCAGCCACAGGGTCCACCTGTAGAAAGATTGGAGCTGGCTTCTGTGCTCTGTGCCTCATTGGCCCAAAATTTACCCATTTTAAATGGCCATTAACATGTGCGACTATTCACGCACACAGTGAAAAACCACTCCAATGGCCTCTCTCAACCCAGACCAAACGATCTAAAGACCTCCATCATCCAAATGAATTTACTGCCAATGATATTATTTTCCTCCCTCCCCTCCCCTTCCCAGACATGCCCTAAGTGCCCGCTCTTCGGCAGACAGCCTCCTACAGGCTGGGCAGAGAGCGCCAAGTGAGGACGACAGAGCACTCACCTGGTGTGTGCGTCCCAGCGGGCAGAAATAGGCGATGGAGCAATTAAACAAAGAGCTGATTTTAAAGAGCAGTGAATACTCATGAAGGAAAGAGACTCCCAGAAAAAGGTGTTTCCTCATTTAAGATGGACAATGGCTTCTTGGATGCCTAAAGGATGAGGAGGAGCCAGTTCTTTAAAGGAGCAGGAGAACAACACCTCAAAGTCAAGCGCAGAAGTGAAGCACAGTTCCTGGGGCCGGACTGAACATGAGAGAGAAATCAAGGAAGAGTGTGGCTAGAAAGGGAAAAACGTGAGATAGTTAGGCCCTACAAAGCCCACAGGTTAAGGTAAATGTCTGGAGTGCATGCCACGTGCAGAGCGAAGACACAGAAATGCATCAAGCAGGGGAAAACTCAACCTGATCTCCCTTTTCAAAATATTCCTTCTTCTGATACACCTTTTCTTAGGCCCTTTGGAGGCAGTTGAGATATTTAACCTTCAATATTAACCTGGCCATTAATATTAACCTAGTCATTTAATGCCAGCCTATGTTATATGTTACGTTTCCTGAGCAGATCATATGTAAGTGTAGGAGCTACCCTTCAGCTAAATTAACAGAAACAGCTTCATACGGAACTGCTTTCCTTACGCCAAGCAGAGGCATATTTTGCAGTCTTTTAACTGTCTTATTTCATTGACTTTAGTTGATGTCTTCATAAATATCTTTAAAAAAAAATTCCTCCAAACAGGATGGAATTGTGCATCTTCTGATGCATGGCCAGCTTGGGTCCAAATTAATCCGAGGTGGGAAGGTGGGGAAGCCATCGATCTTTGAGCAAATATCACCTTTGGAATTATGGCATCCCTCCCTCACTTCTGGATTAATGACATTTGGCTTTACGGTCTCTTCACTGCAGGGTGGGGCAGGGGTTTATCTACTTGGGAGACACATGAAATGTTCATCCTCATTTTTCAGACACACACACTGCACGTCCCCGGAGCACCATTAAAATGTGCTGCATAATCTTTGGAAATTGATTCAAAGAAAACAGATGCCAGTTTTTCTAGATGCAAGGACATTTTTACTCTGCCAAATCTCCTAACACTTTCATTAGAAAACAAATATTTGGCTTTGTAGAAGCTGGTCGATAACCTTGGTGAGAGAAGTGAGAGCCGAACTTTTAATTCCCAGGCTTACAAGCCCAGGAGCCCTGCAGGAGGACAGTTCCCCTTCCACGAACCCTCACTGAACAGGACCCAAACGTGGCATTAAAACGGGCCAGTGACGGGGCTTCAAGTCCTCGTGTCAACCCTAACCCTCCATTTTCAGATGTGAGGAATCCTCGTTCTTTAGCTTCAAGAATCATTAATTCTATAGGAGGCAGAAATCATTTCTAGATCATTTTGAATCTAAGTGTTCAAGTCCCAGATATTGCAATTTTTTTTTTCCTGATTATCCAAACAAGGCAATAATCAGCAGAGAGTTCCCAGACTAGCCCATGAGTACTTCTCTGAAACACAATATGGTCTTAACATGCATGATTGCTGGTGTTTTAAGAAAGGAAAATAAGCAAGAGAGGAAGTGGGAAGGCACTCGACCCAAACTAGGGCACTCCAAGGCTGAAAACTGATAGAATTTGTTCATTCTTGTGTTAGCATAGAATTCAGCAGTGTCCCTCCTAAGGAGGCTTCCAGAACTGCCCTGTTCTTCCCCTTTCCAATGCCCGTCTTCTACCCTTGCATTCAATCTAAGGGAGCCCATATATCTTTCCAATAAATTCCCTTTTTCTCAAATTAGCTTATAAATAGTCCTGCCAATACAGCAGTGAGGTTGAATAATTTTTTTTTGGAATTTTTTCTTACCAAGTGTCCATAGACTATGTGTTAAATAAGATCCTTCATATAATGAACCGGATTTTTTTTTGTTTTTAAATTAGGAATGTATAGTCTACACATGTCTGGAAACATAATCTCATGACCCTCAGGGAAAGGTGGACAAATGTGAGTTCCTCACAAGGATGCAGTATTTGATAAACCACCCATTATCTAAAGCCACAATTTAACCACCTACAAAAAGGATAATATCAAAACCCTCGGATCAACATCGCTTTACAATCTTACTACATCATTGCTTTAAAAAGCGTCTGCTTCCATAACTTCAGAAGCTCCTGATTTAAAGTTGTTTACATACTCCAAGATGCAAAGGACAGCCATATAAGGAAACCCTAGGTACTCTGCAAAGGAAGGAAATCCCTGAACCTGCCTGGGCTCTGGCCACAGAATAAGAAACAAGGGCATGGTGGGGACACATCAGTGGGTTCTCAATATTTATTTTTGTTTTTCTCACAGGAAGGTGGCTTGCTTGCTGTCATTCCTACTAATCCAAGGCAGATGTTCAATCCTTGCAATGGGGTAGTTAAAGAGCACAGGCCCAAATCCACGGTTCTGGCATATGTTAGTTGCCTGAATTGGGTAAGTCCTTTAATCTTTCTAACTCTCAGTCTTATAACAACTCGGAGATAACAAAGCCCTGTAGAGATTGGGTGAGAACCTGCATATTGAGTTGCTAATATAGAGTCAGGCATAGAATAGGTGATGGGTAACTCTTGCAGAATTTTCAATGGAAATGAATATTCTCTGGATTTTTCCAAGGAGGAGGGTATTTTATGGAAAGCCCTCCTAGGCAACACCCAAATGTACAGAATTTCTTCTCCCAAAGAAAGTTCCTGTTAACTGCAGTGACAATGGAATGCAACAGCATCACCTGACTGCTCCCATTTGACCCTTTCTAGCGCACAAAACACTCCCACATTCATTTCCATTTCATCTTCATGCAACCCAGAGTGGTAGGCAGGGCAGGGAGTATCAATCCCATTTTAGAGATAAATTACCCAGACGTCCCCTCCCCTCCTGACTGCAGAGACGTTCAGTCGGTTTGGCAAATCACATTTTCCACTTTACACCTGCGTAAGGTGGGTGGCAGCTTCTCATCCAGAAGGGAGAAAGTAGTTAAAATAAAGCATTTATCTTCTCACTGTCTTTGGAAGCCCACTGAGAAAACATTTTCACCTTCATTTTCCGGCCACCCTAGGTGGTAAGCCAGGGAGAAAATGTGCGTGTGGTTGAACTCTGGCCAAATGGCAGCCCTGTCTCTGCGGGCTCCAGGGAAAAATGGGGCACAACTTTGACTACTTCTGCAAGAAATATCTATCTATCTATCTGTCTATATACTTTATACCTATATATAGATATAGATAAAATTTTTATATAGAGAAAGGGGTGGCGACATATATAGAAAGAGATATTATTTGTAATATATACACACACATAATAAAATTATTATATGTAATTCAAAGAGCAGTGATCTGGGCGACCCTTAAAGGCACACACCAGGGCAAACTTGGGGAGACCCAAGAGCTGAGGAAGTGAGCATGGGCTGAATTCCATCTTCCAATGAATGGCCTGAGAATTTTCCAAAGCAAAGCAGTGAACAGAGTAAGATTTGGATTTGGATCAGGTCTATGTGACCCTGGGAAAACTGTTTAAAAATACTGCCCTCCCCCTCAGTGTCCCCATCTACAAACTGGAAACAGATTCATTTAAATATAACAACACGTGGTGATCACCCTCCTGGCCCATGACCAGTTCACTCTTTCTTTTCCAGTGACCCCCAAATCTATACCTCCTGTGAGCTTTGAGATGAAACAGTGAATCTGTCACTTTGACCTTTCCCCAGACACCTTACCTTGCAGTGTTGTGTTTCTTCTCCCCCTTTAAGTCAGATTATAACCTCACTTAATTACCATGGCCTTCTTAAATGGCGCACGGTGTTTGGACCAGGCAACCTTCAATTTAATCAACAAACCCTTGTCAAGTATCGGCCATGCGGGAGACCATCAATCTCACTCACTTAGACTTCCTAGCAAACAAATCCATATTCCCATCCACTGCAGCAACAGTGACATTCGATGGGAAGAAAAGAGACTAAGAAGATCTACAACCTGAATTGGCCCGGCAGACACAGGGATGTCTAGGAACATGCGGGAGTCACAGAGGCATCAAGCACCTCGTTTAACTCAGCAGGTTGCAAAAGTGGTCATCGCCACCATCCCCATCCACCATCGCCGCCTGGACCCTACAGAAAGTGTATTCTTCATACCATCTGTGGCCATGAGCTTTTTAAGAATTGCAAAATAAAATAGTAACCACCAAAGAAAAGCCAAAATTTTACTACTTGGCAAAATCCTGGGCATGAAGGGATGCGGCAGAGAGCGGGGGAGGGTGGTTTTGGAACCTAGTCCATCACGGAAACGGTAGCAGGCGAAGACAGGCTTTGTCATCCAGAGTGGGGAACAAGAGAGTGGCTGTTTTATTTCAGCCATCGAATCCTGTCTAGGGGCGGGTGGGGGCGAACTTAAGGGTCATAGGGATTAAACGCCCAGGAAAAGCACTCTCTGAAATACAGAGCACTTCTAAATGCTCCCTGAATACAGACCCTCTGGTCTGCAGCACGTGGGTGGAGAATAACTGCTGGCAGACAGGAGCCGGTCAGGAGGTGGGAGACGCCCGTGTCAGAAACGAGAACTCTCCGTTTCTCCGTCCAGCTGGGAAGGAGCAAAAAGAGGCTTCAGGGAGTAATTAACTGTCATGCATAAGATTAATTGACGACCCTCCAGTTTTGCCCCAAACACAGATGTATCGGGATCCGGGTGCAACCTTGAATACTAAAGGTGAAGGGAGAGCAGTTATTTCTGGATCGGAGCAAACTGAATATGCAGAATTGTGGGCGATGTCAAAACGCAAGCCGTGGAGCAGGGAAAGGCCATATATCATCACGCCCTTCCATAAAGTGGCTTGTCAGAGATGAGCCAAGGACTTAAATTAGGAACCAGCCTGTGCTGGGAAGTTTCTCAGTAACAACTGGTCCACAACGAGCCAGCTATCCTGTACCTCAGGCTTGGACACTCTCCTGCCGCATGCTTCCACCTCTCTATTTGAACAAAGAGGCTAAAAGAAAAAATCATTACGGTGGTGCTTATACCAGTAGAAGTTGATGCTCATGCTTCAGACCCAGCCTGGTACTTAATCTCTGACCCTACAGCATGTCTTGCCGGGAAAGAGGGCAGTTTTCCCCAGAAGATCCCAGTGTGCCAAGATTGGAGCTCTTGATCCAAGGTGACATCCCCATAATAACCCATTGTGTGCCTGTCCTCATACCTGGGCAGGTTTTGCTACTGCAAACTTCTCTACTAACCATTGGTGGAATTATTAGTTCATATGTGCATTTTTATCTAAGATTTCTAAATCCAGAATAAGAATGGAGAGAACAAGGTTTTTCATTTTATTTCCAAATAGCACCACAAATGATTGGTGGTGAGTTATCTAAATCCTGACAACAAACAGCTTGTCTCCCAGTGCCTTTTGCAGTGAAACATTCTTTTCCAATTCCATAAAAGTGTTGGGCTTTATTTATGAGCTAATCACTAGGCATGTACAAAGTGATAGGGTTATAAAAGTGAATAAACCATGTACTCAGGGAGCTTTTCCTCTGAAAGGACACTTTTAAACATATAAACATAAAATAATCATAATAACAGAGGAGTAGACACCTGCTGTTGAACACTAAGTGTTCTACAATCACCATTTTATTATCCTCACAGCTATATGATGTGGGTTTGAAGCTCAGGTCTATTTTACAGATGAAGAAACTGAGGCTCAGATAGGTAACTGTAGCTTATCCAAAGTCACACATTTAGTGCCAGGAAGAGCTGAAATTCTGAGCCAGGAAGTCTAAATACAGAGCTCAGGTATTTCTATAGAGATATATAAAAAGAATACTGATTCCATAGACTTACTCTATCTTGGAGAATCAGGGAATATTTTGCAAAGCTGACATTTGAGCTAGGTATGAAAGGATAGAGCGAGCGTTATGCAGGTGGAGATTAGGATGGGTGGGGGACCTTCACGTGGATGGAGGAGGTATTTCAGAAAAAGGAAACAGCAGCCACGATTACGTTTCAGAATAACACTAGTTCAGTACAGTGGAGGTATGGAGTAGGCTGAAGTGGAAATAGGGGAGGGTTTTGAGAAATGGAAAAAAGCAGGCAGATTAGGGAGATAATTTGGACTCAATTCTGTAGGCATGAAGAATAATTGAAGGGTTTTGATCAGTGAAAAGGCTCCTCTAGGAGAAAATTATTCTTTTTAAGCAGAGGTTCATAAGTGGCTGGTTTCAAGGGGTGACTTGAGAACAGTGTAATTGGTCATTTGGGTATGAACAGAAGAGTAGATAGCCTATTAGTCTAAGGCTTAGACCCTAAGAAAAAAATACACAGAACCGAAATGGGAGGACTCTAAACCTCAGCTCTTAAGTTTGGTATTGATGTTGTGCTCAACTGGGAATTTTTGAAGGTCGTTTAAGGACAAGACTGCCCAAGTACTGTGTCTGAGGAAGATGAACCCGGCGCTGAGTGCACAATGGATTGATCAGGAGAGAAAGAGTGAAGCCAGCCCTCTATGCCTCAGCATCCTTGCCTACAAAACGAGAAGGAAATGACTCATCTCGTACAGAGTGAGGATTACAGGAGGAAATGAATGTTAAGTTTCGATCATGGTGCCTAGAGCATAGTAAACCATTAACATGCACTCGATGCCGTCCTTTCTTTCCTTCTCTTAAATTACTGAAGCCTTTGTCAAACGGGTCCCCCTATTACTAGCACTACTATGTTGTTGTTCTTGCTCTTGTTCTTCTTCCTCTTCCTCTTTCTCCTCTTCTCCTCCTCCTCTCCCTCCCCCTTCTTCCCTTTTCCCCCTCCCCCTCCCTTATTCTCTTCTTCTTCCTCCTTATTACGAACACAATTCTCATTATCATGGGGAATTTCAGGACTGCACAGGAGTGGGGATCCCCGAGCAACAAACACTCCAAGAGGGAGAGCTTTTGCTGTCCTGTCACAGATGGACTAGGCACAAGGGCGTGGGACATGGAACATAGAGAGTGCATCCATGGCACATGCCCCTGTGCTTCCAACTGCCAAAGCATGTTTACAAACATCACTGGGACAAAAATAAAAGACTGCAAATAGACTGCTGCTTTTGAATGGAAAATAATGTAGTGGAGCTAAGCGTGATCTCAGTAGGGGCCTCAACCTGGCACTTGAAGGAGTGTGGGATGGGTACAAGCAGGTCCTGTCACTCTCTGGAAGAGGGAAGCTACGAACCCTCCACACCATACTCCAGAGACTCTCAGGAGGTCAAATACAGACGAATAGGGTATGGAGAGAGAGTACCAGTGTGAGTGAGTGAGTGAGTGAGTGAGTGTGTGTGTGTGTGTGTGTGTGTGTGTGTGTGTGTGTGTGTCACGAATAGCAACTATTTTTAAGCAAGCAGTATCCCCAAAGGGTGGATTATGGCTTTTTCTAAGTGGCTCAAAATCAGAAAGAGCACTGGCCTGACCATGGCAACTAGGGCTCATTATTTCTGGTTCACCATGACAGAGAGGCTCAGTCTAAAAGTTCGATGACTATGGGCTTAAAGAGCAACATGGTCCATGTCTCGGGGCATTGATTCCCTAAGAGGTGAACGCGAGCAATTTGCAAAGCCCACTGGGCCTCCTCCATCTTTATTTCCCCCATTTCCATCCTTCCCAGAGCCCCTGTTTTCCATTCCCATCTCTTCCAGCCTGACTCTCCCTCCAGCACCAGTGTTGGATCATGTGACCCAGACTAAGCCAATGAAACTATTCCCTGCTCTTGCTCCCACTGATTGGCTCTCCTGTGGCCATGGAAACAAAGATGGCAGCATCATGGTCTCCAGACCTTTACCCAGAGTGACGAGACCAGGGTGCTCTCTCTTCCCCTGAAAAGTGTGACATGTAGACGTGAGGCCTTGAGGGGACACTATCTGAGCACAAAGGTGGCCCCAGAAAGGGGTGAAGCTGAGAGAATCACTGCCGGCAGCCCAGTCCTGACAATAGCTGCCACCCACCTGGCACCTGCTATGTGGCAACGCCTGTGCTATGTGCCCAGTATTCACCAACTCATTTAATCTTACCTAAAACCCACCATGCTAGGCACTATTGCTCCCATCCGTTTAGAGATGAGGTCAGTGAAGCTTAGAGAGGCACCCAAGATTTCACCTAAGAATGGGTGGTAGAGTTACGATTGGAAGCCAATCTGGGAGTGGCTGACTTGGACTCCTCAATGCTGTGCTACGTTGGTTGATGCTCTACATTGCATTCTCAGAGTGGGAAGGGGATCTGGATGAGGGGTAGGAATTCATAATAAAAATCCCTCTACTCCTCCTTTCCATAACAAAACCAAATGCAGACGCGGATGTCTAAATGGCAAAAGGTGGAAGCACTAACAAGAGGCATGACCAACTCAGAGCTAACATTCTCTCTAGCCAGCTTCCTTCAAATGAAGGTCACACAAGCACACACAAGACAACGGGGGTCCCTGTAGCACCTGGGCACTAAATCAGAGATGATAGATGTTACAGATACTGCCATCTTCTTGGGCAAGCTCTGGCAGTGGGCAGCACCCATCTTCCAGGGTCAGTCACGGGTACTCACCGGAGGCAGAAGGCTAACACAGAGCCTCCTACAATCTATAGCATCCAGGCTAGGGCCGGATGTCCCCTGTTAGGCTTCCTGGGTTGGACTCCAGAAATTTCTCATGCCTAGCTCTCAACTCCATGACCTACCCCCAAAGAAAAACATGCCCAAGATCTGAATGCAATGTATTCCCAACCCGACCCAAGGGGCTTGAGTTTTGAGTACCCATGTATGTAGTGGTTACTTTATGTTTAATGATAATGTAATTTTTGTTGTTGCTGTTAAGGAAACGCATAAGTGGACATGCCTGTTCCTTTATCCTAGTAAGGATAAGTCATGGGAAAAGACGTGTTCATTATGAAATACTGACATGATCCTACAGACTTCATGAAACGGGCTCTTTTACAAAGAGCTCAGCAGACTCTCTGGTTTCCTACAGAATCAAGATATTTTCAATAAAAGAAAGCTCCGACTTGAAGTCTAGATACTTCTATGAAGAGGAAAGCTGCTGGTGGAATTTGAATCATCTCTTCTGGACAATGCCTTATCATAAAATCCATCTGTGGTGAATGTCACTAATGCATTCCACCTGCAAATTACTAACACCACCGCCTTTCATAAAGCAAAAGGTTTCTTTCTTCACCAGGGAGTTAGTAAATATTAAAATTCCCTCTTTGGCGCTCATTCTAACCAGGGCAATTATCTATGAGGACTATTCACAATGGACTCAATTTGACAATAATTATTCTTAGCAATGCCAGTTGGTAGTTTCCATGGGCTCCTTGCCTCTGCAGACGTGAAAACTAATTTTGATTCTAAAAGCGCATGCTTAAAAATTCCCCCATGCCGGTTCAGTGCCTAGGAAGACGACAGGAAAATTCCCAGGTCTTGATTTTGCATATGATTGTTCTTCTCCATCTACCAAAAGGGACACATGCAGCCACATGACAGACACCAAGAAAAGTACAGGGCAAATTTTAGGAAACTTGCAGGCGTCAAGCGAAGCAGGCATGATGGCCTGTCCCTCCCTGCTTCCTGTGAAACCCTCCATCTGGCACCAAAACATCCCAACATCACACTCCTCTCTCTCCTCCATCTTTCCCGGTGTGGCTCTTCCGGGGGCTTTTCCGCCCATCCACTCTGACATTAGCAGGAGTGTTTTGCTTTCTCCACCGCCTGCTCTTACGTGGAGAAGCCAGTCTGACCCGCTCTACCTCAATGATCCCAGATGCCTTTAACCTAAATGGTGCTTTCGAAACATACGGCCCTTGGAATCCATCATTTAGCAGCCTGTCAGAGCATTCCATGTTACAGTGGGAGAGAAAAGCAGCACGAACCACGTTTCAGATCCACTCCCTGTCTTTTATGCCTAAAATGACGTCACCCACCAGTGAGTATTAAAGAGGGCATGCTATTTTCTTTCTTTCTTTTCTTCTACATGCAAAGATTTTTTCTTTCTTTTTTTAATGCCACAGTACTGCTTAACAAATGACAGAAACCTTCAGCAGCCCACCAGGTAACTGGCAATGAATTGTTGTCTTTTTTTTAATAGTCTGGGACAATAAAGCAGAGATTTCTCTGTGCACTGATTTGGAGTTTCTCCCATCTTTAAACGGTATCGCCCAGCAGAGTTTCCAACTGTGTTTGTGGGAGGGATTGAGACCATTAAAATTCATTTGGCGTGGAGTCTCCAGAGGAACACGCAGGCTTTCATCCTACTGACTCCGCCATCAATGGGGGAAGAAATTGGAATCCAATAGACTCCAATTTCTTAGGGAGTCGGGGAACAAATGAGTGATAATAATGTGTTGTCATCTGTGCATGCTGTCCCTCACCTGGTCCCCTCTGTGACCAAAAGCACATGTTTCTGAGTAAGGGAGCTTAGCCGGGTCAGGGACTCAGCGTGTCATCAAGAACAAGAGCAGAACCGCACGGGGACACTGGGAGCTGGCTTCCGTGCCGTCGCATGTGACCTTCCGTGAACAAAAGCAGTTCAAATCTCAAAAACACTCCGACACGAGGTTACTGAAAAGCTGGCTTTCGGAGACGCTTGCAGAATCCAATAATGGGGCTGCTGCGGTTGTTCAATGCCAGCCACATGAGACAAAGGGGCTAATAAAAATAAATCTCTGTAATGAGAAAGAGAGCGTACATATGCTTCTGCTCCTCTTTCTCTACTGACTCTGATCAAAGAGCTCAGGAAACGGGAAGTTGGAGTCAGAAGCTCGCAGTGACTATGAGCATCCATAGGAGAGCTGCCACCCTGACCTGCAGCTGCTCGGTCGGTCATGGCAACAAGCATCACCCACGTCTGGAACCACGTGCGGCCAGTGGTCCAAGGATGGTGGACTTCACATCTGCCCTTGACTAAATGCCCCATCATTCATGGAGTGTCTCCTCCATGACCAGAGATACAGTTCATTTTGCATTTCCTCCTGAATTTTCAGTCTGTTAGCCAGCCCCCAGAAAAGCCTTTACCAGGCAATGGGATCTTATAAGGAAGACCCTCTTGGCCTAAATGTTAGGAGAAACTTAAAATCTTCATCACTGCTCTGAAATAAAATCAGCATTTCTTCAAGATAAGTGGTAGATTAAAAAACAAACAAACAAACAAAAGAAACCAACAAAAAACAACTCATCTCCCAAAACGGTGCTATTCTGAAGGGTGGCCTGAACTACCAATGAAATAAAATCCTATAAAATGGAAACTCTACATGCCTTTAGGACTGAGAAAACAGGTCTCAGACCTGAGGCACACAGAATAACATTGTTAAATGATGATGATAATAAGCATATTTCTGCTTATCGTTTTGCTTATTATTATAAAGGACAAATGTCTTCTCCAAATTTAACCTGAAGCCTTAAGTATGGCAAATAATTCATCCAATGAATCTAAGGGTAGAGTGATCTGGGACAGAGGAACTGGAAACACAAAGGGTTATAATGACCTCGGCATGTTTTAAGATGAGAAAAAGAGAGGGAGAAGGACAGGAGCAGGGTGAAGAAAAGACCAAGTGCCAGGAAGTGAGGTCTTGGAGGCACCCAGAGAGCAGAGGCTACAGGACTCTGTAGTCCTTTTTATCTTTTCTTCCTACACGTAATGGGACACCACTCGAGAGCTTCAAGAAGGGGATTCACTGAAATGATTTCCGTTTCTCTTTTGTTTCTTGAATTTTTTTGTGATAATCAAGAACCGCATGCACTTTATCGCCTTAACCATTTTTATGGGGGCTTCAGTAATGTTAAGCATATTCTCGTTGATGTACAACTGACCTCCAGAAGGTGTTCATTATGCAAGTCTGAAACTTTGTACCCATTCAAATACAACATCCCATCCCCCTCCTCCACGTCCCTGACAACCACCATTCTACTTCCTGTCTTTGAGAATCTGACTGCTTTAGATAGCTCGTATACCTGGAATCCTATGGTATTTATCTTTTTGTGACTGTCTTATTTCACTGAGCATGATGTCCTCAAGGTCCATCCATGTTACGGCGTGTAACAGGACTTCCTTTTTGAGGCTGCGTGATACTCCATCCTGTGCACAGGCCGCACTGGTTTACCCGCTCGGTGTCAGCTGCTTCCACCTCTTTGTCACTGTGAACGGCACTGCCATGAAGACGGGTGTGCAGCTGATTTAAACTTTAAATGATTGGGGCTATGATGTGGATCGTGGGTTGGAGCAAGTAGGTCCTGGAGATGCCAGTTTAGGAAGCTGTTTCAGTAGGGGAGGTAAGAAATAACAAGTGGCTTGGACTAGGGTGTGGCAGTGGGCCCACTGAGAAGTGGTGACTTGGGACGAACCTTGAGGTCAGGCCTGATGGATGGACACACTGAGGATGAATGGGGCGGGGGTGGCAGACCTCTGAGATGCTGAGCACAGGGCCTGGCAGAGCCATCCCGCGACTATGATTAGTTGCCGTTGTTACTATTAACCCTAACCCCAACTGTCATGTATTGATAGACTGACAAATGCAGCATGAGACTTGAGTCTAGACAGTATTATGAGCCCACAGAAGTCACGTGTTTATAAACATGTGACTCTCCACCTAGCCCTGATCCAGCTTTGTCAACACAACCAAAATCTAGCTTCCTTCCCACAGCCTTCCTTCCCTCACCTTTGACAACGAAACCCTCCCTCCTTGTGTTCCCCCAACTGTGCCTCCTTCACACCTGTCCTGCCTTCACCCGAGCTATCCCCCCTCCCTGCCACGCCTTCCCTGCACCTGTTCAGATCTGAAGAACCGACCCTTCCCTCGAGCCCCCTCCTCCCTGCAGCCCACCTTCACGCCACTGCCCCTCCCCCTCAGCCCTCCCCAACCTGGTCCTCCCATGGCCCGTAGTGCCGGCTTCCCTCGCACGGTGCAGCCCCCTCCTATAGTCCGGAAGACCCTCCTGACACCACCGCCCCCCCGTCCTGATCGGACCCTTCCTCATCCTCCCACCCTCATCTCTGTGCCACTTTTCTAGCAGGGCACGCCTTGACCCTTTTCGAGTTTAGGCAGAGCTCCTTTGCTAACTGCCTTCCTAGGACCAGGAGTGGGCCTTTCCTGTGGGACAATCATCTCAGATGGTAATTACGGGCTTGCCAGTATGATCATGTGGGTCCCCCCACCCCATCTCACCGCCACTCCTAACCCCGTTCGTCTGTACACTCCTGCGAAACAGTTCTCCATCAGTTTGCTCATAGCTTACACTGGCACCAGCACGGTGTCCGACACTTAGTAGGACCTCGATGCATCTGAAATAAGGGAATGAGGTGTGAGAACCATCAATTACCCTTGCATGCATGGCTTCCCGTTCACTAGACACGTGTGGAAGTTTTCGTCTACACCACACAGCGCTGCACCTTTTCCTTGAGTGTTTCACGTTAATCCGTTTCCTCTGCCCACTTAACCGGGTCGAGTTGTTGAGAACTGAACCAACACCTTACTGATCTGGCTTCCCCTCCCCTCCCTCCCAGCGTTCGCCGGCCCTGCACAGTCTCTGCCGCGCTGAGCCGGGCGCGGAGAGCCGGCGGAGTTAGCACGCATCTAAAAACCGCGTCAGGGGATCCCTAACGTGCTTTCCTATTCTGATTTTACCTGGGATTTTTGAAGCTCACATTCCTCCTGGATGTAACAGAGGCATTTTTGTCTCCAAATACTATTTTCTTGTTTGTTAAAAAGGTCCTTCCCCAAAGCCATATTTACTAATCATAAATTTTTTTGGTGTATTTTTAGATTCCTTTTATAAACAAAGCTCAATTGAGTTACGGATGTCAGAGTGAGAATCAGTGTCTCCAAGCTTTACATTTCTGCTACTGACTGTGACATACTGAAGGTGACAACTGTATAAAAGTGATTGACAATCAACAGCTTAAAGGAATACTTCACATCCATCCACTGAGCAAGAAACCACATAACTAGGGCAGAATCCCCAAGTCTGCAGAAAAGAAAACAATTTGAGTGGATTTTGTTTCTGTTTTTTTTATTATTATTATTTTTTAAATAGAAGTGCCAGTTTGACACCCTGTATTCTGCTTTTATAGAATAAAAGTGTGCAAGTATGCCACTAAGTCCGTGCACATAGAGTTTTCAGAAAACCAGCACAGCAATGGGGGAGATCACATGGAGACCTTTCCCACTCACCCACGAATCTACCAATCTGAGGGGTCAAATGAGACTCGGTATATTTGTAAAGCAGGTAGGCAGATCTCGGCCTTAGTTCTACCTGCCTGTTACCTTGAGCCTTCTGCAATTTAAATTGAGTGCCATGGAGTTGCCCATTGAAAGGGTGTCACGCAGCTTTTCTCAGCCTCTCGCTACCCCCATCATCTGTGCATCCATAAGCCAATGGAAGCAGAAGCCAGCCCCAGCAGAATCAGAAAAGCAAATGCCTTAGATGCCCAGTGATGTCTGGAGTGAGCTGGCTGGTGTGGAAGGGCAGGGGAACGTGAGGCTGGAGCCGGACGCGCCGGTGCCCTTGATGCAGAGCAAACGGCTTCCCAACGGGAGAGCTGTGAGGACGCTCGGGAGCAGAGCAACTTGTCAGAGCACCGCTGGTGCTGGCTGTGTCACGCAGGCCCCTGCAGAGCTCCCTGGAGATGTGCGGGGCCTCGTCCGGGGGATGCTCTGTGTCACTAGAGGCATGTGACCTGATCTCTGGGCTGCCAGTTCACTGAAGGAAGGGGGGAAAAACATAAAGCAGAATTATTAGCACTGGTGCTTAAACAATAAGAGGTAAGGAGGAGGCGCAGGTATAAGCAAGTAGAAAGCTGATCTCATGAAAGGAGAGACCACGTACAGTCTGGAATTCAACCACCAAAGATGATTTGAGGAGGAAAATATAGATAAAGGAACGTTCTCCTCCTAGGGCATCATTCCCTTCTGTGTGTGGTTTGCGTCACAGAGGGCTGGGGTGGGCTGCAAATAATGGCCACAAATCTATCCCATCCCCACTGGCATGCACCTGTTCAAGGTGAGTTCGTGGCTGCCTCCATCACTGGCTACCTCTCAGTCTCCGACTCTGGCTTGTGACTTGCTCTAGCCAACCAGACATTAGCAGGCGTGATGCAAGCTGGGGCTGGGAAGTGCCCCTGAGTCAGGGACGGCCCTGTCACTGCACTTGGAACTCTAGGAGTCAAGCTAGCCTGCTGATCAAGCCAGAGCTGGCCTGACAAAAAGGCCACACGGAAGAAAACGGAAGCACCCCAGCAAATCACCAACCATGTGAGTAAATCCATTCTCAACAATCCAGCTTCAGCGGCAAGAGTAAACCCAGGTGAAAACAGAAAAAGAGATGCCCAGGTGAACTCAGCACACATCGATCACCCAGACAAATGTGAGCTAACAGATGATTTTTAAGCCACGAAATGTCTGCATTGCTTGTTACGCAGCAAAAGCTAACTGTTACAAGAACCAAGATTGTTATGAATTCTTGGCCTTCTATAATCTCCTTTATCATATTTAGTTTAGATAAATGGAGAAGAGATAAATACTGTTCAAATATAAAGATATGGAGGGCTATGCTTAACATGCATTTTTAATATGACTTTGAGTAGAAAAGGTGAGGAATACTCATGGCAAAAAAAATAATAATAAATTAGCAAATGCAAAATGGCACACAGCAAATAGTATCCTCCTCCCGTGAGGTCTCAGCATCCTTCCTCAGAACAGTCACTGTTAGCAGTTTCTTATAGGTCTTTTCAGAATACATCCATGCATCCATATGTATAAGTCCCATATGCGAACACATCACAGTATACACACTCTTCTGGACTATACTTTGCCCCCACTTATCTACACCTACATTAACATCTCGGCTGAGTTGGTATGTGCCATCGTTCCATAATTTCACATTTAGGCCTCCCTCCCCCTGTCAGTGGCTGCGTAATGTGACTCTGTACAAGTAGTGACATGGGATTGCTATAAAACAGACATAACGCCAGCCAGTACTTGGACTCAGTCCAGACCAGCAAGAACAGAATGAAATACCAAGAACAAAGCACCCCGGGTCCATGTCTAAAAGGAAACTGGCATAGGTGGTCCACAGGGGCACCTGCCACCCCAGAGGACGTGGCCCCTACACAGGGGTCAGGTGGTACTGGCCAAAGTTAGAGGAAGTGAAAGAGTTAAGAAGGGACAAGTCCATGTACACAGACTTGCCAGCACAGTTCATCCACCATCAATGCGCTCGCCCGCCTGCCTGCCCGCTCTCTCTCTCTCTCTCTATCTCTCTCTCTCTGTCTTTCTCTCTCTCCCTCCCTCCTTCTTGACCTCTCTCATAATAGTTCATGATCACTAAGATCTCCTATGTGTTGGGCACTATGCTAAGGTCTTAGATGTACAATCTCATGTAATTCTTAAAATAGTCTTCTGAGGTGGATTCTACTACCATCCCATTGTACAGACGAGTAAACTGAGACTTAAGGAGATTAAATAAAATAACTTGCCCAAGATGCCTTAGTGGTAGAATCAAGACCTAAGCTCCTACCTATAGCTCTTCTTAGGCTTTTCCCAAGGAACTTCACAGGGCTGAGGTTACAGGCTTTGCAGAAGGCATGTCGTGTGCCACACGGATTCTCTCAACATTCTCTGGGGCCACCACTATGCTAGCAGATAGGGGTATGTGAGCAGATGGACCTGCATGGCTCCCCATGACTCAGAAACATCTAACAGAACCATGTGATTTCTCTGCGTCCTCCTACTACCTAAAGCCAACGTGTGAAGGAGGACTGAGGTAATTTTTAAGCTCCAGTTAGGTAATATTCTGTTAAGGAGAGAGTGGCTCAACCCATTCCCAGGAAACTACAGAACCGGGGTTCTGCCCTATGAACCCACAAAGTCAAGGACACACTTTCCCTAGAACAATATAGACTATATTACAATAGTGGGAATCTCATCTATTCTGTTCACTCCTCTCTTCTCAGCACCTGCAGGGACCTTTGTCGAGTACTGAGGAACTCAGTGAAGGAGTAAATTCAGAGTAGAAGACAAGTCCTACAAGAGGTGTGAGAATCAAGAAGAATTGCTCCTGGTGTAAACAAAGAGCCTCAAGGAAAAATCACCCATATTATCAGCTTGGAAAAGAATTTGGAAAAGATGTGCCTGGCACCCAGCACCCTGCCAAAGCAACGTCTGCGAAATGAATGGATGCCTTAGAATAAGATCACAGGCTTTAGAGAAAGGAGCTCTTCTCTATAAGAATGTTTAACTGGCAAGACAAAGAGGCTCCACCAGGAAGGGTGGCCAGAGAAGATAGGAAGATGGTTGAACCAGCAACGCCAACCTGAAATTTAACAAGGTATAGAGGCCGCCTCTCCATCAATAAAGTGATTCCCCAAGAGGGCTGAGATAAAAGAGAATGATCTTCATGCACAAGGTCTACTCTAAAACACTGAACACACCTCTGCACACCTATCAAAGTTGGTGTCTACTCTTTGGGAGGACGTGCAGTCAAGACGCCATCAAGTGATGATGTCAGGGTTGAAGTTTCCAAGACCGTACCTGCATCAACACCTCTTCTCGCTGCTCCTAAGCCTCTGCACTCATGCTCCCTGCACTTCAGTTGGTTCTTACCTTGGTTCATTCCCATGGCTGGACGTTAATTTCCTTGAGGGAAGGAACTCTACTGTGTTGACGAGATCACAGAACATACATGATACATCTGCAAAGGTTGACCTGTGCAGCCCTTCTCAGCCCTGGCTAAGTACTGGGCATTGCAGTCGCCATGTGGACTCACTGTCCTACTGGTGACTTGACAATTTCATATAAACATTCATTGAATACCCTCGGGAGAGGGTCTCCAGGTATGTGTGGGCGTCCGTGTCTATATGCGGCAGCGTAGACTGTGTGTACACTCATGCATGGTGTACTGAAAGCAGATGGTAAACTTACTGGAAGTTTCATTAAGTCCCTAGGTATTCTGCCAATTAGGAAAAGGATGGAAGATCCGGTCTTCACAATCTCAGCATGATGATTAGGTATTTAAGAAGAGCTGGCATGTCTCAACAGGTTCTGGAGCATGCGCCAAAACACGGACTTTCAAGAATGGCTCACTCACCTTGTTTATGAACCAAGGGGAATGACATCATCCACAAACGGCTCACAAAAGAAGAAATGAAACGCAGCGCTAATTCAGCGATGAGGGTTTTCTAGAACCGAGGTCCTGAGAAGTGCTGCAACCCCTCCAAAGCGGCAGCAGGTAAACATCAGAGAAAGCCCTTCCCCAAACAGAACTCGTCCAATGTGCTCACCCTCACGGCATCCTTTTACCCGGCTCCTCTGTAATCTAAGCAGGTGACAACTTCATTCAGCTGTTAGCAACAAGAGGAGGTATCGATTACCCGAGAATGCCCTAATGACTGGAGACTGGGACACAAACCATAAATGGAGACTTTCTGATTCCAAGTGAAATTATAGTTTGCCCTACGAGATTGCACAATAAATCAGGGGGAAAACCAGCCAACACAGGACTCTGGGGTCACTGAAGTGATGTTGACACATTACAATAATGAGAACTTGAAATACCTCATGCCCTATTGATTTTTAAGCTGAATCATTCCCACTGCAGAAGATTACAAGACTCTGTCTTGGAATCATGGCTCACACGGGAGATGCTGATGAAAAATACACCCAATCCAATCAAAATGAAAAGCTTTACCTGTACTTATTACAAATCTAATGCCACTGTCCCTAGGCTGTGTGACAGGCACTTAACCTGCAATGGTGGTGGTGGTGGTGGTGGGGGGAACACACTACAGTTTATTTCAATTAAAATTTTCCACACCTTTTTATTTTTTTTTTAATACACAAGGCTCCTTGCCATAGAGCCATGCCTATACAGTAAAAAGCAGCCCAAAGAAAATGGGCATAATGGCTCGATTAGCACATAAAAGGCAGTTTCTTTATGCTTTTCTAATTCCAGGGTAGCTTTCAAGTTCCTTGCATCGCCGTATCATTTTCAAGAATGGAAAAATCATGTCCTAACCACCAACTTCTTTCCTAGCCAATAGGAGAAGACGCGTCCACCAGGGACCAGCGTCGGCAGCAAACAAAGAACGCCTTGCCGATCATTTCTTGTTCCCTGAAAAGTGCTCCGCGGAGCTGAATAAACACAGTTGTGGGAAGCCAACTGGTGACATAAGTTAATTACTAACCTGTCACACAATCATAGGATGGTAATAATTTCTTTTCACTGTTGCATTAACCATAAGTCACTTCTTGCCAGTGGGGTGTGTCGAGGAGAAGGCTCTTAGGCATCGCTGCTTGCCGTGTAGCCTCTGTAGGGTCGGGTCGATACGTGAGTGGAGGGATCAGCCATAAATTGTGCCACCGCTTTTATTATGCATCTGGCTGTGATTCAGAAGAGAATTACCCACATCTCTTGGCTTGAGGAGGGTGGGAACCAGCAGGCAGGAATAGCACTGTCTTCCCTCAATAGGACTCTGAAAGCGTCGCACAATTACTGCAGATATAATTATTATTTAGATTTATCCAAGACTTAATCCATCATAAATATTCTGTCCCAATCCAATACAATCACCCATTCTTTGAAAACATTCACGGAGGCCCTAATATGGGCAAGCATTGTGCTGGGAACTAATTATATATTGCTCACCTGTTCTCCGTCTTCATGAAGTTTACAGCCTATCATCACAATCTAATTGTTGAGACAAACACCTGCAGGCAAAATCTATGGGTCTAAAAGGGCCTGATTATAGAACAAATCCCCACGTCCCTCCGAGGAGGCCGATTGAAATAAATGAACGGTGTTTAGGCGCTAGCTGGTCTTTCTTCTCTCTCAGATAATTCTGATTGTTTTTCCTCTACTAACTTGATTCGAGGGTGTTCAGCTCTTTTCGCCAATATATTAATATGTTTCTGCTTGTAAATCTCACTAAACTCTATGATTTCCTTAATTTTATCAACTGCGGAATAGCTAGCTGCAACTGTCCTCTTTCAACGTGGACACGGGCCACTGTAACCTATTGACACTGTCATCAATTGATTGATTAATATGACTGAACGCCACTGACTGATTTTAGGCACCTTATCGCGCTTGTTAGGAGAAAATAGTGCAAAAACTGGTAGAAAGGAGTTCTCCGGGGGTTACTCCACAGGACCCTGCTCTGCTACTGCACTTTGAAGAGCTGTTCTTGTAACGCTTACACCAACTTTTTCCTGCAAGCATCCCTCTGAGGTTCGAGGAATCACTGACTGTTAACTTTAATTACAGAGTGAAAGAGCTGAAGCATGTTTAAAGAACTCAAGCTCAATGTCATATCTCAACAATCTGCCCAATCTTTATTTACTTTTTTTTTTTTTAGAGACAGGGTCTTTCTGTGTCACCCAGACTGGAGTGCAGCAGCGGTGTGATCACAGTTCATTGTAACCATCCAAGGGGACTTCAGGGCTCAAGCGATACTCCCCCCTCAGCTTTCCCTATAGTTAGGATTACAGGTGCATGCCAACACACCTGGTTAATTAAAAAAAAGATTTTTTTTTAAGATATGGGGGTCTCACTATGTTGCCTGGGCTAGTCTCGAACTCCTGGCCTCAAGTGATCCTCCCACAACCTCTGGGATTACAGACATGAGCCACCATATGCTCAGCCAATCTGCCCAATCTTTGACCCACCTGTCCCAGCTCATGATACCATGCGAGCTAGTCTGGAAGGCTGGCTACGAAGCTTCTCTTCTCTTTCCAGCCTCAGTTACAAAATGCCGTGGTTAAGCATGCGGGCTGTGGGTTTAGCCTGCCTGTTGTCAAATTCCAGGTCCGCTTGACACCAGCCGTGTGATCCTGGGTTAATTACCTTTTCTAAAACTGCCCCCTCACCTGTAAAAATGAAGACACCGGCCCCTTTTGCTACAGGAGATGTTGGTGAGGGTGACAGAAGCCAAGGAAGGCACGGTGACTCTCACAGTGCCTGCCAGACACTGCACTCAATGCACTGTAGCTGGTACGTTTTCCCCCGACAGCGCCGGCAGCTTAGCTTGGAGGGATTCGCTTTGGTTTTCTGAGCCCAGAGGGGCAACATGGTGCGGCGACGGTTTTGAGATAACGGTGCCTACAAGGACGGGTTCAAGCGGGCAGCCAAAACCGATCCGCCTCTGGTTGCTTCTGTATTAGCAAGACTACAACACGGCCATTAAAGGTGAGGCACGGAGAGACAGTTCTAGCTGTTCAGAAACACAATCCAGCTACTCCGGCAACACGAACGCCCGGCACAAAGCAGGTTCCCAATCTGCTTGCTCAAAGGAATAGCAAAAAGTCAACGGAAGCCTGTGAATGAAGAACGGCGAATGAAATAAAGAAAAATTCCAAAGATTCGGCAACACTACTGGCTTCCTTGCAAAGAGGTTGCCGCCGCCACCACTCACATGGACAATCTAAATTTGCAGTGCTGTCATAAGAGAGCACGCACGTGCCATTTATAAATACCGATGCTGCGAAGCCATGCCTTCCAAATCCCCCTGGCCATTTCCTACAAGACACCCCGGAGTAGCACGTGTCTTTCTTGCTAACGTCTCGTGGAGTCTTTCCATAAACAGACGCTTGTTCTTGTCTTCAACATTTTGTCCTGTCACCGCAACAGATGGCTTTTACACTGACGAGTATGACAATATTAAATACTTTATAAGCCTGGTGGAAATACGAGATGCCTTTGGAGGGATGAGAGGCCCGGCGATTAACGCGAAGCAGCCACGCAAGATCCTGCTGGCCGCGGACCCCTCTGAGCCCCGACGGGGAGCACGGGCGACTGGCCATCGGTCCCTCGCCCTCGGTGAAGCCAGGACAAAGGACGCGGGCGGGGAGGGGGGCCCTCCGTGTGCCAGCAGTGAGACTTGGCCACACAGAAAGGCAGAACGCGCTGCTCCCGGGGGCTGCTGAGCGCTGCAGGGCGTAACCGAGGGAGGGCTGCGAGAAACCTACTTCTCAGAGATCGGAAAGCCGGCAGCAGCCGCGTCCGTCTGTCTGAGACGGCCGAATGGAGCAGGCTTAGAGGCAGAGCGGCGGGCGTGGGGACGGTGTCGTCAGCTCGCTGACTGTTCCACATTCCCAATTCCACTGACTGTTTCTTCTTCAGAGTCACGCCACGGACGTCTGCTCAGGATGAGTGGTGCCGCCTCAGCCAAACCCAGGAGTCACGGCCGACAGAACCGCGAAAGACGCAGCACCGTCGGATGGCAGTGGAAATGAGGCACTCTCAAGCCAGGCTGCCGACCTCTAAGTGGCACCCACTGTACACTCTTGGGCAAGCCGCTTAACCACTTTGCGCTCGAGTCTTCGTAAGTGAGGATGACAGCAGCACGTCCCTCACCGGGCTCCTGTGCACATGCACGAGTCGGCACGCATCGCGGGCTAGAATGCAGACTGGCATATGGCGGGCGCTGCGTAAATGCTGGCTATTCTCTGTGTTTAGTGCCGTGTTTGCGTAAAAATAAACAGTGAGATGTTGGGGAAGATTTTCTTTTTTTTTCTTGTATTGGTTTGTATGCAACTGGCATTGACTTCCAATGGGTGCAACATACGGATGTTTTCCATAATATATACAAATCAAAGATCGCCCAAGCCCATCCCTGGGCATTTATCCCAGAGAAGTGAAACTCATGGTCATACGAAGTCCTATACCCAAATGTTCGAGGCAGCTTTACTTGTGATAGCCCAGACAAGCCCAGATGCCCTTCAAGGGGTGAAGGGTTAAACTGTAGTATGCACACGTAGCAGGGAATATCACTGAGCGACACACGGGAACAGGCGACTGACACAGGCAACGACTTAGGGAAAACGCCAGGAAATTATGATGAGCAAATGAGCCAATCCCCAAAGTTTTAATGCTGTGTGATTCCACTTACATGATACTTTTGAAATGACAAAATTTTAGAAAGGGGTGGCAGACTAGTGATTGACCAGGGTAGATGGTCGTGAGGGAGGTAAATCCCTTTTGCAGAAAGGGATTGTTGTGATGGAGCTGTTTGGTATTGTACCTGTGGTGACGGACACAGGAACCTACCCATGTGGTGAAGGTGTACAGTGCTATGTACACACACAGATAAGTTTAAGTAAATTTAGGGGAATTTGAATAAGATTAGCAATGTCAATATCCTGGATATGATGTAATACTATAGTTTTGCAAAATATTACCATTGGGGAAAATATTACCATTGGAGGAGTGTGTGAAAGAGCTCTTTCTATATTATTTTTTACAACTACATGTGATGTACTTATCTCTACAAAAATTCACAATTAAAAATATTGCCAAAGCCTAAACGCAGGTGCAGAATGAAAGTTTTGAATATATTCAGGTGACAACAGACCTCCTTCTCTGTATTTTCTGGCACAGAGGAAAACACACTGTTAAGAATAGCCCTGAATCTACCACAGACATGTCACAGAACTATTTAGTAAATGCAAAAACTTTGATCTCTTGTAGTTAATGTTGCATAAGCTATACTTGATCACTGCTAGCTTTTGTATGCTTCGTTAGTACAGGTTTACAGGTATTGGGATCCACCGAGTGAAGTGCACAGGTTTCCCGGAGCAATCTGAACATCGCCTGCCTCCCTCTGAAGTGTTTTATTATTCTGAGTCAGGGCAGCTGAGTCTCCCAAGGTATGAAGTTCAGTTTGAGATAAAAATATTTTATCTGCCCTTACAGCAAATTGAAAGGCTATATAAAAGGTTTTGTTATTGCAGTGTTTTCATAAATATATAGTAAACATCTCTCACAGTGGGAAATCCAGCACAAAATACAATTTTCATACACAGCCATTCATGGGGCTTGCACAGGAAGATGAAATGACCCAGAGATGAATAAAAAAAAAATAATAATAGTTACTGTATACAACTTTTAGCAGCCTCCAGTCCCCGACAGACACTCGCGGCTGGGAGGATAAGGATCGTGATTTTGCAGTACCGCTGATGAATGGCAAGTGTCCACGGCACCCGGAGAATTTGTGGCCAAACCATTATCGTGAACACTTAAACTTACTATTTTTTTTTCTTTTTTTTTAGAAATTGTCAACACCTAACCACCCCATTCCAGATAGCAGACTGACCCCAAACCTTAGCCAAAACCTGATTTTGAATCAAATAATCTTTTTTAAGTTTCTTTTTCTCCTTCGTAGTCTCTCTTAAGTGCATTTTCAAAGCAATTTAGGTTCCTATGCCTAACACAGGATATCTGCATTGGCATCGAAACTGATCTGTGTCAGTTTGCAGGTAAAGAGGTGATCGTGGATTGTTTGCAGAATGAAAGCTCTTTAAAAAAAATAAAAGAAAATTTTATTATCAGAATAGCATATGCTCGATGGAAATAAAAAGGTATAATCTTAGAAGCAAAAACTCCACCTCTCCACAGGTCCTCTCCTCATCACACTCCACAGTTACCAGGAAAATAATCACTGCTCACAGCCCCTTAATTCGCCGTTGCAATTGTGCCATCTATACAAAACAACTGCATGGGTAGTTTTGTTTTCTAATAGAGTATTTTCTAACAAATTTCTGAAGTTTGGGCTTTCACTCACCTACAACATCTTAGATGTAGTTTCACGCCCAGGCAAATCTACTTTATTTCTTTAATGCCCCTTGGCATCCAATCCCCTCTTGTTAGGCATTTAGTTTGCTCCAGCGTTTTTCCCTACTGTACACTACACTGCAGTAAACCGGCTTGCATCTTTGCAAACTCTAGCAATCGTGTGAATCCTGGAGGCAGAAACGGTGGGTCAAAGAATATATCCTTTTTCCCTATAGCCCCCTACAAGCGGAGGTGACATCCCACATTTCTCTCCAACAGCGTCTAAAACTTTAGCCTGTTTCATCAAGCATATTGGTTTCCAATATAACATATGAAACTTTCACATAATACAGGTAAGTCATATATATATACACATATATGTAATTATGTATATATAGACATATTTTCATATACTTGCTATTTATATTCTTCTGAAAACTGTATTCAGGCCCTTTGCAAATTTTCTTCTGTGTCATTATTCAATCTATATGTCTACCCTTCTATCTCTTCATTCATCGATCTACCAACCTGCACATGGTATCAAGATTACAATGTTAATCCTAATGAGAGGGTCACAGGGACTTCCTAAGGCTACACAGGTCTCCTGATCTATGTCAGATTCATTTTTCACCAATGGTAGAACAATGCTTCTTAGGGCTTTGAGTCAAAAAGAGTCTTGAATGTCATTTGAAGTCACAAAGTTTCACATTTGATTAGCAACCCTTCTACTCACTAGCTATTGGCACAAAAAGTTTATCACTACTCACTTTTTTCTGAAAGCAGATTCACATTAAAATGTCAAAATACATTAGAGTCCTGTTATGCTGGATATGGAATTAAAATGTCTATTTTAATTCCCAATTTTTTTTATTTTACTCAATTTTCTAAATATTATATATACATATATCCACGTGTGTGTGTGTGTGTGTAATTTAAATTCCAGCACTGCACATGTACAGACGACATCCACAGGACCTTGCCCGGTAGTCTTGACAATGTGTGTTTCTTCCCATTTATTTTACCGTTGAACAACAAATTCTGGTTTCATTTTAAACTATTTTCTGAACCAACTCTTAGATGGAATAGGTATTCCACAAAAGCCAATTCGATGAACTGTATTAAAAAAGGACATTCGACGATAATGGATCCGACATCAGTCTTTTGACAGTTCTGAAATGGAATTCACTCTCTGCTTTCTTTGTTCAAATGTGAGTTTATTGGGCCTGAAGTACAAAGGAAGAGCACTAATGTTCTCCACTTCCAGCCCAGTTCCTGCACTGTCCCCGGGTTTTGAGGCTGCAGGCTGTACATCAACAGCCCTTTTCTTGCTTTGGTTTTGCTCCCTGGGCAGAGGCAAGCTGTTTAGGAGTGACCCGCTCCCCCTCATATAAATAAATCTGCGGCTTACCTCAGCTAAAATGCAGCCTGGGCTCGTAAGTGGTGGTTAAGCATCTTTAAGCATTTTTTTTTTTTAGGGCAAGAAATAGTGAGCAGACACCTACGCACCCACACTTAACTAGTGTACAAGTTTGGATCGGAAGGCTGAGACAGCTGACATGAAACTGACAACTGTCAGACCTGGAGTTCCCACCGCAGTAGCCTTGCATTCAAGATGTATGATACTTCCTTCCAAAGCACAAACACATACATACCCTTGATAAGAAATTTTTAAAGATATAAATTCTTCCATCCACTGATTCATCCATTGAGCTGAAATGCATTGAGGTTCTCTACTCCTGCCTTGGTTTTCTAGATACTCCATGCATGTGTGTTTAATTGCATGCTTGCAAGATTTTTTTCCTTTTTCTGAAGGCAGAATAGAATGTGTCACATTGGCATATCTATTTAAAAATCAACTTAAATTGGTTTTCTTGTCATAGCATTTGCTACATGCCAAAAATTCAACTGAAAATGAGATGGGCATGGTCATTCCCAAGGCCTGAGGGATGATAAACAGATTGGTGTTAGCAAGATCAAGGTGAGAATCCAAGTGCCCACGTCTGCCTTTACCACCCTGGCACAGATAGCACTGAGTTCCCTAGAAAGCTTTAAGAGCATCAGAATACAAAGAGTTAAGTTTCTTGAAGACCCCTTAGGAGGTACGGTTGAATAATTTCTATTTTCAGTAGGGAATAAAACAGAGATCATTCATCTTGTCAATTGAACCCTTTGGAACATTACAAGGAACAAACTCCTTGGTGGCTTTTGTTGTTGGAGGTATTCCTGGTAGAAAGAACTCACAAGTCCTCTGACCCTGGTCAAGTGCACATGCAGGAGTATCTAAATAGTGAAAAAATAAACCTACAGACATTATCATTCACATTCTTTCAAAATAGTTATGTTAGTTTTCTTCATCAACCACCCCCAAATGAAGCTTAAAAATGCCTTTTGTTTCAAAAACTCAAGTATTACCTAAACAATTATGCTTCTGCACATTTAGAAACTCAAATTATTAATCATGGCAAAGTGGCTAGGAGCACGGATTTTGGAGTCTAGATCCCAGCTCTGCCACTTAGAAGCTGTGTGGCCTCACGCAAATTACTCAACTTCTCTGGGCCTCAATTCTCGCTCTGTAAAAAGCAGATAGCATCAATACCAACCTCCTAGGCTTGTCTTAAAGACTAAATTAATTGATATTTTAAATCATTTACAATAGTGCTTGGCAAATATGAAATACTATTTAAGTGTTTATTTAAATAAATGAGCAAATATGCCTATGTGCCAAGCATTTAAAGATGAGAAAGAAATAATGACATTTGAATGGTGAGGAAGAAGAAGGGCTATCTGGGAAGGTTCTTAGATTTGCTCTTCCACAAATCATTTATTGATGTTACATTTCTCTTATATTGACATCAGTACCAGAGAAAGAAATTTCATTTTCCAGTACTTGTCTGATGTAACACTAAGTAAACTGCGAAAAAATAGGCACTCAAAATCACAATGACCCATGTCATGTTGATGAGAAAAGATGTTCAAAGTAAGCAGCTGTAACAGTAGTAATCTCAGATTACAAGGAAATATAGACCTTCTGATTTTCCATCATGGTCCTGTTCACAGCATCCAATCAGAGACTTTGAAAGTTTAATAACTGAAATTCACGCCCTTTATCTACTGACTTGAAAAATCAAGCTGTGTATGTATCAGTCATACTATCACTAATATTGCATAGGGCAGGATCACTCCACCTTGGTGCTATTGGCATGGTGGACCAGATGACCCCTTCTTGTTTACAGGGCGGGACTTCTCCTGTGCATGGCAGGAGGTTTAGCAGCATTCGGGTTTCCACCCACTTGATGCCAGCAACAATCTTTGCCCAATGGTGGAAGCCAAAAATGTCCCCAAGATGTTGCCACATGTTGTTATGGGTTGGGGGAGAACACTGTTCCTGGTTGAAAACCACCGACCTAGGGTATCTGTTAAGTACCCATTTTGTGTATCTTTCCAAATTCATATGCATAAATCTCAATGGCATCTTCGTATACTGGAGTCAGAAAATTCTGGACTCTGATCATCTTTTCTAATTAAAAAAAAAAAAAAAGGTAGAAGATGGCGTTCCCAGCCCTAAACTAGGCATAGCAATATCCACCTTGGTAAGGACCAGAGAAAACGTGTTAAAGCTCCCAGCCCAACGCCTGATACCCAGAGGTAATTAGTAAGTGCTGGGGAAGAAAACGGCATTGTATTGTTATTACTGTAATTGCTGATATGTTATCACAGCCTCAGCCTCATCATTATAATAAAAATGGAAGGCGTCTATACATCCAACTAACTACAGTAGATAGAACTATTACTCCCATCTCCTCAGCAGACAAGCAAGTGATTTCCTCCAAAGTAGAGGTTTCAATTAAACAACAAAGAAATACGTCAATAGCAATGTAGCAAACGCAGATGCAGAATTATAAAGAAAAACCAAGGGCAAGCGGAGGCCTTCCTAATGTACAGTCATCAGAAGGTCCCCCTTGCAGAGCAAATACAGCACCTTGACTAGTTAGGCTGTTGCTGTTTTTCCACCCTGAATTGGAAGTGTGGGGTAAACCGTGATAGAAGACGGGCTTGTTGATGGCCTGTGTGTGCTTGTGGACGCTCTTTGAGTCATCAAAGTAATTCAAACCAGGTTAGAAAATTTCACCAGTCAACCAAAAGCAGTTGATAATTCGAGGTGACTGGTTTGGACTGCTAGTTAGTGTGTAGGGGGTTAAAAAGGACCATTTTAAAGAACAGTGAGCTTCGGCTAATTAGATAAGCATGAATCCAGAATCCCAGACTTTACATTTTTAGAAACAGAGAAAAAGCAATAAACATGCCCACCATTGCATATATATATATATATATATATATATCTCACTGCCATCTTTGGAAGCTGGATACACTGTTTCTACTATAATTATATCATTTCTGGAAAGCCTTCCCTGGCCTTTGTGGGATTAGAACTAGCTGAAAGATCATTCACCATCAATAAATGCTAGGAAACTAACCATTGCTCTTCTTCTTCTTCCTTTAAACCCAACCGAAAGCATTTCATGAGAACGTGCAAATACAAAGTTGCATTAAGAGCGTGCCATTGATCCTATTTACATTAGCAACATCAAAGTATTCAGACATCATAAGCAAACGTGAAACGGAGACCCTCCAATACCCTATAGATTATGCAAGCACCTAACCAGAAAGAACACTTTGAAATTTTTATGGAGCAGGAAAAATTGGAAGCATATTAATTTAGGCAGTGAAATTGGGCTTTTTGTCATTTTTAATTGCTTGAATTCATAACCTAGTTTTGCTGAATCAAAAACGAGTTGCTACAGCTGACATAAGCTGTTTCGGCCTTTTGGGCAAGCACGCACACGCAGAAATACCACAACTTTTCATATAAACTTTATTTATATTAATAAAAAAAAGCACTGAAAACTATTTGGGATATTATAGTTACTGAATAATTTAATATACAATGGTTTTCAAGCCATGCACTGAGTATTAAAAGCTGACTTTTAGAGATTTATTTCTTTCTCTTAGTGCTGTGCCAATGTAGAGGGTATAGCACGAATACCAAATCCTCAGGACTACTATCCTGGATACAGACGATTTAATCCAAATAAATCAAATGCACAATTACAAAATTCTTCATTCTCTTATTTGTTCCTGTTTACAACTGCTCATAAGATACACAACTGCTCAACCCGGCATGAAAATGAAAGAAAACAAACAGAAAAACGAAGGGATGGGGAAACCATACCGAACCAGTACGACGTACACTATCTGGGGGATGGGCACCCTTGTACTTTGTCTCAAGCAATACAGAAGCAATCCATGCAACCAAAGCATTTTGCCCCCATAATATTCTGAAATTAAAAAAAAAAGAACAGAAGTGTACACCCAGAAATGCAAACAAAGATTCAATGTACTATCAAACTCTGAAGTTTGGGATCTATAGCAAAATAAAGTCTAAAATGTAAAACACACACACACACACACACAAAACCTAAGTGTCTGCGCTCCCCCCATTTATGTTTGTCATAAAATCAACATGAGATGGAGTTAAAGACTCATAGAAAAAGTTTCATTTTAATTCCATGAAAATTACTTTCAAGGAACTTACTTTGACTCCTTCCGTGATAACTTTGAGACTAACACATGTGAAATTTAAAAATAAAAGCTAAAAATTAAACAATATATTTCATATATTTTCTTCCTTTTCTACCTACTTTCCACTTGTTTACTTTGCTCAAAACATAATATAAAAATTGTAACTTAAGACAAAAAAACAAGACCAAATTGACCTTTCACGGGATATAGTAATATTTACTCAGCTCGAGATTGGCCCATCCAACCAGGTTCTCTGTACTCAGAGACAATGAGGAATATGTACTCTGTCAAAATGTGACAATATGTGTCATATGTTATCATAAAACATCATAACATAGTTTCAAAATTTTGCAACTATAATGTAGAAGAAGGCAAAAAGCAAAAAGCCAGTTACTGGGCTCTGATTCAACTTTTGTATCGTACTCCTTGTGGAGAGACTGAAAAACAAGGAAAGTGATCAGCTGATCCCTTTGAAGAGCAAAAAAACCACAATCAAATAGAAAAAAATGTTAACTATTTTTGTTGTACTTCAATAAGCCGGCTCACAAGTCAGCACTGATGGTTATTTCTACCAAGTCCGAGTAAATACAGATTGAAATGAACCCAGCCTCTAAAATGAAGACAAGTAATAGGGAAAATAGATGTTTGAGGGATCCAGTTCCAACAGACCAATGTGAAAATATGTCAAGCCCAGTAAAGTAGTAAGAGACAAAGAGTACTTTTGTACAATCCCTCATTTGGTGATAACAGTAGAAAGATACAGCTGTTTCCATGTAGTAAAATCCTTTCCCAAGAGTTGCTTGGTTAAAATGAAATGACAAGTTTCAATATTCACTTTTTATAAAACTAGTGTACGGTGGAATTGCCTGATACTAAATAATTCTTGTGTGTGAGCAGAGAATTCCTCCCCCCTCCAAGAAAAACAGGTTCTGATTATCCTTCATGATGCAAAATATTTGTTTAAAAAAATTGTAGAAGATATTTGAAAAGATTTGTGTACTCCAGGTACAACGATAAAGACAGAAGGGAAGACAGAGAGATGGGCGGAAAGGAAAGGAGAGAGGGAGGGAAAGAGAGAGAGAAAGAGGGTGAGAGAGGGAGGGAGGAGCTCCTCCAAGTACCCCTCTCCATCTCTTCAGAGAATAACTCCATCTTCATGATCTGAGTACTCTAACATGGGCCAGGCATGTGTGTGGGAGCCGGTCCGCAGGTAAGAGTTGGAAAATCTTGCTTCTTCTATGAAAACCCTGAACGCAGCTGCCTGCATTCCTGGGAACCTGAGTGGTCAGAAGCTGCTGCTGACTTGAGTTTACTTCCTGGGGGAACCACCCCTCTTCAAACTTGATGGTAGCAAACCACAAACGCAAGTCACTCCGTACCCCCACACACGTTTTCACTCACAACGTTTGGCTTTTCCGAGCACAGAGTTTGATCCAAAACAGGGAACACGTTCGAGAAAGATTTTACAGTCCTAAAGAATTTGCTACCCAGCTACCCAAATCAAGACAGGATTACACAACCTTATTTTTATTGCTTTGATTATAAACCGAATTCGTTTCTGCGACCGAAATTAAAATCATGTCAACAATGAGTAAATGATGAGATATGCAAAGATGCTGGGAGACTGACTCACGCAGCAAATAATTTAATAAAATGCCACTAAGATGATAGTGCCAACTAAACTTTTGGATTCGGAATTCCCCCCTTGCATCCCTCTTAGTTGGAAGGGGGAGAAAGCAGCTCTTTTGTGGAAAGAAAGGAATAAGAACCCCCAATTTCACTGTAGTGTGAGGATGATGGCTAGAGGGATAGACTGAGACTTCCAGATGATCCTTTCTAGTCTGACGAAATGTCGTGTTCAACACTTTGGGTATTTTTAAAAATGCCTGGCAGTTGATGCCATCACTTTCAGGAGGCAACACACAGTCCCCCTCCTTTGCTCTCTCCAGAACAACAACTCTCGCTCCATTTGCTAACATGGTACCGAGCCGGCTTCCCGAGTCGGAGCATATTCAGCGTTGCCGATGGAAGCTCTCCTCCCCGGGACGAGAGCACACCAGCGCCGCCGGCGCGGGAGACATGTTCACACAGGCGTGCAACGCGTATGCACACGCGCGCACACACGCCCGCGGCAGCGTGAGCGTGCCAACTTTCCCCACGCACGACCCATCTGGCCATTCACTCCCCGGACCTCTCGTTCAAAGAGCCGTGCGTCTCCCGCAAAGCCGCCGCGAGCCTATGGGGACCTGCACGCGGGCTCTTAATAAACGCTTATTCATCTCCGGGAATGAAGTTAAACGGAGCCAATGAGCACTGGCAATGAAGTTGCCCACGAACTTCCAGTCGGGAAAGAAAAATCCATGCACCTCCGGGCTCCCCGGTCCCTCTGAACGGCCCCCTCGCCCTCTCCAGGCGTCCCGGCCCCCTCGGGGCGCGCGGGGCGAGCCCGCCAGGTCCCCGGAGCCGGCGTACGTACCGAGTCCCGTGCGCCCGCCGCGAACGCAGCCTCATCCGTCCATCGCGGCTGCGGGTCTCGCGGCTGCAGCGGCCAAGTCCCCCGTTCCAGCCGGCAGCCGCGGAGGCGCACACGCTGCCGCCGTCCCTGCGCTAACGTTGGACAGCGGCTGACGGCGCCTCCTCTGCCACAGGCAGCCAAAAATGTCAATTCGCACACTCCTCCCCCTGTCGCCCGCCCCCGTCCCTCTGCAACCCCCTCCCGCGGAGTCAGTGGGCTTTGGGAAGCTTCTGCACAAGCCGCCTCCTCTCCCTCTCCCGCCCGTCCTCCCTCCCTCCCCCTCCTCCTCCCCCGACAGCGTTTTAGAGCCTTCCTCGCTTGCTCGTCTTACCTGAAGGGCATCTCCCACGACTGCAATTAGCTGCCAGGATTTCATCGTCGGCTGCAAAGTGCCGCCTGTTTCCTCACCGGGAGAACACAACACAGGAGAAGTCCGAGGAAACAGCAAACGGCACCCACGTGCTAGCAATGTAAATGACTCCAAGTCATCTGTCGTGCGCGCCAGCGCCTTCGCTCCCTCGCTGGCTCGCAGGGGCTGCCTGGCACGGCCGCCAGCAGGTGCAGAACGCCCCAGGCGCGCGGGCGCGAGAGCGAGCGGCCCGCGCGAGGAGGCAATCAACACCCCGGGCGCACACAAAGGGAGGCCACCGTGGCGCCGCTCCCGGGTCCACGGGGTCCAGCTTTCCCCCAGCGACCTCGGCCTCAGTCCGCGCCAAAACGCTCGCCAAATGAGCCGCCCAGCGTGTTTGCAAAGTCTTGCAGCTCGGGGAAGGCGGTGGGTGCCGAGGCTGCGTGGGTCCCGCCCCCACGCTTCCGAAGCGCTTGCAAAGCACCCAGCTGGCAGCAATATCCCGCGCTCGCCCTCCCTCTCTCTCCCGCACGTGTCCCTTCCCTTGTTCTTTCAGGCATTAAATATGTACCACATGACAGAATAGGGCACCTTGCACGGTCCCCTGAGCCCGCACTTGACAACCAATTTTAACTCACAAGCAATCAAATGTCTAAAGGCGGGATATAAGCGCTTCCAATTACTTACGCCACCCCTGCATTATTCAGAACGTCCACGGGACGGTATTTACGACTTCCAGTGGGCTACTTCACCTGGAAATACCGGGCAAAGGCGGGAGACCCCACGCCCCCACCCCAAACAGCTGATGTGCTTTCTTCACTGCTATCTCCACCAAGCAGTTGCACTTCATTTAGGAGGGAGGGCTCAGGGATCTCAACTCTTCTTCCAGTTATGTACTAAATTGAGAACACTCCATCTAGCCTGCCTTTAGGAGGAAAACATCTGTTGTCTCCTGTTGAACTTTAGAGATCACCTTTTCAATGTGTTTACCTTGAATAATAATGGCATCAAAGCCAATTTCTCCCCCCCCCCAAAAAAAAAATCCTCATGGATCTATTTTGTTTTTATTTATTTTCTTTCTTTCCTGGTTGATTTTTTTTTTTTTTTTTTTTTTTGGCAAATAGGCCTGAGTTACACCAGGTGCTAGCTATCCCCAAGTTGGTTTTGGGAGGGACCAAACTATTGACTAGCTGGGAGAGAGTCTTTTGAATCAGAAAAACCAGTTTGTTTGTTTGCTTTTTTCTTTTTATTTCACAGTGATGACTGCAAGCTATATGCACTAAGATGGCCTTGCTTCTTCAAGCACGAAAGACCTATGAGTGGAAGAAAGTTTCATGTGCATATATCCATCCTATATTTGATTAACAGTGAGTGAAATACTCACTTGGCTTCCTGTGTCATCTTCTTGGGTACTTTATTTTAGCTAAAGGTCTGTGCACAACTGATTAGGATTTTATATATTGGTAAGCAAATTTTAAAATGCTAATAAATCTTTCAAATATTTATTTTCCAATTTATTACAGCTCCATACCCAGAGGCAATATTTCCAGTTTTTTTGGAACATGCCAAGTCCTTACATAATGATCATCCATCTCTGTCACACCAAGTAACAAAATAAGGAGGGTTTTGCTTTTTTTTTTTATTCTATGCATTAAGTATGTTTTTAATATGGCATTAATACAGTGTTGAACTTTCTCCTTGTGGAGGTAGGAAGAGTTTATGTGTGTCTTCTCTCTTTCCTGGGGGCAGTGGCATTTTCAGGGCGCTAAGATAATATGAGGTAAAACTTCACGTCACAAGGATGGCACGGTGCAGAATATACTATACCCCTTCGATGATGTTAAAAGTCAACCTCCTTGTATCATCCCCTGGACGTGTTTTTCCGCAGCATCAGGTAAAATGGCAAAAAAAAAAAAAAAAAAAAGGTGTTTAGACTTTTTTGCTTAACCAGGACCCTGTGTAATTGCAGGGACTCACAAACACGAAGCCTTGTTATTATCACAGCACAAACTGGCATTCTCGGTGGAATAATGTGGTTCGCAGGTCGGTTCAGCAAAAGCAAGGTTACCCGAGTGAAGCGTGGTGGGGGTGGCCGGCGGAGAGACAGCAAACCCTAATTACAACCCCAGTGTCCCCACGTTCTCCAGCACATATGGCTATTTAATCACAGAGTGTGACAAGCTTGGCAGATGTTGCCAGACCTGGTTATTGATATAAATTGCTATTCTCCTGTGCAAGGGGCACAGCAAAGAGTTAAAACAGGGTCTGCGCTCGCCCGAAGGGAAATGAAGGCCCACGCGAGCCCCTGTAGCGACAGGACCAGATGGTACCGAGGCCGCTTCCTTGCTCCCAGCCCACAAGGATAACGGCGATGGATGAAGCTCCCCCAAAACCAAGAGTGATAGGAGAGCCTCCCACGGGCACCCTAAATGGGCACTGTCACGCTGGAAGCTCATTTTCCAGTGGCTCATTTAAAAAGGGAAATGTGCCCGTCTTGTGCTAGGACAGTACAGCTTCTAACGTCTGCCCTAGAAGACACAGGCACAAGACGTAGTCGTGGATAAAATTGCCACTGCTCGTACAATAATAAGAGAGAAAAAAGGAAAACAAACTAAATACCCATATGGCATAAAAAATATGCTATATCCTATAATGGAATACTATATGGCAGTGAAAAGAATCGATGGAAGCCTCATGTAAATACATCTGTAACCACACAGATTTGGATATGAATGTAGAGAAATAAAGATACACATTACTTAGTATAACTACATATACATACATTTCTCAGTTTTAAAATTGCTGAGATGAAAACACAAGTTTCAAATGACTCATACACTATGATAACATTTATGAAAAGAAATTCATCAATAAAATAGTACAGATTTTTTTTGCAGATACGTAAATATCTACGAATATACAGAAAACATTCCAAAAACAAGGGATGGCCAACTATAGTCTTAGGCCCAAATTTAGCTACTTATGTTTTCATATGGTCTACTGGCTAAAAATGCTTTTCATGTTTTAAATGGTTAAAAGAATCGAAAGAATACTATTTTTGTGACGTGTGAAAAATGTAGGAAATTCACATTTCAGTGTCCATAGATGAGGCTTTATGGAAGCACAGCTGTGCCCACTGGTTTGCACATCGCCTATAACTGCTTTTGCTCAACAACTGCAGAGTCAAGTAGCTGTGAGAGGAGAAATGGCCCAGGAAGCCTCAAATGTTTACGGTCTGGCCCATTAGGGAAAAAGTTCACTGGTCCCTGGTCTAGAAGAATGGGGCTCAAATTCATAATAGTGTTATCTCTAGAGCAAGAGGAAGGAGACTAGTTTTGATAGTGGAGGGTGAGTGTCCACCACTTCTTTTAAGAGAACACTTGTCTGTTGGTTTTATACTTTTTTAAAAAGTCAATGTGTGTGTGTGTGTGTGTGTGTGTATATATATATATATATATATATATATTTCATATATATAAGCTGTTCTACGTGAAAGTGTGTATGTGTATGTATATAAATATACACACTCACAAACATACACGCCTTTTTAGAAGGTTTGTGTATGAAACCTTCACAGTTACACACACATACACACACACAGAGAGGCTTTACTGTGCTTCACTTTATTGCACTTTGCAGATATTATTGTGCTTTTTACAAATTGAAGGTTTGTGGCAACCCTGCCCCAAGCAAGGTTTTCCAACACATGCACCCACGCTGTGCCTCTATGTCACATTTTGGTAATTCTCACAATATTACAAACTTTTTCATTATTATTTTATGTCTTTTATGGTGTTCTGTGATCCCTAATCTTTGCTGTTACTACTGATAATAGTTTTGGGTCTCCATGAACCATGTCCGTAGGAGATGACTGATTTAATAGATAAATGTTGTTTGTGTTCTGTCGGCTCCACCGGCTGGCCATTCCCCCATCTCTCTCCCTCTCCTTGGGGCCTCCTTATTCTCTGAGACACAACATAAAAATTAGGCCAATTAACCCAAAAAGGCCTCTAAAGTGTTCAAGTAAAAGGGAGAGTTGCAGGTCTCTCTCTCTCTCTCTAAATCAAAAGCTAGAACTGATTAAGCTTAAGAGAAGAAGGCATGTCAAAAGCTGAGATAGGGAAAAATTGGGCCTCTTGTGCCAAAAAAAGTGAACACACCAATGATAGGGAAGGGAAACGGCCTTGTTGCGGATAGGGAGAAAGTTTGAGTGATATGAATACAAGATCAAACCAGCCACAACATTCCCTTAAGCCAAAGGCTAATTAAAGCAAGGCCCTGACTCTTTTTAATTCTAGGAAGGCTGAGAGAGGTGAGGAAGCTGCACAAGAAAAGTCTGAAGCTGGCAGAGGTTGGTTCATGAGGTTTAAGGAAAGAAGCCGTCTCCATAACATAAAAGAGCAAGTGCCGATGTAGAAGCGGCAGCAAGTTATCCAGAAGATACAGCTAGGATCATTGCTGAACGTGGCTACACTAAACAACAGATTTTCAATGTGGACTCAACAGTTTCTATTGGAAAAAGATGCCATCTATGACTTTCATGGCTAGAGAAGTCCATGCCTGCCTTCAAAGGTTCAAAAGACAAAACCCTCTTGTTAGGGGCTGATGCCGCTGGTGGTGTTAAGTTAAAGCCCGTGCTCATTTACTATTCTGAAAATCCCAGGGCCCTGAAGAATGATGCTAAACCTACTCTGCTTCTGCTCTATAAATGGAAGAACAAAGTCTAGGTGACAGCAAATCTATTCACAGCATGGTTTACTGAATATTTTGAGACCACTGTTGAGACCTACTGCTCAGAAAAAAAGAAAATATTCCTTTCAAAATATTACTGCTCATTGGCAATGCACCGGGTCACCTAAGAGCTCTGATGGAGAGGCACAAGGAGATGAAGGTTGTGTTCATACCTGCTAACACAGCATGCATTCTGCAGCCCATGGATCAAGGATTACTTTTGACTTTCAAATGTTATTATTTATGAAATGCATTTTGTAAAACTAAACCTGCAACAGATAGTGATTCCTCTGATGGATCTGGGTAAAATAAATTGAAAACCTTTTGAAAAGGAGTCTCTATTCTAGATGCCATTAAAAATATTCATGATTCATGGCAAGAAGTCAAAATATCAACATAACAGGAGCTTGGAAGAAGTTAATTCCAACTCTCATGGATGACGTAGAGGCTCAAAACTTCAGAGGAGGAAGTAACTGCAGATGGGGTGGAAATAGTGAGAGAACTAGAATTAGAAGCGGAGCCTGAAGTTGGGACTGAATTGCTGCAATCCCATGAAAAAATTTAAACAGACGAGGAGTTGCTTCTTTGGATGAGCAGAGAAAGTGATTTCCTAAAATGGAACTTACTCCTGGGGAAGATCCTGTGAACACTGTTGGTATAACAACAAAGCATTTAGAATATTCCATAAACTGAGTTGATAAAGCAGCAGGAGGGTTTGAGAGGATTGACTCCAACTTTCAAAAGGAGTTCTGCTGTGGATAAAGTGCTATCACACATTTACCCGCAGGGTACAGATTCCTCTGCAGGGCACAGAGAAATCTTTCATGAAGTGAAGAGTAGGTCTATGCAGCTCACGTCACCACTGCCTTCTTTTAAGAAATTGCCGCAGCTACCCCGACCTTCAGCAACCACCCACCCCCTGACCAGCCAGCAGTCACCCACATGAAGACAAGACCCTCCCCCAGCAAAAGGATTTATGACTTGCTAAAGGCTAAGATGATCATTAACATTTTTTTAGCATAAAGTATTTTTTAATTAAGGTATGCACATGATTTTTTTAGACACATGGCTATTGCACACTTAATAGACTACAGTATATTGTGAACATAACTTTTTTATGCACTGGGAAACCAAAACATTTGTGTGACTCCCTTTATGGTGGCACTCATTTCATTGTAGTGATCCAGAACTGGCCCCATGATGTTTCCAAAATGTGTCTGTACATATGTATACCTTGTTTTAAGTGTAAATGGTGTGTATATACCATGCCATATATACTGTTTTTAAAAGTATGTGTGTGTGTGTGTGTGTGTACATATTTCTATACGCATGTATATACACACATACCTGAAAGATATCATTCAAAATGGGGAGTCTTGGTGGAAATATAGGCGCTTATTATTTTGTTCTTTATCATTTCCTGTATTTCTGATGTTTCTAAATAGATGGAAATATAATAAGAGGGTAGAACCCCCTGGCCATGTGGGTGCTGATGACTGACATTGTGCCAGTATCATTTTTCTCACCTGGGAACTGCCTTTTCCCTTGACATGTTGGATGATAAAACCTTCAAAAACAAAAAAACAGCAAGGTTTGGTTTACACTCACCTAACATTTCTGGAAAACTCCAACATCTAATTGCTTCTACAGCAAAACGCAAAACAAAACAAAAAAACAAAATGTTAAGCCTCAATGCCCTAAAGATTTTTATAAAAATCAATCTTATCCTTGAAGTAAAATGCGACATAGATTATCCTTTCGGCTAGATGGTATGGTAATGACCTACTGAGATATGCTCACAATGCAGTAATATTGCTTCCTTACCAGTTTGAAAATATTTTCCCATAGAAAAGCACAAAGCAGGCTCCATCTGAAAAAAATAAAATTACATAGCAACCACATTGGTACTGTGCAGGGTTAGAACAGTGGGACCTAATGATTTTCTTTGTCCTGACACCTAATAATCCAGTTGCATTAAGAAAGGTGAGCTTAATGAAGCATATTGAGATGGGAGAACATACGATTTATGGTAGACTTGTTGTGGTTATATTCCTAAATGAATCCCATTAGCTCTACAGTGGTTGCTGGCAAATGACCACATTTCCTAATAGACAAATGCATGAATCACCTGGGCATATTTGAAAAGCGTTCTCCACAGAATGATTCACCTTCCACCTTTAAGCGAGGACCAGGTGAATGACCCTCTTTGGTAAAGCTTAGCAGACTTTCTTCATGCAAGAAACAGAATTATTGCAAATGAACCTGCAATCCACCTCCTCATAATTTAGCACGTAGGCACAGCCTCCTCCTTGCGATGGCGTGAGTCAGGCACACGGCCGAGAGGAGGGCTCGTTACCATCACAGCCAAACGTTGTTTTCCGTGTGTTTTATAATTATAAAACCAAGGAGTGTTTACTGTGGAACGTTTAGAAAATTTAGTTAAGCACAGGAAAAAGTCACTCATTATTTTACCACCCAAAGAGCGCTGCGTGTAATATTTTGTTGCAAATCCATCCACTCAGACATTTTTCATTGCATATATAATTTTTAAAAAAAACATAACCACACAATTGGCATTTCACTGTATAAACTGCCTTACAATATTTTTGACTTTGCAATATATCATGAACATTTTTCTGCTGTAACAACAACTAAAACATCATAACATCACTCTCGGCATTCCACTGTAATGATACACTATTGCCTTGTACTTTATGTTAAATAACACCGTAACAGACATTCTTTTTTGTTTGCTTGTTTTGTTTCATGTTTTGAGACAGAGTCTCACTTTGTTACCCTGGCTAGAGTGCAGTGGTATTATTATAGCTCACCGCAACCTCAAACTTCTGGGCTTAAATGATTCTCCTGCCTCAGCCTCCCCTATAGCTGGGACTACAGGTGCGCACCACCACACCCAGCTAATGTTTTCCATTTTTTGTAGGGTCTCACTCAGGCTGGTCTTGAACTTCCAACCTCAAGTGAGTCTCCCGCCTCGGCCTCCCAATGTGCTAGGATTGCAGGCATGAGCCACCGTGCCTGGCCGCAAGGGACATTCTTGTCCCTATTGTTATAAGCTTGCTTGTCTCTGTTCATTATCTCAGGGATAAATACCTAGAAGTGAAACTGATGAGTCAAAAGTGGGTACCACTTTTAGGTTTTTAGATATAAGGAACCAGAGTCCTGGAACATCACACAAATCCCTATTTCCAGAAGCAATATAAAAGAGAGCCCATCTCACCCTGGGAACAATTTTTGGCCAACTATTTCCTCTTTCAATAACCATCTCCCTGGCCAAGTTCTCTCCTCCATCCACCTGCCCCACTTGGGCCACCGCACCACACACACCATGGCATGCTAAATTAGCAGAGAGGAGCTCACACGTAGAAAACAAAGGTGGTAATAGGGAGCAATTTAAATCTAAGCTTATTTAACATAAGTGGCTAGTGGCTGCCCATTTTGTCTTAATTGCCTTTTAAACTAAAATCAATGTTAAATTACCTGAACAACAGCTTCTGCACAATTGCAAACTGAAAATTCTTTAAGTGCCTCCTCAAAAGCCTTTGGCTCTTGTTTGGCCGATTGACAGGGAAAGAATCTCTTTCTTCTTCCCCCTGCTCTAGCTTTGGACTACGGGATCTTATAAAAGGGCCCTAAAAGCAGATGCCATGCCAGCTCTGGGATGAGTTGCTCTTTGACATGAGTATAGGATTAAAGTGCTCAAAATGGAATCCATATAATGGTCATTGCATGATAATACTATCACATCCCCAACCTTTTATCCTTGCTTTCTTCCTTTTCTTCCTTCCTTCTTTCCTTTTGTTTCCTTTCTAATCTTCCTTCTCATCAACGAGAGACTGAATACACAAATGGACATTGGCCGGATCATGTTCCAAAGGAGAACTCCGACCCACAGTCTGCAGCAACCAGCCCAGAAAACCAACTCGCTACCTCCGGTAACCAGCCCAGGAAACCAGCCTGCTACCCACACGGCAGGATCGTAGGAAGTCAGACCTCGACCTCTCTCATATGGTTCAGGAAGCCAAACAAAAATCCCCATGATGGTTGGCTCACAAACAACCAGGACTCCATTAACAGCCAGCAAGCGGCTTCCCTAATTTCTGTCCTCACTCCTAACTTAGAATCAACCAGAGAGAGCCCAGTGCGTACAACTAACCAATCACACAGAAAGCCCCTCTGGTAGTCAGTCCGCCTGCAGCTCCCTGTGCTGGCAGCCTTGTGTCTGGCGTATGGGAAACGATCCCTTATTTCCACTGTGAAGCCTTCCCACTGCTCTGCCTGCCCTTGAGTTTCTGCCAACACGCACATGATGACAGCTGACCTCCTTGCTGTAGCAAGCTCTGAGTCAACAGCCTCTGTTTATCTTTATTTGGTTGGTCTTTGTTTATTTCCCCAGTGATTATTTTCCATAGTACATTGGGTCAACGAGCTAGACAAAAGCATTGTCCACAGGGTGCTTATATTCTAGGGAAGGGGACAGACAAGAAGCAAGACATGGATGAACTTTTGCATCTGTTGTCTGGGAAGAAAGTCTCGCGGTGAGATGGGAGTACATGGAGGTGAGTGCCTTTGATGAGATTCTGGGGTTGTTGGCATTTATTTTTACGTGGATCAGTGTCCTGCTTTTGTTTCGTTCGAAGATTTATGGATCGCACGCCGTCTGATTTACGCTGTAGCGCTACAAAAAAGAGGCAGACATGTACCCTGCTAGCCTCGGATGCATGCATGCTCGGTGCATGCTCACTCATCACCAAAAAACAAAGGAGCCAAGTAGGTAGAGCTAGAAATAAGATTTGGGTTAAGAGCTGTGAGAGGCACGAGGCAGGAGGGACATTTCATTTCCACGTAAGGCAGGGTGTCCTGGAGCCCTGGGGCAGAAGACTGGGGGCAAAAAGGGGAGGTACGGATGTTATCGTTGGTATTTCTGAACATGACACCAACAAAGACCCCGTAAAGGAGGAAGAAGTTTGGTTGGAGATATTCCTTTATGATCATGTTAATGTCCTCAGAATAATTTTTCCTTGAGTTTCGTAAATAGGAAACTGGACAAGCTGTCTGGAGGCCAAAAAGTCATACCGAGATTGCCAATCACTCTTGTCCCCAAATCCCTGACCCCATGGGTGTCAGCAGCACGTGACCCCACAAAGGAAACAAGGGATGTAACAAGACTCCTAATAACAATGACTTGATTTGGTTGGGGCCAAGCCCAGGAAGGGGGTACACCTCTCTCATACCTGGGGGTGTCCTTTACCCAGGCTTCAGAAGATGGAAAGGCTCCTGGAGCCCCAGGGACACGTGAGGGAGCTCGGCCCGTACCTCCGCCACGTCTACCACAGAGATGCCGACCCTCTCCCCGAACCCCACAGGCTTCTGCAGAGAAAGTGTCCCCCTCACGTCCCGCCTCAACAGGTCCCCCGTCCAGGGACCAGGGTCAGACACATGCCCCTCTCTGATCACATCAAAGTTTCTCCGAGAAATGTGGAATGGGGAGGTGAGCTTCAAGAGCAGGACTTGGAAGGTCAGGTGGATGTCTTGGTGGTGTCTGATGAGGAATGAAGGGACACAGTCTACAGAGGAAGAAGGAAAGGGGATGGGACAGGTGGGGACACAGGGAGAGAAGCAGGAACAAGCATCTGGTCTCAGGGAAAGAAAAGGCAGAGACGGGGAAAGCTGTTGCCTTGGCCGTTGAATGTTTTCTTCCTTTGTTCTTTTTTCCTTCCTTTTTCTGATGTGCTTCTGATGCCAGTCGCCTTCCCGTGAAGCCCCGACCACACTCCCCATCCCTGCTGGAATCTCTAGACATAGCTGGGACGGCACCAGGACATGGGCAGCCTGCAGAAGAGTCCCCAGATCCCTCTGCCTAGAAGAAAAGCAAAATATCCCAAGGCTGAGATGAATAAACCTCCTCCCTGGAGCTCGAGATCTTTCATGCAGCAGCGCTGGTGGGCCTGCCTGTCAGAAATGCAATCTCAACACGGAGTGCTAAAACAAACACAAATGCTCTGACACTGGAGGTTTTGTTTTTCTTTTTCTTTTCTTTGCTTTTTTTTCTTCTTCTTTGTCTTTCAGTGGTAAGCGTGAAGATGTCTTCCTGAGAATGTCACAAAAATACAATCGATGGATTCACTCTTTGAACATGACTTCCACAGATGCCCACTGTACTCAGAACACCTTTAGGCCTGGACATACGAAGCTGAATATGTCTATTGGAGAAGGAAAATAACAAATAGGTATTATAATATAAACTGCTATTATCATTCGTGTAATAATTGGCAGAACGGAGTAATTTGTGCTATGCCTCTACTTGGCGGAGGAAGCTTCTCGTTCTGCCTCAAGGCAGAGAGCATATTGCAGAGAATTCAAAAGGTGGCAATGCTTGAGTTGGGTTTGAAAACATGCACAGTCGTTTGGGTGAGCTGACAGACAAGGTGAGTGTTAGAAGAGCAGGCAGGGAAAGAAGACACAGGTCGGATGACAAAGGGCCCTGCATGTTACGCTAACGAGTTTGGACTTTGTTTCTTTCTAAGGAAAGTGAAGCAGTCAGCGTTAGAAGGCCGCTCTGGCTCCTGTGTAGAGTATGGACCAACTGAAGCCAAAAAATCCATCGGAAGACTCTTTTAGCCCAAAAGTCGATGAGGGTTTGCATAAACAAAGACATGGCAGTAGGATATAATGGAAAGGAAGAATCTGATAAATATTTTATAAATAGACTGGCTGAATGACTAGGAGATAGGTATGCATGGGGATAGTTTTTTTTTAAAAAAAAAAGAATAAAAAATGCCAAAAGGCCAAGGTGACCTCCTAGATCTCCATTACAAGTTATTGATTGAACAGTGGCATCAATGACCAGATTCAGGAACATTAGCTAAATATTTGGAAAAGATGAGAGGCTTATTTTGGCCACACTGAGTTGGGCATGGCTATGGAAGCTCTAGAAAGAGTTACCTAAGAGGCAACTGGACAGATAGGTCTTGTACTCAAGGATAACTGGAGACGGTCTAGAAATCATGAGCATAGAGTGCTAAAGCCATAGATATAGAGCAAGTTACCATGGAAGAGTAGAAATATTCTGATATTGAAACTATTAATGTCCAAACCAACATGGTAGAATGCAGTTGCTAATCAAGTCTTAAACTATATTCGAATACATGCACTGAAGATGGGACTGTGCCATGTTTATATTTTTCTGTATCAATATATAGGTCATTAAATATGAAATGTCCAATTTTAAATCAAAAATGTAGTTTATTATATCCAAGAGGCAGCACAATTAATCAAAGTTGCACCTAAACTACTGACACAGTTTTGCCATCTTAACAGTAGCTTGTTCATGCCAGCAGCAAAGAAGTCTGGAGTACGAGTGGTGATGAAATCGTGCAAGGTATTTTCCACAGCTTGTTGAGAATCGAATATTTTTCCTTAAGAGAAATGGTCCAAAACCCGGAGGGAGTGGTAGTCAGTTGGTGCAAGGTCTAGTGAATATGGTGGATGACAGAGAGTTTCTGAGTCCAGCCTCTGTAGTTTGAGCAGTGTTTGTACGATATGCGGTAGAGTGTTGTCTTGCAAGAGGATCTGCCTGTCTCTGTTGACCAATTTCAGCTGCTTCATCACAAGCATCTATATTGTTTAATCCAACTGATTGCAGCAGACATCCACTGTCATCAATTGACCAGGTTTCATGAAGCTGTAGTGGATAATACCAGCACTGGACCACCAAACAGACATTATTAACTTTTTTTGATGAATATTCGGTTTTGGACTGTGTTTCAGCACTTCATCTTTGTCCAAACAAAGACATAACCATTGTGCTGAACACTTGCAATTGTCAAAAAGAATCCATTCTTCATCATGCGTAACAATGCAGTGTAGAAATGGTTCACCTTTAAGTCATGACAGCAAAGAAAGGCAACCTTTGAGATGATTTTTCTTCTGACACTCGTTTAATTCATGTGGAACCCATCTATCCACTTTCTTTACCTTGCCAATTTGTTTCTAATTGTCTAATATTGTTGGAATAGTAACTTCTAACCTTGCTGCTAATTCACAGGTAGGTTGAGATGGATTTGATTCCACTACAGCTTTCAGTTCATCATTATCCACCTTGGTCTCAGGTCACCCGCGTGGCTCATTTTCAAGATTAAAATCACCAGAACAGAAATTCTCAAACCACTGGCATACTGTGCATTCATTAGCCTCATCCTTCCCAAACACTTCTTTGATATTTTGAGTTGTCTGCACTGCGTCTGTTCCATGATGGAACTCATATTCGAAAACAACACGAATTTTTGACTTAACCATGACTTCACAAAAATTTTTTTGAAAGATAATCACAAGCCAAAACATGCACTTGGAAGACTGAGGATGCACCTTCACAATAAAAATAAAACAAGAAGTGTGCAGCCGAAATGTCAGAGAGATCAATTGTCAAGCTTAGTACTTAGAGACATCGGACATTTCATGCTGAACAACCTAAGCATTATACATTTAATGCCCATGACTAGTTCATAACTAGTAAAATGAATCGAGGTGGTTAACTCCAAGCAATAACAAGCTGTTACCATAACTGCCTGGATCACATATTACCTTTTCAACGTACTCACCTTACACCTCTCCAGGTAGTACCTAATGGGACATGTTCTCTAAAGCAAACAGCCAGCTCTACCTGGATGCAGGAATTTCTGCTGCAGACAGTGTTTAAGTCCGGTTTCTCTACAGTGTATTTCAGATGAATGACGACAGAATGACAAAGCATTCTCATTAAATAAGCGTCAGTAGATACTTAATGAGTGTTTGAAATCTACATGCCGAGCTTGAATAGAACACAGGGTTTTCTTTGGGGGACTTCATTGTCTAGATTATGAGCTCAGTTGCCGCCGTAAACTCTTCAACACCAGTGAGAGGGCAGCTGCCTGCACGCTAACAGCTTAGTCTACATGGAACGCAGTACAGGACGGTAAGGTTTGTATATACTGCCCTACAGGTCTTGGCAGGCATCGTACAATTCCACACTCCCACCTGGTGAGCCTATGAGATAACACGGCATTCTTGGATGCTGAAATAATGCTTCTGCAGGAAGCTCAAAGTTCCGATTCCGAGGAGGAGTCACAGTGTAATCTTACTCAGGTTTTCTGCACTCAGCTGAAACACGGGGGAAGCAAGGAAATGGGAGAAGGGAAAACGTGAGCACTGCCAGTGGGCCCATCGGCATTCCAGGCAAGGCATGTGCACTCAGGACCGAGCCCGACGCAGGACATGTGAACCTGCTTTTCCTCCTGGGCTCTTCATTCTCAGATACCCCTCAGAGCACAGGCGGCGACTCACCGCACCCAGGGTTAGTCTCATTTTCAAAGCTACATCTTTTCCGCCTAGTGCACATGGCCCCTAAAATCAAGCCAATGCCTCACCTGGTGCATAAGAAGGAAATCCATTTCAGAGCTGGAAAAAAAAAAAAAAAAAAACTTGGCTGTGTCATTCTCCTAAAGAAATGACAGGCCAGGCTTCAACGCGAGACCTTCCAAATGGATTATCATAGGGACGTTTGACTCTAGCTCTTGGTCGTAACTTGAGAAATTCACCTGCAGGTGAGAGGGGACCAGTTTAGTGCCGTTATTAGGACTTGCTGCTCTTGCTGCAAATCCTGGGGGATCCCCTTGTTTATTTTCCCTTCTACTTTTCTATATTTCACCCCTGCACTGCCTTCCTTCTTGCCTCTGTATTTTCTTTCCTTCCAGGATCTCTTCAACATCCTTTTGACAAAACTCTACCAGTGACCTTCGCACAGTGGATTCCCACATTCAGGTTGCAATACAGCATCGTGTACTCATTCTGTCTGCAGTTCTTGTTGCTCCTGTATTAAGAAAGGACCTGCTCAAGGGTCAGAAAAAAAATGCCTTAGAACACTTCTAAATCCTGTGGCTTCTGGCCCATAATAAAGAGGTAAAGGGAAGAATAAAAGTAGACTAAGCGAGAGAAGCGAAAAGCAGGGCACGTTTAAAAATCCAGGCTGAACATTTTAATGTTTTAAAACACACACAAATAAAATATTTTTATTTTCCTTTGCAAAAGCAAAAAAAAAAAAAAAAAGGTCACTTAAGAGCTATTTAACAGATGAGAAAATTTCCATGGCAAAATAATCTGCCATTAGAATTTTTAATAAAACAGAAGGTATACCAGTTTCAGTTTGAGTGACAACGATGTGTCACTCATAATCTCTATACTTAATTCTATTTTAAATGTCCCACCACAGATGGCAATGTCCTGAGCTATAATTGCACATTCTTTACAAGATCATTCAGCGGTTATAAAAAATATTAATTAGTGCCTACCAGGCAGTGTGGCCCAGCAGTGGGGCACAAGTTTAAAGCTGTACGATGAATGTAGTCTTGCAATTCTACCAATGTGACTGAGTGGCTTGCTAGAAGTCCTTATTTGGTGAAAAAGTGAAAAATCTAAATCATAGGCCCTTCGTGAAAGACTTAGGCCAAAACAGCTTTCCAATGTCCCTCACCATCCCTGATCCCACTGTAGTATGGGAGGTGTTGGAATTCCACCCCACTGCATGCAGTAAAAGGCTGACTTCAAGAAAATACTTCTTTGCAGAGAAAAATCACCATACCCCCTTCCACCTAAACCCTCTCTCTCCTGGGTATGGATACAAATAAACTCTCTTTCTTTGGTATTTCTTTTGTCTTCACTCTAAAGGATGCTATGGCCATAAGAAACATTAAAAAGAAAGCCAATTCTCGGATTTCCCCGTTAACCCTTTACTGGCCATGTTCTTCTATTTTGACAAAGGGCAATAGGCTGCATTATCAAACTTAAGAACTTTACAGAAAAATAGAAACCACTTTTGAGTGGTGTTATCATTTACTGCTTTGCCAAACAAACGTCCCATGTAAGTACCACGAACTAATGACGGACAAGATCTAACCCTGAGGGGGTTCTAAAGCCATAGCTGGAAGGATCTAATGACACTTAAATGATGTTTGAAGTCTCATACTTTCTCTGAAAAATCCATGTGCAGTTGTTTCCTCCGACCTATATATCTGCTTGCTTCCATAACACCTTTCCTCCAAAAGCTTTGAGCAAAACTGATGCTCCATGAGACCAGCTCTATTTATTCCATAGCTAATAAAGCCTGTCTCAACAAAGCTGTACTTCTAGAGAAGGCACACTTTTGGGAAACCCAGCTGCTATAACATCACCTTTCCTGAAAAAAAAAAAAAAACAAAAAAAACCCCGCATGCATGTATATACAGACACATAATATTACTATAAAATAAGCACTATATTATTATAAGCTAAGTTCCTGGTATTGCTATAACATGTTACATATATTGACCCATTTAATCCATATTAATTAAATTTAATTATATTAAATACAGATTAAGTAAACTTTATTATATTTGATTAAATATAATTAATATAAATTATTAAATAACATAAATGATAAAATCAACTACATTTCACTATGTTGAAACCAGCAGAGTAGGAACACTGATCCCCAGATAAGAACTCTTTAGGCTTCTGTATCTCTCTGCGTGGAAATCAATCTGATTAGCTTTCATTATTTTTCTTGACTTATTCTGTAGTCGCATAGCTAGATTCTAACTGTAATATTGATGTCCACATTGAACAACATGCTATTATTCAAAGAGAGATCCTAGCCTAGTTCAAAATACCTTAGAAACATAATCTAAAGGACAAAAAAAAAAGTGTCCTGTAGCCTCTTTGGGTGCTAGTGACACACGTTCTTTATCCCTGGTTTTGCCTTCCCTGTTAGATTCTTCCCAGGGAATTGTCAAAAGGATGGAGGAGAGAGGATACGTCCAGTCGTCTTAAACTCAGCAACCGTCAGCTCGAATGCAGACATCACTAAGTTAATTCTGGCTGTGGGCAGTTTCAAGAAATTTGGCAAGTTATTTAAATCCTCCTGAACATCTGTTTCCTCACCTCTGAAATGGGTTTAATATCAGCTACTTCAGGGGGTGGCTGAGAGGATTATAAAGTTAAATAACATATGTGAAAGCACTATAACTGGCATATAGTAGGCATTTAAAAATGTCTGAAAAATAAACCAATGATGTTAATTTAAGATGCACTCAAGGATATCATAACCACTTATGGTTTTTATTTTTTTCATGCTTTTTTTTTTTTGGTGAAGGATTAACTAGAAAGTTTAAAGGACACACACAAAATATATATAGTTTCCAAGTCTTTTATAGAAGTAACAGTGACTCAGACCAAACTTTGGCCCAAATCAGGAGTCAGCAAACTTTTTTGTGCAAAGGGCCAGAGAGTAAATATTTTCAGCTTGGTGGCCCATATGGTCCCTGTCACAACTACTCAAGTCTACCCTTTGAGCACAAAAGCAACCATAGGCAATATGGAAATAAATATGCAGGGCTGTGTTCCAATACACTTACTTTAAGGATACACACACACACACACACACACACGTACGAAGGCTCTGGTGTGAATGTACATTAAACATACAAGTAGAACAATCACCATTTTTCTTTCTATATAGATTCTAGGAATTGAGCCGTAGGAATCCAAGAACTAAGTCCAGCTGCTAAACTCAGAAATGAAAATGACAGAAATGGATATAAAAGATAGCCGGTAAAGGATGGGATCCAAACCACTGTGCTTTTTTGACTTTTAAAGCCTCATCCACACTGTCCAAATAAAGAATGACACCTTTCCATGTAGAAGGTACAGGGAGACTTCCCTCCATCTCCTTATTCAATAAGACAGCTAAACAACAACAACGAACTCACTCCACCACTTTTTCTTTTCCTAAATAACCTCCTCCGTCTCACTCTGCAAATATATATAGTCCTAGACAACCGCATTGCCTGGGTAAAATCCTTGCTCTTACAAGAACAAGAGGATGGAGAGTTATTGTCATGAAAGGGAGTTCCATAAGAACAACATTTGCACATGTGTCCAGGGCTCTGGGGTTTATAGAACATTTTATATATACTCTATCTACTCTTCATGATCACTGGGCTAGATATGAGAGGCTGTGATTATTACGACCATTTTACAAAAGAAGATACAAACTTACCTGTGTTGGTAAGCAATTTACCTGTGGGTAATAGAGCTTATAAATTGACCCCGGGATCTTTCTGTTAGAGGTTTTCTTCTCCTTCTGCCATAAAATACTACCAGCTTTTAATGCACTGCTATCAGTTAACTTGGCTTAAACGAACACTGCAGGAAGGAGAAAAGGTGAAATATATTCACCAAAGTGATTAATGCTGTTGCTGAGTAATTAAATGGTTTGAATATGATCTGTAATCCATATGGAAGGTGTAATCAAAGCACGAGAGAGGTGACCTGACCACTCTAGGGTGAACCGTCGCAAAATACTAACCATACCAGTGATTTTAGGGCTAGACCTTCATGAAGAGGCTGTTTTATTTACATTTTTTTTCTGATGTTAAAATGTACAATTGCCTTTTCTTCGAATGTCACGCAAATGCATGGGTAGACAGCAATTTTGCAATCAGTTCACTGCTAGTTATATTATATCAGAACATGACTTTGATATTGCAAATAATGCCACATGGAACACTTTCACATGTACGCTTCTGTGCATTGGTATAGATATTTTCCAAAGATAAACCAATTGAAAATATTTGTGCTAGAGAGTTAATTCATAAAAGAGGTATTGCTGATAAGACATAATCTTTTGTTTTAAATAGCTCTTCAAAGGTTATACCAATTTGCATTCCAAGCATAAGCATGCGAGAGTTTTTGTTACCTCACGGTCCTACCAAAATTGGCTCTCAGCAAACTTGTTAATCTTTGCCAATTCAAGATAAAAAAAAAAATGCTATCTCATTGTTATCTTAATTTGTTTTTCTCAGGACATCAGCTTTTAGATGCAGCAGTGAAAGCAGGCCCCCACTTAGATAAAAGAGTTTGCCTTCGTCCCAATGGCTGGAATGTGACCCAAGGCTGGCTGGTGACAATGAAAAAGTAAATTCCAGGTAGATTTAGAGATCTAAAGATAAAGCATAAAATGTATAAATAGCATGAGAAAGTATAGAGGCTATTTTTACAAAGGTTGGATAGGGGAGGGATAGCTCATTCATAAAATCGATCACACACAAAAACTTTTAAATCAATAAAGATACTATAAACTCAAAAGGCAAATGATAGCATGTGTTCAAGTTTAACTGGCAAAAGTGAACTGCCTTAGAATATAAACAATTTCCACAAATTGATAAAAAAATGATAAATCAATTGAAAATGGACAAATATTGTTCATAAATAATTCATGTAAGAGGAAAAGATGTTGTGTATAACTAGTAGTCAGGAAAATGCAAATAAAAGCAGTATATCACATGCCATAGGTACACTTGATACTTTTTGAAAGATTGTCAGTATCCAGTATTGGCCAGGTGGTTTTATAGCATTGGGAAAAAAATCTAACATATTTGGGAAGACTACCGATGTTTTTTAGGTAAAAACCTGGTGATATTTGTTGAAATTAAAAATCTGCTAAACTTTCACTATCTCATTTCTCAGAATTTTATCCAACAGAAAGAGAAAGTACCAGAACTGAAGACATTCAGACAAAATAGTTATTGTTGCAATGCTTCTTTTAGCAGAAGACAAAACAAACAAATCCAAAGTAGAAATAACCTCACGACAAGACCAACCACAGGAGGGCGGCTGAACATACAATGATGCATCCATGGTATGGAATACTATGCAGCTATTAAAAAGGAGCAGGTGGATTTTTAATACTGGCACATACAGATAATAATCATGCTATGTGAAAAAGGCAAATTGCTCAGTAACATGTAGAATGTGAGCCTATCTTTTAAAAAGCTTATGCACACATGTGTGTTTGTCTTAGCAAAGGAGATGGCACAGAAAATCGCAAGCCAGCCCATCCGTGAGAATTCCGCCCCTCCCGTGGTGAGACTGGAGGGCTGAGGGGGTGGGTGGAGAGGGGCCACATACTAATTTTAATTCAGGTATATGTTGTATTAATGGTTCCCAAACCATGGATCACTTTTTTTTTTTATTTTAAATGATTAAAATACTTTTTAAAAGATAAAACTGTCTCTGGAAATATAAAAATGTTTTTTAGAAAGGAAACAGAGAGGAATGTTATTCATGACCTTTTTGCCCAATTTTCATTTGTTCTCTGCTTCCAGGAAAATGCATCCTGTGGAACATTCAACGTACAAGTCTCTTGGCATTAATCCAGTTGAAGCTTGCCCCACTGAAAGCTAATACGTGCTGTTTAACAAAGCATAATTAAATGCACCAAACAACTAAAATATCCATATAATTACCACAAAGCTGATATAATTGCATACATCCTTTTATTGGATGATGTTATTGTCCCTACATCAGCACAGAGATAGCTTAAACAGCATGGTCCTCCAAGCTCTTTGGTTCACCTAAAATTATCTGATTAATCTGCAGACTGTCACTGAGAAAAAAAAAACCAATCTTCTGTTAAAGATCCCTGTAAAAACAGAATCAAGTTATTCCTGCAGGGAGACATAACCATTTCTCACCTTGAACAACAAAAATCCCCTGAAATTCCAAATGACAATAAAACATTTCTGTTTTTTTCTAACTACGTGAGTGTGATGGTTGGATTATTTGTTAAAATGTTGTTTCATTTGAAAAGAAGAAGAAATAGTAACAAATAGAAATAGCCTGAAAGATCATTCTGTGCCCTTATTTGGAGATAGGGCCTTTCCGGGGGTAATTAAGTTAAAATGAAGCCATATGGGTGGGCCCTAATCCAATCTGACTGGTGTTATCAGAAGAGGAGATGAGGGTGCAGTCACACGCAGAGGGAAGATCACGTGATGAAACAGGGAAAAGGGGACCACCTCCCAGCCAAGGAGAGAGGCCTCACAGGGAACCAACCCTGCTGACACTTTGGTCTTAGACTTCCACCCTCTAGAACTATGAGAAAATGAATGTCCATTGTTCAAGCAGCGCAGTCTGCAGCGCTGTGTTAGGGCAGCCCCCGCAAACCAACGCATCCCGCGTTACAGAACCCCAGGCAGGTACGGAAGCAGCGAGATTTTAAAAGCCTTGGCCTTGAGGACACTCACAAACATATCGTTTGGACATATGGACCTATTGCCGATCTTTCAAGATAGGAGAAGCACTAGACAAAGGAAAACCTTTTAGATAAGACTGACAGTTTAGTCATTGATTACTGCTGCCATAGCAATCTTCCTTCTTAGGTGCCTTCCATTTCAAATAGTTTACAATATTTTGAATCTCGGTAAAACCTCTGGCATACCGAAAATTCACATCGAGGGGGACGGAGGGAGGAGGAGGCATGAGATTAAAACTCTTTTGAAAGGATGGCATTGTAAGCCGAGTGAATATCCTGAATAAAGAAAATTTGCTGATTGCAAAACTCCGGCTTCAAAAGCACTGAATTTTCTAGTGGAATCTTCAATAAGGCGCAAGCAGAAGTGCTTATCATTTCGAGTCTGGGAGGGGAGGGCTGTGGGCGCCAGCATCTCAGCCCTCTGATCACCAGTCTCAGGGAGAAAATCAGCTATCCACAGAGGAGAGTGACCTCGCCCCCCGGGAATTCTTGGGGACACAACGAGAATCAGGGACTGCCAGGGCAAAACGCATTTGACGTTATGTGTTCCACCCTAGAAGTCCACATCCCTTTCGCATTCGACTCCACAGTATGTGTCTGTGATTGCTCTCACATAAGATACGATTTTCCATTCCTTACTCGTAGGTCAAACGAGGGCTCCCAGAGATGTTCTTTGTTTTTCTCTGTGGTTTGAGAGGCCTCTGCACACAGTGCCACATGACCAAGGAGAGTTCCGTGAAATAATACCAGATGTCGATTATTTTATGACTTCGAAATACCAGTGTGGTTGACGCCTGATTCTTCTACATTCCCCTGACCAAAGGTGTTTGCCGTGATGAACACGTGAGAAGAGTAACTCACATACTCAGCACCTAGGACATCTCTGCTATCATGCCTACGCCTTGGAATTTCTCCCTTGATTCTTCCAGTAAGTCAATGAGCCCGATGCTATGGTCACCCTCATCTTACAGATGGAGAGATGGGGGGCTCAGAGGCATTAAGTATCTCTTCCAAGGTCAGATCGAGACAGTAAACAGCCAGACTGAGAACACGGGCAGTGCCACGGATCCCAGATCCTTACCCAGCGTGCACGCTCTCTCTGGGCTGCTGAGGGTTGCCGACCAGGTTGAAAAGCTCACGACCCCTGTGAATTTCCGGATAATATTGAGTTCCGCTGTACAAGAAGGACCCGACGATGTGCACGGTTACGACAAACCCAACTGCAAAACTTTTAGTTCCCTTGTTCAGACTTTCCCAACGCTGCAAGTCACCAGTTTCCTGGACCTTCATTTGAAAACACACTGCAAAGAAACTACATCAAAGGGACAATTACTATTATTATTATTCAGCTCTGAGAACACACACCTGCGTGTGTGTGCACACGGGCATGGCCGGGCACCGCACCCCTGAGAGCACATCCTGGCCTGCAGCTCACGGTGCCCCCGGAGTCATCTGTACACTGAATTGCAGGGGAGAAACTTATACCCACTTTTTTTTTCTTAAGTCACTGAATTTACAACTCCATTCGTAACGCCTAGCTGCACACGACAACGGACTAATTACTCTCCGGTCATTAACGCAGATCAAACGATGAAGGACGGCGAATCGCAGGGGTCCACGTTATCATTCATCCTAACCGATAGCAGCACCCACTCCGGCGCCTCAAAGAGGCAATAATTTCCAGGACTTCAACTATGCCCATAAAATGAGTCCTTAACTGGGAGGCCTTCGAGAGCCCCTGGCACTGTAACGAGTCCTTGGGCACTGCAGGAACTGCGGGGAGAGCCGGAGCTCCGATGATTAAAGTTATGGTTAAGGTGTCTGGAAAAGCAATTCTCAGCGCATCACCGAAGGCACACGTCTCGCCGTGCCAAACCAAAGCTGTTGCAGGGGGATTTTCAGAAATTCAAGGTCGCCTGGAAGTAACACAAAGGCCCCAGAGACATGTCCTGGAATCTCATCTCTCACTACGAGTTGGTTTTGAGCTCATTATCCAATGCCACGGCTCCCATTGGCAAGGGGCTCTACGGTACTGTGATGCCAACTCCTCCTCCCAGTGCACAGTCTTCTTTGTGCTTCCATGACACCCCTATTTCCCGCCAATTTCCTGACATCTCTGGCTCCTGGTGCTTAGACTTTTTTTTTTTTATAGATTCTTTCTTCTTTGGAAAACCCCTCAATGTTGGGGTCCAAAGGGATGGTGGGTTCTCTTTCCTTCTCACTCTTCAAACTCTACCTAGATGACCCATCAATTTCCGTGGCTTAAAAGCCATCTGTAGTCCACGGCTTCCAAATCCATCACTAGTCCCCTGTCACTTCTGAGTGTCAAGTTCATACACACAACCACCTACTTGACACCTGTCTTCTCCTAGGTGTCTCCCAAACATCTCAGACATCACACCTGTAACTGAATTGGCTACCTTTTCACCAAGACCCAATTATCTGCTCTTCCAATTTCTGCCATCTCATAAAAGGGCCCGTGAATCCAACCAGAAGTTTCCGGAACAAAACTCGAGAACCCATGTTGCTCCCTTCTCATACCCTTCACTCTTTATGTGCAATGAAGCTGCAAGTTAAACACACTGACCTCTCACCTGGTATCTCACAGATCATCCAGTCCCCTTCGTCCCTGTGGCTGCCATCGCCACCCAGAACCGCCATGATTCTCACCTGCGACAGTCCTCCCCACTGATGCTCCTCTGCCGTCTGGACCCACTGCAGTCCATTCTCCACACCGCAGGGAGCGTCGTCCTTCTAAATGGAAAATTCGATCCACTTCGATGGTTCCCAATTGTCCTTGAAGTGAAAGCTAAACTCCTTAACTCACCTTAGCGGAGCCCTGAGTTATCAGGTCTCTGGGTTCACTGACTGGCTTTTCCCAATCACCACTGATAGACTCGATTAGGAGTGCACAGCGCCACTCACCATCACCCCCCACACACACTGGTTCACTTTCTGTCCTAAAATGATGCAATTATCTTTTACCCCCAGGCCTTTGCACGTGCCATTCTGAAAGGACTTGGCCTTAACCATTTTTATATCTTTCTGCCCCACTCCTCAGCATCTATCCAAACCCCAGCAACAGAGTGGGTGCTAAACAAATTACTGGTGAAGGAATATAACAAGACATAGAAAGACATGAAGCCACTTTCTCTCTTTTATTTTTTGTCTTTCTTTCTCTCTCTCTTTCTCTTTCTTTTTTTTTTTTTTTTTTTCCCATTTCACTGGAATTCTTCGAGCTAAGCTTTGTGCTCAATGCCAGTGAGTAGCTTTGGCCTAAGATTCTTAATCAATCAATTTTAGTAAATCTTAACACTTCTTCGTGTATTTTCTTACCGTTATCTTCTCGTTTCTTACCATTCTCCCCTCACCCTTTCCTTAAAACAAGAACAAAAAAAAATGCCATTTGTTTTAATAATCTCATGGTTTATTGAATCTGCATCTTTATTTTCAGCCATCTCAAACCATTTTTGGAACCAGAGATGGAAAAAGGCAACCCTGAAATAAAAGCAAACACCACCATAGCCAGCCGCAGGCATCCCCCACCCCAATCCTGCTTCGCAAAAGGCGGAAGACCATTAACACTTGATTAAAAAGTCCTCATACATTTGTGGCGATAGGAGTTTGCCTGTTTACACGATAAGCCTGGGACCGAAAGGCCTCTCAGTCATATTGATCTGGGAGAATAAAAAGAGCGTCGCATTGTTTTATGGTAATAGTTTACAGCGGCTTTGCAGTGATTAATAATTGCATTCATAGAACTCCTGCCCCCTAAGAGATAGGTGCTGCTGACATCCTGCCTGTCACGCAACGGGAGGCTGAGGGACTTGCTGAAGGTCAAGGTCAAGAGCGAAGAGACACGGTCCCTCTGCAGCCTCTCTCAAGATCAGAGATCAAGGACAGCATCTCCCTCCGAGGGACCCCCGTTTCGATTTTTCCCTGCTTCTATCTCAGCGGTTGTGGCAATAGACTGTGAGATTGTTTTAAGTCTTCGAGCCCCAGGTAGACTGAGAATTCCTTAAAGGTAAAAAAAAAAAAAGAAAAAATCTCCCTTTCAAAAGAGGGCCTAGAAGAGTGCATGGAGGGAGGGAGACAGGGTGAGACAGGGTGAGGGGTGGGGAAAAAACAAAACAAAACAGGAAAGAGAATATGTGTGCACTCCTCGCACAAGTGCCATTCATTCTTGGGCCACAGAGAAGCACGCTTCCCCGAGTTCACGCTGTTGACATCCCCCACGCAGAACAACCTGCGGGTGACATCGTGGTTTTAAGAACCATAGAATCGGTGTTAGTAAGTTATGCTGAAATCCTGACGTTTATTTAAGTTTTTATCGTCGCTCTCTTCCACCAGGCTTGCGTTTTCCAAAAGAATTTGCTGAAATGATGAAAATGTTCTGTCCTGTGGTTATGAGCCGAAATTGCACCCTCCTGCCCCAAATTCATACACTGAAACCTTAACCTCCGGCACCTCAGAATGGGGCTGTATTTGGAGAGAGGGTCTTTAAAGAGGTGACTGAGTTGAGAACGGGGTCATAGGGTGGTGGGCCCTAATCCAGTGGGACCGCTGCACTCATGAGAGGAGGGGAGGAGGACGTGGACACAGAGGGAAGGCCACGTGAGGACACGGGGAGAAAGTGGTATCTACCAGGCGAGGAGATCGGCCCCCAGCAAACCAACCCTGCCCACGCCTTGGTCGGGGGCTTCGGCCTCCAGAACTGTGCGACCGTGAGTTTCTACTGTTTAAGTCCCATCGTCCGCGGCACTGGGGCACGGCAGCCCCAGAAAATATCTGACGCTCCTGCACTGTCCAAGCGGGCACCCTCTCCCCACGCGTGACTCACAAGCTCTTTCAATGCGACTAGTCCCACTGAGGCACCGCAGTTTTACATTTCAAGCTAAATAGCCACATGGGGCTCGTGGCTGCCACCCTGGACGGCACAGGTAGCGACAATACGCTCTGGAAAGTCAGGGGCTTTGTCCCTTGTGTGCCCACCTAGAGCAAGTTTGCAATGGAAGTGGCATGAGAAGAGGAAGTAAGAATTCAAGGACAGACAATTTAATCGCCTGTGGCATTTCTGCCCCAAGGAATGTGGAATGTGGAACGTCACTACGCAAGTTATAATCCCCACAGAGAAGAGGGACTACCATTCGATGGTCACCTTCTAGGTGCAAAGCCCTGGGCGGAGAGCTTCGTGATCATCATCTCGTATCTACTTAGTAACCCTGTGGGGTGGGCATGATCATGTCCCACATTTCATGGATGTGGCAGCTGAGGCACAGAGAGGTTCGTTATTGCCCAAGTCATACAGCAAGTGATGCAGAACACAGGACGTGGACTGGAGCAATCCACCCGCAACGGCTAAACTCTGAACCGCCTGCAGTCACCTGCATCACACCTTGCGCATCACTCGATAATCTCCAGGTCTCTCTTCCCTTCAACAGTTGCGGCCTATAAAATGCGGTGCTGGAGTCACAAAAGAATGGCGGGAAAAGAACCACAGGGCAGGTGGTCCACGCTAACACCGGGTGCACCGTGCAGGTGGGGCTGAGCTGGGAACTACAGGAGGGCACATAACCCAGTCAGGGGTGGTCAGGGAAGGTTTCCAAAGCCGGCGATGGCCCATAGCCGAATCTTAAAAGGTGACCAAGAAGTATCCAGGTTACGGGGTTGTGAAACCTTTCCAGGTAAAGATGGGCACACCTGCAAAAAGGTACGCCAGCTTCACGGGGAGTCAAGCCATGCCCAGAGGCTGAGAAGTGGAAGCGTTAAGAAAAACGACTCTGGCCTGGGAGAGTTACTCTGTCTCCGTGCGTTTCTGTCTTCCCACTGGTAGACTGAGGATAGGAAGAGTGCCTAACTCCTAGGGTTGAAAGTGGAAAAAGATAATGCAAAGCATGCAACACAGTGGCCAAAACCTTAGCACGTGCTCCATAAATGCCAACGACCATCATTCTTAATGCTGATATTACCACGATTATTAATTTTTATTATTTTACAGCCATAGCATGCTTTGCTTGAGACACGTTTTTAGGTCACTTCATTTTTTGCTTCAAAAAATAAAAAATATCGGTAGGGTTTTCGCAAAACTTGCAAGCACACGCTTGTTCAAAGGATACTGTACTGACTTTGAAGGCGCAAGCTTGACAGACGGACAGTGGCAATGGGGTGACGGAGCCGCACATTGGCGGCGACATACGGGGGTGTATTTGGAAAGCGGGAAACATCCTGTCTGCTCACAGCAGCTCCCAGCAACCCCTACTTCTTAAACTGGGCCCATCTGTCTCCTTGACACTATCTGCTTGGGTATTTGAGTTTGGGGTGCCTGTTGTGCAGAGGGGTATAAAGATTAAGCCAAGATCAATATTTCAGGGGTTCTATATATTTCTAGACCTATTTATTACTCATTCCCTTGCCACCCTGGGTCCAGAAAGGATTAATTTGTCTCCTATTGACAAACACAATACAGCAAGATAAAATAGATTTATTTATCTTGTTAAGAGGTGATAAAAGTAAAGAAATGGAAACAGGAGTAGGAGACTCTCGGAAGCCAGGAGCAAAGCTAATACTCTCGCACAGGGCACGGAGCACGCTACGTTTGCTGGGCAGGGACCAACATGTCATCCCGGCTTTCCCGCCAGTCGATCAACTGAGGAAGGAAATCTTGTAATTAATGAGTATATTGCTCCAGGTGCCTATATGATGAAAATGAACCAGTAGTTCAATATCAGCACGATTACTGGTCAAGGTGGAAGCAGAAGGCGGTTTTGCCATGTAACACGCAGGGCGGCTCTCATGTCCTGCGCGTCCCTCCGTGTGAGTGGCGGACCTGCTGCGCGTAGCTGAAGCCTCACAACCTGCATGACATGGGCACTGTCGGGTCCCTCAGACCATAGAGGAGAAAACGGACGCTTACAGGAATCAAGAGAAATACCCGAGTTCAGCAGTGGAGCTGGGATTTGGACCCAGGCAGGGTGACACCACCCTGAAAGCTGCATGCCACTCGCTGTGCCAGGTGACCCGCAACGTAAATTTCCACCCACATCCTCGCAGGAGCATAAAAGGCATTTCTGTTTCTTGCCATGTCCTTGGATCTGGGCTCCTAACAGGACCCTGAATCGCAATCTAATAAAAGCCATTCTAGGAGGGAACTGATGCGATGCAATCCGTGCGTGCACACAGCTCTCTGCTGACCCGGCATCACCCAGCACCAAGTTCTACGGTGTCTGGAGGAAGGGAGGGAAAACAGCCTTCTCAAAACCGTGCCTACGGTCTGCCTCTCGTGCCCACTTTCTCACCGATTCCGGGCGCAGAGGGGTCCACACCACCTTCATCAGCGGGAGCCTGATCAGAGATGTATTAGGTTGCTAATGAAACATAAGCCACCGTGTACCCCTTCTTTGCAGCACGCTTGAACGCAAAGGACGTGAAAGCACTCTCAAACAACACCCCGGAATTCTACAGCAGAGATTTCACCCAGTGCCGATGCTAAAGACAGGGAGGCAGAATGACTTTTCCTTTTGATGCCACTCTTTCCACATTCCAGTGCGCATCCTAAGACTCCGTGTGCAGTGGAAAGGGGGAATAAATCCTCCGATCCAGCCGACTGAAAGGAAGCAGCTGTTTACAGGAAAATAAAACCCCTCGGCTCTCAGCCTCCGTCAACAGAAAACAAACGCTGACGCCAGAGCCTTTGGCAACACCTAATCAGACGCCTGCCTTCCAGAGAAACCCACCGCCTGGAATGTTCTACCCCAAAACAAGGCCGCCGCAGTTCCTACAGAATAATTGGTACATCTCAGGCTTTTGAAGCGTCTGCATGCCCCATGCAAGGCACCGGGCGTAGGCATGAGAAATGAGCATGATTTCTTTCTGAATGAGTTGATGACAGAATAATTTAATTCTGAGGTTCAGAGCCATTGCGTGAAGCTGTTGTGTTTCTGTGTGCTCCAAAACCCCAACCCCCACTCCCCCGTTTTTTATTCTATGCTATTAGTGATGCGTTGTAAGGGTGCTCTGCATTTCTGAGTCTGAGCCTGTGTGACACACGGTATACTTGTGATGACAGAAATATGGGACTGTACATCTTTCTGTCCTAACGACACCCTCTGCCTTCTTTTTCAATGTAGTTTTATATAAAACCATCCACACATCTGCTGAAATCAGTTTATGAAAATGTATGTCTTTTTTTTTTTCTTCTCTTCTCATTAAATCTTAATCAAATTGAAAATGGCTGAAAATGGCTGCTTTCTCTCAACTCAGAATGAAATATGTTCCGTAGAACCAGTGCAAAAATAGAGGCTACCAATGTACTTTGCATTGGGTGAACACTTAATAGGATAAGACAGTTGAAGGCACAGAAAACACTGCAGAATTAACACAATGTAAGCACACGTACTCAGACATTTTCCCATTTACAGCCTAAAGGACATTCCAGTGAGTTCACGACGGCATAGGTACTCAATCAAGGGTGATTTTGTCCTTAAGGGGACATTTGGAGGACAAGTATATATATATATATCTGGAGATGTTTTTGGTTGTCCCAACTGGAGAAGGTGCTACTGGCAGGAAAAGTCGAGGAATATTGCTAAACAGTCTCTACAAGGCACAGAAATGGCCCCACCCCAACAAGAAACCATCCGGCCTGAAATGTCAAAAGAGCTGTGGTTGAGAAACTCTGACCAGTTATGCCCTGTAAAAAAATATAAGAATTATTCAGAGAAAACGTATTGAATTAAGTGAACTATCTTTGCAACCAGAATATAACATTTCAACTTCTGTGCTTAAAGTCAACGAGAGAGAGAGAGAGAGAAGGGTAGGGAGAGAAAGAGAGCGTCTTGTCAGGAATACCGTGTTATTGTAACACAGATAATCAATTAGCTGACGTGAGGGTGACAAACGTGTGGAGCCTCTCTCCTGAACAAGCCCTAACACATAGGTCTGCTCCGATTGGATGGCTGCCTTTCCCTTCCTTAAATTAAAAAGAACGGATGTTCTCTTCTTTCAGAATGATGAATAAAAGGTTTAATTTACTGAGTGCTAAAAATAAAAGCCTTCCCATAACTCTTAAGCGTCATTTGGAGTAGCATAAAGGCTGGTTTCGAAGTCTGGATTATGAATTCTAATTTTTTTAACACTTGTGATCAGCAAACTTGAAGTGTAAATAAATATGTGATTTGTCCATGCACGTAGATATACAATAGACATTCATATTCATGCAGCTACACACAGAATTAGCACATGGCCTAAAAACTAGCACTTTTATTCTGAAAGACAACCTCAGCCAAAGATCCTAGCTCCTGCAGCCTGCACATTAAAATGATTGAAAGTCAATACCAGGTCTCCGAATGTACTGTCAGTCCATTTAACACCTACCAAATTTTTATAACATATAATTCATATAACTCCCATTTCTGCATAGTCCAATTAGCTTCAAACAGGTATATAATTGTTGGTCTTGAGGGATCTGTTAGGCCGTTATTACTAAATTATCCAGTAGATAACAAGATGACATTTCCAAATCCATTTCACTTACGGCCACAGGTTCCAAACTAGGCCTTTCTGGCAGAGTATATAACTCCACTGTACAAGAAATCTGTTAGACAATCTGTCACATAAACATAGATGGGAAATGTACGTAATGCAATGCTTGAAGGAAAAGAAGTCCAATAGACCATGAACTTTTAATGAATGAATTTTAACAGTTTGCAATCTGGTGTGCGGCTTTCAAAGTTTTCCTGTTGAAAAGGAATGTGACTCCCGTTTTATGTTTTCCTAGACTTGATTTAATTAAAATGACAAAGAGTGAAAATACATTTTTCACTCCTGCAGAAAGAAAACCAGAGGGGGAAAAAAAAAACATTGCTTATTAGTATGCTAGACAGGAGCCTGTTACCTCCCAGTTTGGCAATGGTTTGGGAAATCCAGGCACTTTTGGGTCTCATTAAGTTGAGAGCTGTCACTAAGTAGCACAGGTAACATAATCATACTCCCATAATGGTGCCTGTCTGTTTGGTTTTCTTTTAGCCCGTACTATATTCTAGGTATTAAATATAATGATTTAGGGTAGTATTTGTAATACACATACTTAACTATATTTACTATACAGAGTAATTAACTAGAATTGTAATCCTTAAAAGTTGATATTCTTACACCCATTTTACAGATAAGGAAACTAAGGCTCTGTAAGCTCAAATCATTAGCCATAACTCACACCACCTCTGTCCTCCAGGATGCCTCACTCATCCCTGGAACAGAGATGACATCGACACGTATGCATCAAGTAAATAAATAAAGTGTTCCAAAGCCCTCGGCCCTTCTGGGTGACATGGGTACCTCTTGCGTAAGAATGTTTTTTTAAAAAGTTTAAAATCTATAATTTTCTGAAAACAATGCAATAGTTTAAATTCCCTATCTCTTTGAAATGGTGCTATTGGGAATCTTTAAAATGTCGACAAATTAATCGAGGAACTACACATATTTTTAAAAGCACCTACTATGCATAGGATGCTCTATTAGGTACCAGGGGTGCTAAATCTAATAAGCCTTCCTTTACCTTCCATGAGCTCAGTAGGTGAGGCGGTAAGGAGACAGCGGATAGAAGAGGCTGCTGGGGTGTCTCTAGCGCTGCGGCTTCCCTGGCTCCTAGCCCGTCCTTGGCTCATCTCATTCCGCACAGTCTCTCTGGGTGGTACCGACTGCCACTAGGGACCACGCTGTTGACCTCAGTGCAACAGCTTTAGCCCAGAGGGAGCTTTTCTTTGATTCCCAGATGCATAAAGACCACAGCTGACTGTCTGGGGGGTGGACACACTTGTAGCTCTGACTCTGGCCGGGCAAAGGCAACATATGCATCCTAAACATTTGTACCCCTGTTATATTCTGAAATAAAAAAAAAATAATGTAAAATAATAATAAAAAAAAACCCTACAGTTCGCTAGATGTCTCCATGTGACATCCCACAAGCTCCTGAAAGAGAATCCACAAAACTCTGTCCTGAACCCATTTTTTTTCTGCAGTCTCCGTGGTCTTGTTCTTTCTCTGCCGATGCGCCCCAGCCACCCTGCACCCCGAGTCGCACATCTGGAAGTCGTTCTGAATCACCCTCCTCCCCCTGAGCCGTGAATGCCTCCCACACACGGCTCTGCCCTCTGCCTCCACCTCATCAGCTTCTCATCGTCCCCTGCCCGGAGCACGTGCAGGAGCGTCCTGCCTCCAGTCCTCGCCCACCACCAGCGCCAGCCTCCCTCCTGTGCATCGGCCCCGCAGCCTCCAGAGGAACCCAGGGCGAAGGACAGTCTGTGCGGTCCACTTTCCTGCTTCCAGCCTTCCTGGCACTCCCTGCTCTTTCGCGCAAAGTCCCAGCTCTTTCTTCAGAAGGCTACCTCAGCGTGTCACCCTCGAGCCAAACCAAACTGGTTTTAGTCCCTCCCTGCCTCCCTGCCCCTTTCTGTCCTCTGCACCACAGACTCTGCATGTTTGCCTCTTCAGTTGTTTTCTCTTAGTGTACCTTTCGCCTGGAACATTGGCTTGTGGGGCTCTTGAGTGCCCGAAATGCAACAGGCATGGTGCTGGGTCCCCGGGGAGCAGGTTGAATAAAGAGACACCATTCTTGCTCGTGTGGAGTTTACAACCTGTGCAGAGGACGCTGACAACACCAAGTAAAGAAACACCTGATTTTAAATGTGCATGGTCCACGACGTTGCAGAAACTGAAGAGGGTGCAGGGAATGAAAAGAATAACTTCTATACTTCAGGCGATACTTTCTTTGTAGATATCCCTGATACTGTACTTAGGACCATATTATATGTTATCTGATTTATATACAAGGGATGTATGGAAGGTAACTGTTCTCATTATATTAATAATGTCACACAGTCATATATATATATATCCCCACCATTACACTACAACCTTCCTGAGTGCCAACACTGTTCAAATCATTACTTTTGGTTTGGATCTAGAACATAAATGAACATTCAATAAATGCTAATTGAATAGATGGATGGATGGATGGATGGATGGATGGATGGATGGATGGATGGATAGATGGGTGGATGGGTAGGTGGGTGAGTGGATGGATGGAAGAATAGATGGATGGATAGATGGATAGATGGATGGATGTACAAATTAAAGAATGACTTAGTAAATGAAAGAACACTTTTTTCAGTATCATTTCAGTTTCATAAATCACTGATTAAAATTGCATCCTTGGTAACAAGTACATCTTAGAGGCTCTCGTCTACGAGCTGTGAGGACATCCTTTATCAGTGGGAGAGAAGTTACAGAGCACACTGGGTGTTCTCAAGCATTGTTAAGGCTTCTGCTCACATCCTTGAGAGATTTTCAGAAAGGTCCTTGTGTACTAGAGAGTTGCTGGGGATAAATGCTTCATAAGGAAAAATCAAAACAATGCAAAACCTCCTGAACAAGCACGCTTGGCCAGGCCTGGGGGAGGGGGAAAACAGCAGCAGAAGAAACCTTTTTAGAAAAGAAGAAGTATTTCAGTTTATTTTGTTTTTGCTTTGATTGTGGCAATAGGGGGAAAAGAAGAAAGGTGAGGGGTGCCATAAGACAGGTATTTAGGAAGGAAAGAAGGAAAACAAGGGGGAAAAGAAATCTTCACACTTTTGAGCTGGCCAGAATCCAGCGCGAAATGAATATATTTCCCTAAAAGACGTGGAAGGGCCACACTGGCTCACCCAGGTCTAGCGAAGACCAGGCAGCAACTTTCGGTGAAGGGCTGGACAACAGAGCCCCTCCCTGTCGCCGGGCAGAGTGTGAAGGAATTTTGGTAGATGCTGAGGCTTAAGGGCCCAAACAGCTGGAAGCCAAGCCTGTGACCTCCTCGGCCAATCTTTAGAAAGTTACTCTAGCAGACGTGAAACTGTCCTCTCATAATCTCTCTCTAGGAATCTATTCTACCAATAGAGAGTCATTCTAATGGAAATACGTGCCCCACCCTGACCACCGGAGCCGGTGACTGAGTCAGGGACGAGCACCTGAGCCAAGAGAGGACTGCCCGCCCTGCCCGTGGGAGGAGGGAAGAGAGCTCTCCATCCGTCCCTGCGAAGGCCCGAGCCACAGCGTGTCCGAGGCCGGCTGCGTCCCTGCCACGTGGGACAGCCGGTCGGAAATGAGGGAAAATGGAGCTGACAGGCAGAGAACTGGAGAGAGAGAGTCTCGCCCAGGACTGCAGGGGAAGCTGCGTGCACAGGGACAGCCGGTTCCCTTAGGCCACGCGAGTCTTCTTCATTCGCCAGTGCCACTCACGACTCCCCCCCCACCCCCCCACTCCGTCAGATCCCAGCCCGCTTGGAGGCAGAGGCGTCAGACTTTACTAGCACGTCCGCTCGCCGCCCCCCAACCCCCACACTCGCATCCGCCCCGGCCACAACGTCGGCTCCTGGCTCACGACCTTCTCTTCCGCCGTCGCCTGTTATTGCTGTGGGATGACGTCTTCAGCACCCTGGTCTCCACGTCTTTCTCGTCACCCATTCCAACAACGTTTCCTTCCCCTCCTCCCAGCCACACACGCCCCGGCCCCAGCCAAGACCTTCTCGCCCGCTCTGCCTCCCGAGCACTCGCTCTTCGGGCACTGCCTCCTGCCCTCCCGGCTCACCCGCTCTGTTCCCTACCAGCCACGCTCGTCCCACCTCGTCCATACGGCCGGTCCCTGAGCCCCTCCGCTCTTCACCGCCCTCATCGTGTCACCCCTTTCCTAATTTCCCAGCTTAAATACCACAGGCCAGGACAGAAACCACTCCCTGGCAGCTGTTCTTTGCTCCTTCACCCCTCTCAGATTCTCCTGGACAAATCCCAAGCTAGGATAACCCCAACTATCTTGTAGACATAAGGTGCCTACCGCTTGCTCTCTCCACCTTCCCCCATGCCTCGGGCCCCTACCCCTTTCTCTCCTCTCCAATCTCCTATTTCACACCAAGGACCACTTTTCCCTGCCTACTCGCCAGCACGCATCTATTCAGAAACGGCCACCTGAGTCCCACAGCCTACACTGTGCTTTAGTTCAAGACCTTGGGAGGATCGTTTTCATCTTTTCCTTGAAAACTTCAGGAGGAAATCAGATGGGCCCATCTCTCTGCACAACATCTGAGCTTCCCTTGGGTTGGATGCTCACCTTGGCCAGTTTAGATGCATCTGCAAGATGGAAGGAGCATCTCCCAGCAAACGGAGGGGCCGTGGGGGGACCCCCGAACAACACGTCTACACCTCTAGGATGTGCGGTGGGCCAGAGCTGCGTGTGGGTTGCTTAGCAACGAGAAATAGTTCTGCGGCACACACGAGAGAACAGTGGTTTGGGGAAAGAATGTGTCAAGAAATGAGGGGGGGTGTATTGCCTTGAACTCCGGTCCACACTTCTCTCTCCCCAGACTGCACCAGCTCGAGAGGCAGGAGACGGGAGTGGGTGTCCCTCGTTCCTCTGTCATCCCGTCCCTTGCCCAGGCATTTCCTCTGTCCGGGCCTGAGCAGAGGCTCAGCCTGAGGTAAGAATCACGGTGATTTCTGCAGAGCTCACAGCATGTTAATCACGCCTGTCAGGCTCCCGGGGAAGGAGAGGTTGGCCGTCCTGACAATCTGCATTAGCATGGGCGGATGGTGTTTGATTATACCTCCACGACTGCCGTTTCCATTTGCATCTTTCCTCAGAGGCTACAGGATGTGCCATCTCTGCCCTGCCCGCCCTGCACTGTCATCCTCATGGCCAGCGTGCCACTGAGCTCACCGACCACACAGACTTCAGACTGCAAGGAGGCCTTGGCAGGCTCAGGTGGGCCCCGGCTGTCGTCCAGTGCGTGGGTTTTTACAACAGACCTGTCCTATAAAAATGGGCTGGATTAATGCTCACCTGGGGTCAGTTTCCAGGACACCTCTCAAAGCCACAGAAGCTCAGAATTGTTCCAAGAGCGCAGAAACTGAAGCCATCGGCAGTGAAAAAACAAAAGGAAGATGCTCTTCTTGCATTGAAAAGTCATCCACTGGGCACATTACCAGTTGCAAAATTCGGCAAATATTTACAGATCGCCAACCAAGCGCCATGCAGCATATTAAGAATGCTAGCTACAGTGCTGAGCACAGAAGACATCCTTAGGATACTTAGGGTCCTAACAGTGACATCCAGGTCTTGGTGACCTGTGTATTGCCGTTCCCAAGATGAAGCCCTTGTGTGGTGCTCAGGAAGTCTCTATGGGATGCCTGACACCTGTTCCTTGATTTTGCCTCCCTCACCTGTGACCAAAAAAATGCCAACCTCAACCCAGAAGGTTCAAAGAGCTTGTAGCAAGAAGTAGGCCTGCAAGTAACTTGATACGTTTGATAAAGCCGAAAGTATGAAAAACAGTGAAAACAATTAACTTCTGAGGGTCCCGGGCCACTACCAAACATGAACCATCTAAAATCTTTACCTGAATTGACTTAAAAACTTCACACAGCATTTAGCCCTCGCCCACAAAGCCGAGAGACAGCAGCACGTGCTGGAGGGAAGTGTGGAAGTCTGATCGTTTTGGTGTGAGTCCTGACTCTACTGCTTCTTAGCTAAGTGGCTGGACCAGATTACCGACCCTCCCTAAGCCTCAGTGTGCTCATATGTAAAATGGGAACAAACAGGACATCTTGCACAGGTTTGTCTCAGGATAAAACTGAGATAACACCTGGGGAGCCAACAGCACAGTGGCTGGCAGGTACTAAGTGCCAGCTATCAAATAATCAGGAATTATTATTTGGCAGGGTCCTTTTCATTATTATTATTTCTTCCCAACTTGGGCTTACCAAAGACACCAACGTGGGATTCACAAATGGCACGGTCGTTGATGAGACTTCAGCAGAAACGCAAACTCTCTCACCCCAGGGATTCCCCGGGGCGAACAGCACAGGGTGCAGAGACGCAGCCCCTGCTCCTGACCAGGAGCCTGGCAGCTCCCTGTCCCCTCGGAAGGGCCTCGTCGGCACCCGTCTACCAGAAGTGACTGGCCTGTGTCCGTAGGAGCATAGCGACCCTGACAGGCCCAGGGAGGCAGCATCAGTGGGTGCTGCAGTGTGTTTAATCATCAAATGAGGGACGCTGACAACACTGACTTAGAACCAAGCAAAAAAAAAAAAAACAAAAAAAAAACCCAAAAAAACAACTTGCACTTTGAAGCCACAAACAAAACTGAGTTAAACAGAAACGTGTTCTCTGAGCTCAGTTCTGTGCAGACACTTTTAAAGAACAAAATTCATCTTATATTTTCCTGGTTAGAGCTGGAACCCACACTACTAAGTGAAGTATCCCAAGAATGGAAAAACAAGCACCACATATACTCACCAGCAAACTGGTATTAACTGAGCAGCACCTAAGTGGTCACATAGGTGCTACAGTAATAGGGTATTGGGCAGGTGGGGGGGCAGGGGGCAGGTGTATACATACATAATGAGTGAGATGTGCACCATCTGGGGGATGGTCATGCTGGAGACTCAGACTTGTGGGGGGAGGGCATTTACTGAAACCTTAAAATCTGTACCCCCATAATATGCTGAAAAAAAAAAAGAACAAAATTCATTTAGCTGAAACGAATAGAATAAACTCGATGCAGGTCAGTGGGGAACGACGGAAGCGTGTGAAAAGGATGCTGCGGGAGAGAGAAAGGAGCCGGCCGCCCGCCGCCGTGCCACGGGTGATAGATCTCCTCCCAAAATAGTGTCCGTGCGGAAGACGAGAGGAAACGATCGCCTATTAATTTGGTTTTTAAGTCCAGATGAAGAACCTTGGAAATAGCCAGAGAGCCAAAAATACCGAGTAACTCCACATTCAGAAGGACTGTTTCTTCTCTCTATATATAGCAATTCAGAAATAGACAGCTCGGGTTCTGCGCCTACAGGACTGAAGCATGATTATGCCCAGCGACTGGAGAAAAAAAGATGTGCAATGAATCCCCCCATGTTGTCAGTGTGCCTACATGTCACCACCACCCCTGCAAACGTCCTAAACAAATGTGACCTTTCCCATCACCCTGAGGTATTCACTATGAGTGCGCCGCTTTGGGTCGATTTTCGTTCATCTGACAAATATTCACTGAGTTACTACTATAGCTCAGAAGTTGTGTTTGATTTGGAGGATTACAAGTTATCAAGTCTTTCCTCAGGCAACATGTCGTCTAATAGGGGCATTGGCAGACAAAATCAATCAATCAATTAATTGATTACAAATATGCTAGGTGTTGAGAAGAAACTGGGCATGGGGTAGCAATTTTTTTTTTTTTTTGCCCTAGGGAAAAAAAAATTCAAACTGGAATATCTATGTTAAATACAACTTTACAAGTTAAAAAAAAAAGTGGATGGAAAACATGCAGGATACCGGGAAAACTGTGTAGAGTATGTTTTAAAATAACTGCAATGTTGGGTGATGGATGAGGGAATTAAATACTTGTTTTCTGAGCAAGAGAGCAAGCTCCTAGTGAAGGCAAGAACCGCATCCTTCAGGTATTAGGTGCTCATAGCTGTTAGTATAAAATATACTAAGGGAGCAAAGGCTTTAAACGAAGCAAAGTCATTTCACTAGTGATTTGAGATCCTGCATTACCATTCGAGCAGCCACTTTTAATTAACGTAGCTCTTGTGTCCCCATGGTCAACACCATCCTTAAAACAGGTGTAACATTAACTTAACTTTATTGAGCTGCATTTATCTTTCTAACCAGAAGACAAAACGCTTGTTTCTTTTTAGAAGCATTCACCATATTTTCATGCTCTCCTCATTTTGTTTCCAAGAGTCAAAGAGAGTTTCTCTCCATTGCATTGAAAAGGAAGTTTACGGAGAACGAGAGAAGGCAGATTTGAGCTGTTTCTCATTGGCTTTTGACTTTTTGTCCTCAAGAGGACGAACTCCAAACGACAAAGAGGAGAACAGACATCATCAAATGAGAAGTAAAGTGCACGGTGTGAAAACCTTGTGAGAGAAGTCATGGCCCATGCCGTAAATAAATCACCAACGCATGTGACACTGGAATTCGATCAACCGCCCATCTGAGATACGTCCACCTAGTGTTTGACTACCATAGGCCACATGGTAACCAGCTCCTACTTAGATTAAGGCGGATAATCTAGACCCAGATCAACTGTGCCCCAGGTACCATAAAAATCTTGAAAACATTATGATTTCGGAATTTAATATAGTGACAATAGGTAACAGAAAAGAAGACAAAACACTTGGGAATGGGTAAATGCCCCTATATCTACAGAGGAGGTTGGGGTGGATTCTTTAGCACAATGAAGTGCTAAATATGATGCCAAAAACACCTGCTATACCACAGATCCCTAAAGGATGGCGTGAAGCCGCCCTGAAAGCGTAAAGGTGATCTTTAGGAGGTAAAATGGGTTCACCAGGAAAAAAAATGACGGCAAGCACATTCCCTTCTATTCCTTTAAGGTCCTAGACTGCTGGACTGACTAATGTTGCCGACACGTCTATGGTGATGTTAAGGCACCTGTGAAAAGATGAGGAATGTGGGCTAGAACTTAGGCTCGCAGCTGATTCATCCATTTACCCAAAGAATGTTAATAAGTGGGACAGCTGTCTAGCGCATGTGCCTACCTTCCAACGCGATTCACACGCTCCTTGGAAGCAGGTCTTCTGTTTGTCATTTGTCACTTAATCTCCCGGGTTGCCTCGCGCACAGTGTAACTTCACAAATGCCAAATGAAGGATCGTCAGGCACGAATTGTTGGAAGAGGAGAATTCAATGGAAGAATGTGTGTGTGGACGTTGTCTGCAAACCACAGAATACTTCTACACAGACAACAGGCTATGAGAGAGCCAAGGAAGAGTCTCTGTCTGGTGGGACATTTTTATCAACAGAGGAAGGGACTACCTGAGGGACGTGTTTATCAAATTTATGGATGGCAGAGACCCATGGTGCGCTTGCAAGCGGAGTGACAGAATCATGATTCAAAATTATATTTATAGACTTCAAGAATAGACTGGATTCTATTTTCGTAGTTGCTTCCTATGTGCCGGGCACTATGCTACGTGCATTACACGCGTCAGCTAATGAAGTTACACCCCGTGCCGAGGTGCAGTTCACAGAGCAGGGGCTTCGGACTAAGGCAGAACTGTGGGGTGGGTCTAGATGCAGGGAGGCCAAGGAGCCATCGCGGCCACAGTAAAGAGGAAGATGAGGAAGAAACCCAAGACAGGAAGAAAGCCTTGGCCATTGGCGATGTGGGAGAAATAATGCCTCCCCCCCAAAGATGTCCAGCCCCAATCCCCAGGGTCTGTGACTGTGCTACTGCCACCCTCTAGGGCCAAAAGGGTTTTGCAGATGTGATTAAATTAAGGATGTTGCGATGGGGACATTACCCTGGATTATCCAGGTGGGTCTAGTGTTACCGCAGGTGCACGAGGTCAGAGACCGAGAGAAAGGAGGTGTGGGAATGACGGAGCAGAGGCCGGAGCACTTTGAAGACTGAGGATGGGACCATGAGCCAAGGGATGTGGGTGGACCCTAAGAAGACAAGTAAACAGACTCCTCCCAGAAGGAGCCTCCAGAAGACATTCAGCCCTGCTGACACCATGATTTTTATCCCTAAGATGACAGATTCACATTGTTTTCAGCTACCACATTCGTGGTGATGCGCTGCCACCACAGGGCGTGGGACATTCCGAGAGCAGTGAGTCTCGCGCGCTCACAGACTGGCCTTTCGGCCCCGCAGCTGTGACTGCGTCCCGGGAGAAGAGTGACGGACTGGCTATTGCCTGGGGCAGGCTGGGGGACACAGGACAGAGGTTGTATGGTGTCAGAAGTAATAACTGAAAACAGTGACTCCGTTTTTAAAAGACCAGTAAGTTGTCCATGCAATGAAATGTGATGCTGAAGGCAAAAATCGATCTTCCCTATTTCTCAGCACCGACTCCTGCCCCTGCCTCTCCGACGCCTCACCTGCGCTGCCGGGATGTGCCATCAGCGGCGTCTACACAGCACCTGACCCGCTTTTCACCGCATCGTCTCCCACCTGCACCGTTGCAACAGCTCCTGGCGGGGCTCCTGCCTCCTCCTCTGAACCCCTCCGTCCCCCAAACACACACCAGAGGGATTGCACCACACAGGGGAGGTCGTGTCGTGATCCCAGAAAATGTTGCTCTTATTGCAATATTTGAGACGTGAGCTTCAGGTAAAATAACGATAGTGATGAAATTATAGCAGATATATTAAACAATAGCTAGACTTCAAGCATGTTCCTGAGCACTTTCATATATTCACTCCTGATATCATCCCAACAAGTCTATGGATCATCAGTGTGAACCTCACTTTACAGATGAGGAAACTGAGGCACAGATAATGACTTGTTCCAAGTCACACACCTGCTAGAGGGTAGATCAGAGATTCAAATCCTTGCGACGGCCACCTTCCCATCACGGTCAGACTAAATGCATAAGGCTTTGTCAGACCTGCTAAAACCTCACACCACTGCACAGCCCTCGTTTACCCCAGCCTCATCTTCCTGCTCACCTCTTATCAATCCCTGTTTTTCATACCCCTGGGGTCCTTGGTCTCTCTGCTTGCAGATGTCTCTCACACGTGCACACTCGGGAGATGTGTATAAGATGCCTGGTCTGCCTGCTGAGAGCACCACTTGGCATTTCCCGGGCTTGGATACTGGCTACGCTGTGACTACATGCCACCAAAATAATCATTTTTCCTTCCTCTTCTTCCCAGGCTTGTGAAAAGTCTTACCTTTCTCTCCGTATTTGCTCTGTGAGCCGGCCCAGCACCCACCTGTCTCCCCATGCTAGAAGCAGGTGTCGTCATTCTCAACTCTTGGCACTGCGTCCCCATGCACAGGGTCTTCCATTCTACCCTCCGAGCTTTATTCGATCCACCTGCGTCTCCCACACCCAGTGCCCCTATCTTGGGCCAATCACCCCCAATCAATGGTTTCCCCACCTACACCATTGCGGCGCCTTCCTCACTGGGCTCCCTGCCTTTGACCTTGCACCCGTCGACTCATCATCCACCCTGCACCTGGGGTGGCCTTTCCAAGATGCTAACAAACCCTGCTGACCAGCCCGTGGTCATTCTCTTCCTTTTGCGGACTGAAGTCTAAACTTCCCAGGACAGCCCTTGTGACCATCCCTCTACCTCCCCGTCTCTTATAATGCCTGGCCTCACCCTCCACAAGGCAGCACAACTTGCAGCTCCCCAGGGCAGCACGCTGCCCCTGCCTCCGCTCCTCCGCACGCTCTCCCCCTTCCCTCCCAGCTCCGCTCTGAGTCTGCCCGGGGAACGCCCTTTTCCCTCTTCAAAGCTCTTTGCAAGCATCGTCTTTTCCATAAAGCATCCTCAAGCTTTCCCGCTAGCACGGCTTTAATCCCTCTCTCCTCTCTCTGCGCAAATTCTGATTTTTGACGTTTGTGCATCACAGCACGTTGTCACGGCCTGCTCACAACTATCTTTCCTGATAGATTCTGAGCTCCTAAAAAGCAGAGACCTGGTGTCACTCTGTTTTATGTTCCTTGGTGTCCGGTACAGTGCTGAGAACCTTAACCAGCACACACAGTAGGCGTTAAAATAACACTGAAGTACGAACAAATTCATGAACCAACGAATGAAGAGAGCATGAACCTGCTCTTGAGAAAACACCAGGGCCTATGGCATGTACAGAGAAGCAGATATCGAGTGACCATGGGGGATGGCTCCCCGACGACGGCCATCATTCTACCACGGAAGGGGCTGGGCCTGCAGTTACCATGGAGCCCGCACCAGCAGGGGCGAGGCGAGGACCCCGGCACCGTGGCCGACTCCGTGATCTGCCCCGTCACCGTGACCTTTTCTCCCACCTCCCCCAAACCTGTCTCCGCAGACACATCTCAAACATTTGGAACTTGCTCGACGATAATTAAAATCCGGCGCCAATCACAGTTGGCAACCCAGAGGCAGCGCCGACATTTCATAGCTAATAACTGGATAAGCTCCTTAATCCCCCCAGCACGGGCGCGCCTGCCAGCGCCGGGGGAGGGGCGCGTCTCCTCTTCAGGGGCGGGCGTGGAGCAGGTGCGCCGCACCCGAGAGGGAGGGCCCCGCGGCAAGTCTGTGCACGCGGCGCGCCCACAAGCCCGGCCACACTGCAAACGCGCTGTCCTCTAAAAATAGGCTCTACTACACTTCCCACGTGATATTCTGGCAAAGCTAATAAATCTCCGGTAAAATAAGCAATCGCAGCCTCATTTGTGTGTTGAATTAATTTTAGGCTTCGGATTGCCAATATGACTGGAAAACAGAAGACCCTGTATCGTACAGCATGAACATGACTATATCAAGGAACTACATATACTTGCATGTGTATTTTATTTACGTGGCTCCATGACGATTCTTCTCATTGCAGGTTTCGGGACGTGAGCTGCTTCCAGTTAATAGTAACCGTAATAATGATGACGATGGTTATAATAATATTAGCAAATTTATTGTACAGTGTGTTAAGGACTTCACATATACTGATTCCTAGAATCACCACAACAACCCTAGAAAGTGCCAGAATTGCCCCTACTTTATGGATGAGGAAACTGAGGCACAGAGAGTGCAAGTAACTTGCTTAATAATAAAATGTGCTTCTGTTATACAGAAGAAGGAATTATTATGTCTAGGAACTATATACATATATGTATGTATGCAGCTCAGTAAATATTGTTCTCACTGCAGATTTCAGACTATGAGCTTCCAGGTCATAATAAGGATAATGAAAGTGGTGATAGCAAATGTATCAAATGCTAACTATGCATCAGACACGTTTGTAAGCACTTTCTTGCATTAATTCCTGCAATGCCCACATCAATCCTATAAGTGATCAGTATCACCCCATTCTACAGATGAGAAAACTGAGCCTTTGACAGTCACACCCCTGGCAGAGGGTGGGCCAGGGGTATGAACTCTTGGCCACCTGGCTTCAGAGTCTGTGCCTTCAATCATTATATCGTACTGGTAACATAATTGTTCGTGAAAATTAATTTTTACTTCCCTTGGCAGCCTGCACACGCTCCTCAGCATTTTCATTATTTGCACTGAGGTGTTGAGGAGAAGCCGAGACCGTTCGGCAGCACTCAACGAACTCCACGTCTACACACCGGTCTCTTCATGCTTTCCCTCCCTGCTCCGCGCCAGTGGGCTGTGAGCGGCCTGTCCAAATTCCCACCACAACTTTCACCGCCTAAAACGTTCCCACCGAGGCTGTGTCCGGCGCCCAGAGCTGCTGCTCCTCACCGCCGCGCGTATTTCAGCTGCGCGTGAAGCGCTTCCTGCAGGCTGGGGTCTGTCTGGAGTGCTCGGTGACGGGGAGAATAATGCAAATGCAAGATGACGATGATAATGGAGAAATACTCCTGGTCGGCTTTTATCACCTGGGCTCCGCCGGAAGCCTGCCAAGAGGGCTGCGCGGCACATTGCCTCAGCAGGGGGACATCCATCACTGCAGCCGGACGTTCGCTTTATAAGATTTAATATGGAAATACTATACTTAAAAAGATTTATATAAAAGTCTCTTTTCCCATTGTTATCGGGTTTCCGTGTCACTCCGCAGCATATCAACTCTTCCCTAGCTTGCAGTATCAGCGGGGCTGATCTATAATAACCAGACTATCTGGAGTTCACCCCGTCGCCTGCTTTGGAATCAAAGAAACTCAATTATTCAGTGAGGAAAAAAGAAAAAAAAAAACTCTGAAAAGCCAAAGCAGGGATGGAGAGTGGGTGCCAGGGTGTCAATGGAAGGACTTTGGGGATCGTTGCATGACACCCCCATGCTCAAGAAGTGTAGACCGCTGAGAGAGAGAGAGCTTGTTATTGGCAGAACCAGGGAAACACGTGGCAGGAGTTTGCAGTGGTCACAGCAGGTCTAACCTATTCCCCTTTGTTTATTTTCTTGGAGAGGACCAGGCACATTTGGAATTTCAGAACAGTTATTTCAGATTGATTCTCAGTCTCAATGTGTGTGTAGGGGTCTCTCTGCCTGTCTGTCTGAGGTGTGTGAGTGGGGGTGGGTCTCTCTTTCAAAACCCACTCAGTCTTTCTCTGACTTTTCCACTCTCTCTCTCCCTCCCTCCCTCTTAGTTTTTCTTTTCTGTCTTCCCTCCTCCCTCCCCTTCACCTCTCTCTCTTTCTCTTCACCTCCTCACCTCCTTTTGTGCCCACCTACCTCGGTATGCCTTTGCACAGAGGGGGAGAAGCAGAGAGACAGAGGGAACAGCAAGCCACAAGACAAACTACGACACCAACAGGTTTCTGAAACCCAGCACTAGGAAGTATACGCAGTGCACCCAGTGGTGGCCAGGGGCTGGGGGAGGGGGGAGGGGGAGTGACTGCTTATAGGCACTAAGCTTCCTTCAGAAATGCCAGTGTACTAAATACCATGACATTATACACTTGAAAATGGTTAATATTATATTATCTGAGTGTTGCGTATATAAAAAAGTAAAAAGAGTAATGGTGATTAACCTCTTCATCCCTGAAGAAAAGGAATTTGAAGCTCTTTCTGAAATAGAAGCAAACTTTGCAAACTCTATTGAAATGTGTGTGTGTGTGTGTGTGTGTGTGTGTGTGAACTAGATGCATAGAATAAACCAGATGAGACAGATCCACCCAACAGAAAGGGCTGCAAAGCCCATCAAACCAGTTTTAAAACAAATTAAGATTTTCTTAACAAAACAATGATAGAAATAAATCACATACAGCAAGATGAAAAACTCATTGTTCTGTGGCAGGAGCAGGACGCTATGGGTCACAGTTTCTCTGATAGTCCAGACACTGCCCAGCAGGACTGACCCCGGGATAAGACTCACCTCATGGCCTAAAGCCAAGCCCACCCAAACGGTAAGGGGGTGGGGGTGGGGGAAATGCAGAAGGTAAATTTAAAACTACAGCCAATTCTCAATGTAATTGGAATACACCTTAGAGGGTGTGAATTCAGTCGAGAGTATTTAAATGAGAAGACAATGATTTTCGAGTATTCCTCCTCCAGCTTAGCCTCTGACGCTTAGCACGAGAGCCAGGCGCTACCCTCTCCTAACCTCACACTTCTTGAGCATACGCCGCCCCTTTATGCATCCAGAAATATGTCTTTTGTCTAACGCGCTAACCCCAAAAAGAGATCCAGGACAAATATTCTTGGCTCAGCTGTCTACTCAGATTTCAGCTTCATGCTTTACAAAATAATATTTTTTTTTTTTTTTAGAAAACATAAAGTCATTTTACCCTCATTATCAAAGTCATACACCTTCCCTCTGGAAAGTTGAAAAGATGTTTCACAATGCAGAGGGAAAATATTGAATTCATCCACAAAATATCGAGTTCGTCCACAGTTTCAATATCCAAGCAATAATACTTAATATTGCAGAGTGCTTCTTTCTTGTATTCTATTTCGTATATTGACTCAGATGCAAATAAACATAAATATCTACAAATAGCCTCTTTAAAAACAAAATTTGGAGCATCTAGCAAATAGTGTTGTGCAGCCTGTTTCCACGCAATGGGCATCTCTGGAACATTCGTCCATCTCATTGATCGTTGTCCTAAGGCATTATTTCTAATGGCTGCGAGGTCGTTTTGTCTCAGAAGAAGAGGAATTATAATTTGTCTTTCCAAATTGCTATGGCTGAACATTTAGGCGGTTTATTGCTTAACACTGTAAACAATGCTGCAGTGAACATCCTTGAGGATAAATCTTTGTGCACAGTTATAATCCTCACCCCACACTGATACCCACACCCGCTCTGAAGCTATGCTGGGGTTTCTCAACGTTGGCACTGTGAACATCGGAAGCCGGATCTTTCTTCGTGCTGGGGACACTGTCCTGTGCTCTGTGGAGTGTTGAGCAGCACCCCGGCTTGCACCCCTCAGATACCAGGTGCCTCCCTCCCCGACCTTGGACATTTAGAAATGTTTCTATACACAGCCAGACGTCCCCTGTGGGGCACGAGATCACCGCCTGCTAAGAACCACTGGCACACAGTAGCAGAAACACCAGGTGGAATGAGTTACAGTTTCAACACATTTCTGACACTTGTCCTCCACATTGCCAGCCAGCTCAGACTGCCCCCTTGATGTCGGGGTTCCTCCCACACAGACAAGGTGCCCAAATCCAAGCCTGTTTCCCAGCCCTTACCAGCCACACCCCCCACTTCTCTGTGTGTTGCCAACATGAGGCGTAGATCTCTTATTCTATATCTGTACTTGGCTTCTCTTCTGAATTCCCTCTGGACCGTGGCCTTCCTAGACCCGAGGCGCTGTGTCTTAGCCCAACCTTCGCTCCAGGGCTGCGTTGGCAGCATGTGCCAGGCCACCGCTCTGCCTCAAGGCCATGGCTCCACAGTGCTCTGCTCTCAGCCCTTATCTTGCCCCTGTGGCTGGAAGGTGAACTCCTTGCAGGGTTAACAGGCAAGATGCATCAGCAGACTCTGGAAAAGTTTCTCGGCAGCCTTCAGAAGGAACAAGGGAGTGCCAGTCAGATGCATAGGACGAATATTTGCATTGTCACCTGAGAAAGTTGGGAATTGAGAGAGGAGAGGGGAACGGCGGCAACCTGAGACAGGAACAACTGGGATGGAAAGAGCTCTCGTCCTCAATAGCAGAGGAAGGAAGGGCGGCACCCCCGGGACCTGTGCCCGGCTTTGTGACGAGGGGAGAGGTCATTTAGCAGAAGACAGCGCCGACTTGCTTTACAGAGTGAAACTCCAGCACTGACAGGAGCCAGGGCTGAGATAAATCTACCTATCAGAAAGAGATACGGAGCAGTCCCTTTGTGATTATCTGTGTGTTGATAAGTTTGCCCCAACTGACGTTTTGTCACCTACAGCACCCATGTCCCCTTCGGTACCAGTGGCATTCCTGGTACCGGAATGGGGTAGGCGCAAACGGAATGCAATATTATTTCCACATTATGCAAAACATATTTGAGCCACCTCCATGCTCATGACCGTAATGAATGTGTCAACGTTTGCTGAAAATCTTGTTAAAAAGTACATTTCCTTCCTTCTAAGAGGCAGTCCCCTGACAACAAAATTCTGATTCAAAATTCATAACCTCCTTAAAAGTAGAACTTCCTTGAATAAAATAGTGTGGTCCTCAGATGTGCAAACATTTTTTTTTTCTTGTATTCACATAATATGCTTTTCTCGTTCAACATGATTTGTCAGATTTTCCCTTTTAAAATCGAATCAACAGCCAACAAAGGACCCGAGGCTCCTTCTCCCAGAGAGAGCAGCTCCAGATGGAAGAGCAGAGGTGTGGGCTGCCCTCCATCCACTCCCCGAGGAGAGGATGCAATCCGAACCAACGTCTGGGATTCCGAAAATCGGATCAACGGGCCTCTGGGCTTCTCTTGTTTACAGCGCCGTTCGTTTCTCTCCAAGCTCCCTGACATCCAGCCTTCATTTGATTGACTTACAAATTGGAGTATAAATTATGTTTTCTATTGCCTAGCAATTAGCCATTAAGGAATAGGACGATCACAACACAAAGACAGCAGACATCCCTGTTGCAACAAGGGGCCTTTGGGAGAGAGAGTCCTTCAATCCTCTGGCTTTCAGGCTTAACGCGAGTGCCCTTGAACGCAGGCCCAGCCTTTCAAAATGACAGCGCTGTTTACTCCTTGCACTGTCTCAGCTCCATCCCGCACATAGAGCACTCAGAGAGTGCCAAATAAGTCTTCTCCATTTGCCCATCTTCTCCTTTTCAGCCGTCCCTCTCTGAGAATCATTTCTCCGGCCTCTGCAGCAATACTGGTTCGAAGGCTGCCAATTGCGCGAGTGGATGGCGATGGGATAATTAGCCGCACGAGGCAGGAACTTCCATGTGAGCAAACCCCGATACACTAAAAATGAGAAACGTGATGCACAGAGGCTGTCGGTGGCATTATCTGTAATAAGGCCCATCCTTCAACTCGCAAGCACATCTTCTAAGCTCACTCTTTTTTCCCAAAGTGGCTTTCCTCCCTTCTTTAATGTTGAAAAATTTCCAGCTGAACATCTCATCAAAAGACTGCATTTTCTTTGTTCCTCCTTGATTGGGCAACACTAATTCTTTAATTTCTGTGGTCTTTTTGTAACGGTAACACATGTTCATCACAAAAAATGTTGAACTTGTAAAAAAATTAAACAAGTAGGGAAAAAAAAAAAAAAACAAAACCCAAAACCTCCTCATACTCTAACCACCCAGAGGCCAATTGCTATTACAAACTTTGCTGCGTTTCCAGTCTATGCTACTACGCATTTTTAACGTATATGAGGCCTTACTGTATATATAATTTTGCTGAAGGCACATTTTTGTTAGACTGATGAAGAGAAAGGGAAAGAATTCTGGTTTTCATCGACCGCAGAGCTCAAGCCAATGGGAGGAAAGGACACGGAGACTTTATGTGGCTAATCTGAAATGAAGATTAAAATCATTGTTAGCTGCAAAACAAGGAAATTAAGCGATTGTCACAAACAACCTGAAACAGCTCAGTGGGATCCATTAAGATTTTTAACAGCTCAGTGAAATCTAACATCTACCTGACAGCCCGGAAGGGGAGTCGGGGGGCGGGGAGGTTTGCATCATTTCTTGGACACCCTGTGCATTAAACAAGCAAACTTTTTACTGATTGATGGTCCAGGAAAGCTGAACTGACCTACACCTTCAATTAACTCAGTTTGAGATCATGCCCATACCCTGCACAGCTTGTCTTCATAATCGGAGATAATAAGAGTTTTAAAAGCTCAACAAGGCAGGAACAGCAGCGTGTGTAAAATACAGAACTTGGCTGGGACGTGTCACGCGGTCTACGAAGACCGTGAAGGGTGGGCCGCCTGTAGCTCGCCCAGGTGTGCAGGTGGGCTCTTTGCAACCAAACCACGCAGGGGAGCGTCGCGCTGAATGTTTTCTGAAATGGAATTGGCATGGGGCCCACCCTGCGCTTGTATTCTTCTCCTCTGGCCCCCTTGCTGGGGAATGTGGTTCCAGAAACTTGGTAGAAATGTAGCTGAAGTAGTTTTTTGCTTCTTTTCCTACCTGGTTTCTTCCCTGGCACTTTCCTCATCTCGCCATTCTGTCACCGCATACTGAGTGCCACCTTTTAGAGGCACACGTGGTGATAAGAGACACGATGAGCATCACCAAGCCCCACCCTCCACTGTGTCTGAAGAGCCCACACATTCCAGGAGAAGACACGGATGTGGGAACAGGCGGTTTTAACACAGAGAGGCAAAAAGGAGCGATTGTGTACTTGCAAGACCAAAGAATACATCTGGGAAATAGGAAAAAAAAAAAAAATTAATGGAGTGATTCCAAAAGGAAGGGGCAGCTGAGTCAGGTCTTATAACAGAAGTCAAAGCCTGTGTCAAATTTTAGAAAATTGAAAGTTTGGATAAAATGTTTAGAAAACTTAAGAAAAATCACTTTAGCCTGAAGAAAAATGCCTGGGTCATTGCAAAGGTAACCCCGGAGAATGGGGGGGAAGGCTCCCCAGAGAAATGGTCCCAGTCGAGAGTTTGCAGATGGTCTTTGGTTCAGGGAGAAGAAGTTTCTAGGCCCAGACTCCTCCTCCTCCAAAAATGAGTTCCCTTCTTGTCCCTAGAAACCGCAATACAAGGGTTCTTCCACATGGAGGACCTTCCTGATGTCAGGTAATATTAATAGCTGAGGACAGAGCCCCAAGGAGAGAAAAGCTCATGAAGCTTTCAGAAAGACGATTGTCCAAAATGGTAGATAATGTGAATTCCGAGTCCCTCTCGGCTAACGTCATAATGAGAGCCATTCCTCATCCTGCGTTATCACAACCGGACTTGTAGATACCACCTCTAAAAGAGCAGCTCTTATCATATCCCCTTAGTCCTGGAAGTTCCCTAAAGAGGGATAGATTCTTTCTCCACGACCATAATGAGAGCGGTTTAGCGCAGTGATGTATTTCCAGATTCAGCCTCTCGTTAGCTAACAAGGGTTTGTTGTGCAGTCTCCCTAAGCCTCGGTTACCTATCTGTGAAATGGGGCAAGTACAAGCGCCTCCCGCATGAGGTTAAATGGCATAAACCATGATAAAGCCAAGTAAGTCCACAGCAAATCTTGGTTATCGATCGTACTTAGTCACGGGAATAATGAGTGAGAGGAAACCCTCTGGGCTCAGTGCAATTTGACCTGCGTCCTTTATTTGATCTTGATCATTCATTCATTCATTCATTCACCTGGCAAATACTCTCTAAGCACCTCCCAAGGATCAGATACCACCAACAAAACTTTCTAAAGGGGAAAATGCACATCTTTCCTTGCAAGAAGCTTTATTTTACACACGTGTATCATTAAACAAATGAAAGCAGCAAGAAAGGAGATCAAAAGGTCGTCCTCTTCATTGAACAGTTAAATAAACAAATTTATATTTGGCTAACCGACACTCCTATTTGATCAAGTATAAAGATAGAATCAGCAGAGAGGCCAGGTGGGGAGGAATAGAGAGGGTGGAAATTCAACTATGACTTTAAGAAGGAGAATAATTTGCAGAAATTTAAGGGGAGGAACGTCACCCTTAAATGATCGTCACCAAACATGCACAGGAGGGTGCTGTCAGTAATGGTACCCCAAGAAAGATGGCAAACACACTTACTGGGAGCCATCATTACTCCCTCAGTCATGGCAATACTGAGAATTCAGGGAAATCAATTTGGTTCCTAAATCAGTTATTACTAGCATTGCTACCTGTTCATTTCATACCTGTATATTATAAGTTGTTTCATAATAACGGCATTGCTGGGCATAAAATCTTGGCACAGGCAGGGACAAGTGGCAATGCTGAGAGTTTCAAAGGCAGCAGTAATTTGAGGTTGTGGGTGGTAGATTCCACCTTGGGTTTTTTTTTTTTTTAAACACACAGTCCCTAGGGTTCGTACCTAGTACATCAAATTTATAACCACTCTTTTACAAGAAGCCTTTGTACAACTCCTTCTTACCTGTTTCTGAGTTTTCACCTCTTTTCTTCATTTTAGCACAATTTGTTTTGTAACAAAAAGGAAAAGGAGAAGGAAGAAAAAGAACAAGAAAAGGAGAAGGGGGAGTTGGGGGAGGGGAGGAAATTAGAGTGAAAGAAGCAAATAGTTTCTCTGACTATTGTCTTGGGCATTTCCTCATGGATAATCAACTGGCTTCAAAACCAGTTTAAGGCTGCATATTTTGATGATCAGAGGTTTGAGGTCTCCAAACTGTTGGGTGATCTTACCGGCTCTGAAAAACCAAGTGCTTGTCAGGGTTGTGTTGTGATGTGGGGAAGACTGAGAAAATAAATCCACCTAATGGAAAATTACAGAGGAGCTGTGCTTTCTCTGCCTAAGCAAGGAACTCAAACAATTCAGTTTCGAGGACTTTGCTGCACCATGTTATGAAAAGTAGACACGGCTTTTGTTTTCTCGGTAAGAGATGATAAATATTCATGTGGGTGAATTACCGCTTGCTAATGGCCCAATATTTGGCACACCTGTTGTGGCTCATCTCTGAAACAGCAGCGACAGTTTAGGATGACAACGCTGGCAGGTGTTAACAATGGGATATTGTGACAAGCACAAGGAAACAACAAATCTCGAGTTCCTGATTAAACCGAGGTCCCCAAAGCTAGCCCGCCTTACCTGGCACTCATCTGCAAAAATGTTTCTCATCTCTCACACCAGAAGAGACATGGAAGTCCCTGCGTTAGCTGTCAGAATGGTCACTCACGTTCCTGCATTCGTATACCTCAAAAATATTCTGGGGTTGTAGGGATTACAGGTTTGAGCCCCAGCGGCCGGCCGGCGCTCCTGTTTCAAAGACTTGCTCTTCCTAGCTGTGTGGGCGTGGACCCGGGTCTTTTGTGCTGTTATAAAACGGGGCGACACCTGTATCACCCTTCATAGCGGGGTTTCTCGACCTCCACGTGGGTGGCATTCGGGGCTGGGTCATCCTCTGCTGTGGGGGAGCTGCCCCGTGCGTGGCAGGAGGACTGACCTCTACCCACGAGATGCCAGCAGCACTCCCTCCCTCCCTCCCTCCAGCTGTGACGGCCATGGATGTTTCCAGCCGGACATCGCCACAGGCCCCCTACGAGCAAAATCGACCCCGGCTGGGAACCCCTGCGCAGGAGAGTGGTTTGGAAGAGAGAAGCCTTACATTTCTAGTGCCAGGAACAGTGCCAGGCACAGTGGGCACGCTGTCTGCACGGCGGTTATCGTTCGCCCGACACTGTGCTAGCTATCGGGGCGGATGCACGTCTGAATCCAATGAGACTCCTTCCCTGAAGGAACTTAACACGGTATCTTCTTCTTTGCACTTGTCACTCCCGGAAAGCATCTCGTTCACTTAGGTGTCTCCTTGTTAAATAGTATCTGCCTCCCTCCCGACAGCACGTGAGACAGATGAGGAGTGGGAGTCACTCCCCACGGCCACTGCGTGGCGGCCACGCCTGGGGCAGAGCGGAGACCACGGCACGTGCTCAGGAAACATCTGTGTGCACAGATGTGGCATATTCCAGGAACATAATCTCAGAGAAGGGGACTAGGAAACTGTACACATATATGTAGTACCTATGTATACATACACAAGTACCTTAGGTGATTCATAAATTCAGGCAAACATCAGAATCAACGCCTTAATCGGCCGCTCTGTGGGTTTTGTCAGCAGAAGCTTCACAAAGTGTAAATGAGATCATCTTCCCCTGCTTTGAAAGCCTCCAGTGGTCTCCCACCGTGCACAGGCCTGGGCTTGACCTCTGGGGGTGCTTTGCCCTCCAGCCCCTTCCCGCAGTGTTTTGGGTGTTCTCTGCACTCCATGAGCTCTCACACTTGCTACTCTGGCACCCAACCTTCCCTCTGCATGGAATTCCCTTCTCCTCTGTGTCCACCTATATGTAGGACATATGCCCATCCTCTAAGACATGGGTCCCCAGCCACTTCCCTGGGGAGTGGCCCATTCCACCCACCTTTGTCTCCTAGACTCTTTGAGTCCTTACTTGTTGTCATAGCTCTCCTCCCACAGAACAAAACAGAACAGAAAGCAGCAGCATCTAGCATGAGTGTGTAGAGTTGTAGATGAGATTAAAAATTAGTTGATTATTAGTTAATTAATGATCAAAACATAAACCCCTATGTGGGTCCTGTTCTTCAAGTAGCCACATCAAAAGATCCTAGATTTTTTTCAACAAGGTTGCTCTCATTCAAAACATGCATTATTTAGAATCCTTTCACAACCATTTTTTTCTTTTTTCTTTTTTGTCATTTTCTTTTTTCTTTTCTTTTTTTTTTTTTTTTTTGTCATTTTTGCCCATTGTTTCTTGTAAGAGTGAAAACTCTCATCTTAAAAGCACAGGTTTGATATTTGCAAACAGCCATTTGATAGCCTGTTGGGAGTTGGGACATTGGCAAGAGTTTCCATTTGGAAATCCAGTAAACAGAGTAGATAACTTTTATAGGATGGTAATTTAAAGGCATATAAGGAACCATGAACAATGTGAACTGAACAAGCAGGCAAATGATAGCCAAATACAAATTTTATTGTCCTAAACACTCTTCAGGATAAATAAATTTCACTGGTAATAATAGGCTATTCTTTGGCCTGCAAATTGTCATTATCAGAACTAATAATAGTTTGACCAAGAATGTCCCAAGTTCTTTTTACCTATTGTTCATGAACTTAGTGAACTTTTTTTTTTTTTCCTACAGGGAAGTCAAGGGTCAATTCTAAGTGATAACAAATTCTTCCTAATACAGTTTGTTGTAATTTTTCTCAATAATTTGAACATCACAGTATCTGAGGGAAGGGTATTCAGTGATGGCTTTTCTTCCAAAATTATCAGTTTTTGGAATTTCCATTTGTGATGGTACCATGTAAACCATCCAAACAGAGACCAAACAGACATCAACCCCACCCTCCGGTAACTGAGGAACTGCAGCAAGACAGGTGTGTAAGCGTGCTGGGTCATTTCCAGGCTCTTGCTCAGTGGACCAGGTCACTAGATGGTCCTGAGACATCTAATAAGTGCTTCACAGGTCCATTAGCAGCCATGAAACCAGTAGTACCATTTGTGACCAGCATTTTCTTCTAAAAAGAAATAAAATGCAGCACAACATCAAAGTGCACGGGAAACATTTGTTTTCATCGTTGTAGGTTTATGCTGACTCCCAACGTAAAATGTATTTTTTTATTACGGGGCACCGTAAAAAAAAACCCAAAAGGATTTCAAAGACATTGGCAAGAGTTTCCATTTGGAAATCCAGTAAACAGAGTAGAAAGATAACTTTTATAGGATGGTAATTTAAAGGCATATAAGGAACCATGAACAATGTGAACCGAACAAACAGGCACCTGCCATCAACCAGAGAAAAACATCTTTTTAAAAGGTAGACATGGCGGAATGAAGTCCAAGTTGACCAGAGGAAATCCAACAGTGCATTATTTTATCACAAACAGTCTGTGAAAGCCGTCTCTTATAGCTCCCAATATGCATGTTCATGCTTTTTGGGGGGATTTAGCCTTTTCAGTAAGATTCAAGTCTTTAATTTGTAGAATATGGAAATTACCCAGTATTTGACTATTGTAACAGGGCCATTTTTTGATTATTTTATTAAGAAAAGATTTTAATCACATCCTCTGAAAATCGGTCACTCTTCAAGGCCCTCATACAACCAACTGCTTAGTTTATGCAAAGTAACATGAGAACTTTCAACAATAAAAGCTGAGAGCATACAGTAGGCTAAACTCATCCAAGGTAAGAGAATGGAGAATAATTTTAATTTTCTCATTTTTAACTCATAAATAGCATCCTTTATCCATTATTTATCTATTTTTAATTTTAATTAATAGTCCTGGTCATAATTGCCTAATTTCTATGGCCATAGAAAAAGCAGGCTGCATGTAGCTAATAGGACATTTTAATATTTATGAAGTTCAAAGTTTTCTAGAAATAAATTCAGACATTATCACCAGACCTAAAATTATGTTAGAAGACAGATTGAATAATTAATAGCAAAGGCATGTGTTCATTGGGAATGCACACAATAGGTGTAATAAACATATACATTGCTACTTTGATCAAGCGACTCACCACTCCTTTCTCAGGGTCATCTCTGGTCATATGGTTATCCGAAATAAAAAACAAAACAAAACAAAACCAACTACTTTCCCTGGACTCCAGGATTATTGTCATTATTAATATCCATTTTTAAACCTAAGACAGCACGGTCTGCATACTGCTTGGAGACTCTCACCACCTACTTCCTGCTTTCATCCTAGCAGCATCCCTGATTTGTTGTTGAGGTAGTTGTTACGCTAAGGAAGGGCGGAGCAGGTTGGCCACAGCACCGTGGAGTCTGAGTCTCTGGGTCCAAGCATTCACTGTGTGGACTCTGTGCACACTGCTTCGCTTCTCTGTTAGTTCGGGTGTCCCTGGGCAGCATGGATCCTGTTACTTCCAGCCCGCTGCGCAGAGAAGAAAGCCACCTCTAGCAAGAGAAAGACGAGGGGCGAAGAACTGCAGGTTGGCGGCTGGGACACACTGCGGCGGGGAGAGCGAGGAGACCTGGGTGGCTGATGTGGCTCATGGGGGGGGGGGTCTGTGGACATCTTCAGGATGGGAGCTGGTCACCAGAAAAACCAACCACATGATTACAGCATTGGAACTTTATGCCATCCCAACCTCTGGGGAGGCGAGGGGAAGTAGAGATTGAGCGCAACTACACGAACAAGGGTTTAATTAGCTTTGCCTATATAATTTTTATGAGATCCCAATAAAAACTCTGGACATTGAGGCTCAGGGCAGTGCCTTAGCTGGTAAATACACCAATGTGCAGGGGATTGGGTATCCTGAGTCCACAGAGACAGAAGCTGCTGCCCTTGGGCCCTCCCAGACCTTGCCCTATGCATCCTTCATTAAACTGTGTGCTTTATAATAAAATGGTAGTCGTACGCATAGTGCTTTCCTGAGTTCTGTGACTCACTCTAGCACACTACTGAAACTGAAGTGGGGGGACATAGGACGTCCAACATTTGTAACCAGCCAAGAAGAAATGCACATGGACTTGGGGACACCTAGATTTGTGGCCGGCATCCGCAGTGGGGTCTGAATGTTCTGTGCTAACTGCGGGTAGTCAGCCTCAGAAAGTGAACTGAATGGCAGGACCCCCAGCTGGTGCTGTGGAATTGGTTTTGGAGCAGGAGGATCATGGCGGCATCTCCTGTGACCAGCGTCAGCCATGGTTTCCTCTTCTGCCTAAATGAGGATGATAATGATCATGATAACTACATCCTGGGTTACTGTGGGGATGTTCAGATAATACGTGTTGAGTCCTTCGCTGGCCCATACGTGCTCAGTAAATTAGCCTTTTTTATCCCCATCGTGAGATGAGAACACTGAAGCTCAGAGAGACTAAGTGGCTTATGCAGAATGGCGCAGAACACGGGTGCTCACTCCCACGGAGGGTTTATTTCCACCCCTACAGTCTGATCTTCCTATCTACACAGTCTATTTCTCTGATTCTCATTGCATTTTCTGACAAAATGCACTAGAAGTTAATAGAAATTCCTTTTGAATAGACACATATGATTCAGCATGCATCCCCTGGGGGCAGCGGCATCGGTGTGCTTCCGCACGCTTTCGTCTTGATGGCAGTCCTCGCACGGGGCCTCAAATAGATAGAACCTTGGGTCGGAGTTTTGCCAGGACACCCCAAGGGGACGACTGGCTTTGGACTATTTATTTTCTTGTGCCTGTAAAAGCACATTCATATGCACCAACACACGCACACACGCAGCCTCATGGTGCTTAAAACTCTAAAACTGCACGGAAGGAAAAAGAAAGTTGCCAAATCTGTGATCCCAAAACAAACCCCAGGAACGTGAGATGGTTCCGTAGCAGAGGCATTTTCCCACAAGCAAGGCCCGCATTCTCCCCAGCACCCCGTAGAGGACAAATCGAAATGGAAAGACAGGTGAAGCCGGCAGCCTCTGGCAGTGGCTGATTTTAGATGCTTCGCGGGTACTCATGCCTTGTTTTTCTGAACAGGATCAAATCCTAAGATTTTAAACCCAAACTCTCCAAGAGCACAGCCGCGAGACTCTCAAGGACAAAATGATTATCTCAGATCTCCAGAAACTGAGTGGTGTAAACGAAACAGCTATGGGAAGGGAAGAGTCACTTGTGGATTTTGATTTTTTTTTTTTTCCCTCTGCTTCCAAAGAATATAAATTTCTTGCTGGCTTAAGACAGTGGTTTTGTAGCAGGATAAATTTGAGCTGAAATCTTTTCCTCCCTCCTCTAAAACAATCGTTTGGGGACCACATTATTTTGCTCGTTCTGGCTCTTTCCTTTTTAAAAATTTCACAGGACGTTTTAAGTCATGCGTCTTAGCTCAAAAAAAACACAACTTTCAATTGATGTACATTACCAAACAGTATACCGTGGAATAGACTCATTTAATCAACATTCACATACATCTTAACTTTTAGATAGAAAGTCAGTTTCATGTGTTTTCCAGTTTCAAAGTGTTTTCTAAAGTTGTATTTGTTATAGAACATTATTGTGTGAAATAGTTCATGGGGAGATGCCTGTGCACTCATTCGTTTATTTGAATCACAAATACTTTTGGGGTGTCAAACACGCCCCAGGCTATGGGTGTGCACTTGGTGAGGTCCCCTACATTCAGAGAGATTACAGAGAGTGGAGGAGAAACGACACCACAAGGAAATGAAAATATAGACATGCGTGTGATGATTGATTGTGAGAAGAGCTACAAAGAAACATAGAGGTTGTGATCACAGAGAATATCATCAGGCGAGGTTGTGTTTAGCAGTAAATCAAATTAAGATGCAAACGCAAAGCCTTGTCATTTCCCGCGGTTCACCTGCCTTTTTATTTGACTGGTGAATCCAGCTTCCCCAACACTATGTCCTTTGCCACGAGAACCTGCTAGAGCCATAACAAATACACGTCGCAGACACGACATCAGATTATGACGTCTGAGAGGGAGAGTGGAGGAGAGAAACGAGCCTTGATGAATTAAGAGCACGACTTTATTCCAGCTCTGTTCATCCCATCACAAAAACTCTGAAAAGTTAAAGTGTCTGCTTCCCATCATGGAATGGGAGAGCAAAGCGCCCAGGCAGGTAAAGGTGAGCTGGGGCGCGGTGCACCTGCTAAATAAAGAACCAGAACTCATCTTGATGGAAATTCCTGTACATTAAAAAACACTAACAATTAGGTCCCAGCTAGTACATGAGATAACAAATATAGCCCACTGGGTAATTAGAGTTGTCCCTGGATTCCGTAAGACCAACATCTTGGAAGAGTCCCTGTTACGTTTTATTGAACTCAGATGATAGTGCCTTCTAGAACAAGGGCTTTACTTTCGGGGATGTTCTTGGTCTCCTTGATCTGCTACCACGACATACCATAGACTGGGTAGCTCGTAAGCAAAAGAAATTTGTTTCTCACAGTTGTGTAGGCCAGGAAGTCCAAGATCAAGGTGCGGCAGATTTGACACCTGGTGAGGGCTTGTCCCCCGGAGATGGCACCTTCTGTGTCCTCACAGGGTGGAAAGGGTAGACTAGCTCCCTCCGTCCTCCGTTACAAAGGCAGGAGTCCCTTTCGTGAGGGTTCTGGCCCCTAAAGGCTCCTTCTCCTAACACTTGCACCAGGGATTGGGTTGCGACTTACGGATTTGGAAGGAACACAAAGGCTCAGAACATAGCAGGGATCTACTTATAAAAGCTGGTGCCCACATCTGGGGCCACATATGCTGTGTGAGGAATGGGGACATAGTTTTTTTTATTTCTTATGTGTCCCAGATAGCCCTTGCTGGCAGGAGATTCATATTTTGATGGGGTGTTTTTCCCTCCTAGCACCTATAGCAATTGCAATCCATTCAAGGTATTTTTGTTTAATGCAAGTCCCTCCCAGGAGGTGTAAGTCAAAACTGTGCCGGTGCATTTATGGCTCCATTCCCATTTCCTAGGATGGAATGTAGTGTGCGCTCTCTATGTGTATGTGTGTGTGTGTGTGTGTGTGCCTAGACATAGATCTACATAAAGATAAACATATACATATAGGTATAGGTAAGGACATATATACACACACATAGACATATTCAGACAAATTAGATATAGCTATACACAATAAATATACAAAAAGGAAAAAGAAATGTATATATATTAGATATAGGTATGGACTAGAGAAAGGTATAGGGACAGACACAAAGGTAGAGATAAGGACACAGATATGTAAATATAGACAGATGTACAGACATGTAGGCATACAGACAGACATAGACACAGATTACGTAGACGGTTGCTGGGCAAGGGGATGACTGACCACTACACTCATGTATTGATCTCAATTATTCCCTATTGCTGATGTTCAATCATCAAACCATTCTTTTCTGAAAGACTCATCATTTTCCAAACCTTTCTTAAAACAGTTCATTTCATTTGGACCTCAGTACCCCTGTAAGTAACCTTAGGAAGTCGGGCAGGCATTATAATCCACATTTTAAAGGTGGGAAGCAGAGGTTTTGTTTTGCCCACATCCACACAGCTGGTAGGGATGAGCCACCATGTAAACATGCAAGTGTTAATTTTAAGCTATAGATCTGTTCTCTTTTTCTAACATCAATTGGTCCATTTAGGTTTTCAGGCCTGAATGTATCCTGACCTCACAGAGACTCCACACGGCCTTTCAAACACCCCTTACGACAATGCACACTTGCAACGATGGGGTTCCAGCGTCACCCCTTCACAGCATCATTTTCAGACTTATTTACCAACTGGCTTAGGATAGGAACAGGACAAGCTCTTCAAAATTCCATTGCTGTGGAGGTGTCAAGTATCAACAGTGTGCTTTGAAAACAAAAGAAAAAAAAAAATCTCAATTTCCAAAAACAGTGTCACAAATGGAGAAAAGAGAAGAAGCTGGTTTCCAAATAACCAAATAACCCTAAACACACACACTCACACACACACACATATATATTCCCCTCCTACAGTGAAGTATTAAAAATGTTCCCATTTTTAATACCAAATAACTCTGCAGCACTAATGACTTCCGTATTTGTCTAAGCTTTGTGTTCTTTTGGCAGAGTGTGACAATGCATACAGGCTTCTGCGCGTGGACACAGAAGCCACTGCAGGTTGATTACAGGAAGGGGCTGCTGCGGTGAAAGGCCACCAGTCCCCAGGTGACAGGAGGCTGCATTAGAATTAATGGGTGTTGCCTCTGTAAAGAGAATCTTGGGTCCTCGGAGACAAGCAGCAAGGACTGAGCGTTCTCTTGCACTAAGAAGCATAGGATTAAGGGTTGCCCTCTTGCAAAACACATCACAAAAGTTGAGAGATGCATCTTTGCTGAGCCCTGCATGTTCCATAGGGACAGGGCACATGGGACACATGGACTGCTAACAAGAAGCGACAAGTTCTGAGGCACTGGTGCCCCTGGGTCTTCACCTTCCTGCACATAGTATGTGCATATTCAAAGCAAGAATACTCTTGCACATACGTGATGCAGCGTTCTCGTGCACTTTCAATTTTAATCTGTGGAAAGTAGGCGAAACCATTGCATTGTGCAATGAAACCAGCTGGCCTCCTCAATATTTTATATGAGCCTTATTGGTCATTATTAAATAAATATACCCCTGTACCTACTCCCTGGAGCAATGACAAGAGGAGTCCATATGTCCAGTGGCCAGTTCCCAAATCAATGACTCTGGCTGTGTCGGGGGGTTAGTCTGCCATTTAGAGAGGTGCACCCCTTGGATCCTAGCATTCGATATTTCACTATTCAGTTTCATTTTTGTTTCCCCTTCCCTTGACCACTGCAGAAGACCAGCACGCCTGTCTCCCTGTGTCAGATGGGGCCATCTGACCAGTTCTGACCAAGCAGCTTCACTTTCATGCCAAGATGCAAACTGGGAATGTTGTTCACCAAGCAAAGGGGAGGAAAAGGTTCAAGAAGAACTAATAACCCACTCTGGTGTGAACTGTTACAGACAGGAGAACGCAGACACATACCATTTATTTACCAACTCTCTTTGGGAGCCACGTTACTTTAGGAGAGACCTGCATTTGTAACTGAACTGTCTTTGACTACCTGCACTGCGGCACAAACTGCCACAGTTGTCCTGTGTCCACAGGAATTGGTTCCAGGACCCCCCTCCCCCAGATACGAAAATCCATGCATGTTCAATTCCTTATATAAAATGGTGTAATATTTGCATATAACCTACCTACATCCTCCCGTATACTTGAAATCATCTCTGGATTACTTACAATACCTAACAATGCAGATGCATATAAATAGTACGTCATTAAACAGGAAATGTCCGGTTTCCAATCAAAAGTGCACTTTATTGTATCTCAAACAAGCAGCAAGAGAATTCATCAGAGTATGTGCCTAAACTATCGACACAGTTTTGCTATGTTGACGGTAAAGCGTTGTTATGCCATATTGTTTAGGGAATATTGGCAAGAAACAGAGTCTAACGTCCAGTACAGACACAATATTTTAAAAAGTATTTTCAATCCACAGTTAGTTGAACACACGGATACAGAGGGCTGACTGTGTAGACTAGGTAGGTTAAACTACAGAATTTTACCTTCTCCTGGCTTTGGAGGCTGGAAGTTTGACATCAGAGCGCCAACACCGTTGGGTTCTGGTGAGGGGTCTCTTTCTGGCATACAGACAGTCTCCTTCTCACTGTGTCTCTCTCCCTCCTGTTACAAGGCCATCAATCCTATTAGACTATGAACTCATGTAACGAGCATTGCCTCTTAAAAGGCTTGCCTCCAAATAGCGTCCCATTTGTGGCCAGGGCCACGTGCACTTTGGAGGAACATACCTGAGTCAACTGCACAACCCCAGAGCTCCAGGCCTCCCATCCCTACAGTGTCCTCCCCGGACACACCGCAGAGTCCAATAGTTAGAAATCTATTCAGCCCATCAGAAATGTCTCTGATAAGATTAGAGGGAGATTAGCTAAAGCAAGACACCATTTATCGAGTTGAGTTCGTAACACCTGAGTGACAGGTTTGGCTTTGACAGGTGGGATAAACTGATGGAATGCTTCTCGGAAAGACCTGAGTCTCTCGTTAGAATGCAGGTTTTGCATAGGAGCCTGCAAGTTTGTGCTTCTATCCACCTCCCGGGTGACACTTTTGCAACTACAGGTAACGTTCTCAGTCCTCTTTGTGACCCCAGCACTGAAGCTTTTTAACATGACACACTGCCCTGTCCCCTGCACCTCTAACCCTGAAATTAAACAAATAAATCAACAAGCAAACAAACAAATAGGCAGACAGAATGGAGAAGGCAGGGGTTGAACACTGAAAAATATAATGTATTAGTCCACCAAAAATACGTGTCTGCTGAAAGCTTTGATTAGGGTTTGCATTTCACTCACTGCTTCGCTCGCAATTACAGCTTGGTTACACTTAAATTCTTCCAGAGTGGAGATGCAAGCCGAACTGGCTGCAACCTGAGTGGGAGGCAGGGACCCAGGAGAGAGGCAATAATATCAGGTATTACAAATATGCATCGAGCTACCAATGATTTTAACATAATATATTCTTCAAACCGTGTTTTCTAAGTGCACGGGCTCTAGTCATCATGAAGGTGTGTGTGTGTGCATGCAGGTGTTGTGTAGACAACGGGTGGGGGAAGCAGAGGGCGGCATCGCAATGGGGGCATGTGGGTCAAGGACAAGACTGAACATTCCTAAGCAGAAAGCAGTACTTTGCTTTCACTTGGGTACCATTTGGAGAAAAAGACTATATTTATTATTTCAACCACCCTTCGGTAGGAAATTGGATTGAATTCCAATGAAAGTGCATTTAAAAATAAATCATAAGAAAAAAAGAGCAAATCTGTCTTTGTTTGGGGAAAAACATGAACCTAAATATCCACATGCATTTTATTTTCTCCTAACTTACTATAACAAAGGATGAGATTCTAGTTGCCTATGAATGCGCCCCTCCAGTGGGAGGGTTTCTAAGTTGATTCTGCAAAGCAGGTGGGAATGAATGCCAGAGAGTCCTTCCTACATGCTCAGCTTAGCTCCTGGTACAGGGCAGGAACTCAGGGGAAAATTTGTAGAATGAATGAGTGAATGCAGAATGCATCTCATGTTTTTCAGGAGAGGACTCAGAAGCAAATGCTATTTTCAGGGTCTTCTCCTCGGCCACCTTAACCTTTGACTGCTCTCCCTTGCCCTGCCATTAGACAAGGGCAGAAAGGATGGGGCCAGTGGCACATTTTTATAGAGTCGGCTAGTCTGGCGCAGCCATGATCAGTTGTGATCTTACCCTGAGTGGGGCATTTTTCCCTCATCAGTAAAACTGAAACAATAGTTTCTCCGTTATTGTCTAGTTTACCAGATACATGTAAATGGCAAAATGAGATTTTATAAATATTTCCATAACTACAACAGTTGTTCAAGAAATAATCATTTCCTATTTTTAAAAAGCTATATCTTTTTATTAGCTTTATTTAATTTTTTTTTATTTCAGAATATTACGGGGGTACAAATGTTTAGGCTGGATAAATTGCCTTTGCACCTCCAGAGTCAGAGCTACAGCGTGCCCATCCCCCAGACTGTGCACACTACACCCATTAGGTGTGAATATACCCATCCCCCCCACCTGCCCAACAAATGTTACTACTATATGTGCACATAAGTGTTGATCAATTAGTACCAATCTGATGGTGAGTATGTGTGGTGCTTTTTTTTCCATTCTTGTGATAACTTCACTTAGAAGAATGAGCTCCAGCTCTATCCAGGAAAATACAAGAGATGCTAGATCACCATTGTTTTTTGTGGCTGAGCTATATCTTATAGTGTTTAATGTATCCCATAAACATTAAGCATTTCCTTAAACCTCGATGATTAGTTCAGCCCTCCTCCTTGTCTTAGGACAATGGAGCCACTCTGGAATTAGCGATGGTGGCTTCTATTTGTACATGGAATGCAAAACGGGTGATAGGTGAATGAAAGCTATGAAATGAGCAAAAACTAATCAGATTTTAAATAAATAAATGATAAACATATGGCTAAAAGTTGCCATCCACTAATTATCAGGAGCTTGTAAATCCGAATAAAAGATCATTGCATGCTCTTCAAATTAGCATAGGTTATAAAATGATCACAGACCGACATTAGGGAGGTTTCCATGTGGTTTCACAGGTTTGACTTATGCCTATAAATTGGCAGCAAAGTTTATATTATGAGGAAGGAATTTTCCTTTTCATCCATATTTATTTATTTATTCATTTATATCAGTGTCTACTTGTGTGTCCACATTTTATTCGATAGGTTCTAATCTGCTGCTATCATTTTTATTTTGATGCTCCAATTGCTCCAGATTTGGCCACTGCAAGCCACTTAGAGCTGATACCTGTGTCCTTCTGACGTGCCCTCATCATTCTTCAAGTGTTTCCTGACTTGCTGGCAAAAGAAAGAGATGTTCTAGGTTCATCCCGTACTTTCCTCGCCCCAGTTATAAAATTGGCCTTTTCTCCTGTTAGATTTGGTTCCTTTTAGTGATGAATGGCAATTAGACACCAAGACCTTGGAGCTAGGTGTACTCATTGCTTTTGAAGCCAAAGTGTTTCTAGGTCCTCTATATGTCTATAATTACCTATATACATTAAAAAGACTAAACTCACACTGATATCTGTGATTTCAATCCAACACCAGCAGGTGCTATAGATGCTGATTTTTGTTTTCATCTTTACTATTCCCTTTCCTTTACTTATATTGAATTTAATTTTCTTCTCTTTTTATATTTTCTTAAAGGGGAAACTTGGATTATCCATTTTGAATCACTCTTTAACATTCCAAACAATAAACTTATAGCATCGATAGCTATGCCTTCCCTCTGTCCTTTAGATGCATCCCATAAATTTTGATATGTTATCAGGCAGTTCAAAATATATTCTAATTTCTTTTGCGATATTTGTTTGAATCCAAGATTCATTTTGAAGTATGGTATTTAATTTTCAAAATTTTGGTGCTTTTCTAGATATGTTATTATTGTTGACTTCTAATTGTTGCCTGAAAATATACTTGATAATATTTTAAAAATTGAAATGCACTAAGCTTTGTTTTATGCCCAAGATGTGGTCTATTTTGAAGGAATATTTCATGTGCACTTGAAAATTCTGTGCATTCTCTAGTTGTTGGGTATATTATTCTATGAATGTCATTAGATCAAGTTGGTAGATAATGTTGTTCAAATTATCTACATCCTTACTGATTTCTTTTTCTGTTCAGTTTTTAACGAATTTATTTGAAGCTCTGTTATTGGGCATAAACATATATGATTGTTATATCTTCCTAATAACTGGATATTTTTATTACAAAATGCCTCTTTTATTCCTGGCAATACCACCTCTAGTCCTGAAGTACACTTTTTTGATATTTATAGCAACTCTGAGTTTTTCTGGGTTTGCTATATTTAATACTTACATTGTTTTAAGTTTGTTTATTTCAACTTATTTGAGTTTTTGTATTTTGTATTTCAAGTGTGTCTTTTGTACACAGCATATGGCTTGCTTTCTAAAAAAATTCAAATCTGTCAATATCGTTTGAGTGTTTAGCCCATTTACATTTAGTGTATTTATTGATATAGTGAGCTTAGGTTTATCATTTGTTCTCCATTTTCTATTTGTCCTTTCTTGTTGTTTTGCTGTCGTTTCTCTATTCCTCGTTTTCAATCTTGTCTTAACTGATATTTGTATTATTCTATTTTAGTTCCTTCACTATATTTTTGATGATGCATCTTGATGTTTCTTTTAATAGTTGCGCTAGGAATTAAATATGTATCCTTAACAAAAACACAACCTACTTAGCATTAATACTGTGCTTCCTCATATTAAGTGTAAGAAACTTTCAACAGTATGGTTTTGTTTTACACTCTCATCCTTTGTATCTACATATGCTATAAACTACAAAAAACATTGATATCATCTTCTTTCCTTTATTTATTTATTTTTATTTTTTTGAGACAGAGTCTCACTTTGTTGCCCAGGCTAGAGTGAGTGCCATGGTGTCAGCCTAGCTCACAGCAACCTCAAACTTCTGGGCTCAAGCGATCCTGCTGCCTCAGCCTCTTGAGTAGCTGGGACTACAGGCATGCACCACCATGCCTGGCTAATTTTTTCTATATATATTAATTGGCCAATTAATTTCTTTCTATTTACAGTAGAGACGGGGTCTCGCTCTTGCTCAGTCTGGTTTTGAACTCCTGATCACGAGCAATCCGCCCGCCTCGGCCTCCCAGAGAGCTAGGATTACAGGCGTGAGCCACCGCGCCCGGCATCTTCCTTTAAATAGTCATATGTAGAAATATGTCCAGATACAATAAAAGAATTATAGTCTTTTATATTATCCACATATTTACCATATCGAATACTCTTTATTCTTCTCCTTAAATACAAGTTTCACTAAGTATCATCTCCTTTCAGCCTGAAGATTTTCCATAAAAATACAGGTCTTTTAGAACAGGTTTAATGATGGTGAAATCTGGGTTTTCTGTTTGTTTTTGTCTGAAAATGTCTTCATATTAACTTCTATGAAGGATATTTTTGATGGATATAGAATTTTGGGCTGGCAGATTTCTTCCTTTTTCAACCATTTAAAGATGCCATTCCACTGTCTTCTTGCTTCCATTGTCTCTGATAGGATGCTGACCATCATTAGTACTCGTACGCCCTCTGCATGTATCCTCTTTTTTCTGTGTACTCTCAAGACTTTATATATTTCATGTTTATCATTGTGACTATGATGCAGAAATTAAAATCACACTAGGTGTGGTTTTCTTTGTATTTACCCTGACTGAAGTTTCCTGAGCATCTTAAATGTGTGTATTTCACCAAATGTGGGGAAATCTTAACTATTATTTATACACCATCTTGTTGTTCCTCTTCCTGGGACTCCGATTACCTATAGGCTAAACCGCTTGATATTGTCCCACAGGTCACTTGTCTTCTGTTAATAATTAAATCATTTTCTCTGCTCTTCAGATTGAATACTTTATATTAAACTATATGAAATTCACTGACCTGTTGTGCTGTTTCCAACTCTGTTGCTAAGCCCATCCAGTGAAACTGTCACTGTCATTTGGAATATTTTGTTTTTAATTCTAAAATTTTTATTTTTACATGATCATTCATTCCTTTAAAGTACTATTTAAATTAATATCAGCTGTTTTAGAGTCTTTATCTGTTAATTACAACATCTTGGCCATGTAAGGGTTAACTTTTTTTTTTTTTTTAATTCTTCTTCATTATTACAGGTTACGTTTTTCTGTTTCTTCACACTTTCAGTAATTTTTAGTTAAAACATCATGGTGGATGATATATTACAGAGACTAGATTTTATTAACTTAGAAGAGTGTTGATTTTTATTATAAGCAAGAAGTTAACTTGGCTGGATTCAAACTCCCACTCTGCAGCTCTGCTCTGTGTAGCACCTCCAATGCCAGCTCTTTCAGCCTTGCACCATTGCTCTCCACGGGCTCCCCTGGAGCCTCTCCTGTATACACACTTTAGAGATCAACTAAAAATCCAGGAAAATCTTACAGGCAAATCCAGAGCTCCCTCCTCGTTCTATTTATGCATCCCACACCGTCACTTTCTTTTTATTTATTTATTTAGTTTTTTTATTTCAGAATATTACAGGGATACAAATGTTCAGGTTACAATATATTGCCTTTGCCCTGCCCGGGTCAGAGCTACAAGCATGTCCATCCCTCACACAGTTGCACCAAACCCGTTAGGTGTGAATATTCCCATCCCCTCTTCTTCCCTGTCCTACCTGCCTGACAGCCGATGAATATTACTACCATACGTGCACATAAGCACCGATCAGTTAGTACCAAAACAGATGGAAAACCATGCTCACGGATCGGCAGAATCAACATTGTCAAAATGTCTATAGTCCCCAAAGTGATCTACAGATTCACTTTCTAACTACTCTGGACATCCTGACTTTCATCCTTGCATTTCTCAAACCCAGTAAGACTGTAGCCTTCCTCTTCATTTTCATCTGCCTTGCACCACCTGGACCAGGGTATAATTTTAGGGTAAATACCAAATGCATGTCACTTGCACTAAATTGTAGTTCCTCTCTCTCGAGGGTTAACGCCTCTTCAACTTCTGCCTATTTATGGTTGCTGTAAAGTACTGTCAAATAGAAGGCAACTTCAAAATATTTTATTTAGAATTTATAATTGTTATCCATGAGAAGATTAGTCCAAAACATGCTACTCTGTTATTGCCATAATAGTAAAGCTGTTGGTGCTATTTTAACAGCTTTATTGAGATATAATGAACATATAAGGTATACTTAAAGTATATACTTTGATATGCATTTTTTTATATTTATATCAATAGGCATACATGCATGGGCATATATACATGAAATTTTCACCATAATCAAGATGATGAACAGATCTGTCACTAGAAAAAGTGCTAGTGCACTTTAAAAAATAATTTGATATTATACATAAAGAACATTGCAACATTTATTTCCCTCAACATATTAATCCAAACTCTATGAATTTGTAGTAAGGTAATACATTTGTATATGGTTATATGCTTCCCACACAAAAAATACCTATTACTGAGTTCATTATAAAAATAAAAAACCATAAGCGACCTAAATATCTAAAAAAGTAAGGAAGAGGCCAAGACAATCATGCCATAGCCACAAGGCAGAAAGTTGTGGAGTCATTAAAAGCATATTTAAAAATAATTTGGAATAACATGACCATACTACATTATTAAAATGCATCGATAAAAGGCTAAAAAGAAACATAACAGATTTGACAGAATCTTCGTTTGACTTGGGTGAGTTTGGGTGAACTTTGAAATTGTTGGCAATTTCTACCATGTCTATGATAAAAATGCATTCGTTTAATAGAAAATTTTATTTTCTTTGGGAAAAAAAATCTTGTCTTCATTCCAATTCTTCTCTAATCCTTAGAAAATAATTCATTTCCATATGCCATCTGGATATCGACATATCCTTGAGAGATTTTTCTGTTATAGTGCAATGATCGGAGTCCTTTGAGTCAGAATCCCAAGGTCGAAATATTGCCTCTACCCTTTAAACGGACCAAATGGCCACTGACTGGTCATTTCTTTTCCCTGATTTTCATCTTCTCTATCTGTACAACAAGGGCAATAATAATATTTATTTGAGGAAAGACCAAGTGTAACAAGAGCGAAAGTGGTTTTAAATAGTAACATACTCGCAAGTGCTAGTTACGATGTTGCCAGGATAAATACTTGTGAGATTTTTAAACAGATAGTTTCTCATTCTTTTTTTTTTTTTTTTTTTTTTTTGCAAACTAGTTTCTCATTCTTAACCTGGTCCTTTCACCAAGGACATATGAGTCATTAGGCTTCTTCGGGGATTGTGGCTGAACCACTTTGGTTTATAAGCATTTGGCTAATGACCTAAGCACAGAGGATTGGCAGAGAATTTTTTTTTTTTTTTGATACCTAGTTGTTTATCCAGGGAAGTTACTTTGAAATGTGTCTTAACTGCACACATTCTCCTGTTATTCTTGCTCTTTTCCTTTGCATAATTTCTCATCCTTTCAGAATCACAAAAAAAGCAATTTTCCCACTGCTATTTTTGGGGTGAATTTAAGGTTCTTTGCAAGAAGAAATAATCTGTCTTCCCCCACTCCCATCAGCAGCCAAGTGCCTGTAATTCAGTTCAGTAAGTTCTCTTTTATTCACACGCATCGATTATTCCTTCAAAAACAAAATAATTTCCACTCAAAGCCTTTCATCTGTTGATCTCAGCACTTCAGAAACTAATTAATCTCCACAATATGCCTGGATCAGCATTATCCCCTTTGTTTTCAGATGAGCAAACAAACGCTATGAAATTAAGCAGATTGCTCAAGGTCAAACGACACGTCGACATCTGAGCCCGATTTGAACTCAGAATCCCACAGTTCCACGTTCAAGGTGTGGAACAGAGTGCCCTGTTCGGAGCATTTGACATGCACAGTCAGGGGTGTCTACCTCACACGCTGCCATGCATGTTGCTAAGATGGAGTGACAATTTAGTACAGTCTTCTCAACAGCTTCCCAAAATGAAACCAACCGCTTTCCAAGATTCTTGTTGGAAACGTTAACAGGCTACCTCTCCCACTTGTTTTCCTCTCTCCTTGCATAGGGAGATCAGAATTCCCAGCTTGTCTGGGACCGTTATGAACATCCTGTTATGCTGGTACCTTACAGTTTTTGAAATGACCCCTCTTACAGGATCCACTGGCCCCCCGTAAAAGCCCCGCACCTCTAATGCAACACGACGAGGTAGGTAAACTATGGCCGTTCCCTTCCCCAAACCCAGAGCTCTGGAAAGAGGACAGTGCTGCATGGTCAGAGACACGGTGAGCAGAGACTATGAGATATATATATAAAAAAAAAACAGTGGGAGAGGATGGAAGGGATGGAATAGAGGGAGGTTGGCAGGAGCAGTGAATTCTGAGAGAGGGGAGAGAGGGGAGAAACCCCAAGATTAAAAGGGAACTGAGAAACTGAGATGGGTGTGGGGCTTTCAGTGGGTCTTTAAAGATTTGAAATCACATGGAACATCGAAGCATTAATAAAGATTTCTTAGGCAAGGTGAGGCACAGAATTAGCAGAGTAGTCCCTTTTCAAATAGACTGGGAAAGTTTAAGGAATAAGTATTCCAGTACTGCCCACAATATCCCAAAGACCAGGAGTCCTTCCCTATACCCCAAGCATCCATAAACCCTACTGACGAATGTCTATATCCTATATAAGAGGGTGACAGTGCCCATTCCATTCTCCATAAGCACTGTTGTGACTGAGTCTCTTAAAACCCTGGCAACAGGACGTTCAGCGTCATTTAATTTGATTTAGAAAAATGAAATAATGTGGCATTTCTGCATCTGCATATGGAAGGATAAAATTCATACCAACTCCATTAGTCAAAAAGCAAACTGCGTTTGGCTGCAAAACATACTCATAGTGAAAGCCTCGCAAACACACATTTCAAAAGAAAAATGTAAGTGAGGAAGAGTGCTCAGTTTACTCTGGCGTCCCTGCTTGGCTATGTACTGGGCTATAGCTCCACATCCCTTAAAAACACAGTCAGGAGTGGCAAGCCTGATTTAGTGAGCACATTGAGGCAAGCAATTATGAAAGCCTCCAGACCACTGTTGGTCCATGGCAGGAGAAAATGGGTCACGTGGTTTATCCCCATCTGGTGTTTCATCCTATAAAAAATATGCCCCGTGACGTGTAACTTCAATTGTGCATATATTTACTAAAGTGTAAACGATTAATTTATTATCCAATTTTCTTGTCAATTTGAGGGATGCTTTTTAATCTGTGCAAAGGAAGGCGGGAATTTAGCATACGATCTAGTTCTCAAGGTCCCAATCTGGAGTGCCCCCAAGTATTTATGGAATATCACCCACCCTGAATCACTGTCTGCATCCCATTAGGGGAGTCTGTTATCCTAGGAAAAGCTTCCTCCACGCTGGGAGTAGAGCAAAGAGATGTTACCAAACTCCATCAGGATCGCAGGATTTGACTTTACAGAGAGCATAGACTATGAGGACATTTAGCTTTAACTTTGCTTTTTTTTTTCCCCTTTATACAAATGGAAATAGTAATTATTATTCTCAGAATACAAATAGATAATCTGGAATTTGTTACCTCTTGGTCCGCTCATAAAATTGTGCTACGATTAGTAAATCATAGGATGTGATGTATTTAAGGTACTCTATCGCCCAGAAAAGAAACACTTATCTAGAAACACTGTGTAAATATTCTTCTTCCTACACATGATTCTTTGAGATTCAATAAAAACAAAATAAGACTCAGTGTGTTCTTGTAAGTTAAAACAATTGCTAACATCTTACACGCGTAGAGTTAACTAGTAAAAGACTACCTGGGCCCACGGATTTAGAAAACGGTATTTTCCAAGACAGCAATTTAGAGGTCTTTCACCTTAGCCCTCCACCCAGGGACACAGGACAGAGTCAACATGGCCATAATTTTCCTTGTCAACAGTGTGAATTATTGAAGAAACATTATCTCCCATGGCTTCTTATTACAGACCAGGAACTTGGGCTCCTTCTTCACTGAGAAAAATCCTACTTATTCTTCAAAAGCTTTTATAGCCCCTGAGCAACCTTCCCTGACTCTTTCTGAAAGAATTATTCACTCTCTCCTCGGTGCTGCCAAAACATTTTGTACACGCATTTATTAGAGCGCATTGTAATGAGTGCAATATATATGTTTGTTTTCCCTCACTGCAGTGTGAGCTCTTCCAGGACAGCAGGGGTATTTTATTTGTTATTAAAAAATCTAGGAATTGTACTTCATCATCTCCTTCCCTCCCACACCCCCCCCCCCGCCGCCCAACCATCTGGTCCATAAATAAGTTCTGCAGAAGCATACCGGCCCGCTGGACTTTGTTTCCACGTCTATCACCTTCTATCAGGGCACTATAACCTCTCTCCGGGACAATGAACTTTGTTTCCTCCCATGTTTGCCCTCCTGCAAGCCACCTGTCCGTAACAGACAGAGTGATCTTTTGAAAGTGTAAATGAAGTCAGGATACCACCCTGCTTAAACCTTGCAGTGGCTTTCCATGGAATCTAGAATAAAACCCATACTTCCTGCAAGCTTGCAAGGCCAACTTCAGTGGTTCTCAGCTGAGGATACATTTTGTCACATTTGGAGGGGACAGTGGGCAATATCTGGACACATCATTGCTGTCACAACAGGGGGGATGCAGTGCACTGGTAGCTAGTGAATGGTCACCGTGGATGCCACTAAATGTCCTACCATGCATAGGACAGCCTCCCACTGCAGAGCGCTACCCAGCTTCAAATGTCAGTAGTGCCAAGGCTGAGAAACCCGCCCCCCCATGAGACACCTCCCACTACTCACCTGCCAGCTTTATCTCCTGCCGCTGCTCTCCCTGTCATCCACGAAAATCCAGCCACACTGGCACCTTCTTGGTTCCAGAAGCGCTCCAGGTCTGTCACTACCCCAGGACCTTTGCACTAACTGCTCCCTCTGCTCTGAACCTCCCCCTGGTGTTTATATGTGCCCCCTCCTTATTATGAAGATTTTAGCTTAAGGGTCATCTCTTTATAAAAGTCACCTTTTACCCCCCAAGCTTAAGGACCCACTAGCCCCTCTCTGTCATGCAAAGTAATTTTCATTCATAGCTTATTTAAATCCTAACCCTCTGATATGTTCCTTGCATGTTTATATTTATTTGTTTTGTCCCTCCCTAAATTATAATTTCCAGAAGGGCAGAGGCCGGCTCTGTTTTGTTCTCTATTTTATCCTCAGAAACTAACACAGAGCCTGGCATCTTTAAGTCATTCAATACATTTCTTAAAAAACATGAATCCATGCACTAATGAATAATTGGCTCAAAGTAAAACATTAGGCACCAGCACTGCCCCTCAGTTCGGGACTATGACCACAACTCCCCTCAAGTTCAGGACTTGGGGAAGAGGACAGGTTTTGACTTTCCACCTCTGAGCCAGAAAATTATTAGAATGGCACCTCTAAGAAATAAATGGAAAGATCTGGGTTTGTGGATATGTAAATGCATCCGATGCACGCGCATAAATAGAAACACTAATGTATGCACGCGTAAAGTGCCAACAATAACTGCAAACCTTCTAATTAATGGATTAGCATCCACTTAGAGAACAACAGTGCAGACAGTGCTTTCAGCTGGGGCTCCTCTCAGGCATCCCTCATTTCCCAGCCCTGAAAAAGGATGGAGCTCCCGCCGAGAGCCATTGAGCCCAGACACACTCTACTGGGCCTTCCTGATGGCTTACAAGTCATCAGCGACCCAACATTTCACCGGCCTTGTTGCATTTCCGCTGGAAGTGTTGGGACGGTGACTCAGACAGCATAAGCAGCCCTAAGAGGTGCAATCCTGGCATCCCAAAGCCTGGGACGGCAGCGTCAATTCTTATTCCAGGCCTTACCAGTCCACAGCCTGATTCCTCCTGGGTGCAGCCCCTTGTCTTCATGTCCCTGAGCCTCTGGCCTACGTGCGTTCCTTTGTTTGGCGACTATAACCTGAGCTGAATTCCTGAGCAGGGTGGATGGCCGACATTGGTTAGCACCGAGAGAAACCTATCTCCTGTTTGCTTTTGCCAAACAATTTCAGATGCTGGTTGATCCGCCACCCTCCTACCACGGCGCAGGTAGAGGAACCCAAGATCAAAACATCGCAGGCTCTCAGAAGAGTGATTGCACCAAGCGGGCCTTCATTTTGGAGTTACGAGCATCAAACCACAGAGGGGACGGGAGTGAAGAAATCTAGTATTTCAAAACCCAGGTGCTTGCTTTCATGATGATGCACTTAATGATCTCATTTTCTTGAGCACTATCAAGGAAGAAAAAAAAAAATAAGACGTGGTTGAATGACTGAAAAGTCTTTTAAACAACAGACAAAAGATACGGGTGATAAACCGGTGGGGGGCAGGCTGCCGTGACGACGCCTGTGCTCCGTGTCTGCAGAGCCCTGCGCACACCTGCACGCGTTGTTCCATCATCCTGTCTTCCTCCTGCCAGTGCCCACAGGAACAGAAAAATGCTAGGAGTGAGGAAAACAATCCCCCATCCCAACCTCTGCAGTGTGCATGTTCTGAGAGTCCTCTCGTGATCCGAAAGGACTAACAGCCACCCCTGCAACAGTCTGCACTCCTCTGGTGGCAACTGACAAAAAATGCAAAGCCAAGCTGGTGTAAAAAAAAAAAAAAAAAAAAAAAAAAACAAGGGCATTTACTATTAATAGTTCAGGTAGTTAAACAGCTCAAGGCTATGTACAGGGATTCAGGCTTGGCTGGATCCAGGGACTTTTCAAGCGATGTCAGTGGCCAACATCTCCCCAAACCCTCCCTCCCTCCGCATCTGCCCACCGTGGTAACCAGCATTCTACCCTCTGCTTCTATGGGTTCTTCTGTTACAGATTCCAGGTGCAAGGAGCTGATGTAAGATTTGTTTCTGTGTCTGGCTTATCTCCCATAAAATATTGTCTTCCAGGTTCATCCATGTTGCTGCAAATGACAGGATTTCTTCCTTTTTAAAGGCTGAATAGTATTCCATTGTGTACACATACCACAGGATAGATATGTACAATTTTTATTTGTAAATTAAAAAAAAAATAAGTCTTTAGAATCACCATTAAAGGATGCCACAGAGCCTTGGTTTCATCCCTCCCTCAGTTCTGCCCTCCTCCTTGCTCTCCAGGAGTGTGTATGTTTCATGTTCAGGCTCCACCTGGTGCCAAAAGGGCTGCGAGAAGCCTCAGAACTACATCCTTTCCAAGTTCAAGCAAATTTTCAAAATCCTACAGACTTCTTGCCACTGGTTCTGGCAGGTGCACATGCTCAGCTTTCAACAGCTTTCATGGCCACTGGGGTACACACTGCTCCGACCAGCGGGTGTAGGTCACACACGCCCTCCCTGCAGGCTGAGACACAGGCAGCTGTACCCCCAAAGTCACAAGGACTGAGAATGGTGAGCAGTGATCCCCGGAAGAAAACTGGGCACGTTTCTGTGATAGCCGTAGGAGGATGGATTCTGGGCTGCAGAACTGGCAGGTGCCGACGCGCCACCCTCACAACAAACATGACTTACTCTCAGGGAAAACAGAATCCCAAGTGAGGTTAAAAATATAATAATCAGGCAGCCTAAAACAGCTGAGCAGTGCTGGATCTTCCTTTGTTTCACACGACCTTGAGCTGGTGGCTGTTTTACGAGCCCGTAAGCAGATTTATCGTCCCAAATATCTTGAATTTAAGTTGATGCTAATGGCTTTCTTTTTTACACCTCCCTCTTTCGAAAAGGAATTTTCCTCATCAAGTCCTTTTTATATCTGGGGTGGATCTTCCCTGGCAAGTGAGGCTTGCATCTCCCCATCCACGGCGTGTAAATAGAAGTCAAGTTGCGTGGTGACAGCAATATTCCAACGAGCACGGGAACAAGCACTGAGTGTTCTGAGCGGATTCCAAAATAGCACTGGGAAGAATGCAGCTTAACTCCCGTTTCCCCCATTGCAAGCCAAGGCTGTGGGCCCTTGCGGGAGGTGCCTGGCGTGACACGGCTCTTACTGAAAGCCAATGGCTGAACTTACAAGATCTCCCTGTTCTCAGGACCAACTCTTCACCCTTCGGGGTCACTAACCCTAAAAGCCACGGATTTCGGGTGGTCACCATCGAACCTTGACTCTACCGACCCTTCAATCACTTCCCTTTGCACTTACCGTGAAGTCCAAGTTCCTCTCCGGCACCTGCCCCCCATCACACACCCCCATATGCTTCCTGAGCTGCTTCTTTGTGCAATCCACCACCACCACCCTAACCTCTCTCTTTACCTGTCCACCGTAGAGATGCTTTGTTCCCAAGTTCCTCAAACAACCCCGCATCTTTCCAGCTCTCTGCCTGTCTCACCGTCAACGCGACCCTTCCTCCCACCTCCATCTGGCCCCTTGGTCTCCCCACGCACAGCTCTGTAGGCTTTCCTGTTCTAATATCAGCTCCTCGGGGAAACTCTGTGGACTTCCCTACATAAACGATTCCCTCTCCCTCAAATATCCATTCAACAAAGAGTGGCTGCGTTCCTACTACGTGTCAGACACTACTTTGGCAACTGGAGACAGTGAAAGAATTTCTTGTTTCTGTCTTTGTGATGCCTTAGTTTCTTACACAGACATCTTACAACCTGCAACTGCTTTATTCATGCGTCCATTTATTGGTGGTGGTTGTCTTCCTTCCCTTCCAGCTGAACATGGGCTGCATCGATACAGAGGTCATGTTTGGTGTGAGGCCACCATTGGGACTGGCAGATGTCCGGGAATTTTTAGTTGAATGAAGGCAGCGGGACTCAGACTCACTCACACCAATATACAACAAGAATAGCACGAAATAATGCCAGTGGTTAAGGAAAGGCCCACACGAGAATGTGCAAATGACTTCCGTGGGTATTGGTTTGCTCAGCCAAAATGCCCTGCCCAAATTAAGCTGCAGTCGCTTTGGCCTACGATCGTGAGGACAAAGGCAGTGGTGTGAGTCTCCAATGTGTGTTCTTAAATGGGATTCCCGGGGGCAGCTGCGGCAGGCCGTCCCATACAAAGATCGCGTCAGCATTCTCTTCCCCAAGCTAGTATCTCAGCCACCTGGTGCTAGAGCCTGCTATTTTACAGCAAGGGAATCATTTGCTTAGCTTGTTGCTAATTACGCGTTGAAGGCTTGTGGTGCATGAGTCAGGGTGCTAAGCTCTTTCTGTGCGTGATCTCGCCAAGTTCTTACAACAGTGTCATGAGGAAGGTTTATTATTATCCCCATTTTAAAGATGGAGAAACCAAGGCAAGAGAGGTTAAGTAACAGCATATCACAGCACAGCTGGTATGTGGCAGAGGCAGGATTCCAAGCCAGGCCCATCACCTTAACCACCGTGCAAACGACCCTTTCTCATCTCTGCTACTGAAATGCAGAAAAGCTTGGCTTAACCAGCATCTCTGCCTTGATCGTGGCCACACCGTGAGCATCTTCCCATGGCCATGCCCGTGCTACGGTGGAACACCGCCAATCTGTAAACGCTGTAGAGTGAATGAGAGTTTGAAAGCCTTTGGAAGACCAAGTTTTTGCAAGGGGAAAGGAAGAGAATTTGTAGACATCAAACATAAATGGGGTGCTGCCCAAAGGGAGTGAGAAAGACGTACTTGGACGTGGCTATCATTGACTCGGAAATGGTGCAGTCTCCGGGCGTGAGTCCATTAAGAGTGGCTGCCTGGTACCCGCCCTGCAGACTAGTTCTAAGGGAAAAGCCCATTTTGGTTAGAAAACAAGCGTCCCAGGTCACGGGATGAACAAGAGCTCCACGGCGCTATGTGGGAACCGTGGGCAGCGTCCGATCACAGGAACAGCAAAGCTGGCTGCCTCGGTCTTTAATTAAAATGCCACATCCAGGCACTCTGAGATCGAGGCACTTATAAAATTGCACACACGCTTACAAAGAGGCCTGGAAGATGAAAATCTCCATTTGTTTCTTCAAAGGAATAATTCTGGGATTGCATAGCCAGATGAATGGGATGACCTCCGGTGCCCATTTACCCTGAGATTCTATAATACGGCGCAGCAGCAATTGTGTAAGCCCCCTGTTTTTCAACGCACGCTCTTGAGAAGCCCTGCACAACGCGTGTTAGATGTAAAAGAAATACGTGGCAGCCTTCTGGGGAGGAGAAAAATGGAAGACAGAATTACAGTGAGAATGACATTGCTCCATGCCACCCTGGCAAACACCAGCCCGGGAGGAATGCATGGGGTCGGGGGAGGGTGGGCAGGGAGAAATGCGATTTCACTGCAATATTTGTATATTATTTTTATCTTCCTCCACAAATAAGATGATGATTGGATTCAAATCACATTTCGAACAGGATTCATTGCTGAAATGTCAAAAATGAGGTAGCACTCAACTCTTGCAAAACCTTGAAATCTGTTCCATAAAAGGCAATTTCAGCATAAAGCATGGTTAACCTTGAATAGTTAGATTAATGATCCGGCACCTTTCAACTGAGCGCCGATGAATAAACAAAACTTTACAAGCAAATTTAGCAACATCTGAGGAGAAGAAAAGCAAAACCAATCAAGAGAGATGAATGGCAGTGAAACAGAAACATTTTGGGGTAGGAAGAGGGTGATAGCACCGAATGCACTGCAGAGAATGAAAAATCGCTTTTCTCCCCTTAAAATTCCCATGCCATAGAGGATCCATTATGCTTTAAAAACGAACAAAACAAAACAACAAAACCCAGATTCCACCTTCCCTTAGCAATTGCTGTACTTTGACAGTCGGTTTAGAATTTTGGTCGTAACCACTTAACTCCTCTTGCGTGTTGTGCTGTTCTTCTAGAAAGCGCACGGAGCATTCTGTGACTTGGTCTTGTCCTGACCAAATAAAAGCAGCAAGATGGAAAATCAAACTGCACTATTGTACAGACAGTCTCCAGACAGAAAGAAAAGACACGGTCGTGCCCCTGTGTCCTCAGGACCACAGGGCATCCTGGGTTGGGTATGTGACAAAGAGGAAAGTCAAAAGACACCACGTTTAAAAGATTCAGCTTCAGTTTAGCTGCGGCGACACCATCGCTTGGGTCTGAAATCGACTTCACCCAGGCGGCCATAACAGCCTTCCCTTAGAAAGAATAAAAGCCAGACCTCCTTGCTAGATGAAGCGAAATTGTGGGAGTGAAGCCCGTGCCGGGCCCTTCTTTTGGAGAAAGCGAGAGAAGCTGCTACCACGTGTCAGCAAGGGACTGGGCAACCTCGGCAAACCTCTCGGGCGCCAGATGTCCAGTCTCCTGCCTGCCCGCCAGTGGGATTCCGCTGCCCCTGCAGCTGAGCCCCGCGCCGGCCACGGCGTAGCACTGACCTGTCAGGACTTAGACCCTTCCCAGCCCAGGTGCGTCTCCTCCTGCTTCCGGTAACACTATGCGCAGGTGCGCTTGGGAGCGCAGCGCCTTTTCACATCCTGGCCAGGCTCAGCAAAAACTGTGCGTCCAGGCCACTGGCCCAGGGCCTGCTTCTTGTGCAGCCCACAGGCTCAGAGTGGCTCTTGCAATTTTGGATGGCTGGGGGAAAACATAATTGCAAGAATACTAGTCAATGACAGGTGAAAATGATGTGACGTTCAAACGTCAGCACCCATGAATAAAGTTTTATTTGAACACAGCCACACCCATGTGTTTCTGTATCACCTAGGGCAACTTGCACACTCCAAAGGCAGAGTTGAGTAGCAACAGAGATCTTGTGGCCCACAAGCCTGAAACATTTCCTATCCGCCCTTTAGGGACAAAGCTTGCAGAGTCCTGTTCTAGGAGAGAGAAAAACATGGAGTAGACATGTTCTCTGCCCTCACCCCTCAAAGTTCTCACCACCAGGCCCCTTCCGGCCCCTTTCCTGCACCGAGACAGACTCAAATGTCTCCCATCCCGCAAACCCTCTCTTGATCTCGCATCCATGTCTGCTCTTCTAAGGTCTCTCCTTGCTTTCGCAGCAAAGCTTGGTGGAGCTGACTGTCTTTCTCACCTTCCATTCGCTCCTCAAACCTGTCGCCCTCTGGCTTCTGCCCACTCTTATGATTACAGCCCCACCAAGGCATTTTCTTTTGGTGGCTAAATCCAGTGGCCCATCCCCTCATCCCTGTGTGGCTGCACCTCTGTGAGCCATGTGACCCGAATGGTCCTCCTGCTCTCGAAAGTGTTCTTTCCTTGGCATGCATCACTCAGTCCTGCCCTGGTTTTCCTCCTACCCCTCTGTTCATACTTGGTATTTGTAGCGGGCTCTTTTCCCACCCTCCTGTAAACTCTGAATTTCCCCAGCTTCTCCTCCGGGTAGGGTGACCACAGAGTTTGCTGTCCAAACTGGGACACAGGAAAGGGGAAGCGATTGAGGACGATTAGAAGTTATGCTGGAGCAACAAGGGTGACGCTGGTTTCCTGGGATGTGTGTGACCACCCTAACTCTTGACCACTGTATCTTCTCACTCAGCCTGTCTCCCAGGCAAGCACTGTCTGTTCTCACGGCTTCAACGCCACCACCACTCTGGTGGCTTCCCCATCAGGTACCTAAATGCGAATCTCTGCTGAGTATCCTACAGCTGCGGTCCTCAGCCCCCTGGGCCACACCCTGGTACCAGTCTGTGGCCTGTTAGGAAACGGTCCGCCCATCACCACCTGAGCTCTGCACTACCATCCCCCACCCCTGACCCCCCACCCTGCGACCTCCGGTCCATGAAAAAATTGTCTTCCATGAAACGGGTCCCTGGTGCCAAAAAGGTTGGGGACCGCTGTCCTACAGGAGCCGAAAGCTCAGTATTTCCAAAACGTGCTCAGCATCTTTCTCCTCGAACCTATTCTGTATTTTCGGCAAGTCACCTCCGCTCACTCGAATACCCGGCCAACAAACCCGGAAGTTGCCCTCGCTCTGCCTCCGTCCTGACACACCACACGGTGGCCAGTTCCTCCCATCCGCCACGGGGAAGGCCCCGCTGCCCCTGGATACTTCCTTCTCCATTGCTTCTCTCCTCCCCAGGGCCCACGCTCTCTCAGCAGGGCCAATGCCACCGATTCCAGCCCTGTCCCCTTCCTTCCATTCTGCCCGCCCTCTCACCCCCGCCTCTGAGCCCGTTCTGCACACTCTAGGAAGAGCAAGACCCTAAAGATCCATTCTCGAGATCCATTCTACATGTGACCATCACGGATCGCGATCATGGCGGTGAGGAAAATGAAGAGGTTGCTGAGATCGTGCATGACAAAGGGGGCTGCTTACTTTAATGACAGCGACCAAGAACAGCAGCCCTTCCGCGGGGTGACACTGGGCTGGGCTCTGAGCCCACCTGTAAGGAAGCACATTCCAGGACTGGGGAACAGCGGCTGCAAAGGCCCCGAGGCCGTGGCGCGGCTTAGAGATGGGAGAGCGTGCGCAAACTCCCGCACCAGCCCACGGCCCAACTGGGAGACACCGAACGCACTCTGACACTCTTGCTGTGACAAGTTGGAACAGGACGCCAAGACCAAAGTGAGGGACTGCAATCCCAGCCTTTCCCAACAACCTGGATGGGACCTGCTTTAAACCTGCCAACGGGCACGTGCAGAAAGATGCCTGGGAGGCACTGGGAGGGCTGACGGCGCCAGGGGTGCGGGGGCGGGGCTGCCTGCCATCTCCCCAGCGGGCCCGGGGGCACGGCCCCCCAGCCTCCGTGCGAGGTGCAAGGTGAGCAGGGAAGGGGGGTGCTGCCAGCTGCACCTGAGCGCGGCAGATGGAGCTCACAGGCTTCGGGAACCGAGGCGCGGATGACATCTGCTGCTGGCAGCCTTCCTCCCAAACAATGGCCGCTCTGGTGGCTGCACCTCCAGCCCCGTCTTGATGAAGGAGCCATCGTCGCGGACGGAGGCAGGGTGGAGCCCTCTTTCTAGACACCCACGGCCCCCCAGGGGTGAGAGGGGACCAGTGGACGCAGAGAAAGAATACCTGACTGCCTGAGCCCATTCTTAAAGGGCGAGGAAGCCCCGGGATTAATGGCACTACAGGGGCACGCCTGGGAGCAGGAGTCACCTCTGCACAGCGTCGCCCGGAGCCGGGCAGGGTCTTCCCGGCTCCACTGGAAGCGGAGAGGCCCGGGCTTCCGCGCGCCGGGAACCCACGCCGGAGACGCCCCGTTCTATTACGTGTGGCCTGGCTCTCCATTACCGCCTCTGTATGAAATTACATTCCTGATTAAAATTTTAGTGCCAAACATTTTATATGATTACAGACAGAAAGTCAAAATTTGCATTTAAATAGACATATTAAAAACACTCGGCAGAGGGGAGGGCGGCGAAGCAATCCTGAGGAGTCTTTCGGGAGAGGGTGAGGCTCTTTTGGAGGGTTTTCCCATTTCTCTCGACCCAGAGCCTGACCCTTCCCCAGGGAGTGGGTGTAGTTCTAGGTTCTGCTCCGCTGTGACCGCGGGATTCTCCTTAGCCAAGACCTGCCAGGGCCCACGGCGCCACCATTTGTTCCTTCGATGAATGTGCGCTGCCTCCTGGCTTGGGTTAGCGCCCCCTGGAAACTCGTCACCCCCCAGGACCTCAGAACACGAGGGTCGTTACAGATGCAATCAAGCTAAGGCAAGGTCATCCCGGGTTAGGGTGGGCCCTAAATCCAGTGGCTGGTGTCTGCACAAGAAGGGGGAAATTTGGAGACACGGGGACCCCCAGGGAAGGCCAGGTGATGGCCCAGCAGAGATTAGAGGGATGCGTTGATGAGCCAGGGGCTGCCAAAGATTCCCAACGACCACCAGAGGCTGGAAGGGGGGGAGGAAGAATTCTCCCCGGGGTCCTTCGGAGGGAGCACGGCAGTGCTCACACCCTGACTTCAGACTTTTAGCCTCCAGAACTGTGAAATCACAAATGTCTGTTGTTTTAAGCCAGGTTTGTTATACTTCCTATTGTAGCCCTAGGAAACTAATACCGTGCTCACGAAACCATCACGCTGGGCTCCAATCCAAGACCAGTGGCTTTACAAGAAGAGAGGAATTTGGGCACAGAGATGCACAGAGAGGGGAGATGATGTGAGGAGACACACTGAGGCGGAGGGGACACACGGAAGAGGTCGTGTGATGACGCACACAGAGACCGGAGGGACGTCGCCGGGAGCCGGGGAATGCCGGCAGCCACCAGAAACGGGAAAAGGCAAAGGACTCTCCCCTGAGGCCTTCAGAGACAATTACCTCTGGAACTGTTAGAGAATAAATTTCTGGTTGTTTTTCTTTTTAAGCCGCCAAGTTTGTGCTACTTTGTTGGGGCAGCCCTGGCAAGCAAACACACCTGCCCCCGAAGTGCCAGGTCCCACAGTGGGGAGCAAAAATGACAACACCATGATCCCAGGGAGCCTGGAATCAGGGAGATAGCAACCGCTCAAAGAATCACAGATGTCAATATAAAATTGTCCCTGGGATAAATGTTACATGGGAGGTCATCGTAACAGGGGGACTCATGACAGAGGGGGCTTGGTTTGCTTGGAGAGGTCACGAGAAGCTCCTGAGCTCAAACAGGAAGACAGAGTTGTAGGAAATAAAGGGGTGGCAGGAGCTGGGGCGGGCAGGGCGGCCGGAAGAGGAAGCCACGTCCGCTGGCCCCAGCGCAGGTGCACCTGCTGCTCCCCAAAACCACAGAAGGGTGTCTGCATGGTAAGACGCCCCAAGGCCCTGGCCAGGGAGGGGCTGAATCCTCAGCGTTTGATAGACACCCTGTTTTGTGTTGAGATTCTGGAAACCTCTGGGTCCTAGCAGTTCCAGCTCTGCCACAAACCAGAGCCGGGTGACCTTGGGTTAATCAACGGTCCTCAGTGAGCTGAGCCTCCGGGTTCCCATCTGGCCACTGAGGAGGCCGGGCTGGCCGGCGTCCAGGGGGGCTGTCCTGCTGTCACGTGACTCCACACATCACAGGAATACACTGTGGTCTTTCCTGGAGTCGTTTCAAATGAGCCAAGACAGGAGAAACTGCTCGGGCACTGGCATCTTTTCCCTGCCCAGAAGCCGTCATCTACCCAACGATGTCAGAGAAAATATGCTCCGTTCCCTTCTTCTGGCTTTGCCGTCGGAAGGGGGAAAAAAAAATAACCAAAAACAACAACAGTCTAGAGCTGTACCCAATGCTCCCCGTGTTTATTACTGTAGCGCATAGAACTGTCTAGTTTGGCTTTAATTGTTAGAGAGAAATTAACACAGGGAAGGTGGGCTTTTCCCCTGTGCAGGGGCAAAACAATGGCCAGTAAAGGACGTCGGAGAATGCAAAGGCCACTTGTGAAGTTCAGAAAAGACACCCTATTCTCCTTCCAAGTTCTGGCAACAGAACCTCTGCATTTTGCACCAGAAAGCACCTCCTCTGGCCCTACAGAAGGGATTTCTTACACTCCCTGTACACGCGCTCCCACTGGCCTGCGAAGGTTTTAAAGTTGGACCTGGCGCAGTCTGGAGTGAGGAGCAGAGGAGCAAGCAGGGACTCAATACGGCAGCGGCTCCGAGCCTTTGTTCTGCAGACTGTTTTCACACCTCCCCGGGCGGATGGATTTTTAAAACTGCCAGTTGCTAACAGGAATCCCACCTCTTCAGCCTGATAAGATAAATCTCGACAGGCTAAGAAATCTTTATTTTGCTCCCAAGTTATTTGTTCCCATCTCATGCTCGCAGATTAAGAATAAAAATTGATTTGGCTTCAAAGGCTGGCGTTTTATAATTCAGACTGCCTCCACCCCACCCCACCTACCTACGACTACTCAATGCCAGCCAGCGGCTACAGTTGCTTGTTTCTTATGTCTGGATGGGAGAATGTTACCTGGTTGCTTCGCAGGGCAGCACTTGGCCAGGATGAATAAACTACCCGGGGAAAAAGACATTTGCAGCTAGAGCAACGTCTCTTCCTGTTCTTACATATATTCACAGAGCACTGCTTGTCTTCTATTCTAAGGTTCAATTACGAAAATTTTGTCTAAAGACACTGGAACACACAATAGATCCACAAATGGGAAAGAAGAAAAGAAAATATGTCCCGAAAATTGGGTTTCTTTTCCTTTCACAGTATCGGTGTGGGAAGAATTTGCTACTCACTTCATTGGTATGCAAAAATAAAAAGAAATGTATAAAACAGGTATTTCAGAATATCAGCTTCTATTAACTCCTACAATGAATTTTTTTTTTCCTAGCTAACTCATTTGCCTGATCATAAAACGGTCCCAAATTTTGGAATGCTAGACAAAAGTTCCAAAGCAAAAGTTTGTTCCCTGATTTTGTGAGACAGTGGATAATTATAAGATTAAACAATGTCCATCCATTCTTGAAACACCTGCCAAGTAGATTATTACTTAAATAATCTCAGGGCAAATGTATATCCAGAGAGAATGAATCGTGTTTATACTTGGTGTCGGAAAAAACTAATAAAGCAGCTTTAGTTTCCTTGAAAACTAAACTTTGGAGAGATAGTATGTTGTTGTTAAATAGGGGAGATAATGTTTTCTTGTTGTTATTTGACTGAGTTACTGAAAAAAATGAATATTAAGTAAGTTTTTATATGCTGCGCTGTGGTGGGCATGAAGAATTCAAAGGTGAATCACCCAATCATGTTTCTGACAGTCATTTTCAGACAAGCGACAGATGCTGAAGGAATGCCTACTATGTGCGAGACCAAATGGACCCCAAATGGTGTCTTACACAGTACCTGCACTCAGTGAGCATGGAAGTATCACAAAAGAGGCACACATTGATAAATGAGACATGCAGACCACCTCCCGCCCAACCAGCCTCCAACCCGGTGACCTTTCATCCAACCATATTCTCCTTCCATCCAACCAAATTTTCACCCAACAACCCTACAGATTTATATTGAGCATCTAATCTGTGCCAGACATTTTCCTAGGCAATGGAGACGTAATGATGCAAAAAATTAAAAAGTCTCTCTCCTGAAGGATCTCACAGCCTATTTAGACTGTGATAAAAAGATAACTAGTAATAATAAGTGATATCAGATAGGGAAAATATTAACCCAGATAACACATCCTGTTGGGAGGAACAAAATCCTCAGGGAGGATTAATGAATTCTTGGCTTCTAAAAGATAGTTATATATAAATGTGTATGTGTACATGCATGTATTATTTTCTTAGTTCTAACCACATTGTCCATTTAGAGAGCCCGGAAGCCATGCTCCCCCAGAACTTTGTTTCTAAATACCATTCTCCAATAAAAGGAACAAGGACTCGTTGAAGAAACGACTTCCTCTAGGGCTGGGGCAAGAAAAGTTCAAGACGAACCTGGAGGAACATCTTGTGATGCCAATACATAAGGATGTCATCCAAAAATTATGGGGTTGTGTCAAAAGTACACGAGAGCCAGCTTGAAAGGATTCCCAGTGACTTAGTCTGGGACGATTTGAGCATCAAAACAAACAATGGCAATAACGGATTATAACTCACTGAATAAAACATGAGTATGTGACTCCACACTGATATAAATGATTAGATGAACACAGGTAGGAAGGGAAAGAGAATGCCGGCTCACAAATGTAAGTGTGATGCAGTTAGACAGTCATCCTTTGATGGCCATCGCCGCAAGAATTGACTCAGGCAACACTTGTCAATGGACGGTAGAACTAGCAAATGGAGGGTTGATGACAAACAGGTATTTTTAAAGTCTACAATCACTCCCCTCACCTGCAAACTACTCATTCATTATAGTGGGAAAGTTGTTAGTGGAGATATCGGGGAGATACCATCTGAACTAGGTGGTCACAGTTAATATAGTTGATAACGGGGCAAGTCGACATCACATGCCTCTTGAAAGGATGGCCTTGGAAGCACAGGGCATCGTCAGTCCTGGGGCATCCCTGGCAAAAATGCATTCCCCATCTCAGATCATAAGATCTGCATGATCTGCTGCAAAACCTATATTGAGAGTCACCTACGAAATAACTGGGCTGGACTTTTAACAAATGTCAAGATCATGAAAGACAAAGCAAGACTGCGTTACTACTGCGGATGAAAGGACACTAAAGAGATTTGACAACTAAATGAAATGCATGATGGATTGGGTCCTGGACCACGAAAAACATTGCCATCAAGATCAATATTGCGGCAATCAATGAAATTGGAAAATAAACTGTGGATCCAATAAGAGGACTGCATCGATGTGTCAACGTTCTTGATTTTGATATTGTATCGTGGTTATGTAACATAACGGTTGTTCTTAGGGGCAGCACACTAAAGTATTCAAAGTTAACAGGGTACTATGTCTGCAACTTACATTAAGATGGTCAAATAAAAATACGTGTTTATACAGAGAGAAGGTGAGCGGAAAATTAGTGGGATTGCAAAACATCACATGAGATGTAGGTTTGGAGGGTAAGAAAGACTAATAAATGAAGGAGGGTGAAGGGACATGGTGGTGACAAGGCGCAGATTTCCTACAAGCCCTCGAGGTCATGGAGGGACCCACTCTTTCCTAACAACTTCAAGTCTAAAGAGAGAAACTCATAGGAACTAGAACTTGCACCTGAATTCTTCCCCAAATGCTAGGGCTAAGGAATATGTCTACCGTTGGGTAGAGATGTTATACCTAAAAGAAAAGTTCCGAGAACAACCTCTCCTTTCTTATCTCAGAACCCTTTTCATTATTTTAATTAATTCCATCAATCTTTCCACTATCCCACCCAGCAAGTTCAGCAGAGCACATCAGAGAAATAATCCTATTCCTTAAAAATGGGTGGATTTGGAGTGAGCATATCAGTTTCATTTTTAATAAATTAATATGAAACATTTAAGATATGTAAGTAGTATAATACACGGCACAACATAAACCTGCTCCCTATACCCAGTTTAATCAATAAGATGTTAGCAACACGTTAAAAGCCCACAAGTTGCCACTGCGGTGTGAGGAAGAAAGCAGCGTGCAGCACCAATGGGCAGCATGGAAACAGAGAGATGTTTCAGGAAGCACCCACAGTGGGCGGCACCGATGAGGTCCAAGAGGGCAGGCCACTCCGATGTTCCTGTGGGACAGGACAATGCAGGGGCACAGTTTCCCAGGGCCAGGAGACTGTCTACCTCATGCTGGCTCTGCAACCTGGAGCATGTCACTACAGCTTCCTGTGAGTCAGACTCTGATCTGTAAAATGGGGATCACAGTGGCACCTCTTCCCTAAGTTTGCTGTGAAGGTGACATAAAACTATCTACGCAAAGTGCCTACAGAGGAGTCTGGCATATGGCAAGCGACTATTATTTATCTGGGCTACGACGCAAGCATCAGCGATCTTTGCCATCCCCACCCTCTTGAAGGGTGACGCAGAGAAGTGCAGGTCATGGAGCACTGTGCCCCAGAGAGCAAATCCAGCTCACCTGCTTAAAGTCTAGCTCATTTGGGGGCCGTTCATCACTGTCTCGTATCTCTCTACCAGGACAGGAATAGGAGATATCATGTTTGTAGTATTTTGGAAACATCAGGGGAATTTTTATGAAAATGTTCCCAATGCTAACAAAATATGAATGTAGAACGACAACCTTTATAGTTCAAAATCCAGAAGGTATGGTGAGTTTAGAACATCAGTCAAGAGGAAGGGAGAAAGCAAGACAATTTCTGGACGATTTTACATATATATATACATGTGCATATATATGTGCACATGTATATTCAGTTACACATACACACACATACACACACACGGAGTATGGCCACCATTGGCTTCCAGAGACCATGTGAAAGTTGGACAAGGAGGCAAGAAAGTTAGGATATGAGTTCTACTTCTAAAATGTATTGTAGAAGAAAAAGTAAAATAAAATCCAGAGGAAGAAGAGAGAGTGAGAACAAGAGAGACAATTTATGGCAGCTGAAGTAGTAGCTGCAGCATCTACCTGGCCATGTGTGCCTTTTGCATGCCAGCCATTGAGGATGAGATTGATACAACATAGATATCTTTTGATCTTCTCAACAACCCAGACAGCTAGAAATGATTGCTCCCATTTTTCAGATATGGAAACTGAGGTTAACACTCTTGACCAGAGTTACACAAGCTGAGAGGTGTTAGCTCCAGGATCTAACCTAGCTTTGAGCGACCCTCAAACCCATGTCCTTTCCCCTGCACCACGTTGCCTCCAAACATGCCTGGAGGACTTTGGTGGTGACGCGGTCTCATTCTCTGGTTCTTACCACTAAGGAATACGGCACACGACAGCACCGTCATGGTGCCCCAGCCGCCCGAGACAGACCTGAAGGGCGTAAGAGGTACCTGCGTGAAGAATGTCAACGTGTGTACACGCGGGTGTACATCCATCCATCTCTCCGTCCATCTGTTTTAAGAAGAGAGAGCCCTGCCAGACAGATGTACAGCTCCTATTCTGATAGCACTCTCAGGACTGTTAAAGAGGAAAGCTAATTTTACCAAAATTCTTTTTAAAGGGTGAATCCCATTTTGCACTCTTCGGTTTTGGTGCTGTGCCTTTGCCAAGACCTCTCCCTGTGAGACATGGCAAGCGAAGGAGGGGCCCTCCCAGGCACACTGCCACACACCCATACTGACATTTCTGGTCACGGTTTGGAACAGAAGTGGGGCGCTGTGAACCGGGTGCCAATCACAAAAGGAGCGCCCCAAGTTAGGAGTGGGAACTTCCTCCACCGTGCCCTTCCTCTGCCTTCCGCCTTCCTCCCAAGTCGACACACAAGGCGGAGGAAAACTAAACTCAGCCCTTCCCACCCACAGTGAGCTTCCCAGATGTCCTAGATGTCCTATGATGCCATCTGTGGGGTCTGGATGTGCCACTCGGGGTGAGGAATAACACATAAGGACGTTTCCCTTTCAGTTATTAGACCAAACGTATAACACGTGAAACAAAAGAACTCGATGGACCGCACAGTCGCTCCGTGTGAACATGCGTCTCCATCAGCGGGAACGTGTGTACACACATGCCTGCACACACGCTTACACACGTGTGCGCGGACATCTGCATGCACATGGGGGATGGGGGCGATGGCCAGCTGAAAGGTAGCACCCAGGGCCTGACAGAGAACAGATGGAGTCTGCGTAAAAAAGGAAGCTTCCTCAGAATTATGTTCCCCTTGGCAAGGTGGGCATTCAAAAATAATAATGCGGAGATGGCACTGCACCAAGTATCTTTCTTTCCCCAGAATATTATGGGGGTACAAACGTTCTGGTTACATGGATTACTCTTGTGCAGTTGAGTCAAAGTTATAAGCACGCCCATCACAGAGATAGTGTGCATTGTACCCATTAGGTGTGAATTCACCCCCTCCTCCCCCACCTGCTTGTTTTCCATTGAGTTTTACTTCCACATGTGCACATACATGTTGATCAATTAGTTGCAATTTGATGGTGAGTACATGTGGTGTTTGTTTTTCCATTCTTGTGATATTTCACTTAGAAGAATGGGCTCCAGCTCCATCCAGGTTGTCATAAAAGGTCTTAGTTCATCATTTTTTATGGCTGAGTAGTACTCCTTGGCATACACACACCACATTTTATTAATCCACTCATGGATTGATGGGCACTTGGGTTGACTCGACGTCTTTGTGATTGTGAATTGTGCTGCTATAAACATTCAAGTGAGAGTGTCTTTTTGAATCAAGTTTCTTTAACGTTAGAGGGATGGGAGGGAGGAAAGAGGGGAAGGGATGGAGGAGGGGAGGGAGGGAGAGAGAGAGGATGTAAGGGAAAAAGAGAAGGAAAAGGCAGGAGAGAATAGAAGAAAACTTTTCACCTTGGCAAACCGAATAACCAGCTTTATAAACAGTAAAGGGCTTTGCACCATTTGGAAAAAGCACCTTTGAATTTTGCCAGCATCTTCGGAGCACGCAATTTGAAAAGGGCCCTGTTTTTCTTGGCTTGCAAAGGAGAGTTGGACTTCTCAGTACAGCAGGGAACAGACGCCTTGGCATAAGGATCCAAGTAGGGTAGGCAAAACCTTTCTTCCCCTTCCAGTGGCTTCGTGCCATTGTTCAGACACTAAATACAGGCTACTATTCCACTGACAATACGGGAAGACTTCCGGGGGAAATAAGCTTATTTGAACTCATTCGAGTCTCCCTAAATTTTTTTTTTATGTTTGCTTTTTTTATTGTATGATATGATTACATACTTATATTCAGATACTTTACCTATGTAGACCTAGTTTCATTTAATAAAACATGTCTTTCATTTCCTAGGCCAAAAATATCACGGAATCAGACAGACTTCATTAAAAAGTAACAAGAGGGTCTGATTTTACATGGACACAATTATTAGTTCTGTCACTGGGTGTCAGCGCACAGAGCGATTGATTTTCATGTGAAATTCGTTTCTCCCGTTAGCCTTTTAGCTCAGCCCGAAGTGTGTTTCTGTTTAATCTTTGGAAACTTTAAAAATGGTATTTAGTCTCAGAACTAACCGGTCTGTTTTTGTTACTGGTGCTGTTTCCTTCAAAAACGTAACACTCATTCTTGCCAGAAACAAGCTGGGTTTGACTCTGCATAAAACATCCAGGGTGTAAAATTTAGGCAACTGCAAAGGACCAAGATTATTTAAACAAATAAATAAACCCATCCATTCTATGCTAGAAAATCTCTGACAGTTATCTCTGCCTCCATTCTAGGTAGGCATCCTTGGTCAACTTTCCGATGAAAGATTTAGGATTTTTGTGCCTCCTCTGCTTAAAGATCTGAATTTATTTTCCCTTCAACCCTTTGTTTATGCCACTGAATCACACCTTGGGATAAAATGTCACTGAGTTGTATTGCAGATGCTTTGCTGAAGTTTATGACACAACCGAATGCCACATATGGAGAAAGAAAATAAGTCTTCAAAAATGGGATGAAGTTGAGAGTTGCCACATTTTCAATAGAAGTAAAAAAAAAAAAAATGCTTTCGAAGCCATTTGAGCTATTTAATGAGGCAGAGGCAACTTGAGACTCCTTTGACTTAAAAAAAAAAAAAGATTTGTCTGGTAGAGTTTCAAGTTTGTATTAGATCATTCATGTTGAAAGGAAAACTGTGCGAGTGTGGCTTGAAGCCCTGGACACCGGCTGCATTGGTGGCAGCCCAGGGGAGGCTGTTCCAGGGTGGCAGGGTGACAACCTTGTCCGCCTACCCATGTGTCATGCTTTCAGAAGGGAGATCGGGCAACATGCAAGTGACAACCGCCTTATGCAGCCTTCGTCACCTCTTCTCGCCTTGACCTTCCTCCTCAAGTTCCAGAGTGAAGGTCAATGGAGTCCCACTCCCAACGTGATGTTTGGCTGCACGGCGAAATCTGATAAAAAAAAATAATAAACCACGCATTTCCCCGCAGGCGGGGCACGGTGTCACTGACGGGAACCTGTGATTACCCATGACCCACGCCGGACCATAACCAGTCACCTTCTGGTTAAAGCCGTCAGTATTCTAGTACCAATCTACGAAGCCATCCATTTCCTCTGCCCTCTACCTTAACCTAATCTAATTTGCAAGTTGTAACAGAAAGCCCCTGTCAGAGAGCATCAGGTAAACTTAATTTCATGCATCCTGGCACGCAGACGTGTGGGCTGGTGCCAAGGGATGACATACGAGCAGGTGGCCTCATATTGGACAAATGTAGCATCTTGCCCAGGTCCAGGAACCCCTGACCATGTATTATGTGCGTACATTATTCGATGTTCTGAAAATCCCCAAAGCGTTTGCGAAGCCCATCTGAGCATCACGGCATCTGTAAGCTTTTTGCCTCTGGTTACGAGTTTCATCATGACAAATGAGGCAAAGCAGGGTGAGGAGTACTTGGAGGAAGGATGGGCCTTGGAAGCAGGAGAATTTCACAAATAGAAGGGATATAAATCTATGGCATGAAGTCTTAGTAATTTAAATTGGGGAGGGGGCTGGGCTTTTCTTTTTCTGGTCCAAAATAATACTGCCATGAAAAGGATTCTGCCCGTGCTTTTGGGGAAAGGTTATGAGTCACAATTGCCACTGAACTTGATTCCAAGTGAATCAAGAAGGGTTGAGTCGGCACGCTGGCCCGTCAGCTCCCTGAGGACAGCGGCTTGGCTCGCTTTGTTCTCAGCGGCATCTTCGACTCATGGAGCAGGCCTGGCACCTAGGCAGCATCTGTCACACGAACGAGTGAAATAACGTGTGGTCAACGGATGAATGAGATGCTTCTTTGATCCTGTGTTCATTTTCCTTTCTTAGCGCTCCTCTAGCTCATTTTTTCTCAGTCTTGGCTGTGCACAAGAAATACCTGGGGAATTTTTAAAAATATAGTGAAGGTGTGTCCCCCTCCCAGAAATTCCCATTCATTTAATCTCAGGGCCGGGGACGGTGAGAGGAGGGGACGCCAAGTGCTGACATTTATAAAGCTCTCCAGGTGATGCTGATTAGCTGGTTTTCAGAATCACTGACCAGCAGCCCACCCCCACCCCTCCTCGCCCCAATCTTGTTCCTGGTGTCTGAGGTTCTCATCTGCATCCTTTCCACAAACTTGCCTCTCCTGAGAGGTGCTCACATGTCAGAATCTTTGCCCTCTGCTCTTCTCCTCAACACTGGGTCCCATTTCTTTTGAGCCTGTTTCAGTGACATAAGCCGATGATATGACATCAGTTACCTTGCCCATATTAGATATTTGTAATGTATCATAAGGTGACAATGCATTGCTGAGAAGAGTGGCTGAAGATTAGATTTTAAGACATGGGGAATGGATGGCAATGGCTCAGCCTGGTCATTTCAGGCTTTAAATGCAAAGTCTATCTGCCTTTAAATGTAAAGTCTATCTGCCTAAAGAACGAAAGATAAAAAGACATGGGCCAGGTACAGTGGCTCAAGTCTATGATCCTAACATTTTGGGAGGCTGAGGCAGAAAAATCGCTTGAGGCCAGGAATTTGAGACCAGCCTGAGAAAGAGCCGAGACCCTGTCTCTATTAAAAATTGAAAAATTAGGTGTCGTGGCACGGGCCTGGAGTCCCAGCTACTCTGGAGGCTGAGGCAGGAGGATGGCTTGAGTCCAAGAGTTTGAGGTTGCTGTGAGCTGTGATGACAGCACTGTACTCTAGCTTGGGTGAAAGAGCAATATGTTATCTCAAAAAGAAGAAAAAGATGTCAAAGGACCCACTGAAGCAGATCCTGGTGCTCAGATCAAGTAACTTAAAGAAACGGGGATTCTCAAAAACTGCAGGCTACACGCTGCACAACTGCAGGGGGCGCCACTCACGCTGCTGTCCACGTGAAGGCATCAGTGGAACTGTGCAGCACGTGGCCCTTTCCTTGTGGCCACCTGAGAAAAACAAATGAGTAGCTTCTTAATACCCAAGCATGAATTTATTAAAACCTCTGATGGTCAAGTGCATTTCTGTGAAGATTATTTCAAATACTCCTGGAATTGCACAATCTACTCTGCAAAGTCTTTGTCAAGTAATGGATGGAGCATCCTTCGCCGGACTGCGACAACTGCATAACAACACTGGACAGGATTGAGTGGCACTGCCGTTTCTATAAAACAGAAGAGGAGAGCGTTTCGGAATTGTCTAAATGGCAACTACAATCAAAACTTGAGGTGTAAGCTGTAAATGCATCCATCTATCACTCAGATATTTTTCCCCCAAATATAGTGTGGACAATCTGCTTGAGAATGTTAAAATAATCTCAATAAATTTGATAAGAACGTTTGGCCCCAGGAGTGCAAGTGTAACAACATTAAATGTATGGCCAACGGCAGTCCGAATTTTCTTTGCCATAATTTTGACACATCACGATCTCTCATAGGCAAGTCTCCAGGCAGGTCCCCATTGGAAGAAATTCTATGAAGAAATATTACACAATTATATAAAAGTACAAGAAAGGGTGGTTTCTTTTTTCCTTATTATTATTTTCATTACAAGGTACAGGCTGAAATCTATATGTCATATTTTTTAATTGAAAACAAGAACAGATGCATATTGGAAATAGCTCATAAAGCCATGGAAATGAACTAAATTGAATGCTACTCAGAGTTAATAATTCACATAATCACACACAGCACATTGAAAATAAGCAAAATTGTTCCTCGTGTTCCATAATCACTATATTCTCTAATTAACAATTAAAAGGATGATGTTTTTGAAATCTTGGAGGACACAGATCACATCCCATTAATTTAATGATCTAATATCCCAATGTTAATTTTAAAAGCACTGGATGGGGCTTTATAATTCATATAAATACTATTAAATGGTTTCAAGTGCGTTTTCTTGAATATCCACACACCTGTCAATGATGGTTGGGTGGACCCAAGCGGAACATTGTCAAATCCTGGTTGGCTTATTGGTACCTGATCTGTTTGGGCTGAAAGGGAGTAGATGATGGAAGGTAACATGATCTACTTGCGGAAACAGCCAACAATGAAAATAACAGGAGGGTGTGACAGAAGGATGCTTTCTGCTTTAAATGATTTTCACTGCATCCATACCCCAGTGGCAAAGCAATAGTTAATAAAAGCATGTGGCTAGCAAGAGACTTATTATTATTATGTTTTTTTCGGCTTCTTTCATTCTGAGAATATCCCCTAGTCCTAAAGGAAGTCACCGCAAATCCTACTATCAAGTGGCTGAAAATCTCCGTCTTCCCTGAGTAATGAAGACCGCGGACAGTCAAAAGGCCACTCTAGGCAACAAGCTGAGCATTTGCTATCAGGGACTAATTCCTTAGAGCCAGGCTGGGAGAAAACTCAAACCGAACCATCTACCTGCTACAGACTCCGGCAGAGCAGAGGGATATATGGGGAGAAAAACAAGGCTCCGGCAGCTTGGCCTTGCCGCCTTAACACATTTCAAACTCAGTGTGTCCCTCTGGCACTGAATCTTCTTCAAATAGCACTTTCTTCCTCCCATTCCCCTCTCCCCATAAAAACAGGGAGATAAAAGCTATTTTTAAGCACTCTTCTCTAGGTTAGTGAGCACACAGGATCGATGGAGTGCGGCCGTGGAGAGAGGCGCTGGAAGTCTGCGAGCCCCGCTCTGAGTCCCGGCGCTGCCTCTCGCTGCCTTGGGAGCTCGGAATGCCCCTTCACCTCTGCAGCGTGCCGCGGGAGAGGGCAACGAGTCGCAGTCTCCGCCTCCCGCCGTCCGGAGGATCAGACATAATCACCTTAAGCACTCCGCACGGAGTCTGGCACACAGTAATTGCTCAATAAATGGAAATCTACTCAAATTATTAATAACGGAAAAAAAAGGGGGACGTCTCAGCTTGATCTTTATCTGGGAGATTAATTGGTGAATTATTAATCCAAACAAAGCTTAAGTCCTCTCTACGACAGTTGAAGCTGGCAACTTCTAAGCTTTCTCTAAGACAACGTAAGGCTTGACAAAGGCTCGCCATCTCTTCTCATCAGAAGGTAAAATGTGAAATGTTACCGTTTAATATTAGCAGTTTAAAGAATACACAATTGATTCGGCAGGGGTGGGGTGGGGGGGTGGCTGACATTTATTGGAAAATTACAGGATGCCAGGAAGGGTTAAAAGTCCCCCTCGTGGGTGGGTGCATTTAATCTTCGCATGGTCTCATTAAGAAGCAGGTATTAGTTTGTCCTCCAGCTGCACTGTCAGCAGGCTGAGGTTCAAGGTTAAATCGCTTCTCCAAAGCCACACAGCTGGGGGAGACTCTAGGCAGCCCCAGAGCTCTTCCCCTTCATACTATTAATAAGAACTTTATTAAAGATGAACCCCCAGATTGCTACCAAACCACCCCTGGGATTTCCAAAGGTAGCTGGGATCCACCAATTTTAACCCGAATGTGTGTCCAGTACCCAGCACGGAATTCAGAAAGAAGGAAGCAAGAGAGAGAGGGTGCTTTTGCAGACCACCTAGACCCACCAGGAGAGCTAGAGCTCTCTCCAACCCCTAGACCGTGGGAACAGAGGTGCCCAGGTCAACAACACTGTCCTTACTCTCATGGACACGCGGGCTGGTTCACAGGAGCCCGGGGAATGGTGCCAATTGAAAGGGGGCAGAGGACGGGATTTCTGCCCACGCTCTGAGCCGAGTTAACCACCGACTTCTCAATCATCCGCTCGACCTCCCCGCCCCTCACGGGCACCATTTCTCTTCTCTGTTTATTTGCTCAGGGACCCAGACTCCAGCTAGGAGGCTCGTTTTTCCCCAGTGTGTTGAACAATAGCGTGTGAGGCAGCTAGATATTTTGCCCGTGGCAGCAGCTGAGTGCTGTTGGAAGCAAAGGAAAATAAAATCCGCGAGCAGGGCGTGAGGGGAGGGACAGGGGAGCGGGAGAGGAGCTGCTGCTGCTGTCGGCCAAATGCTGCTCCAGGTCGAGGCCCCCAGGTGCAGAGCAGCAGGATCACAGCTCAGTCCTGGCCCAGGGCGCCAGCATGGGGACTCCATTAGTGGACGGCTGGAGGAGCCATCGCCCGGGAGCGATGGAGCCATTGCAGTTTCCTTTCATAGACTCCACTTTTTTTTTTTTAGAACAGTTTTAGATTTACAGAAAAATTGCAGAAAGAATAGAGAGTTCCCACATACCTCACACCCAGTTTCCCTATTATTAACATCTTACATGAGAAGCGTGCATCTGTCAGATTAATGGACCAATACTGAGACATTATCATTAACTAAAGTCTGCATTTGGAACGAGTCCCTTGGTTTTCACCTAACGTCCTATTCCTGTTCCAGATGATTCCACCTAGGACGCTCCAGTATCCTGCCTTTAGTTGCCATGTCTCTGTAGGCTCCTCTTGGCTGCGCCCGTTTCTCTGTTTTTCCTTAATTTCAAAGACCTTGACAGTTAGGAGAAGTACTACTCGGGTTATTTTGCAGGATATTCCTTAATTAGGATTTGTCTGATGCTTTTCTCGTGATCAGACTGGGATTCTAGGTTTTGAGAGAAAGACCACTGAGGTAAAGTGGTGTTTTCCTTCCAATATATCAAGGGTGCACTCAATGAACACGACACACTTGCTGACATGACCTGATCTCCCAGCAGAGAAAGCGTCTGTCAGATTCTTTCACTGAAAAATCTCTCTCCTTTCCAGACTTTACTCTCTGGAAGAAAGAGACGAAGTGTAGCCAATGCTTAAAAATGTAGAGTTATTCTCTACCCCTTAGAGGGTGAAGTATGTACATAAATCACCTGGGATTCTTTTGCATGAGAGATTTGTTTCTGTCCCCCCATCGATTAATTTATCCACACACCTTATTTCCATCAGTATACAGACTCATGGGTACTTATTGTATATTTCAGGTCATAATCTAACGCTACCTAATTTTGCTGCTCAAATTGCTTCTGCTATGGCCACTGGGAGCTCTTTCAGGTTGGTCCTTGTAATTCCTTGACATAACCCCATTGCTTTGTGTTTTTGAACACTTCCTTATTTTTTTGGAAGTATAAGATGCTCTCTCAATTATCTTGTATATTTCATGTCCTAGTCGTAGAACCAGCTATTGCTCCAAGGGGTTATTGGGAAATGGTATTAGAAACCAAGATCTGGGTGCTGGGGGTGTTCGCTGCTACCGGGGTATCACGGCTCCTAAGTCTTCTCAGCTGTCAGAGGAACATGAGTGTGCATACTAACCTGCAACTGTCCCGTGGGTTTGGGGGCATGATCTGTACAGTGCTGGGGCCTCCTGCAATGGATAATGCTATCTGAAGGGGATGGCCACATCAGGACCCTCGCTTTATTTATTCATTCATTGGTTATTTCAGCAAGTAATGAGTGCCTTCTAAGTGCCAGGCATTTTGCTAAACACTGAATAACTAAAGATGTACCAACAGGTTACAGAGACAAATGGTTTCAGAAGTTAGTAAGATTTGGGGAAGAGAAATACTCCAGACATAGGAGCAGCCTGTGCAAAATCTCTGCCATGGAAGGAGGCAAGATGCCTACAAGGGACTGAAAGAAGACCGGTGTGGCCAGAATATGGGGAAAAGGCACAGAAAGGAGAGGCAGGAGCTAGGAGAGGGGGGTGGGGGCCGGCGAGGTCCTACATACGGGGGAATGAGGTCCTGATCTTTTGAAGGAAGTTTGATCTTGAGCCTCCAAGGTGATTCGGACCAGAGTCATCAATCTGATCGCGTCTGCACGCTGGAACATCAGTTTCGCTGCCGTGTGGAGAACAGCCAGGAGCTGACCCAGTCTGGTGGAGATGGGGAGATGGTGAGTGGTCAGAGAAGAAATGCAGGCAGCAGAAGACATGGTGGGGAGCAGGCCCAGGAGACGGACGATGCACAGATGGCGGCGGAAGGCACACTCTCTCCGCCACGTGTTCCAGAGACTATTTGTATATTTACCGTTCTGGAAAAGGAGACTAAAGCTGAGAAGAAGCAGCAGGTGCCACCAGTTCTTCGTTGAAAGTAAAGAAAGCAGGGAGAACATTGGAGCCTGGGAACGTGTCCTTTGGACAGAAGTTCTCTCAATCGATATCCTTCAGATCTTCATCAACATAAATAAAACTGTCCTTGGTTGGTGTGAACTATACGGAAACCAGCGTAGCAGAGTTTGGGGTCCAAATCCCCAAGAGATACAAAAGAGACAATGAGCCAGGGACATAAGGGACCATAAGCTATAAGCCCCTTTGAATTCAAAGGAGTCTTGGAGAAGTCTTTGACTCCACCACAAGCAATGGATTTGGGCTTCAGGACCAGTGCTGCCTAGCTGTCTGGAGCCAGCAGAGCCTCCTGAGGCCATCCCCAAGCCGTTTCCCTCTCTGTCCCTCTAAACCTAGCACCACGCCTGAGACTCATAAGGGACCCTTAGTACTTTGTGGCTTATGGCAGAAATCAAATAAATGCCCAGTTAGATTTTTCAGTGAAACACAAAGGAAGTTAAAAAAAATTGGTATCTGCACTCGCATGTTTATGGCAGCACAATTCACAATTGCAAAGATGTGGAAACAACCCAAGTGCCCATCAATACGTGAGTGAATTAATAAAATGTGGTATATGCTATACCATGGAGTTCTACTCAGCCACAACAAAACAATGGTGATCTAGCACCTCCTGTACTATCCTGCATAGAGCTGGAGCCCATTCTACTAAGTGAAGTATCACAAGAATGGTAAAACAAGCACCACATGTACTCACCAGCAAACGGGTACTAACTGATCAACACTTACGTGCACATATGGAAGTAACATTCATCGGGTGTTGGGCAGGTGGGCAGGGGGAAGGAAGGGATGGGTATGTTCACATCTAAAGGGTGTGGGGTGCACTGTCTGGGGGATGGGCATGCTTGTAGCTCTGACTAGGGTGGTGCAAAGGCAACACATGTAACCTAAACATCTGTGCCCCTGTAATATTCTGAAATACAAAAAAAAAAAAAAGAACAGAAAATGTCAAAGGGACAATAAAATAAAATAAAATTGGACATACAGCCCCTCTGCTCCCAAAAAATTGGTATCTGGAAAGGCAAATGAGCTAATCCTCATCCAAAACAAACCAACAGAGGAAAACAAATAAATAATGGAAGGCTCTCCTAGAGCTAAAGGAACGTATGTGAGATCAGGTTCTCGGGCGTGGCTGAGATCCAGATGCGATCCAGACGCAGGCTGTGTGCCCCAGAAGCAGTGTCCCCACTGTCATTGGATGTCAGGGCAGAGGGTCCTTTGGAAAGGTGGGGAGAAATGGAAACACCGCTCCCAGGTCGATGGGAGGCAAATTTAGCCTTTCTCCCATTAAAAGCATATTTCTGGCTCAGTGAGAAATCCTCTCAAAGGAAGAAGTTACTTAGGCAAAGCCGTCCTGAGAAAGCGCAGGCATTCTCATTCACCTGACTCCTGCAGAAACCCCGGCCCATTGAAATAATTGTTTCTCATGCCCCAGAGCAAAGGAACCACTCTCCCGCTTTAAATCATCCCTTTTTCTCTTTAGCTCATGATTGGCTTTCCCGTGATGCATGTTGTGTTTGCGAGCACAGAGGAAATTATATAAAAACAAATTGCTTTGTACTGTACCACGAATGTCTGGCAATACTAAATAGATGGGCCAAACGGCATTCTGGCCACTTGCTGCTCCGGGAGTTAATGGATGGGATTGAAAGTTCTAGCTGTTTCAATGTGATGAATGCCCTTCATTTCCAACACACAGGAGATCCTTTTTTTTTTTTTTTTAGCAGGGTATGAATTATTATTAAAAGTAACGAACGACTTTGCGTGGTAACCCAAAGCAAGGATAGGATAAATAGATGATTTTTGGAGTGTTTGTTTTTCACTCCTTCCACTCACACACAGCTCATGGTTCCCTCCTTCGTTCCCTGGGCTACCAAAAAAAAAAAGTCTTTGGAAATTTTTCAAACTAAATTTCCATTGTAATGAACATTCACAACGGATCACGGATGGGTGCAATCATTCCACATAAACACTAAATCCTGGTCATTTTTCATGAATGCATTGGATCACAGATGCGATCATCATTTTAACAAATGTATATGGAACGTCTATTACAGGCCTAGTACCATTTTAGGGATAAGGGACCTAGCAATGAAGAAAACAAGGCCCCTGACTAAATAACAGCACTTATATCCTAATGGGAAGAAGCAAATTAACATGTAACATGCTAAATGAGGGTAAGAGCTAAGGAAAAAATAAAGCAGGGAATCTAGGGCTGGAATTACTGGGCCTTGAGATAGCCAGTAGCTTTTTATTGCATCAAGTGATTGGAGAAACCGCTATGAACTCTGAATTTTGCCTTCCCCATCTGTGATGCTGCTAGCTCATTCGAATGCCGCTCCTCTCCCGACAGGCAGAGCAGCGGAAGGAAAAATGGTGGGTTTCAGTAAATACAACCATGGACTCACGTGCCGTTTCTGCGATATCTTAATTCTGAGCATTTGGACCCCTGACATCCTCTCTCTGGTGGTGGTGGAATGGCCAAAATAATGCACACCTCACAGGTGTGTTGTGAAATAAATGAGGGCAGGCGTGCAAGGGACCCGGCATTTCGTACACCTCAGAAAAGGCCGATGTCTTTATTTTACCTCCTATTTCTGAACTAAATAACACTTACTTTATGAGAACACAGTTCAAACATATGTATATGCACACACATAATTGCATGGCTGTATGTTTAGTATATGCACACATAAAAATATTCTCTTGTAAAGATTACATTCATTTTCATGTGGGCTAACGTGCCTCCCCAAGCAGAAAGAAGCCCAGAGACTCTGTTACTTCTTTCTTTTATGTCATAAAACTCCTGCTTCACAAGTTCCTGCCACATGCTATGGTTGAAAGGCAACAGGAAAAAGTGTAAGGATGAGATGGCATGTCACAGCTTTGTTTGGGTTGCTGCCTGCCAGCCAAGTGTCCCCGAGTGTGGTCTCCATTTCACGCATCTCCTTGTGAGGGCCAGGTGCCGGGAAACCAGCCACCTGCCCCAGCGGAAGGCCTGGGCAGCCGAGCTCTTAGGCCCTGCTTCCCACATCTCTGTGCTTCCCCTTGCTAGCTACGGATTCTTACTTACAGGTATGATTAACACTATTTAAGTTTCTGTTGAATTCAAAATAGAATTAAAGCCACCTACCTCCTATCTAATGAATGAGGACTAAATAGGAGAAGACATGGAAAATGCCGTAGAATCCAGTAAGGACTCATAAAATGGTGGCGGCCATCAACGCAGAAGGGATTTAAAAAGTCACCAGGAAAGGGTATTCCATAGGTAGGCATCCATATGGAAATAGGGATGTCCATATATGAAATATAAGAACCACTTTCAATAAACAAACACTCCCTGCAAACAATTAAATCAAACCAGTCCTCTCCGTTGAGATGTTGAGAGCTGTAGTCTATCCAGACTGTGTTTTGTATGAATTCCACATTTAAGTTTTATCTATATGCTGAAAATAAATTGCATATAATATCAATTACATGAATCTTCAGAAACCTCGGATTTTTTGGAATTTTAAAGAGTTTGAAAAGGATACTTGAGTATATGAAGGTAATTAGCAGTAAAAGTCTTGGCCATGCATGGTGGCTCATGCCTATAATCCTACCATTTTGGGAGGTCGAGGTGGGAGGATTCCTTAAGGCTGGGAGTTAAAGATCAGCCTGAGAAAGAGTGAGACCCCACCCCCACCCCACCTCTGTCTCTACAAAAAAAAAAAAAAGAAAGAAAGAAAAATTAGCCATGCATGGTGGAGGAGCACACCTGTAGTCCCAGCTACTCAGGAGGCTGAGACAGAAGGATTGCTTGAGCTCAGGAGTTTGAGGCTGCAGTGAGCTATGATGAAGCCACTGCACTCCAGCTTGGGCAACAGAGTCAACCTTGTCTCAAGAAAACAAAAATTTAAGAAAGCAGTAGAAGTCTTTTTCCCATGTGTTTTGTTAATGAGGGACACACATGAATTCACCATGGAAATCTCAAGCAGTCAAGCTCAACACGGCCCTCCAGGACCTACTACATAGAAGACAAAAATTCCAGGTAAGAAAATAACATTTCCTTCCTTCTTCATCTCTGTGGACCTCTGGATTCTTTGGATTGGAGATCCCATTAATCACTCTCTTTTAAAAGTATTGGAAAATAGCGAGTAGAAATGGTAAGTATATCCAAGGCTACACTAGACAATTGCCCCAGAGCTCAAGTTACTTTTTTTCTCTTGGGAAAAGCTGTGATTTTCTGCTTAGCTCTCATTGTTAATGCCGGGTTTGCTCTCTGGAGGTAAAGGTGTGTTCTCGAGAGGACTGTACCTGCACCCTTTGCAACCTGCAGCTAGAGTATCAGGAGCACTTGCATAACCCTAGTAAACTACGCAAAACAGTTCACCAACCACTAAAGACATACGCCAAGAAGTGAGCTTTTCTCTAAGGGTTTCTTTTAAAGGACTTTTGAACAATTTGAGCCTTTAATTCATCCTCATTATTTTAATTCTATGGGGGTAGCTTTACCAACATCATATTTTACACTCATTAAAAGTTTCAGAGTGTATTATTTCCCCAGTGTTCATATCTGTAAAGTTTTTTTTTTATTATTTTTATCCACTATCAAAAGTTTGAAGCGCAGAGTGGATGATAAACATGGCTTTGCCCAACTTTTATCTGACAGAACTTCTAAGAGGGGATATGTCAGCATCCTTATCAGCCAAGTGAATTCCACACTCATGTCCTTAGCAAGGTAAGGGCTAACAAAAAGTTTTATCTGCTGTGAGTTCTGAAGGACACTTTCCTGCTGTATTCCGGCTGTTCTAAACCTGTCTAAAATTCAAGTCAAAATAAGGATGTTTTTGGTTCAGCCTCAGAGAGACAGAGGTTACTTCAGATGTGAATTTGAAAGAGCTATCAACAACCCATCACATCACATCAGCTATTCCTGCCAACTGCTATTCTTTTCCATGAAGAAACCTGCTGTAAGATCCTCATAAAATCAGGAATCAAATCTCAAGATAAGAGTCTCTTTTCAAGTGCTTGACTTTCAAATACAAGCAAACCCGTCTCTGGCCGTCACTACGCCCAGCAATGCACAACACAACCGAAATCCATTTTTCCTTGATATCCCTCTCACCAAGTGTGCGTGGGTCGCCCCTGCCAGAAGGGATGTTGGCTCCATCCTAGACCTGGGCTCTGTACGAAGTGCTTTTTGATGAAGTATTTTATTTAATCCTCCAAGAACCATATGATGGTGTTGGTATCATCTCTCTTCTACGGATAAGACAATGGAACAAGGAGGAGTTAAATAATTTGGCCGAGTTTACGCAGCTTCTTAATAATTTGGATCCGGAATTGGAACCTAGACGGTCTGAGCCCCGCATGCCCTATATTTCATTACAAGGCTGTCTCACCTCCAACAGTGCTTAAAGCAAAGGAAAAAGACCTCAGACCACACGAAACTATATTTTAAAGACCTAACCTCCCTCAGAGCACTCCCAGCTCGCTCTTGGTTCTTCCCCAGCTCCCAAACTTAGGGGAGCTAAAATGGATCAATTGGTACGAATGGGATGGGTTATCCACACCTGCTCTTAGGAGTGACCTGGTCGTGCACGACTGCTTTCTTGCATTAGGAGTGGGCTAGGTTGGGATGCCAACTTGTCTTCTATCAAGCTTCTGTCTGCCCTGCATAATCAAATGAGTTGTTAAGGTCACCGAGGAACTAGCCACTGTTGATTAATTCAACACTCACTCATTCTTTCAACAAACAACTGCTGTTTAGTTAGAGGAATGGGCCACGCAATCGCTGGTAGACTCTGTCAGTTTTGATGGCTCCACACACTGTCACTGTGTACCGTGAATATATTTTACGATATTATTTGTGTCAATTTCTTTGTGAACATAGGAATATAATATTTGCTGATACGCAGGGACATTTTGTTTCTCCTTGTTCTCAAGGTAAATTTCAGTCTCCTTCACCCAACCCTCCCTGTGTCTGTTTTACCCAGCCAGCGTCGGTGCATATGCAAGAAGCTTTCTTCCTGACACCCCCAGACCACCCCCGCTCCTCCGATTTATACCACACTACCACAGTGGCTAACATATTTCTCCATCACAATGCCTAATGCATTTGTAATTAACTCACACAATTATTTCATTTAGTGTCTATTTTCGTGGGTAGACTATAAGCTACACAGGAAGAAAAGAAGATGCCTATTTGTTTGCAGCTATATATTTAGAACTAAGGATGGTTATGAGCATATAGTAAGCCCTCAAATACTAGCAGATGATGATGATGATGATGACTGAAGATCAGAAGCATCCACTGTTCACTGTCCACATTGACATTGCTATTCTACTGTCTTCATTACAAAATTTTTCATTCCAGAAAACTCTTGCCCAGGAAGTTAAAAGTCCCAATGGGTTTATTGCTCATTCAAGGAACTTCCTGAAAGACCCCAAAAATCTTGAAGAGAAAGCATCAAATGACCATTTTGACCCCCAAGACTCCTTGAACTCCTCATCCCAGGGTCCCTGCCATTCTCTGTCCCCCAATCCTGAACGACTATACCATGATCTTCACCCAGTCCAAACAGGAGACCACATGGAAAGATGCACCTTATAACACACTTCCAAATCTCAGTAAGTATCCTGACCTTGTCCTCCTCCTAAGACTCTGTTAAAATAGTCTTCTGTGATTCAGGGAAGCAGCACACTCGGCTTCATCTGGCCAAGAAGTAGTTCTAATGACATATGGGGGAGGCAACGTTTGACATGATGAATATCCACAACCCCAACACAGCCCCAAGTAGGAAGTCACTTCAATTCTGTGCTCAAACATCATATCCTCAAAGAGGCCTTCCTTGAGACACTGTCAAGACACCGTTAAAATAAAAACTTGAGAAAAGTTAAATCTAGCAGAGTTTAATGGAGCAAGAAACGATTCATGTATTGGGCGGCACTCAGAACCAAAAAAGGGTCAGAGAGCTGTGCCCCTCGACGTGGGTAGAAAGCATGTATGGTGAGAAAACGGAACAGCTCGATCAGCTCATGAAACTGTCCTTTACACAAATCAGTAACGGGGCACAAGGCGAGAACTGTGGTAAGGGCCTAAAATAATGATAATAATTAGTCCCTGTGCCCCCTGTTTGCTTCTCTACAATTGCCACTCTGGAGCCATGCAGCTGGTGGTCACAATGAGAAGTTAAGAGACTTCTCCCATAACTGGTGTCCATTAAGATTCTTAGCTTTCTTCATGGATAATATCACCTTTTTGAAACTGCGGGGTAGTTTCTGAGGTATCTTCCAGGTCCTGCATTCCAGTGGCACGGCTGACCCACCCAGACCAGCAGCCCAGACCGGGGACCCGACTCCACTGGTCTTGTGACCCCCCACCCAAGAACCTGGTCAGCAAAGAAGACAATTTCGACAACCCTACGGTTCAACCCCAAACCCAGCCAATTAGCAGACTCAACTGCCTACACCAAACTGTCTTTAAAAACTCTGCCTCCCAAATTCTCAGAGAGGCAGATTTGAGAAATTTCTGCCATCGCCCTGCTTAACAAAGACTCTTTCTCTGCTGTAAAACCTGCTGACTCGGCGTGTTGGCTGCTTCTTGTGCAGCAGGCAAATGAACCTGGCTGGGTGGCAGCACTGACAGCTCAGCTTTGCCTGATTCCAACTCCCTGGTCTGATCAGTTGGCCACCTGTGATTGACAGCTGCTGTGACTGGCAATTTGTCACAAAAGCAAACTCCCGGTTAGTTTACATACTAAGTTAGGTTGCGATTCATTAAAAAAAGACTCAAGTACGGAGGCCTCCTCAGGCCAAATTTAGTTTAATTTATCACCATTACCTAAAATAGTCCTTTCTGGGCACTTTTATCTCCTTACCCTGATTTCTTGTTCTTTGGAGCCCTTATTATTTGGCATTAGAATAAATATTCATTTGTTTTTGGCTGACAGTCTGATTCCGCTTCTAGAATGTAAGTTTTACGAAGGCAAGGACTCCATTATGTTGGCCAGTGTATCCTCACACGGAGGGCAATGCCTGCCACATAGTTGGGACTAAGTTACTGCCAAGGATGATGGAAGCTGCTTGTCCGGGTCTACTTAGGAGGGAACAAAGAGGGATACAAACAGAAGAAAGATTCACGTGTTGATCCCGTTCTTCATCTTTCATGTTGCATCTCATTTTATCACTGCTACACCCTAAAGTCTGCCATATGTTGTTCTCACTTTTTACAAGCGACAGACTCGAGGCTCAGGGAGATTATGGAAGACCAGGAAGCACCTGCCATAGAAGTAGGTCCCCCAGTGAATGGTTTCCATGCTCCATGTCACCTGGCCCTAGTATGAGACATGGAGACCACAAATGATTGATTATTGGCTGGGCACAGTGGCTCACGCCTATAATCCTTGCACCTCCTTGGAGGCCAAGGTGGGAAAATCGTTTGAGGTCAGGAGTTCAAGACCAGCCTGAGCAAGAGTGCAACCCTCCCCCCCATCTCTACAAAAAATAGAAAAAATTAGCCAGACATGGTGGCAGGCACCTGTAGCCCCAGCTAATCAGGAGGCTGAGGAAGGAGGGTCTCTTGAGCCCAGGAGTTTGAGGTTGCTGTGAGCTATGATGACACCACTGCACTCTACCCAGGGTGACAGAGTGAGACTCTCTCTCAAAAAAAGCGAGAATGACTGATTATTTCCTTTCATAGCCAACCCAGGTGCCCCAGGAGAGGTTACTCTGCTAAGATTAGAATTAAAGTGTGGTCAGCTGATGTTTATAACAGCCAGAGACTCCATGAAAACCTCAAGCAATTTGCATGAGAAGCAGCATCATTAATTCTCCAGGGGACTGTGATTCTTAAGAATGAAGACAAAGCCCAGGTTCAGAGTAATCCTCAATCCAAAGGGAATCTTACGCTTGGAAAACAGAGAACTGATCTCCTGAAATGACTGAGAAAGACGGCTGATTGGAGCCAGAAGATGAGTCCTTCTTGAAAATGTGGCATTCGTTAGAAGTTTGACAGACACTCACATGAATTAAATGAAATACCTAGCACTTCAAAAAACACTTTTAAAAAACTTCCTACATTTTACAGGCAGCCTGGACACATGAGTGCCTTGTTTTTGTGTGTGTTTATTTTTTGTTTTTAGTTTAGTTTTGTTTTTTCAAAGATAACCCATTTAGGAGGAAAGAAGGGAGCAAAGAAAGAGAGAACAGGAAACACGGTCCACTTCAGGAGGGAACACGGGAGGCTGAGTTATCTAGACAATTATCTCACATCCTCACTTCACTTCTTCAGTGTGGAAAGAGCTTCACTGGAGACCATCTTCCTTTAACAACTGCTGAGCATAATTTAGGGGGAAAAAATCTACTAATGACCCTCCATTCACAAGGTTTTAGAAGGAGCAGTGGGTGGCATATTTAAATGATAATGAAATACCACCAGGGTAGGGGAAGGAACAGATTACCTAATAGGCAGAGTTTTCTACATTAATAATGACTTTGAGAGTAACAATGTCAGAAAATGAGAATAAGAATGAAAAGCCATTTCCCCCCACCCCTCCAATTTCTGATGAGATGATCTTTTTGTGAAAAGAACTGAGTAGGAGAGGAGGATGAGACCTCAAGACAGACCGGGAGACTCATTTTCCCATGTGCTCTCTTGAAAATGTCACTTCTCCTTCCTTTTGATAGATTTAAAAGGAAAATCTTTAGCAGATAGAAATCACTGCCAGAGAGAGTTTTGCATCAAAAATTGTGGTCTCCTAAAGGGAAGAGATGAACTTGGGGAGAATCACAAAGCTACACAAGTTTGTGAATGTTCTGTATTCAAAGCACCTGATTCCATCGGCTTTCTCATTAGAGACAAATGTCCCCGTCAGTGCAGGCTAAAGCACGACTCTCACGCCCCGTGAATACACAATGTCAAGGTGATTAGCACAGACCAGCCCTTGAGTGGCACACAACAGAAGCAACCCTGATAAGGTTCCTATCTCCAAATTTGAAGATATGCACAAGAGAGATTTATCAAATGCCAAACACATTTCCCAGAAGCCTTTGGAGGAATAAATGTTATATTTGGAAAAAATGGATAAGAATGGCCATTCTGAACCCCAGATGTGTACGCCTAACCTCCTGTTGGACATCTGTCTGGATGCCTCTCAGCAAAAGCAACCGAAATTCACTATCTTCTCCACCCCAAAGCCTCGACCTTGCCCCTCATGATGTTGCTCCTGCACAGCCTCAAATTTGGAGATGGGAACTTGATCAAGGTTGTTTCTGTTATGCACCACTCGTGGGCTCGTCTACTCTAATCACCTTGGCATTTTGTATTCATTCAGTGTGAAAGGAATGCCATGGAAAAACATACAACTCCTCGTTTCCCCTTGTTTTTAATCTAATCTATCCAATTTATGTCAATCCTGCCTGTGGAATACAGCCCAGAATGCATTTACATGTGTCCATCTTCACTGCAGCAATCCCAGCCCAGACCACCACCACCTCTCACCAGGAGCTCTGCAACTGCTTCCCGAAAGACACCCCCTTACACCTGCCTGGCCCCCTCACTGCAGCAGACTGGTCCTTTAAAATGCCCAGGGACCACAGTCACTCCCCTGCAAAGAAGGGCTTCCATGGTTTTCCAACTCCTCTTTGAATTTAGCACAAAATCCTTGATATGCCCAGTGGTAGGCAGACTAACGGGCCCCTCAAAGGTGTCCACATCCTAATTCCTAGAGACTGTGAGCATTTTATGTTACTTGGCAAAGGGAAATTATGGTTGCAGATGGAATTAAGCTTGAAAATTGGTTGACCTTAAGATAGAGTATTCTGAATTCTCCAGGTGGGTTCAATGCAATCACAAGAATCCTCCACAGTGAAAGAAGAAGGTAAGAGTCAGTGTCAGTGTGATTTGATGTGGAAAAGATGGAAGGGTCCGTGAGCTAAGGAATGCAGGCTGCCTTTAAAAGCCAAAAAAGAAAAAAGCAATAAAACAGGTTCTCCTCTACAGACCATTTGGGAAGGAAAACTGCCTTCTTCATATTTTTTTTTTAGTTTTTAATCCAGTGAGACCCATTTTGGACTTTTGATCTGCAGAATTGCAAGATAGTAAATGTGTGATGTTTTAGCTGTTAGTCTGAGATCTTTTGTTTCAGCAGCGATAGAAAGCTAGTATGTGCCCTGCAAGGGCATAGCAGATGCTGCCCAGCTCTGTGGCTTCCTTTTGTGCCACTCTGTCCACCCCTTGCCTTCTTTTCTTTGGTTTTTCCTAATGTTTGTGCTGCCCTGAGGTTCTCCAAGGTGCTGTTACTTCTCCCTTGAATGTCCTTCTTTCCCTGGCTTGTTCCTGTGCGTAAGTTGGTCATGGGTGGGCTGACTCCCTCCCAGCCCTTCCTGCATCCTCGCTGGGGACGGTCAGACACCCCCATTTCAAGATCCCATAGCGCCCCCCCCCATACTGTGCATAACACTTGCTGGCACTTCCTCAAGCTCCAGACTCTTGCTGGGTTGCTTGGCACTTCTTGGGTTTTAGCATCAAAGTCCCGCCTCCCAGAAAACTCCTCCCTTCTGGGACACCTGGGATGGCTGGTAGCCCTATCAACTCTGCCTTCCTCGGGGGCACAGTGCCTGGCACATAGTAGGTACTCAGTAAAATATTAAATGCATAAATAAATGGACTTGATTTTTCCACCACCGTTTATGGCATGCACACACATTTCCTGCCATGTTCCCTTCCATTGCTGACCCTTCTATCTAGCTGTCTAAGTCTGCCACGGGCTACTATATCCTGAGGATCACCCAGTCCTGGGATCGTGCCAGTCCCCCAGAGCTAACCCACACGCCACCCTTCCCACTCAATCCTTCTTCCTTCTCCTGTGGTATGAGAATGAGTTGTTAAACATTCAATCAAGAAAACCTTTACTGTGTATCCACCTCAAAAGAACACAGTAAGTGCTTTTTGATAAATGTCTACAGGGTTTAAATAGTTCTGTGCTCTTAAAAATGAACATAAACAACAATCATGGTCACCAGGTTTGAATTGCTGGTTTACATGCACTCTTTGGAGAAGAATTAACATTTTTAGGTCTCTTGGGTGTTATTTTATGTCTTAGAAGAGGAATGAATTTGGAATTATATAGCCAGGTATCCTCTGTTGGGGATTTCTAACCTTTAAAGCTTTAAAAGGAAGCAAGGACTTAAATTTCATCCAGTAATCAAGTTTTTTTTTTCTTTTTTAATTTTTGTTCCCAGTGTTCAATTGTACAAGAATTCTTCTTTGCTTGAACTGTATCAGGCTGTGGTTTTCCAACTTTGATATTAATGAAAATCAAGTCATGTTCCTATTAGAAATTCTTATTCCCCAATATTAAAGACAATTGATCTCATGGAGACAGAGAGGAGAACGATGGTTACCAGAAGCTGGGGAGGGTGGCAGGAAAGGGGTGATAAAGTGGGGATGGTTAATGGGTTCAAAAATATAGTTAGTCAGATAGAATAAATAATATTTGATAGCACAACAAAGTGACTGTTATCAACAATAAGTTATTGTATACTTTAACATAATTATTTAAAAATTATTTTAAAATATTTAAAGATTAGAAAATATTTTTAAAAATTATTATTAAAAAATAATTATTAAAAAAAGAGTGGAATTGTAATGTTCCAAACACAAAGAAAAGATAAATGCCTGAGGTGATGGATACTCCAATTACCCTGATTTGATTAATTCACATTGTATGCCTGTATCAAAACATCACATGTACCCTATAAATATATATAACTATGTGTACTCATAATAATTAAAAATGAAAAAAATTTTAAAAAGAGATATCAGCCAAAAAAATCTGATTTGTAACTAGGCATATCCCAAGAGTTTTTGCTTTAGGACCTACTGACTGATTTTCTAGTAAGTAGCTTCAGGGACTTCCATGGATAGGACCTCAATAAACTTTAAAATATGGTAAGTTGTTCAGAATAGTAACATGGTATGAAAGATAGGCAATCTTGACATAACCCCTTTAAAAGCTTATAATTATGGATTAAAGGGACAGGTGCACGTTTGTGTGTCAGAGGGGGAAGGCCTGACAGTGAGGGGATGGAGGAAATAAAGTATTCATAAAATATTATATTTAATGAAAAATGAAGAAACCTTGTTATTTTCGCCACTATGCAATATTGACGAAAGCTGTCTGATGGTGAATATCACATATTGCACATATCACCAATAAAAATTATCTGGACAAAACCATCCAGATAGAATTGTCTAAAGCATTGTCCCCACGTTACGAAGCACAAAAACCAAGCCTTGAGAAACAAAATCTTGTTTTTTTGACTTTGTGGAAGAGCTACCACTTAGAGAGTTGGCACGACTTGGGATTGCAACCAGGGCACTCTGTTGGTATCCAAGGGATGCTGTCCCTCTAGAGACGTACAGGATGTCTTTGGAGGGAAACCCAAAAGGAGAGAGGGCTCCTCTCAATGCAGGGCCCTCTCCCTGTGGTCTCTGCTACTGGCGATTTAGTACATATTTTTTCTTAACAGAGATGATCTCATGAAGATGCATGGTGCCAAATGATTACCTGGTCCTTCCTAAGACATTTATTAAGTAGAGAGAAAGCAGAGAAAATAAGTGGCACTTGCTGTATCACAGCAAGTGTCCTTGTAGCCTATACGCTTGTCTCTCCCGGGCTGCATGTGAGAAAGTGCCATGCAGGTATATACCACTCTGTTTACGGACTGACTTCTGAATCACTCGTTCTCTGTCATTCATATACTTCAAGCCCTTTGCCATTTTGACTCTCTCAGTCCACAGCATATATCCACACCCCCATTCTGTCATCTGCTCCAGATTGGGTCATCCCAGTACAGTTTTGGCTTTTCAGGAGAGTGACGGTGATCCATAGTCCTCAACCCCATGGGGAAGACAGGACACAGGAAGTCGTGGTATCAGCACCTTGACTCTGAGCGCACCATCGAAGGAGACCATTAAACATCATAGGATTCTCCTTCTTTGGTACTTGGAGAATGATAGGAAGGGGGACGAATGTGCCCGCCACTGGGCAAACTCCTCGAGAAATGCACAAGTTCATGTGGATAAATAGTAAAAAGCATTTGCAGAATAGCCCCATGGAAAGAAATCATTGAGTAATATCAAGTGATCTAAACTTCTGGGTTTGAAAAAAATGAGTCAGGTTGAAAAATGCTTTTCTCAATGCAATTTAAAGTTCCTTTCGGAGACGGATTGGATCGTAAACCGTCCTTAATCACAAAGGGAAACTGGAACGGCGATTTGCACGAAGTAGATTTTCAATAAATGATATTTATTGAGTCTGATATAACTGACTAGGCTCTTTTTAAATGAGCTAAAATCATTTGTTATAGATCATTTGCACTCATGGACTAAAGGATCTTTCATGTCTTCTTTGACCTTCCTCCGCAGCTATGTGTCTCGTCTTGCTCACAGTGTACCTTACAGGTGCACGGTATGTCCTGCTGTGAAAACTGCCATCCCATCTATCATGTCATCCAGTTTTCCCCACCTGCTCTTTAGAGAATCTTACGGCTTTCAGAGACGAGGAGACTAAGGCCAAGGAAAGTTGGGAACTGCCAAAGTTCTCGCAGATAGCATGTGATGAGACTGGAACTAGAACACCAGTCTTAGACTCAGCACCCAGCCCTCTGTAGGTTATGGATCCAGCCCTCTGTAGAGCACATCATGATGTTTTGGCTCTTGAGGAGAAATGCCAAAGTTCAAACCCAGCCCTGACATTTAACTCCCCACGGGTCTTTACTTCTCTGAGTCACCGTGTCCTCGTCATCAAATGGGATTAAGGACAGGTAACAGTTCTTGAGCCTTCCGAGTCTAAGGTATCTGCGTGTGGATGCATTTCCCAAATGAGGAAACCAAGGTTCAGAGAAGTCAAGAAGCTGCCAACTGTCCGAGGCTGGCCTCAAGGCAGGTTACTGATTTTCTCTTATGTATTTTCAATTTTTACTTCATTTTTAAATTTTCATATTTACTACCTTTCTTATTAAGATGAGTAGGGTTGGTTAAGGAGATGTCACTATCCCTAGGTATGCTTCCAACAGCACATTTCTACCACTTCCTCCCTCGCCTGCTCCCTCCTCGGATGGGGCATCTGTTTAGAGAGATGCAGGAAGCATCCACAGCACCCGGTGCCAGGACCTACCACCTGGGGCCCGGTACACTTTCAAGAATGAGAACAGTCACTTCAAAGCCATCAGATCCTATTTGGACTCGACTTTCCCTGAAACGAATGGGACCGAGTCTCCCCAGCTGCCTTGTGTGTTTAACACACATTACAACGTCAGTGAGATCCGCTGCAGAATCCAATGGCGTAAGTTGATTAAACCCCAGGCAAACAGTATTCCCTAAACAAAGCTGCAGGAAAAATTCCCTACAATTAAACTGTCACGTTGAAAGGGGGTTTGGTTAGAAATACTAATAGGTATCCCCAACGGGACTGTAATATTACTCTAGAGACTCTAAGATGACACTGTTCTCTCTTGCTTGACAGTAATGTGAAACTAAGTTGTCTCAAAATTCATTCACCAAACCCAGCAGATACAGGCTCCGAGAGCAAACACGTTCCCCTGTTGGAGCACTGGGGAAAATGCTCTCCTGACTTGGCAGACGTGCCACCACTTCCCCTTCCTGTACCCCTGCAAGACATTGCTAATCAATCACGGCACTTTCCTGCTGAGCGCAGATGAATTCTCCTCCACAAAACCACAGGGAGCCTTTGCTAATCAGAATTGGCAAGCAAGAAGAAATCTATTTGCCTTCCCTCTGTCTAGAGTCTTATTTCGTGAAGCCTGGACATAAAACTCCCTCTGACCCAATCCAGACACGCAGATTTGAGAGTGCCTAAATCCACGGGAGGTTGAATCTTATTTCTCAATATATAACCACCATTCTGGCATAGTCCGTTGACTTTTAATAAAACTACTTCTCTGGAGTGGCTGACAAGTTCTCCTTATCTTCCTCAGCTCCACTAGCTAGTATTTTCTCAACAGCCCTAAAGTAATACTCAAATTTCCTCTCCAACTTCTTATCCCCTTCTTTAATCAAGACAAATTTATTCAACTGTTAAAATCTTTCTCTAGAAAAATCCTCCTGACTCTACTCACTCTGTTTCTCACCCCCCAACACACACTCTAAAAACAACAATTTTAATACATTTTCTTTGTTCTGTAGCCCTCAGGGTACTAAGTAGCTATGCCCTTCTAAGGATTAGCATAGGGTGCTTTTTCTTTTATTTCTTCAGCTAATGAGGCAGCTGAAAATCATTTAGTGATACGAAAAATCTTATCACTTGACTACTAATAAGTAAATAAAATGTACAAATGATAAGCAGCATCTTTTTACAGATTTCTAAGCATTTATATATTTTAAAAACCAAGTTCTAATGCCTATGATATGCAACTTTAAACATATGGCACCCATTTTAAACTTAACTCTTTGCACTCGCTTGCTTGTTTCTCAATTCCTTTATTCTACTAGGGATTTAATTTTTTTAAATACCCCAGATTTTACAAAGCGCGGCAGTAGAATAAAAAACTGGAGTTTCTTTTCATACAACCTTATTTATTTGGAATTTTTTTTTTTTTTTTTTTTTTTTTTTTGAGACAGAGTCTCACTTTGTTGTCCAGGCTAGAGTGAGTGCCATGGCGTCAGCCTGGCTCACAGCAACCTCAATCTCCGGGGCTCAGCGATCCTACTGCCTCAGCCTCCCGAGTAGCTGGGACTACAGGCATGCGCCACCATGCCCGGCTAATTTTTTTTTTGTATATATATTTTTTTTAGTTGGTCAATTAATTTCTTTCTATTTTTGGTAGAGACGGGGTCTCGCTCAGGCTGGTTTCGAACTCCTGACCTTGAGCAATCCGCCCGCCTCGGCCTCCCAAAGTGCTAGGATTACAGGCGTGAGCCACCGCGCCCGGCTGGAATTTTTTATATTTCAAATTATTAATACATTCAAAGAGTAATTTTAATCTCTCTAACTTTGGCTAACCATGTGGAGTCACACTCGACATCCGAGTGCAGAGGGTTAATCCCACACAAAAACAAGTTTGTAACCATTTCTGATTGCTATTCAATTTAAAATTTTAAGAGTTTTCAGATGTGTGGAAATGACCAGACCATTTCAGAAAACAAACTTGGAAAACCCCAAGGATGACAGGCTAATGAAAAATTAGGCAAGTGGTGTAAAAGACTGGGAGACAAAAGAGACATTAGGATGATAAAGAGAGATTGAAAAAACACTGAATGAAAAAGCAGACATGAAATGAAGAAATCCTGGAACTCAATAGAAGTATCAAATGCAAAAAAAAAAAAAAACAAAACACAAAAATTAAAAAAACAGCTTTAAACAATACACAGGACTTTTGCACAGGGAAGAATGTCAGAAACATAAATGCATGACCTTGGATCAATAATGAAATACAATCAATACTTTCATTAAGATTTTATGATCTGCTAGAATGGCCCATGCTTTGTGTAAGGTGTAGCTAATATATTGATTGCACATGTCCTACAACTTATTTATAACTGATAGGCATAATCAACAAAGGATTTATCTTTACCGGTTTTCCACAACCTATCTACCTTTCTAGCCCATGGCACGGTTTATGCTGACTTACTCTTCTCTGAAGATCTAGAATATTCTATAAAATTCACTAAAATAATAGACTCTGAGAAACCAAATGGCTAGAAGAGGGTGTTAATCTGCACACACTTTCCTGCTCCCAACACCAGAAACGCAGGCCTGAGGGACAATGACCAGGTGTGTGTGTGTGTGTGTGTGTGTGTGTGTGTGTGTGTGTGTGTGAAGACAGAATGACACTCCATGCTGTGAGATGAACATTTTATTAAGGAAAGCACTAACGTTTGAAGAGGTTAAATCAATTAACCCCAGTCACGGAGCGTCGTATCTCCTACATGCAATGTTTGCCCTACTATCCCTAACAGTTTTGCGTATTCACGTGGCTTACAATTGCCACTCAACATCTCTAATATTTGCTCGAAGCATTTGTGTGTTCTGCAATCCCAACTCCCGTGGCGAGTCTAAAGTCTTATTTACGTATTACTAGTATTTTCCCCTTCTGTTTAGCTAAAATGACTCACACAGAGACAGGTACACAATAAACACTTAGTAAATGGAGGCTGATTGAATTGAGTTCTTCCCGCCTTCTACGCTGGCATAAGAATCTCTGAATATTGCTTTTATGTTCATAGCCGTTCATTCAATTATTCTTCCCCAAACCTTAAAGGAGGCAGGCCACCCCTCCTTCCGGGCATCCACATATTAGCAGTTTCTTCATCCGTCTGCCATTTACATCTAACGAAACTAATTATTTTCCTGCTCCCTCGCACCCCATTGGTGTTACGCACACCGCTGGGACAGCCCTATCTCCTGCAGGCATCGCTTGTATCTTTCCAGCAGCCTGTTGTAACGCGAGTGACAGAACTATTAAGAATGTCAGCCTTCGATGCACGAGAGAACCATGTAAAAGCAAACGGTGCCATCCCAGGCTAAATGGGAGACAGCGGAAAACCCCGGAACCAACCGGGCCACCTCCGAGACAACTTTAATACGGGGAGAAGAAATCATTTCTCCATTCCTGGAGTAACAACAACAAAAAAAACATGCACAGATAAATGAATAAATAAATTTAAAAAGAAAAGATGAAAACCAAAACAATCTCATGACTGCTGCAGAACTTAGAAACTGACACTGCCAGAGAATTGAGCAAACGGTTGGATTTTATGCAACACCGAACAGGTAGATGGATGAGAGAGACAGAGAGAGAGAGAGAGGGAGAGGGAGAGAGATATCCTTCCATTTCTTTCCATCCCCTTAGCTCAACCCTATTCCAAGCCAATGTCACCCTTCCCTTCCAGATTATTTCCTCAAACCTCTTAATTGTTCTTCCACTTGGACTCTTCTTAAAGCCTTGTTCAACACAGTAGTCAGAGCAATTTAAAAAAAAAAGTATAATTATGTTCTTTACTTTTTCAGATCTTTGAATAGCTGCCCAACGGCACTTAGGATCACACCGAAATCTGCAGCTGGGCGGCTTCCTCCCCCATACCTACTCTTTCACCTCCATCACATGCCCTTTTCCAGCGCCCCGTCCCAAACACACCTTCTTTTAAGTCCTCCAAAGCACCACATGTCTTGCCCCTACCCCCGAAGACTTTCCCTAGAATGTCTCAAGTTCAATATCGCTTCCTTGACCACCTAAATTAAATGACCATCCTCTGCATTTGCTGGTATCATACATGTGCCTCACAGCACTCAACTGCCATTGTTAATTACACTTTTTTCCCTATGATTATTTCTCTAGTATATGTTTCCTCTGGAGTATGTAAGACCCAGGAGTCCAGGAAATAGGCTCGTCTGGAGTCCTACTGCGCCTTGAGCATCTGGCAGCAGGCCTGGAAGAGAAGAGCATTCGATACATATTTTTTGAATGAATGAGTGAATGAATGAATGAATTGCTCCAGTCACCTGCTTGATGCAGGGAGAGAACAATTCTGCGGGGAACAGAGGAGGAAGAGGATCACAGGAACAGTGGGGCCCAGTTCTGATTCCTCACCCCCAACCGTCTCCCTGATCAAAGCTGTCACAGGGGAACAGAGTGTTCGACCGGAATCATCAGTGACTTCCAGCCCAGCGCTCCGCAGGCTGCTGTATCAGGCTTCTTAGGAGCCTTTGTGCAGGTGTAGCCCCTTCAAAGTTCTTCAAAACACCATGTTTGCAGAGTCAGCCTCAAGAAAAGAGCTCGCAATCTGTGCCAGCCACCACCATGCAGCGGCAGGACCATGTGCTTTGAATAACAAGGCCTTCTTTTAACTTTAGACTGAAATTGTTATTCTTCCTTTACTCCCCACTCCTTACAAATCTTCATTAGAATATTTTAATATTAATAGTATTAAACGATATACACGCACGTGCGTATACACGAACATTATAGTGCAATGCATTCATGTTTCTCATCTTTCCTTGCATGGAGAAGAAGAGAAAGAAGAAGGAAAGCTCTACAATAGAAGGCTATTTAAAAAAAAAAATCGTATACCCATCACCAACTCCATCTACTTTTTGAAGAGGTGGAGTTATAAATATAACCCGGACATTCTCTGCGGTCTCTCAGGCACCATACTCCTCAAATCACACCCTCATGAACACAAAAGCCCTTGCCACCATTTCTGTGATGGCACTTGCAGCCCCATTGGACTTCTGGCCCAGGGACCTGCATATAGAGAGAATTTACTAGAGTGGCCAAGGGTGTGCACTCCAGAGTTGAGACGGCTGGAGTTCAAACTCAGCTCCACCTTCTGCACGCTGCCTGGCTTTGGGCAGCCCACGCAGCCTCTTCAATAGAACAGCGATAATTAGCTGGACCTGTCTCACTAGGTCGTTACGAAGATGAAATGAGGTGATGCATGTAAAATGCTTAGCTCATGGCCTGGCCCGGGAGCAAATTTCCAGCGTGTTATCTGTTACAGTAATAATGACTAAGAGCAACACCTGTTTTCCATTTCAGGGATGCAGGCAGGAATGCAGCACTTCACATACCTTCCATAAATTCCTCACTCTCCAAACATGCTGAGGGTAAGAGTTGTGAAGGAAGAGGTTAACTTTGAAGGGGGGAAGGGTGAAAGGAGCAGAGGATGGGGTATTGTTTCGCCACAAAGCAGACGACCTCAAATTTCACCTTAGAGACAGCCACTGATTCCCTGGGACACTTCCTTCACAAGATCAGCTAACCCCTGGACACTTGCTGCGGGGGTCCTTGTCTCTCATTTCCTCTCCTCTCTCTTCTTCCTCATCAGAAGTGCCACAAAGTCTCCTCTAATGAAAACAGAGCAGTTCCCACCACTCAGTTGACCATTGCCGGAGCTCTGCTCTTGGGGTTCCACGCTCTATCCCAAAAGGCTTCCCTTAACAGTTGTCCACTTCCCCCCACAATGGAATTTTTATCTCATTTTCACAAGAAACCTATGGGTCACTACTGTCACCCTCCCTCCAGGAGAGGAAAGCAGGGCTGAGAAAGATGAAGTGACTTTCCCAAGTTTGTAGGGAGCCAAGTCTTGAATCCTCCCTTGTTTGTCTCAAAGCCTGTGCTTTTCCCACCAGGACGGCTGCTTCCTCCACTGGAATCTAAGTGAATGTGCCCACTGGGTCTACTGGGCGCACACAGCCAAAAGAATCACAGAGTATTTGACTTCACCATGCACAACTTTCACACATTTCCAACAGAATTTTCAGAAGCTGTTATTGGCGTGTATGCCCCATGAAACCACAGTGAGAACACAACACACATAACCAAGTCCTCATACATGAATTCATGCATAGAATACAGACCCATGGGACTGGAGAACCACAAGACCCTTAATTTCCAGAATCTCCAAAACCCTGTCAAGAAATGACACGATATTCATCCCAGATCAGTCAAAGCGAGAGGCTCCCGGGTTGCATCTGTCTCAGAAATAATGTCCCGTGCTGGGATCCATGTATTCCGAAGCTTCCCTTCTCCTCCAACGTTAGGATGTCACAGAGCAATGTGTTATTGTCTAACTCTCCTCTGTGAGTTCCTTGAAGGTAAAGACTCTATTTGACTCTGATTTCAAACCCACTGCCTAGGTCCTCTCGAATAAAGTCTGAGTCATCATTATGGGTAAATAAACAATAGGCAGCTAAGAGTAGAAAGCCCAAAAATACAATGAGCTGACCGTATATTAGCCACATCCATTTAAAAAATGAGTTAGCAATATGTATCCAAAGTCATAAAGAAGCTTCCTTCCCTTGAATGAATAATTCCAGGAGTGTGTATCCTCGGGCACTCACTCCAAGGAAATGAAAATCCATCAGTCCTCAAGAATTAACTCTAGTGACACCGGTGTTAAGGAAAAGAGCAGAAACCTCCAAGATGTTCTATGAATATATATATAAAGGAATAAAACATCACCCTTGTCAATGGAAAAGAACACAAACTCTGCAAAATAACTTAAAGAAGTTTAAATTATTTAATCTGAGCCGAATATGTGTGACCACGGCCAAGGAAACGATGTCTAAGGATCCTCGAGTAAGTGGTCTCGCCGTGGGTGGGTTACAGTTTGGCTTCATATACTTCGGACAGACAAGAATTACACGTAAAGTCATAAATCAATACATGGAAGGGATACCTTGGTTTGGCCCAAAAAGGCAAGACATCTCCAAGTGGGGCATTACAGGTTGAAGGTGGGTTTAAAGATTTTTTTTATTTGTTATTGGTTAAAGAAATGAAGCTTTGTCTAAAGGTTTGAATGTTTTAAGTTAAGAAAACCTGTTCATCAGAGACAAGCCACCGGACATATATACCAGACACATACCCAGCCTCAAGTGATCTGCTAAGTAAAGTGATGAGCTGCTGACCTGCAGGTGTGGCTTAAGATGGTCCTTCACGGCCTTAGGTCTGCTAACGAGTTACAGAGGATGTCTCCAAGAAGAGACGGGGGCATGAAGAGGCATGTCTGACCTCCCTTCTCATGGCCACAACTCAGCTTCAGGGTATTTCTGGGGTTCCCTTAGCCAGGAGGAGGTCCATTCAGTCAGCTGGAGTGGCTTAAGATTTTATTTTAATTCACATCCTGATGATATATTGTGTAGCCCTTATGATTGTAGGGAGTGAGAGAAGCACATGAAAAAAAAGGCTCAAGCTAAAATTTAAGGGAAGAAATCATAACAACCAAATCACCAGCCTATGAAGAACACAGCTTTGGGCCACAAATATGGACAAGAGTGGCAGGGAAATGTAGGGAAGGCATTAAAGTGGCTACAGGACAGTGGTGCCTGTTGGGGGAGTGGATCTCATTTCCTCCACGTCTTTGGAGAGTTTTCTGGGTGGTAAGTTTCAAATGGGCACAAGGAAGGTCAGGGAGATTCGAATTCTGCTCCGAAATGCAAGGCGGGCAGGTGGAGCAGAGCCGCTAGGTGGGACAGCTTGGAGATCCCCCTTCCTGGAGCCAGACCCTCACCGGCTGCAGCGTGCAAGTCAGCTCTCGGGCCATCTGCTCAGGGGTTGTGAAGGCAGCCGTGTGTCCTCCTGCCTGGACGCCGGGGACGACACCGCTCACTAGTCAATCTGCTCGAAATTGCCTGCTATGATTAGTGTGTAATGACTCAGGTAGGTCACGGCCACGGACGTCCCTGTTATTAATGCATTAGCGGCTGCAAATGGGCATCGATTCTGCACGGAGTGCAGGTTTATGGACTCGGTTGGGAGAGTCCGCCCCTGCGAGTGTGACTGGCCGTTGCCGGAGGAGGAGACAACCCTGAGAGGGTGATGTCCTTCGGGAAGGGGGAGGAAGGCCCCGAGGAGGGCCAGCCGGCTTTGAGAAAAAGAATTCCTGGGCTGGGACAAAGAGAGAGAAGAAATTGCATATGTCGGGGATACTCCTCAGCCCTCTCCCACATCTGAGATGGAACTAATCTCGTCCTTATATTCTGAGTCCTCTGTGTCATGGGCTGGCGAATGACAGTTAATACGACTTGGATCATTTTATTACTTTAAAATTTTGTCTTATAATCTTATCACAGGTTTAGGACCCCATGCCTGTCTGTTCACTATAAATATCCTCAGCACCCAGCAAGAATCCAACACCAAAATTTTTCCATAGCTCTTTGTGAGTGAATGAATGATGACACTACCAGGGTAAGAATGTTGGCTTACATATCTGTGTCATAGCAACCTAAGCTGGAATGTACCAAAGGCAGTTCTTCCAGATAATTTATCCTTCTTAAACAGAGAGACTGAGGGCCAGTAAGATTTAACCAATGTGCCAATGCATGCATACCCACACGTGTGTACACACACACACATGCACACACATGCACACACATGCTCACACACGCACACGCACACATGCACACACATGCACACATGCACATGCACACACACACACACATGCACACAAATCAGCTGGTAGCAGAGGAGATTCCTTCTCAGAATGTAAATGCTCTGAACAGCAATCACAGTTGTCTTTGTTACCATTTACTGAGTGCCAACTGTAAGCACATATGGAGGTAGGGTTAGTATTTTTCTGAAGTAAGAATCTAAATCACCTGAATTCAAATTAGCCATATTTTCTTTTTTTCTTTAAGGTGATACTGAAGTTTATTTCCCACAATGAGAGGCTGATAATGGCAACTTTCAAGTAAAGGAGTGTATGCACATTCACTTGACACATTGTCTTTGAATGAAATGGGGTTTTTTCCCTTTTAAATAGAAGGTAAACTACCTTCTTCCTGCCCCTATTTAAATAGGGCAGCTACACTGTAGGCATTAGAAAATGAAAATGGGTGATTTTCAGATCAGTGGGGAAGATACACACAGGTGACCACAGAGATGGTACGACAGGAACAGGGGCTGCACAGGCAAATGCTGTACAAATACAATTACCAAAGATTGATGCCCGAGCTGAATCTTGAAAGACAAGAAGAATGCTAACCACGTGTTTTATAAACAAGTTATTCTGGCTGTCTATGAATGGAGAACGTTTGTCCCTTTGCTTCAGTGCTTCTCAAAAGGTGGAAGAAATCTGTAGCTACCTGCATTTGGAGAAACCAACGTCCTTCTTTCCATAACTTATGCACCAGCCATCTCACCAAAATTCTTGTTGGTCCTTTGTAATTTCCTCAGACTCCTACAGGAATCGCTAGTAGGAATTAGGCGATTTCAGATTCACCAATATCTTCACAGCACAACCTCCATTCTAATGCTGAGTTGAGACCGCAAGTAGGTCTACTTACTCTTTAGCTTCCATGGAGGGATTTATTCATAGCAGAAATACTGTCACTGTTTGCCTTTCGTCTTCTGACTGGGGACTGATGAATGATTGGGATGAACACAAAGATTTCACCTCTCATGTGCTAAAGCCAACGGAAGGGGATGCAGCCAATGATCGTTCCCATTCCCTGCAACCCATGAGTATGGATCACACTCTATTAATATCCGTTTAGTGATACAGTAAAGAGAAAGCAAAATGTCTGTACTGTATTCATTGCAAATCTACCGAGTACATCCTCTTGTCCAGGAGACAATGAGCTCATTGTTGTACACAGGTGGGGCAGGGAGGGGCCACCGCTGTCTGGCTGAGATACTGACACTTGGCTTCAACCTTCCCTTCTATGGCAGAGGATTTCGGTTTCGTATTTCTAGTTTACTTCCTGAATCCCAAGTTGGAAGGGGCGCTAGTTAAAGACCACTCTAGTTCAATCCCTCACTATTACTGTTGCAATGAGGAAACTGAAGTCAGATTGGTTAAACGTGCTGTTCAGACCCATGTGGTCAGTCCATGTAGCCAGGACAGGTGTCTGTCTCTCTTCATTTCTCAAAAATTGAGCTAGACTGGAGGCGGGCTGTGGGCACTCAGGGATGACAGAAGAAGGGTTTCAAAGGGTCTCAAAGCACAAAGAGTGTGACCATTGTTCACAGAGCTCATTCATGCAATTCAATAAATAATTCAATCAAAACACATGTGTGCTTGTCACTTTTACGGGTGTTAGGGATACAGGGGGAGACAGACACACACCACACCTTCATAGTGCCCCTAGTCCAGTGGGGAAGACAGACTGTTCACAAATAATAACAATGCTAATTAGGGTGCATGATGAGTGGGGTGCTACCCAGGCTTCCCTCTTCCTTACCTATCCTACTGTCACACAAAACTTCCTATAGCTTCCATTCGTTTTTATTATTATTATTTCAGAATATTACGGGGGTACACATGTTCTGGCTATATGAATTGCTTTTGTAAAGTTTGAGTCAAAGTCATAAGCGTGCCCATCACTGGATAGTGTGCATTGGACCCTGTAGGTGTGATTTTACCCATCCCCTCCTCCCCGCTGCTAATGTCCATTCTTTCTTATCATCCTCTGTCATCAAAGTAAAGAATCAGCAGGAACTGTACTTCTTCTCTTATTTCTCTGCCTTTTCTCTCTCTCTCTCCCTCTCCTTCCATGCTCATATACCCATTCAATCCAAAAGGGTGCCCTGAGCTCCTACTCCCTATCTCGTAGAAAGGAGGCAGGAAAAGAAGAGACAATTCGACAGAGCTCCACCAGGCAGCAGCTTAAGAGAGAGGAGAGATGCATGCAGGGTATGTGTGAACAGCAAGAGTGTGCGGGGTGGTTGGTGGACAGTCAAGTGACAAAGCAAATGGGATGGTCAGTGAGCGTTATCAAGATGAGGCTACAGCTTTTGTATCCTTCTAGACCATGGGACTCTAAATGCAGCTGGCATCAGACCCACCCTATGCCTGGCCATCCATTAAACTAATGCCCCATGTCACCCCGACTTTTGTTCTCTCTCCCTCCTGTATTCCAGCTCATGCCTCCTGACCTCCTCCACTTCCAGCCCATCTGCTGATTTTTTTAACTGGAGAGAATGCTACCTCCCTGGAAGGCAAGCACTGCTCTTTCTCTTTCTATTCACCCTCACACTGTTCTACTCTTGCCTGTCCCACCAAGCTCTGGCTTCTAAAGCATTAGCATGGGGTCAACCTTGCCCTTTGAAAGGCTTGGTGTTTTCTTTATCCTACAAGGGGCAATCTAGGAATGAAGTACACAGAGAAGACTTCATTATCCGGAGGGCTGGACAGAGATCTATGCAGACATATTGACAAGAAGAATAGGGAGGGATATCCCAGCTGCTGGGAATAAGCATAGCGAGTGCTTGGAGTTGGGAAATTAAACACGTGTACACACCAAGAGATTAACTCACCTTGTTGGAAGAGAAGGTATTTAGAAATTCACGGAGAGAAGACAAAGCGTTAGATGAAGTGTCAGATAGGGACTAGCGTATTATACAACTAACCAGATGCTATGCATGTTTCAAGAATATTTATCCTCCAATCTGTTGGGTGGAATCCAGGATGGTGTTAGGTATGAAGACTACCTGGGAAGCGTCCCCTGACTCTGGGTAAGGAGGACCTGCAGCAATGTGCCAGTAGAGGGGGCAAAAAGACGGCTCTTGGAAGACCCAGATCAAAACCTCACTCATCACTTAGTGGTGGGTGAAGAACAAAACAATGCCAAGGACTGAAGTGTGGGATTAAGGCACGTAGGAAGAGAGTAGCATCTCCAGGTGAGTGGGTAGGTGGGTTTGGTCTGATTTAAAGTGTTATGCATTTGGAGTCAGAAGCGACAGACAGAAGGGAAGATGTAGAGCAATCTGTGTTTCATGGAGCATTAGAATTCAGTGATGGATTTGGAGCTTGTTATTCTAGACCTATCAAAGCAGACGTGGAAGCTTTGAAGAACACGGAGTGAGCAAAAACTAGCCATCAGGAAGACCCAAACTGGTTTCCCGTCTAATGCTAATGTTATGCTTCTCCCACTTATACAACACTCCATCAGGAGGTCAGATGCTCTCATCTACCTGCTCATCCCTCCATCCCGCCATCCACCTGACCATCATCATATGCATCCAGTACCGATGGGCTACGACGGGTCAGCAGTACAGGACATACCGCAGATGTAAACAGAGGTGATACACTATTGAACAATCAGTGTACATGAGACACCAACCAGTTAGCACGGACACGTGCCGTGGCATTGGAGTGAGGTCCTGGGCGACCATTAATGCTTTAGTTCTGATCAAGGGTCAGTGCAAGAGGACAGGGCATGTGGGACGGCGGGGCATGGAGGACCCTCGGGGCTTGGGGCGGCAGCAGTTTGTCAAGCAAGCAGTGTCCTGATTGATCTACACCTGGCGAGTATCAGCCTGGGCACAAACAAAGGTGGGCGATTCAGACCTTGCCTCTGTATTCATAAAGTCTTGAGTTCTTACATTTAAATTAATTAAAAATAACTAATATTAAAAAAACCACTTAGTTTTCAGTTGCAATAGCCACATGTCAAGTGCTCAATGGCTCCATCTGGCTAGTGACTAACATATTGGACAGTACAAATAAAGAGTATTTTTATCTGCTTGCTTAGCTAGGTAACTATGTAAGGTGATAAGCATGTTAATCAGCTTGATTGTGCTAATCATTTCACAAGGTACATGTATATCAACTTATCACACTGTATACCTTAAATCTATATAATTATTATTTGTCAATAACACCTCAATAAAGCTGGGGGGGAAATAAAAACATTTTCATCATTGTAAAATGTTCTATTGGACAGCACTGGACAAAAATAAAAAAAGACAAATGCTAAATTGATTTCTGCTCAACGATTGAATTATAGATGTGATATAGCATGCCATGAGACTGTAATCTGAACAGAGCCAGAGGTAAAGGACGCCTTTCTTCTGGAAGTTAAATTTACAGATTGCAGGAAATTCCTCTGAGGTTTATGCTCCACCCATGACCCCACTACCATGAGCTTTCTGGAGCTTTCCTTTCAGCACAGATCACAGAGGGACGCAGAGAGCTAGGAAACAGAAGTTGGCTCCTGTGAGCTCACTCTTTCTACCATGCACACTGACCAATCTGTGCCCAAAGGGTCCCAGTACAAATGGGACATTCTGGAAAAAAATTAAACAATGAAAGGTAAGCAGAATTTGGAAGCAGGAAAATGGACATAGATTTTCTCAAGACAATGGACACAACACAACACCAGCTTAGACATAATGAGCCAAATCCAACAGGTAAGTCATTGCTCCTGCTAAAATCCCTGCAAGTGACTGGGCGGTTTCATCAACCAGCATGTGTGCCACGTGTTATGGGTGAAGAACACACAAACCCAGGCATGAGGTTAACTTAGACGCCAGATTTTCTGCCTTCCTGGTAACCAAGCAACCTCCCAGAATGCCATCTTCCTCCCAGTGGAAGGGACCTCCTGGCTCCAGAAGTTGAGTGAGGTTCACTCTACCAGAGAAGCTGCAGATGCAAGGAAAGCACTGAAACCCACCAGGCACACACAGATGGGGCAGCAGCCCTAATCTGCCCCCAATGAGACATTTTTCCATTTCTTCCTTTCTAATTTTTTTTTTAATTATCATATCTGCTTGCCGGTTTGGAGCAGCAAATTAATATTTTTTCTCTCTCTCTCTTCTCTTTAGACTGCAGTTACAGATACGGAAATACATATCCATATACAAATTAACACGAGCTCCCTTGCAACACTGTACTAATTATCTCAGGGACCAGAGCCTCCCCTAGGTTAGAAGCTTCAGCCCCAACGCAGAGTTGGAACATGAATTTCTTCCTGAGAAGCAGTAATTTGTATCATGTTCGGAAGGCAGAGGGGTGGGAGGGTCACGGACGATCTGAAAGCCCGTTCCGGAAACCCTCCTTCCCCCACCCCTCCTCTGCCTGCCCCAGCACTGCACAAGCATCCAGGAGAAGGATGCTGCCCGAGACAGAGAAAGGTCAATTAACAAGCATATTTAACGTTACACCAAATAGACTCCAACGGACTCCATGCCAAACAGCCCCTCCCTTTCTACCTAACAAAACCACCCAGTTTTCGGGAAAGGCTGCAGCCTGAACTTCAAAGGCATGAGAAGAGAAGAAGTGGCATGTAGGGAATTAGAGATGGAATTTCCTTTATTATTAGGAACAAAAGCTGCGAGTCTAATCTCCTGTGTGATACAAGCACTCGCTGATCAGGGTTACACGAAGTCATTCTGATGTAGCTGACAGCGAACGCACCATCTTTTTTAGTTCTTTCTCCCTCCGCCTCCTTCGTCTCTCCATTCAGATATGCAAATTCTGCTGCAATAAGGGGAGTCGTGCAGTCCCACTGAGGACAAAAAAATTCCCTTTGATCAGCCTCTTCCAGGCCTGGAGTCCCATGGCCTCCAATCCTACCTATTCTTTTATAATGCGGGCTGATATTTGATGTATCAAATTACACTGGGGCGCTCTCAGAAGTAGAGCACCCTAAGTAATTCTGAATTCCTACGAAGAAAGCTATATTAAAAAAAAATATTTCTTGAAGTTAGCCTTTTAAAATTCTGATATTTGTTGTTAAATGATTATAGAGGTATTTCTGAAACACACTGTTCACGGATAGAATTGTTTCAGAGAAGAGCTGATATCAGAGACTTTATAGAGGTGCTATCCCAAATGCTAAGTGTATACATTTAAAAAAAGAGAGAGAGAGAGTTGGAAAAATTGGACAAAATACTGCTGGCTTCACCAAAAATAAAGTCTTTGCATGCAACGAGAAAGGCAGACGGTGGAAAAGTGCTTACTTGCTGAAAACAAATGAAATTTCTAAAATGTATCCCAGCATCTTAACGTACAGAGTTTCTTTTGGGAAGTAATATTTATATAGTAGTCACGTAGTCTGGCTCGAAAAGAGCAAAATGAATTGTTCTTAAATGCCTCAAGAAATATGTGCTCTCACTAACCGATCTGTGTTTGCTGGTTGTTTCCTTCTACTTTGCAGGGTCATGTGACTAGGAAAAGTGATGGTAACAGAATGTCTCCTGATGAGAAACCTTTAGGGGACAGAAGAAAAGCAAAACCATGTCTTATTTTAACCCTCAGCTAATATAGTAATGGTGGGGTTAACTCATTGATAAGCTGTCACATTTCCCAGGATCTTTTTGTTTGGGTGGGGGGTTAGTTGGGAGGGTGGCCCTACCTAGCAAGCCCTCTCCTTACCTCTGAATCTGACGCAGTGGTGCAGAAAAGATAGATGCAGCAAAGGCAGGCAGCAAAGTTTTTATGGGAACTCCAGGCTTGCAGAAAAGAGCTTTTCACCGAGAACACGATCAAAGAAATGGATGCATTTATGTAATGAATGCTCAAAACGGGTCACACTTACTGAATGCTGAGTCCGATCAAGGAAGCTGTAAGTTCCACTTGCATGAGTTCTTTGAGCCGTTTCCTAAGGAAGAAAAGAGGGAGAGGCGTTAGCCCCAAGGAATGCACTCTTGAATTGTGCCTGCACCTTTTTTGTCATAATAACATTGGCTAACCTCTAAAATAGGTTCCGACTGTGCTGTGAATTTAACAGCACCGATAATGGTGATGATGACCATGGTTGAGTCCTTCGATATATTTTCACTAAATCCTTTCCCACCCAGTAATGAAGGGGTTATCACCTCCTCCATTTCAGAAGAGGAAACTGAGGCCCAGACAGCCCACGTACTCGCACAAAGCGAGCACGTACACAGTGAAGGCTGGATTTGAACTTGGGCAGTTAGACACCATGTTGTGGTGAAACATACTGTTGTACTCTTACACGGTGAGATCTTTGTCACAGGATGTGCTCAAAGCAAGCCTGGGGGGCGGGGGTGGCATTTCAGAGATTTTATTGTGGATTTACCTCCTTGGAGTTAGGTTGAATGAAACAAAAGCTAAATTTCCTTTCAACTCTAAGACCGCAGGATTCAGTAACGCTCATTCACGTGATAAAGTGGTTATCATGGAAAGATGGAAGTGACTTCATTTTACAACGAATAGAATTGTGATATGAGGTATCCCGCCAGTAGTAAATTTTACAAACATGGCTATCATCACCCAGTCAGAAGCAGTAAGATTCATGTTCATCAATATTTAAATAAACCAAGTATCAGCAAACGGAACAGCAAATGGCCATTATCATCCCATATAATTCAGTGAGCTGGGGGAAAGGTCATATCCAACCAGAAAAATCAAGATTTCCTAATAGACCTGAAAGACTTTCAGGTATCCCATATCCAAGGGGGTGACACCAAGCTGCTTCCTCTCTGAGGGAAACTTAAGCTATGTAGCAGAGATGGGACTGGTTTGCAGGTTCTGCAGTCCTGATCTGGGGCTCACTGAGTTACTCTGTAAAGTACAGATATAATTTATACCCAGAGTTAATGCAATTCACAAGTGTCAAAGCTAAATTCTAAACACTATTTGCAGGTGTGTTTAGAAAATATGCACCATTTCTTAATGTGATGGATAGATGAAGATACATATAGATATACGTATATATGACGATCACATATATATGAACTATATGTAGTATGGTATGTATATATACATTATATGTGTCATCTTCATATTTGGTAAGTCCACTGGTGTTGATAAATTAGAGCTTCTGAGACCTTCGAGGGGTTCTTAAAATATTGAAAAGAAAGAGGACCGATAGAGAGAAAGACCCAAGAGTATGCGCAGCTACGAAGTGGTGGAATTGGTGGTTTCACCCTTCAGTAGCCTTTTGTGTTGTATTTCAATGTCTACAACTTCTTTTAACTAATAAAAATGATCAATCCCATGAACCAGTGTCAACAAAGACCAGTGATACATCTGTTTCCCATGCACCTGTTTACCCATTCACCCACTCATCTATGTATCTATCCACTCATCCATCCACCTATCCATCCATCCACCCATTTACCCATCCACCCATCAGTCCACCCATCCACTCAGCCACCCATCCATCCACCTATCCATCAACCCATACATACATAAATACACTCACCATCCATGCATCCATTTTTCCAATCATCTTTGGCTCTACTACCTTCTAACTTTGTTCCGTGGCCAACTCCCTTAACCTTTCTTTGACTCAGTTTCCTCACTTTAAAATGGAAATATACATAGTTCCTGCCTCAAAAGATTGAGGTGAATATTACAAGTTAATATTGGTAAAGCATTTAGCATTGTGCCTCGCATAAAGTCAGTGTTAGTTTAAGACTTTACTTTTTATTTATCAAGATTTTTTTCTTCTTTTATGCAGGCACTGTCTTCTTGGTGCCTCCAGTGGGGAAGACAGATCTTGTTTGGGGATACTGGGGAAGGATCCATCAAGGAAGTAGCAGTGGAGCTGAGATCCTAAAGATGGGAAGAATGCAACCAGATGAAGGGGAACAACATGATTTGGGAAGAAGCTTTAGGACAGTTAGGAAATAGTCAAAGCACAGGGTTCTCTTCTATAAGTTCATAGTATGCCTCAGTTGGAGGAGTATCTGAGCCCTAATAATAATAGTAGTAGTAGTGGTAGTTCCATTGAACCCTTAGTACAACCCAGGCTCCGTACCAAAACTTTCATGGATCCTCTTATTTATTTAAAATAATGATAGTGACGATGGTCAAACTCAACCTTCTCAAGCCCTGCCCCTCCACTCCCTTCACTTCCTCTGCCCCTGCCACACTCCTGCACTCTAAGATCTGGCACACTGAACCACTTAAAAGACAGAAGGCACTGAAACTCCTCGGGTCCTTTGATCACATCCTCTCTTCCTCAACTACCCTTCACCTGGTCCACTCTGAACTCATTCTTGCAGGTCCACCCAAGCTCGCTCTCTGGAGCTTTCATTGATTCTTCCAGCTGGACTGAATTTTGAGGGAGGTCCTGTGGCCCTTCATGCATTCTTCTATCAGAAGCAGCCCTTCTGGACTGGACCTGCCCAGGCTGGGCACTCCTGGAGGGCAAGGGCAACGTCTAATTCGCCTCTGTAGCTTTAGCATCTGCCACTTGGGTGCTCGCTACACTGGGCAGCCTAAGAAGGGACTCCTCATTGACCCACATGATTACAGCACCAAGGAAGGACATTGACTGTCATTCCAGAAAGAGGTTTTCTCTGAGCAGCAGAAAAAACCAGCCTTCTCTGGTGCTCCCGTACTGGATGCCCAGGTAATAACACTTCATTTCACATCCATGTCAGTGCTGTGCTCACACCTTTACATGTTCTAATCCAACCTACAGAGGAAAAGCATTTTATAGCCCTCTCCTTTCTACTAACAAGAATCTGCCAAATCCTTTAGGTGGATTATTTTACAAAAACAAATTAAAGCTGAGAATCATTGTTACATAGGGAGAATGGAAATGGTCACTAATTAGCAGCAGTAACAGACAGCAACAAGATCCTAAGATGCTCTCTGGATTTCCGGAGGAATGATGTAGTGGGGTTTTTTTGTTTGTTTGTTTGGTTTCTTTTTTTTAACTAAGATTGTCCTGAGTTTGCAATTACTTTTGCAAACTACTTAAAGAGCAATTTTCGACCAGGGAGGATTATGGGCCCCCGTGGAATTGGGGAGAATTTTCACCCTGCTGAGACTGCACAGGAGCTACAGAGCTGCAGGTAAAGGAAACTCAGAGGACGTGGGACAAAGTTGGGCAGACACAGGTGAATGCTGGCTTCATGCGTTAGTCACTTTCCTCTTAGCACTCAGCCCAACTGGATGCACAAAACAGCAAACAAATGGCTTCCAAAGCACTGATGCTGAAGACCGCTGGACAAGCCAGTTATGTGGCTTAACTTTCTAACCCCGACTCCACACAGGGCTGGCTACTGCATGGTTTCTGCTTCCATGGACTCTGCTGTCCACTGCTTTCTGGCCTTTCCCGGCAGGTGACTGCAGTGTGATCTCTTCTGTCTCCAGATTCACACCCCTCGGCCCCCCCAGGGTGCAGGCAGAGCAATCTTTGTAAATCATGAGTGCGACTGTGTTACTGGATTGTTCAAACCCTCTATTATTGGCTTCCATTTCATTCAGGCTCTACCCTATGACACAGTGTGACGTCCTGCTCACGCTCCCAGCTGCAGCACCAGCCTTATTCATTTATGATTGAGGCAGTCACACGTCCCCAATGCCTGTGCACTGGCCCCAAGGACCACCCACCTGCACCTGCCACGGGCTGCCACTCTGGCCACCTCTGCATCAGACACTGCTCTCGGCACCTGATTAATTCCCACGCACTGCCAATCCCTTCAGGGATGCCCTACCACCTGGTCTCGAGAGCCCACTGTCTTCCCTTGACAGCCCCGTCCCAGCTATCGTTCTGCAAGCAACTAAAAATTGTTTGATCGCAGTCTGCCCATCTTGTCCGCGTGTTAGCTCCATGAGGGCAGGGGCGGTGTGGGCTTTGTGCACCATGTTCACTCTAGGTCCGACCACAATGCTGTGGCTGTGGAAGGCATCCAGTAAAGTATTTACCCGCAGAGGAAAGATGGAAAGCAGGGAGAGAGGAAGGGAGGGAGGAATGAAAGATAAGCTTAGTCGCTCTATTTCTAATTTTAGACATACTCCGGGTGACTACTCAGCTTCTCTAAGAGTCACTTCCCTCCCCCAAACCCATCTCCGTCTAGTTTAGTCCCAGAAATTAGGTCTGAAGTGCAAGATCCTGGCTCCATTAGTAAGGGCTGTGCTGAACAGGGACGAACCCTCACCCTAGCTAGGTTCAATTTTCTACTAGGAACGTAGAAGGCACTCAAGTTTTTCAGGTTCTGGCACTGAGAACTCAGTAATTGTGGGGTCGCTGTTCTCTGCCACGTGTGCAGAAAACGGCAGAAGAAGCAACAAGCAGAGGGGAGACCAGGACAGTGGTGGGGCCGTGGGGGAGGGTTTGAGGGGGTGGAGTAAGGGGCTGCCTGTTGTTCAAGACACAGGTGGCTCATGGGACTGCACACTAACCCTCCCTACGTTTAGTGCTGAAACTCACTCCTGGGCTCCGGTGCTGTGGGAGAAATATCCCCAGGTCTCGAGCCGGTTTGAGCGGGTTTCTGATGCAAGCACCCGAGTCACGTGTAAGACAGGATCCCAGAGGGTGGCGCCTCACCTAGCCAGGGATTCTCCACCCGCCCTGAGTCAGGTGAGCTAACTGCGTCTTGACCATGCCAGGGACTGTGACCGGCTGCCTCTCTCCAAGCTTCCCAGCAGCCCCGACCTGGTCCCGGAGTCTGGAGTTTGTCCACGAAAGGGCCCTGAATCTGCATCAGCGGACTGCACGGGGCCTCACAGGCAGTCCCACCCCGGGAGTATGACGTGCGATTTGGTGAGGGCGGAGAGGTTAGTGCCAATCCCGCCCGTGATGAGAGCAGTGAAGCGGTACGGAAGTGCATGATGCCTCCTTGGGTTGGAGACAGAGACCGTCCCCAAGGGAATCCATAACTCCTGGCCACGTGCCACGAGGCTGCCGACCAGCGACCACCGCTGCGGCCAGATTGTCCCATCAGCCGCAGTCAGCTCCCCGGGTTCCCAGCAGGATCACAGCGCTCCGAGCTCCAGACCCGGAACCAGCATGTGATTCCACTGTAAACCCGTGGGTTACAGTCTCAGAAGAGCCAAGGGTGCAAGTGCCACCTTCCCCTGCGATCGTGGGCCAGCATCCTGCACAGCAAGGACAGCGTGGGATGTCCTTTGACCCCGGGAGTGACCCCCCCCACACACACACATCATCTCTCTTTGCTCCCCAGCCCATCCCTGCGCCACATGCCTGGGCTCTGCGTTGAGTGCTCCCCAAAGAGAGATTCTTTTTCTCCCCGTATATATGCTGAATATAAGTGACTGAGCCGAACAACAACAAAACCCGAAGGCCCGAAGTTCTAATGGAAACGTAATGCCCTCGCCTCTCTGATGGCACTGTGCCTTTGCACCGGTGGCTTCCTCTGCCCGGGATCCTGTCCCTTCCCTTTCAGCCCGGTGCGCGTGTGCCTATTCTTCATGTGCTCGGGAAGCCCGCACCGAGTCCCCAAGCTCAGTGACCAGCTCCCGCGTCCCCTCTCTCAGAATCCGGTTAATGTCTCTACAGACTCATCATTCGTGGACACCTGTCTCTGCCTTCAACGCCGGAGTGTCAGACCTCACAGCCCCAGGCTGCGCCCGTCGTATTCATGGGCTAACAGCACAGTTTGACATGTGGTTTGACATCCTACAGGTTTTGGGCATAGACTTGGGTTCAAAATCAGTTATCATATTCATTTAGCTTTGAGTGACTTCCTTGACCTCTCAGGGCCTCAGTTTTCTTATCTATAGAAATGAGGATGCTAATGCCCTCCTTGGAGAGCTGATGCGAGGATTACACGACTTCAATGCCTGGCATTGCTACTAAATAAATGTTTATCAAGCCACACGGCCCAGGGCCAAGAGCTACATCTACTTGATCAACGACAGTCCTTCTGATAAACAAAGTCTTAATATGCTTTGCAAAATTTTGCCAAAACTTTGGGATCACCCAGATGGCTGTCAGCAGAGCCCTGTGTCAGAGGCCATCACAGCACCTGGCATGTAGTAAGTGCTCATTAAAAACTGCTGAAAACAGGAAACTGGCAGGGGCTCTTCTCTTCCGGATGAAATACAACTGTAGCTCCTACTCCGAGGATGCTGACTTGCCATACTGTTTAAATGCAATAAACATCAATTTGTCTGCTGCTTTTAATTTGGCCGTGCGTGCCCATTCGACAAGGGCTCAGGTACAGTATCTGTGGCTGCTCCGTGGAAGGTTCCTCCCGCCCTCCCTCTCTAGGGAAGCAAACTTCTACCCGAAGCTCCGGGGACCTCCGAGAGACTAACGATATTACACCCCGCACGCCACCCACCCCCCTCTGAGCTTTATTGTTGGTGTGTTTAATTTCCTGTCTTGGCCTTACAGGAGATTTCTAATGTTTGGGCTGTAGGGTATGTTCTGATTAAAAATAATCCTCCCAATTACGGGTTGGCATGAGCCTCCTGTCACGCGCACTCCGCCACCAGCTCCGCGTCCCTGTCAGCAATAATTGTGTCTGCAGCGCCTAACTGTAAATGAAAACCCAAGGGGCAAGTTTGGGTCCCCAGTTCCTGGGCCGCGCCGGATCTTTTAATTTGCACTGTCTGTCAAAAGGATGTGACTGCGTGTACTCCAAAGCCAGCCTCAGACTCCCGGATCCAAGGCCGCCGAGAGCAGAGGAAGCTCAGCCTGCTCGGAGAGATCGTATCTGAACCCGCCGGAGGTAGCAGGGGGTGTGCAGGGCAGCGAGGCTCTTTCTAGTTTGCTCCAAACTTGAGTGAGACCCAGTATGAAAGGGGAAGTCGAACTCCAGGGAAATTCCAAGGTGTATTGATATTATTTTTGTTCCCCCGCCGAGTACATACGACAGGACACTGAATTCAAAGCAGGTGATCGCAACCCTTTGAAAGGAAACATACACCTGAGACCTGATTATTTCCATCTCCGTCCAATTAGAACTTTCTGGGGATTGGGGTGAGAGGAGAGAGGTATGTGTTTTCAGCTGGGGAATACCATCAAGGTGTTCTTGGATAACCGGAGAGGAGACTTCCCTTTGGCTGGGCTCAGAGGAGGCACTGGAAATACACGGTTGAGTAAAAAAAAAAAAAAAAAAGTGGCACTTGGAGATAGTCACCGAGCGAAGTTCTGTTCTAGGAGTGACGGGGACACTTCTGCTGTGCCTCTCCACCCTGAGTCTTCTGTTAATGACAGCTGCTGCTGCAGACAGCCTTTGTGTCTCCCGTCCTGCCACTCCTGCCCCCCGTGGAACATCCTGCTCTGAGGCTGAGCAGGAGACACAGCGCGCCTTGGCGAGAGCCCGCCACTCAGGCCCAGCCCCAGTGGGTTTCTGAGATTCACGGCACATGTTTTGGCAGCTAAGTTACCCAGGTAAGACCCACGCAGGCCGCAGGAGCAGGTTGCTCATGCCCAGGCCACAGTGCCAGTGGAGGAGCTTGCATTGACACCAGGGGCCAGCACACTTAGGGCCCATGGTCAAGTCCGGCTCACGGCCCGGCTCACTGTAAACGAAGTTTCACTGAGAAGCGGCCGCGGCCGCAACGGCAGGGTTGAGTTTGAGTAGCTGATAGACTCTAAGGCCCACAAACTCAACCGCATGGATCCACGCACAGAGCCATGAGGCTCTGCATAAATAAATAGGCAAATAATAACAATGACAACCTAGATAAATATGTAAATAATAATAACAGCTATTATTTATATATTTATTTATTTAGATTGTTGTATTACTTTTATAATTATATGATAATAAAATAACCTTACCATTAACATTTTAACATAATATTATATAATGATCACCATTATTTATGTATTTATTTAGATCAATTGGAATTTTAAATAAATAATTCACTTCTTATCCAACTAGTATTGGATAATATAAATGACTATTATTATTATTATCCAATATTAAGCATTTACCATGCACTTGGTTTGCAAAAGCCCCTCTGAGCACAGCAACCACTATTTGCCTTTTGAAGAGGACCAACTAGGGAGGCATGTAAGAATCCAAAAGAACTTGCTGCAGGTCTTACCGCGAGTCAACAGCAAAGCTAGAATCCAAATCCAGTTCTCTGTGACTCTACGGTTCCTACATTGATCTGATATTTAGCCTGCATCTTAGTTTTTTAAGAAAATAGAGATGTCTGTCTACCTTGGCTTTGGGGCTGGGGCCCTGGGGCTCATTTCAAGCAAAAAGAGAGAAGTGTCAGCACCAACTCAGCCACGCAGCTTGTCTGAAATAGTTTCCTTTTCCTACCCCACCACGAACCGAGGGAATTCCACATTCCTACCATTTAAAGAGGGGATTTCCAGTGGTCTGTGACATTTCCTTAGAGGCACCACACAGGGCAAAGGGAATCAGAGAAAAGGAGGATTCTGAATTCCTGCAGACAGATTCTGTCCGGCTCAGTGATAACAGGCCGGCAGCAATGGATGGCCACTGCCGGACGATTATGGGCATCGCACAAAACTGTTTGGGAGATGAAAATGCTCCTTCCCATCACAGCGGAGATGGCCAGAGAGTTATTTCCACCAAGAGGAATGAGGCTTCTCAGCAAATGCTCCTGAGCTCACACGAACCAAGTTTACCCAAATCCATCAGTGTCTGGGGCTGGCCTGGCACACGCTTGCTATTAAGAAGACCGAAGGATCTCATCCATGTAGAAACCACCAAACTTCATATATATATAAAACCCTGAACATAAAAGGAGGCCCAGTCTCTGCAGAAATGTGATGCAGAAAGTCCCACTCCTTCCGGGGTGCAAGTGGAACCCGAGAGGGCTCAAGGTCACCTGCAACGCACAGGCTCCAGGAGCAGGGCTCGAAGAGACAGGAGGCACCCTGTCCGGGTTTCTCCCCGTTATCCGATGCTCAGCTCCAATATTGTTTCCTTAGCAAAGCCTCGCCTGACCCGCTTCTGCCTGCAAATCTAGGACAGGCTCCCTTGTCGCTGCATTTATCTCAGTTATAACTATACTGCAAAACATAAGCATTTGATTAGTGTCTGTCTCTCCCACCAGGCGGAACGCTCCCCGAGGACTCTGACACGGAGGGTTTTTCCCCCACTGAATGCTCGGCACGCAACACAGGACCTGGAACAAAACTGACGCTCGTTACGTAAATACTGGCTCAGTGGATGAATGAATAATTCTAGAAAAATGGTCTCAGTCTGAGACCCAGTGACACTTCACTGACCACTCTGCGCTGACAGCTCTTTCTTTAAAACCAATGTCTCTACCGATCCCATGTCCAGCTTCTTAGGTGTCTGTTAGAGGAGAGATCATGACATTCAAAGAGACGAGCACATGCACAAAGACAGAGCTCTGACCTTGGGAGTCATGCCCACTTGGGTGCAAATCCTGGCTCCGGCACTTGCTAGCTGTGTGACGTTGGGTAAGCTGCCTTCCATCTCTGGGCCTCAAGTATCTCATGCATAAGGTAGAAATAAAAAGTACTATTTACAGAATTCTCACAATGATTGAAAGACATAATACAGGAAAAAGGCTTAGAGGATGGCTACAGTGGGTGGTGGAAAAGCTGTACCTGTTCAGTCACATTTAAGCACTCGCAAGCTGGACAGGGCCTTAAAAAAAGAAGTACAAGTGATAGAAATTATTGTGACTTAAAGAAACTCAGTAAATATCTATCTGGGACCAATGGGGACATGAGTATGTGAGAGCATATAAGAAATAACAATGCCAATAACAAGAGAATAATAATGATTAACAGGAAGAAGAAAAGGGAGGAGGCGTATGCAAAGTTTACTGCATCACGTGCTACGGTGCAGTTTTCATGCAGCAGCCACGGACTCTTCCTACATCCCTGTGCTGTGGGCATCGCTATCTGCAATTCTCAGATGAAGGATGACACTTCATAGAGGTTAACATTGGTGCAAGTTCCCACTGAGAAGCCAGACCTTGGACCCTGATCTGAATGGTGACCGTGTTATATTCGTTCTCAAAAGAGAATGTTTCCATTCCAAATAGACGTCACGCACTTGTGACCACCCAGGGAAGGGTCTGGGATAACCTAAGAGAGACACGGGTGTGCTCTTGCGAGAGGGGAGCATAGACGTGCCGTGAGGCTATGATCGGCTCTCACACACACAGGAAACGACTGCACCTTGGATCACCCCTTCCCAACCCACTCGCTTTGGTTGTTATCCACCATCTCCCTAGTTCTGCTAGTCATTGTCACTGGAGGGAGAAATCGTGCAGGCACAAGCAACAGGTTTAACAGGGAGGCCTCTCGGATGCAGTAATTCTGAGTAACGATCTCTCCTCCAAACGGCAAGCATCATTCCCAGCTTTTGCACTCCCTCAGTAGCCATATGGCTCCATGGGGAAGGGTCTCCCTGGGATTCTAATTGCCCTCCTGCTTCTCCGAGACAACACCAGGTAGGCTGGGGGCTAAACCCACCGGCTCCAGGGAGGCATGATGGAGAATGGATCTAGTCGGCAGGAAGCTCGTGAGAGGTGGAGATGCCGGCAGATTTATAGAGCTTGGATGCAAAGCACATCATTGGGAATGCATGGCACCTCTGTTCATTAATCATCTTTTACTTTGAATCTATTTCTCAATGAAAAGTAGCTTTCCATTTCTATTACCGAGATTAATGTGTCAACAATGCACAATGGCATAAACTGGACCAAAGTGGAGAAGGGAATGAAAGAGACCAAAAAAAAAAAAAAAAAAAAGGCAAAAAGAAAACCTTCAGTACACAGTGTGATATATTTGCCCAGATTACCGCTTTATTTACACCACTGAGAACACTTTATTTTTGAGCTTCATAACTCATTGCTCTATAAAGAAAAAGAAACTAGCTAGCAGCCACCTACTTCGACACGGAGACAGAAAATGTGCCTTCAGGAAAACCCATCCTCTACCCGGTAGGTCTTACTTTAAAAAAAAAAAATTCTATTTAATATGTATTGGACTCCAGAGTACCTTATTACCTTATTTAATTCAGACCCGGAAAGATGTCTCAGAATAAAAATGGCACTGAAGTGACAGGAACTAAGCTATGAAATGTGGACATCATATTTTCTTCAGAGAGATAATCAGCTTATCAGAATTCATTTCAACCTAAGAAAGGTCTCACAAATACACCGAAAATTCAAGCTGGTTGCATCATCTCAAGAATGTAATCTCAAGGAAATAGTAAAACGATCAAGGCAAGCTGGCTGCAGTTATCTTTATGTATAAGAACCGCAAGCATCAGATTGCAACAGAATCACTTTGGCAGAGTCTGCCCCAAGCACGGGCAACACCCCTACATCGAGTATGTGACGTGCCTTCCCAGACAGTATCGTGTTTTTTAATTTTTGTTTTTCAAGTTGCTGAGGATGCTTTCCAAAGGTGCATTGCTACATTCTTTACATATGAAACTTCTCCCTAAGTTTGGCGTTCTGAAAAATATAAAGCTTAAAAAAACACATTTTCCTAAATTAGTCTCTAGAAAGGGCCTGGGTTTTCGTCCCATTTCTGCTAATCACTAGCTGTTTGGCCTTGATTAGGTTATTTAACTCCCTCTGGGCCTCGGGGTCTCCTCCTACTTGTATAAGAAAAGAGGTTGGACTCTCTTGTCTTAAAAATGCTCTTTTCTTTTAATTGCTACAGATAACCTGGTTCCTGTACATCCTCATAAGAGGGAAAATCAACAGATGCAAGAACAGAGATACCTGGAAGTGTGTGTCAGTGTCAATACCGAGCTAGAGCACACCATGTGCCCCTCACTATGAAACATTCCCACCCCTAAAAAAGGAAAAACAAATAAACAAAACAGAAAATCCATCTAGTCAGAAGGGGATAATCTGACTTTTTTTAAAAAACTGCAGTGCATTTCAGAAGATAAAAAAAAATCCTGATAGCCAATCCTTCATGTCCAACAAGGAACGACTAAGCCATTTGGTACAATGTTCCAGAAAAACAGACAATGAAATGAGGGGAAAATAGTGAGGCAGAAAGGAGATCAATACAGCACCACTCAACGTCCCTGCGTGGGAGAAAAGAAAGTCATAAAACTACAGTGCGGTCATGAAAAGTTTGCTAAATGCTCAAAGGGCCACCTCAGGTCACCGTCAGAAGTTATGCATTTAATGTGGCACCTCGTCCAAATTTGTTTTGAGGGATATTTTCTTTATGGCATGATTTCAAATAACAAAAATAAACATTGTGGATGAAGCCACAGATAATGTAGTAGGTTTCATGATAAAAATATCTGCTTCTCCAGTTTTGTCGTGAAAGACTGTAATACACAGCAGTATGAACTCCAGATCTACAGCAAGCAAAACCTGGCTTCTGATTTGTCTCTGCAGTTGACACGGGGGCATTTATGGTCCTCTCTGAACCTCAGCATCTTCTCCCGGGTGGTAGCAGTGCCTACGCTGTCGGATTGTTGCAAGGATTAAAGGAAATGGTACACACGCGATGCTTCACAAAATGCTCGCATATGATTCCGACACCTTAGCAACCTTCATTAGGCAAAGCTTCATGTTTGGGGCCCAGGTGGAGTAGGCGCAGATACCAGCATTTGTAGAGCATTTACTAAGTTACAGAGCTTTCGCTAAGTTCTAGGCATTCTTTTAAACAGTTTAAAGATGTTTTAAGAACAAAATGTGTGTGTACATATGCATAAATATGTATTTAAGACACCTTTCTATGCCTGTACATATAGCTCTATCATTCTATAGTATAGATGCACCATAATTTATTGATTAGCAAGCTTTCCAGTATTCCTTCTGCTTGTAATTTAAAACTCCTTTTGCAGGGAATGGGTTTCTATTTATAGCATAATAAAGAGGGAAAAAAAAAGGTTCAAGCAAAATGAAGAGGAGGGTAGAGGGATTTCCCACATACCTCCTGCCCCACACATGCACGGCCTCCCCCAAACTTTTTTCTGTAATGTTTTTCATTCAAAAATCTTCACACAACAACACTGAGTTAATTCTACTCACATCTCAGAAAACTAGATCTCATCATGTTCCAGGTTACCCTAAAAACACTTCAATCTTTCACAAAAATTCAGAAAAGTATCATCCTCATAAAGGTATTTATGGTAATAAGATCTGCATCATTTAATAAGAAAACAATCCTTAATCCTATTAATGCAAAAGCCTAGCTAGGCAGTTAAAAAAAAAAAAAACTCAATTTCTACTCATAGTCCACCACCTTCCAAGGCCACGTGACACCCATTAAAAATACAGAATTCATGCATACGCAACACTGAATTATTCCACATGGATTTAGAGTCTGGGTGTGCATAATGTCTTTGACATTTGAAATATGTAGAGATCTTCAGTCTACAACTTAAATTAAAGAAGGAAAAAAAGAAATCTACATTTCAAAGTTTCCAGGTTCTGTTTCTAATCCCCAAGGATTTTTTTTTTCTCCCAGTGACAATGCAGAGGAAGGCAATGTTTTTAAAAGGAACATAATGTAAGTCATTTTTGTTCATTTTAATGTATGCATTCACTCATTAATCCATTTGGCATTTTTTGAGCACCCACTTTGTGAAAACCATCAAAGCATGATGCCAGGTACAGTTAGGGACTCAGAGATGAATGGGCCACTCCATTTTCTAAACAAGCTCACATTAATAATGGCTAATAGAAGACGCAGTAAAACAAGGTTCCCAGCAGAGAAATTGAAGAGTGCTTCATTCTGGCTTGGGTGGGGGTGGAGGAAATATATTGGGTAAAAGGGGCAATGGATATGAGGCATGGATTGAAAAACTCGCCACTCTTAATGAAAGAGTCCAGCTAAACAGCTAGAAGCGAGAAATTCCCTGGCGTATCAAGGAATCATGAGCAGTCTTCTGGAGCCAGCATGTGGAAGGGACATTGAGGGAAACTGGAAAGATGAGGCCCAATGAAAGATGCTTCTTGGGTCAAACCTATTAGCAGTACTAATTTAAGGACTACTTCGTACGTGCTAGGCGCTCTGCTTCATGCTTTACATATAGTACCTCTCTAAGTCTAATAACTTTATGGGGCAGGCATTTGGAGGGCGGTATTTCCTGTTTTTCTTATTTCTTTTTGTAAGCTGACATATAAAAATAAGAGTTTTATATGTTTATGTGGACAGCATGATGTTTTGAAATATGTACACACTGTGCAATGGCTAAATCAAGCTACTGAACATATGCATGGATTGCCTCATATACTTATTTTTTTCTGGTGAGAACACTTAAAATATACTGTCTTAGCAACTTTCAAGTAGATGCTACATTGTTATTAACTGTAGCTCTACAATAGATCTCTTGAATTTACTTCTTCTAACTGAAATATTGTATCAACATCTCCCCATTTCCTGCCCTCCTTCCACCAGCCTCTGGTAACCACCCTGCTACTCTCCGTTTCCACAAGTTTTTTTTATTTTTTATTTTTTAGTCAGAGTCTCATTCTGTTGCCTGGCTAGAGTGCTGTGGCATCAGCCTAGCTCACAGCAAACTCAAATTCCTGGGCTCAAGCGATCCTGCTGCCTCAGCCTCCCGAGTAGCTGGGACTACAGGCATGTGCCACCATGCCCGGCTAACTTTTTCTATATATTTTTAGTTGGCCAATTAATTTCTTTCTATTTTTAGTAGAGACAGGGTCTCACTCTTGCTCAGGCTGGTTTCAAACTCCTGACCTTGAGCGATCCGCCCGCCTCGGCCTCCCAGAGTGCTAGGACTACAGGAGTGAGCCACCGCGCCCAGCCCGAGTTTGGCTTTTTTCATACTCCACAAACAGGTGAGATCATGCAGTATTTGTCTTTCTGTGTCTAGTTTATTTCACTTAGCATAGTGTCCTCCAAGTTCATCCGTGTTGTCATCAGTGACAAGATTTCCTTCTCTTTTAAAGCTGAACAGCACCCCACTGTGTGTGTGTGCATGAGGTGGGTGTTTCTCACGCTGGTTTTGCGGCTCAGGACTCTGGGCTCTGAGAGACCCCCGAGCTTCAGGGAGAGGAGCCACGCCTTTCACCCCTAAGTCCACGCTCTCCGCCACTGCAGACAAGTGAGTTGAGGCTTCAGCCAGTAGGCACTGCGCATCTCTGAGGAAGGGAACGACTTGTTCTGACCTGTATTTTTAGGAGAAGAGCTGGCCAAAGGGTAGAGAGTGAAAAGGAAGGGAGAGAGAAGGAGTTGGAAGGTTGGGAAATAACAGTGAAATGCACTCTCTGCAATCGCTTCATCTGGTGTTTGTTTATACATCACCGCTCCCTGGCTTTGCGGCTTTGGGCAGGTTACTCTACCTCTTTGAGCCTTGATTTTTATACCTGTAATATGGGAATCATGACAACACCACACATCTCAGCAGGTTATTTGGAGGATTAAATTAATTAATGTGCTTAAAGGAACCAGATCTGCCTGGTGAACTGTAGGCATTTAACAAGGATGCTGGTTATTTTATCGCCTCCTGAGGAAGATAAGCCGGAGAGAAGAAACAGGAACTGAGCCAGCAGACTCAGATGAGCCCTGGGGAAAGACGCATGCTTCAGGCATTTGCATCAACCTGCTGTTGGGATTCAGCCTGCTCCCTTCATTTTAAAGCCACCACCACCTATACCACTGCTCAGGGTTAATTTCCTTGCAAAGCAGACTGTGGGTTGCAATTAGATGATGCCCTTTGCCTGGGCACAAGGGCACAGTAATGAGTACAAGGGCAGAGAAAAGAAGAGGGAATGGATCACGGTCCCTGAATTCTTTTCCATCCGCTACCACTGGTGCCTTGATACACCTACCAGGGCCGCCTTATGGATTCTTAAGCTCCCAATTATTGCGTGGGGAACGCCAGGTCATCTACACACCAAAACAGATTGCAATTCCAAATTTTCTACCGACACTCAAAGGGTGACACTATACATTTAAATATCGGATTGCGTTTGCGTCCAATGCATATGTGAACTCGCCATAATTTGTTTAGTTTCAAAAGCCAGCCTTTGGACAACACTGTCTTGGGATGGCCTGTCATTCTTGAACACCGCCTGGCAAAGTACCACGAAGGGTGTTTTTACTTTTTCGTAAGCACCGTTGCCAACCCAGAAGGAAGGTCTCGGGGAATCACACGCGTGTACAGTGTGAACTGAACCCATTAGGATCTGCTTAGCTACAGGCGAGGTTCAGACACTTTACAGCTGCCTTCAGCTGAATTTGAAAAGAAATCAAGGCTCTCACCAGCTGTTGCGCTCTGATTATGGTGAAGACTTAAAAACAAAACAAGAATTTGCCCAATACACTGACTATTGTTTTCTGCATGGTGGGGATGCTCTGTTTACCTGTGGTGCATGATAATGGGAGGCACCTGGGGAGCTGTGAGCACTTCTTTGGGGCCAGAGCAGCACATGAGCATGACAGAAAATGGGAACAGACAACAGCACACACGCAGCGCCTTGTCTAACAGAACCGCGCTCACAGACGCTGTCGCCATTCTCATTCTACAGATGAGGAAACCGAGGTTCAGAGACATCTTGTCAAATGCCCAAGGTCACAGGAATGTTAAGGCCACCAGCAAATGGCGAGGCTGGGTGGTAAGCCCCCATGAGACAGCAGAGCCACGGCTGCCTTCCCTGTGCTCACTTAACGGTCGCCTGTGTAGGGCCGCCCTCCGGGCAGCTCGAATCACTAACGTTTTATTGCCGGGCAGGGTGCTCAGTATTCCCAAAATATCTGCCCTGCCCATAATCGTTACAGCAACCTACGAGGTGGAAACTGCTTTTACACCCATTTTCCAGATGAGTATAGTGAGGCTTCGAGGGAAAAGGTCATCTCCAGCCCTTTAGGATAAAACCAGGATTCTGCTTCCAGGGTCAAACATTTCCTCTCTTTCTTCTTTGAATATCTGGCACTGAATGCGGCACCAAGGTGACAACCAGTGTGTCAGTGAACAGATGTGGGCTCCAAATGGCTAAAACTCTAGAAAGGATCTCTGTGAAGCCAGGGGCCGTCACGACCATGGCCTGGGCATCCGTCAAGGTTCCCAATAACTATCTGTGGAAAGAGCAGCAGCTTCTGCAGCTGAGGGGACGAGGACCCCAGGCTCCGGTCCCCCCATAGAAGAGGGAGATGCTGCTGGATGATTGTCTCCCAAGCCTTTCCATTCCGTCCCTGCCCTCTGTTTTAACCACACAGAGATGTGCGAATACAACGGCTGTGTGACATCGGCTGTCCTGCTGGGTTAGCTTGTGGCCCAGGGGACATTATCAGTGCCAAAGATCATAATCCTTCACTCCCTATCTCTCCGCAAACAAAACTGACAAAACGCTCCGGCGCTCTCTGGAGTAACCTTCCCGTTTGTGAGCCGCGGGCCCTACAGTTTTTCCTCCAGAGCCGCCGTGGCTGTCCCCTCCTCGTTTCTGGTACCTTCAAGCACCCCACACTGGATCAGGAGCTTCACCCCGGTAATCGGACACTTGTGCGATGAGAGGGGGCCCGGCAGCTTTTAGGGACACACGAGGTGCCTGCTGGTGGCTGCAAAGCTCTCGCCAGTGCATTGGCGTTTGACACTTCATATTCACACCCGACTGCGGGCTGTGTGCTCGAGGATGAAACCCGGCAATAGCGCACGGGTCCAGGGGCTGACAGGCTGAGCATACACACCTCCGGTGTAAAGAGTCACTTAGGAGCTCCGTGGCACAAACGGAGTTGGAGGAGAGGGACAGAGCATGAGAAAGAGAGAGAGGTATAGAGGGGAAACCAATGAAAACACGCTGATTCCGCCTGAAAATCCCCAAGTTGAATCCAGCAAATTTATGGTGGTGGTGAGGGGGAGGAGAGGACCAAACTAACTAAACATGTATCCTTCCTATCAGCTTGTCTCCTTAAGTGATAGGGAGGAAGGTAGAAATACAGCATAATGGCCCTGTCCTTCTCTTTAAATTCATTGTGTTGGTCCTCATTATTTTCCCCATCAGGGACTCAAAAGACGAGGGACATTTCTGGAATGATACATCTTAACAGAGTGACATCAAAAGGACAATCTGGCATTGATGTGCCAATTGCCAAAACACAATTTTAGAGACATGCAACCTAACAGCCCCCCACACCAGCCAGTTCCTTTTACAGCCTCTATGGAATCTCGTGCAGGGCTTAGCACGAAGTGTGTGCTCAATAATTGCTGTCGGGTTAGCCTTTCTAAGCTACCACTTTCATACTTTGTTTTGCCTATTTCACAGACACTCTGAGCTAAGCATGTTTGGTCTAAATCAGAGACCACAGGCTGGAAGTGAGAGCATCTAAATGACCCAGATGTATTTGAACTACTTGCTGCTCAAAACAATGTCTGAAAATGTTGCCAATATGTAAAATTAAGCATTAAATATCTGTAATTCCAACTCTTCTTGATAAACCACAATATCCGCCCTTTCTGGGGCCGTATTTCCGTGTGGCCAAGTCTGACGCTCCGAGAAGCTGGTGTTTCCTTTAGAAAGAGTCTGTTCTCCCCAGTCCTCACCCGTCCCTACTGCCTCTCACCATTGCGCTCACACTGCTTAGCCCTGTGCGCGCATTTGGGGTTTTGATCTCTGGTTTACATATTTAGAGGGTAAGGCAAACATTATGCATTTATTTTATTCACTGAAATGTTTTTCCCTTCTTCTTAAAGTAAAAAAAAAAAAAAAAAAAAAAAAAAAAAAATCCATGCCATTCCTCTGTTATCTTCCCTGGAATGCTGAGATGGTACAAACCCATGCAGGCACATTGGCACAAGAAGGGAACGAAAGGTTGACTTTGGTGAAATTCCAGACTAGTAAATTGACTTTTCCCTTCTTTCCTTTATTATAACTGCAGAAATATTCTCAAGGGGGAGGATAAATTTCATATATTAGACTGGGTTTTGAAAACAAAACCTGTGATGATTACAGCTTGCATATACTACCTTCAATGGCTCCCCACTACCTAAGGGATGTTGGCAAATGCCTTCGAACTGCATCTACAGGACTAGCAAGCTGACCTCGCCCTACCGTTCAGAGCTTTTTGTCCCTCTACCGTCTCATGCTGCCCGCTACAGTCTAGCGCTCATACCACCTAGGTATTCCCTGCCATGTCTCTCTTCCTCTGGTGTATGAGGTTTCACTCATCCTATTTCCTTTTGGCTAGAATCCCATTTCTGGACCCACTGTATGGGAGAATTATACTCATGCTTCCAGATCCAACTCAAGTACTTTTTCCTGGTAGAATCCTCCGCAGCCCCCGTGGGCTAAACTAGCCTCTTGCCCTGTGTTTATACGGCCTTGCATTCACCTGTCTCCAGTAAGATACACTAACAGTCAGTGAATCTAAGGTAGCTCATGGTCATCTTTCTCATAAATATTGATTGCTTGTCTGTCTCCAAAGCTGGACTGAAAGCTTCCTGAAGGGAGAAAATTATTCAACATTGCATCCCAAGAGCTTGTCAAAAAGCATGTGGCAGACAGGCAATGCATATTTAACGAATGAACTCACCACAGACTTCCCAAGTGGAAAGTGACGAGCAGAGACAGAGAGCTAGGGACGTTCAGGAAAGAAGGAAAGCTGCAAATTGTACTGGGGGTGGAGATCAAGAGCAGCTGCTCGGGAGATGTAGTTTTTAGGGGCAGTCTGCTGCAGTAGCTAAGAATGCAGACTTTGAAGCCAGAGTGTCTAGGTGAAAACCCCGGATGAAATACTCCTAACTCTGTGATATGGTGCAAGTTATTTAACCCCTCTGGGTTTCACTTTCCCCACCTGGAAAATGATGCTCTCATATTAATATTACCTATTAAATGGGGCACAATGTAAATTAAAGATTCTGCATTTGTACAGCACATAGTACCCATATATAAATATTAGTAATTATTATTTGATCCTGGCTATGAAGGGTAGGTATGATTTGGAGCTGAAGGGGATAGAAATGCCCCCTAGGTAGGGAAAAGAGCATAAATAGAAAAAGGAAATTGTAAGTGCACAGAGGGAGCGATGCTCTAACCTGCGGCATGCCACTGTGTGTAGTGGAGGACAAGTTTGGAACAGGCTGAAGCCAGATGAAAAAGGACTTTGAATGGCAGTCTAGAATTTTTTGAACTGTGTTTCGTAAGAAGTAGAGAACTGAAGCGTTTCAGGAATGAAGCTCCCAGGCTGGGTTTCACTTAACTATTTATTTCAGGCAACTCTTTTCATACTCAAATCCGGAGAACTCCAAAGCTGGTTATCAGGGACGTGTGGGGTCACCAGAAGTAGGCAGTCCAGTGACTTCTGATGACGTGTGCAAATAAGACAATTCGTCTGGAATGGGTAAAAATCAGACCAACTGCTGGAATGTTCTGGGCTGAAAACCAAAATGACTACTTGTGGGCCCTCCCAAGCCCTCCCGTTGTTCTCCTATAGACGTTATGGAAAACTCTACAAGACAAAGCAAGGCTTAACTGCCAATAAGAACGTGGATATCAATAGGCTGGTTTCTATGTGCAACTGTTATCTGTTTGACATTGGATTTTATTGAAGAACTTTAATTTCTTAGTAAGCTCTCAGAGCTACCACTTACCAGAGAAAAATTCATATGTAATTAGGTTTTTCTTTAAAAACAAATAAACTGTGGAACTCTTTCCCCCAATCAGAAGCCACTGGGATTATTGCCACTGAACAGCTGTTTGTAAAACTTCACTGGAAAAATCCAGTTTCTGTATCAACTGCACCTTCTCTAGTTTAATGTCAAAGTCCAAGGGCACACACACCAGGATTCGCTAACAATGGTCAGAAAGAAAAAGACATTCTTTATCCTGTACAATACAGACCTGAACTTAACACACACAAGTGTGTGTATGGCCATGGGCACACACACACACACACACACACACACACACACACATCCACATGTACACACACAATCCAAGATGACGTCTATAATTGAAAGCTCATAAGGATGGAAGAAAGAAAGTAATTTAAGGAAGAGCTCTAAAGGAGAAGTAATCCCTGGAGTCTCCAGCACCTTGTATGGTCTAATAATCCCAGTAAGAGAACACCCGACCCTCATCCAGAAGAATTTAGTTTCTTGTATATTTTAAAGTGAAAATAACAATATCCCTTTTTTTGTAATTATACATTTTATAGACGAATAAAAGCTATCACTACCTCCACCACAAACACCCCCAAGGTGAACTGAGCACCTGATTCAGGTACTATTAGTAATTCATTTTCTGTGCTTATGTGTTCAATTCATTTTAGCTACAATAGGGAGGGACTATGTAGTTCCTTTCCTTTCCACATTCCACATATTATTCATACTGACATCATCGCTGTTTCATAACAATCCATGTTGGATCTTATTACACGTGTGACTAATTATCACTTTCTGGCAACCTGGAAGGGTTCATGAAAAGGTGGTTTCTAAATGCAATGATCCAAGCTACACTCCTCCACCCCGCCCCATCTAAAAATGTGACGACGGCCACAGTTTCCCACATTTCCCAAACCCCTTCTTCTCATTTTGCTTAAAAGCACTGGGTCTCTCTTATGATCTCATTGCCTCTTCTCCCGCCCTTCTCTGTATTTGCCATGTTAAGCTGTTATATTTCCATTTCATTCTCAACTATCAAAGGCATTCAGCCTTCCCTACTCTGCCTTCACTCTCTGCATTGCTTCGTGAAATCATTATTCTCTTATTGTGGGCTCATTCTTCATATTACTCATTCAATTTTCTCTCTTTTACCGATGGCCTTAAATCCTTACTACATTCAGAAGACATTTGCATTATTTTGCTCACTCAAATTGCCTCGGAAGGCATTTTTTCCCCAGGATGCGTCTATCCCTACCGTCCCCTTGTATAATTCGTCTGATTCAATGCATCTTCTTGTACAGCAGCCAGCGATGTTTTGAGTCAAAATTAGTCTTATTTGTGGATTAGGCAGATGTTGGACAGCTAGAAGACAGACACTCTATTAAAAGGGCATCAGAGAACAGCACTCTAGCCATTTCCCATAAACAGCTACAATTCTGTAACATAAGCATTAGCAGACCCACTAATGTCTCTCTCTGCCTCTCACTTCAGTGATCAAAACGGGGGCTGATTAGGATGGTGCCAGCTCACATCCAAGTGGAAAGGATCGACTTCCCCTCTTCCTGTGGATTCTGCAAAAGGCGCACCGGTGGGGCTTTATTCCTGGCATCACCAATCACAGGTAGAAGGCCAACTTACTCTGTCATTGCGTAGCCACCCTTCCCAGCAAATCGACGAAGCAACATCTCTGTGACATCTGCCAAGAAAAATTCTATTGCTCAGAGATGGCTGGGTGGTGTGATCTGGGGGCAAGATCATCTTCATGACGAAGCAGATCGGAACATGTCTTTGCTATTCTGAAAACACTCCCCCCACCCAAAAGTTATTCTATAACTTGTATATAAATCAAGGGCACAGTTGGTAAAAAATGACAAAAGCTCATTCTTTTCAGACTCTGGGGACACATTCAATCACTGCTTACTTTTCTCACACTGCTGGGGGCTAAAGAGATTGGTCTGTACTCTCGTGGAGGTGACAGAACCTTAACGAGGAGCACTGCCTTGAAAATGAATGTCCCAGAGTCGCGGATGGCTCCAGTGGAACTCCAAGCCCCAGGACTCCAATCCGACCATTCCAAGGAGGTACTACCAAAAGCACACTCTGAAATTCAGCCCAGCACACAAAGGCATATAGAAGTTTTCAGCCACCATTTACTTACAGACCTAAAACCTTGCTTCAGCTGTTGAAGCAATGCCAATAGGCAATAGATAGAATGCTTCACAGCAGGAGCTTGAAGCCAGAGTTCCTGGGTTCAAATACCAATTCTGCTGTTTCCTCGAAGTGCCATTCATACATGGTATCTTACCTAACTGAGTTGCATTTTTTTCAGCCCATTAAATGGAAATAGTAAAAATGATAATCGCACCTACCATATGATATTTATGTGAGTCGTAATGAAATAATATGTCTATAGTAGTAAGTACAATAACATGGAACTTACATGTGCAACGTCCTTGCTACTCAAAGAGTGGCCCATGGCTTGGCAGCCGCCCACCACTGGAAACTTATTAGAAATGCAGGATCCCAGCCTCTAACCCAGACCTGCCAACTTTTATAATAACAAGATCTCCTAGGCAATTCGTATGCACAGTGTATCTTGAGAAACACTGTTACAAATAACTTTCCATACCATTCTGATAAGCATTGTTGACCACGAACGTTTTCTCCATAACTTTTGACCACATGGAGAAAAATTATTTTACTATTTGTGAGCTGAATTACAGCATGCACGTCTCATCTGGATGCCACACACACACAGCTAAAAGTTTTATCAAGCCACGAAGGACAATATACAAGCTGCCTTTGCACTTTCCCCAATCCCGTACGGATGCTTGTTTGTAGACAGAGAAGGTTGGAGTGTGCAAAAACCACCAAATATTTAACATTGTTCATTTTTTCTTTAGCAAGAAATCAAAGTTTAGAAAGTTTGAGGAAAGGAGAGTGTAAGTGAGACTAGAAAACTCATCTGAAAATTTTAAGCTCTATCACTGTTGCCTAAAGATGTGTCTAGCTCAGGAACAAATAGCTTGATAATTTTGGAGTGTCTCCCAATTTAAATAAATGCTCTTAACTTTACACAGATGATGAGAAATGGAGAAAGGTCCTAATAACCCATTTTATAATATATGTTATACATGTGTATGCTGATATGTGTGTGCACAGGTATGTGTACATTCATATATACTTTGAGCTAGCAATCTGCAAAATTTTCACTTTCTTCTTCCTATTAGACATTCAGTTATGTATCAGAATACATAAAGTCCAACTACGTAGCATGCACTGCACTGTGTTAGCAGCTGTGACAAAAGCCATGAGCCTGTGCATGCTAGAGTGTCTGGCAATACCGCCTTAATATCTAGCACCGTTTGTGATGCACAGTAGGGCCTCAAAACATATCTGTTGGCTAATTCAGTGGATTCCATATTGGCATACACCAATTATAATATAGGCCTGTTAGCATGTTTGTTTTCTACTGAAAATATGACCAGCATAATTTCAAGTCAGAACAGATGGACGAGAGAGCAAGCAACACTGTGACTATTTTTGGTGGCACTCGCTGACCATTTTAAATACTGATTAGTCACTTTGTTCCTCTAACCCTCCCTCTCCACTTGAGAACAGTAAATTCACTGAGTTCCTTCTTGGAAGCCAAATCTGCATGCAGATGTGTCTTTTGTGCCTGTCACCAGTAATGATCCAATGACTCTGAATGCCCCCGTGCGAGGCGTGTATTCTTCAGTTTGCCAAGGACTTTGTTTTCCTTTATCGTTTCATACCCAGCCCAACTCAAAATGTTCAGATCTCTGTAGGCATTTGAGTTTCAGACTCCTTGACCTAATTCCCCAATTTGTTCATTCTTGATCGTTTCATTCAAATAAATTCTTCAAGTCAACTCTCTACCAGGTACTATCTGTCCCTGGTTGCCGAGCAAATGTTGCCATGAGTGGGGAAGACAGGATCCCTGCTCTTATAGACCTTGAATTTCATTGCAGGGAGACAGAGAAAGAACAGAAATAAAGAATATCATTTGAGGTAATCGAGTCTGGTCTTCCTTGCACAATGGCCTACCACCAGCCGGAATGCATTCGAGGCTACCTGTCACCACCCAGGAAGCCTCTGCTACACAGGTGAGCCTGTGCAGTGCCTGAGGAGTCACCTTTTCTCCTTTGAGACAGCATCGGAACAATCTCCAGTCCAGTGATTAAATAAAAGGACTCTACACAACAGCCTTCTACAGAGTCTATGCAGGGCTATGGAGAAGTCAGATATGTAATAAAAATCAGGAATGATAACGCTTATTAAGGAGATGCCTGCCATCTCCCAGAACTCACAAAACCAAAGTTTATATGACTAACAACCATGGTTTTATTATCATAATTACAGCGCCAACTATGAGGCTACCATATTCTAAGTGCGATAAATATACAATGTCCAATTTTCGCAACAATCTTGCAAGACAGGCACTAGTTTCCTCAATGTATCAAGGAGGAATCGGAGGATCAGAGACTTAGAATAATTCATCCAAGGCAACCAGGTGGGAGGACACAGAGTTTGCATCATACCAAGGTCTGTGATTGTTTGAAAAGTTCTCATACATCCGAATCAAGATTTCTGAACTTTTCCCACATTGTATATTGATACTACATTTCAATTTAAATGTGTCATTAAACACACAAGGAGACTTGGTGTTCAGAGCCCTTTGAAGAAGACAAGAAATCAGTGGTAGGGTTAAAAACGGATGCCATGACTTGGATGTCAGGCGAGACCTCCCGCGGGGGTCCAAGTCTCTTGAATTATTCGGAGTGTCGCTTTGTAACGTATTTCAGCATTTCCCCTGAAAAGAAGGCCACGCGTGAACCTTTATCATCCGTGCCAACATGGTGCATAATCAATATTTCTAGGCAGCACATTCACCTGCCTTAATGTTTACTCTAACCATATTAGCTTGGCTTGCACTAACTAATGCTTCGCCAACTGTGCGCTATCCCACTTTTAGACAAGAAGCCTCGATTTATTTAATTACGTGATTGATGGTGTATTGTTGTGCTCCTCCCTGGGTTAGATGTTGCGCTACTGGGCCATCAACGCAGAGGAGACGCTCCTTGGTAGGGTCCGACTTCTCCAGTCCACCTAGAGGAGGCACAAGGGGGAGAGCAAAGGGGATGGGATCTGCCTAGAATCAAGCCTCCTCCTCTGAGGCTGCGGACAGCCTCCTCTCTTGGCCACGGAGGAGACTGCAGAGCATACAAAGACCGATGGGCTGGTACTCGGGGACGGGCAAAGCAAAGAACAGACCCAAACCAAGGCGATGACCATCTACATCCTAAAAAGCCAACCTCTGGCCAGAAGGAAATGTAGAGCTATCATGGATTCCGTGTTATGCAAAGAACACAGCCACATCTCTCCTCGTGCACAAAATCAGCCCCCGGCAATGCCCCGAGAGGTGTCTGGGAGATGACAACCTTTATCCATATGTAGAGATGCAGGATTTCAGGGTGCTTGGCTCCCACGAACTGGGAAATACACCGTCAGCATAAAGACCACTTATCTGTAGCAAAACGCGTGGTCCCTGTGCCTTTTATTCAGCTCTCATGCTCTCTGACTTCATACTTCCAGAAATAGTCTTAAACCTTCCATTCTGTGGTTCTCTTCATATTTTTAATCAAATGCCTTTGTCATGGTAGCTTATGCAGAATTTACTTCTTACTAAGCTTAATATATTTAGTATCTGGAATTCCAAATTTGCAAATTAATAGGACCCTCCTCTCCACTACCACTATGACAGATTCTGCAATATTTTTAGCTAATATTCTTAATTTTCCTTTTTCTCGAATCCTTAGAGTAAGTACTGAAAAGGAACTACAGTGATAAAAATCAACATTTCTGTGGTTTTCTTGCCTCTCTCAGTTTAAGACTACCTAATTTTGAATGCTTCTTTTAAGCTCTTGTTTCTATAAATTCCTCCTATACCCTGGAGTTTTATGTGTCAGGCAAGAGGATAATAAACATGCTAGCCATTTGGAAGTGTGTTTGTTTTCATCCCATTTCACAAACTGCAGTTAATAAGCCTTTAATGAGAAGAACAATGTGTTCTCCATGCACCCATATATAATGTGAACGGCGTGCCGATACCTCTAAGACAACCTAGCATAAATGTCACTTAGCCGGATACCAAAAACTGATCAGGGAAAATACTTTCCATTCCCACCAGATCCTCCAAGGTCAGGGGTATTCTGCACCATAACTGAATATTTGTTCAGCTTTTACAAAGCGGCATGCAAGAAACCAAGGGCCTGCCTACGTTTTGAAAGCATGCCCAACTTGTTCTGACTCGAGGAAACACCAGCTTCATATTAAAAGCTATAAAACACTTGTGGTGGTGGCTTCTTCCTGTGGCATACACGTGAAGACAGTGGCATTAACTGAATGGAACATCTGTCTTAACTCTGCGGCACACCCGCCCGCAGTTCTGCAAGTCACCACCCCCAACGCTGGCTCTGAGCGGCAGGTTTCACTTATGCGGATAGTGCATGTTAGGGCCTCATGAGCACAGCGACTCTTCCACATACTGGCAGCTTGCCAGCAAGCACCCCTGGTGTTTGCCTTAGGTACAGGTGTGAACTATCAGAAATTGATTGCTGAACTACCCCCCGAGGTGTCCGCATGGCACAGGCAAGGCCACCAAGCAAACCGGTTGATTTCGGTGCCATTAGCAAAGCCAATGAATGAAAAGAGATAAAAATTGCAAGAGGAATTATATTTTCTAGCTGCTGAGTAGGTAACATGGATAATGGGGCAAAATTATTACCGTCCGCCATTTGATCACTCGTGGCCCAGATGTTGCGTGAGTCTAATCAATAGCCGGTGCTCTTTACAGAACGGCATTAAAAAGAAGCCACACCGAGAAAGCTCTCTCCCTCCCTCCAGTCCAGCGCCACCCACACCCCGCCAAGATCAACACGAAGAACTGCCTTCCTGTGCTGCAGTCAGGTATGTACTTGGAGAACCTTGTCTTTTCTCTTTCCCTCCAAACAAGAACAGCTTGGGGAACAAAGTTGGTTTAGCATCAGACAAGCCAGGAGAAGGAGACAAATTAAAAATGCCATCGCAGGTAAGTTGGCCATATCTCTGCCACTCAATGTCAAACCACAGAGGACTTTCCAGATATACAACTTCCAATTAGAGGACTGTAAACAAAGAAAGGAAGAGCAGGCGCGAGTGTGCGTGTGTTCACTGCAGAAGGATGTCCGTACCTCACTGGGAACCTCTGTCACTCCTGTGCTAGTGGCCACAGATGCAGAAGGATGGACTGGGGTAACAGTCATGGAGCTAGTCCTCCTCCCTGGTTTTAATCACCCACCCAGCTTTTGGAGGGAGTTTTCTTTTCGTGTTTTTGATGCCGGGCGACACCTATGTATACTATTTAAAGTTCAGCCAGCACAACCAAACCAAGAAAACGGGCCTCTGATTATTGATGTTTCCACTTCAATGGGAGAATGTGCTTGAGAAGAACTGAGATAAAATGGAATAAATAGAAATTTTAACCTATTCTCTGCAGCACAAAAGAAGCGTTAGGACCGAGGATTTTAGAGTCAGCCAGATGTAGGATCAAGCCCTGGCGGAGCCACCATGTGACAGTGTGACAGTGCACACGATGTCCTTCGACTCTTGAAGTGTGGCTTCTTAGCTATGAACTGAGGGTACTCGCATCTCACCTAATAAGTAGGTTGCAAGGATAAACGAAATGTGTCTATATATGTAACATGCTTAATGAAGTATTTGGGCAAATAACAAATGCTCAGTAAATTATTAAGCCTCCTTATTATGCAAAGCTGGTTCTCCTTGGTTCTGAAGACTTCCAGACTGATAGGAATCTGACAGATTGTTTAAAACATCTCTTAAGAGAACAGGCAAGGTGCAAGGAATGGGGAGGCCTGATGTCACAGACAGATGTCAAATTTACTGTTCAGAAAAGGAAACAAAAATTACCTTGTTAAAATTTTCCTTAGATGTTTTTCCCTTTTCAGATTACAACATGTCCATCTGTCTCAGAGATCAGGCATGCGGGCCTATGCACAGTCTGGGATTTTTCCCAAGAACTAGTCAATACTTGTGAATTCAGATGAAGATAGCTTCTCCAAAAATTAAAACTTAGAGGTAATACCTTTAATTCAGAACTTTTACTTCTTGGCGTACTGAGATAATATTCTTTCTCTACTCAGAAGCAGTAAAATAACTTGCCATTCTATATAGGCTACGTCTTCGTTTCGCCCAATAACAAAAGCTGACACATTTGTGCCTCTGTCCACCCACCCATAGGGCCTAATTTCCTTCCACTTTCTCTCCATTCAAGTCAGACGGGGGACAGGGTAACCTGGTCAAGCTGCCTGGGTTCAAATCCAGACCAGTTCACACGGCAACAGTGAGATCTTAAGCGAGTTATTTAATCCTTCTAACCTTCATTTTCCCCGGGGATTTTCTATGAGGACTCGGTGAGAAATGCACAAAAGCATCAACATCACTAATGGTACTCAGTGAACAAACGCTCTGAAAATCCAGCTGCTGCTGTTATGAATGGTGTTGCTACTACCCACACCACCGCTACTATTTCTTACTCAATACTGCCATACAAAAGAATGTGAGGGCCACACACAGCGCCTATTTCCTTTACTCTGAGTATTACTACCCTTCCCTGATGTGGCTTCCACAACAAAGTGCTTTAAGGCGCACACCCTCGGTGAAGCTGTTCCTCCCCTGACACATTCCTGATAATTTCCTGAATTATGATTCACCAACATGACATAATACTGCAAGGAGTGGGCTCTGGAGTCTGTTTGCAAAGTTCCAGCTGTACCCCTTTGCACGCTGAGTGACACCAGCCAATGCACACAATCTCTCTGAGATTCAGTCTCCTCATCTGTAAAATGGGACTATTGGCAGCACCCATATCTCTGAAGGTGACAGTGACAATTCAGTTGGATAATATCTGTGATGCGCTTGTCCTAGCATCTGGCACAGGGTAAGAATCTCTGAAAGTTAGCTGCTCAATGTTAATATAATACATATCTCATTACTAACACTCCCCACCATCTGCTCAACAAATGTTAGCCTACTGCCCTCCTGTCTTTTCATGTCAATGGGCGATCCACATGCAGATCTGCACGTAGATGTTGGACTGAGCATCCTCCGAGACATACATGTAGAAAATAAAATTAAAGGAAAAGGAATAGCCACATATGTGACTCGTGGATCTGCTCTGGGGATTTTCTGCGCATAAGTGACCCCATGTTCAGTGAAGCCAGAGCCCATTGCATGTGCCTGGCCGACTGGCACAAACACACAGCCCACAACGTTTCCAACCCTAATTTTCTCCTGCAATGAATTTTGGTTACATAATATCCCTACCTTAATTACTTCTGGCTCTATTCCTGCTCGTGGGGCTACGTAATGTCAGGGCCTCCTTCCCGTCTGGGTCGCCTAAGTGCCTGTGCACGCGAGCCCTCCTTGGTGTGTTTCTGGACCCGAGATGCAAGCGTGATGCCTTTAATCCCTCCTCAGGCATCAAGCCTCCCATTTCCTTAATCTTTTTCACTCCCCATTGCCAATTTTTCTCTAATCTGTCTCCATCTTTCTCCTACTAAAGGTACCAGAAATAAATGCTACAGACTAGAGGTGGGTGAGCTCACAGATAGGAAGGAACAAAAAAATAAATAAATAAAATAAAATAAAAAAGAGGGGATGAAAATGAATAGAGAAAGCAGAGAGGCAGCCCTAGGAGTTGCAAGAAGGGAGAGTGGAGGGCGGCTGCTGTCCCTGTATTCTGGGAGAATGCAGATGATCTCACTGGGCCCAGGGGACGAGGGCCAGTCTCTGCACAATACCATGCTGGAACCTGCACAGAACGTTGCTGTACCTTCCTCTACCTCTGCTCCATAGTTTCTCTTCTGTGTTTTCCCATAAATTCCATTTCAGGATTCATTTTATTTCCCTCTCCCACCGCCCCCTCCCTCCAAATGCATTAGTCTGTCTCTTCTGAGTTTCATCGCATTTTAATCCTTTCCGCCTGTATTTCTTACCTGCTTGTGTAACGTCCTCCATCCGCATTCCTGTTTGCAACACCTTCCAATTTAATATTGTCTGCAAATTTCATTAGCATGCAATTTACTTTCTCTTCCAGATCATTACAAAAAAAAAGCTCACCTAGACCAAGCTATTATGAATATCCCTTCCTCTCTCCCCAGAACCCAGCCAAGTGGGAACATCACCATTTATCATTATCTTTTGTTTATAATCTTTCAGCCAGGTTTCATCTAAGCCGATTAAAACTAATCTTGATGGCAAAAGAAAATTCAGATAAATAAAACCGAGCGCCGACATCAAGAGCCTCGCTGAAGATCAAATATATAGCATGGTGGATGGCTAATATTTTGTTTATCTATCCCTTCTCCCTAATAAGCTTCCATATGGCTCCTCTCGGTGTTCCTTCTCCAAGGCCAACAGAGAATCAGGTCTGCCTTTAGGAAGACTTTCACAAGTACCTCAAATGGATTAAACCCACCAGCAGCGATGATTGTTTAAAGTTTCGGTGGAATCTTTTATCTCCTGCAGTATTTGCAAACTCCAAGGTGGCGGTGCATTTTTTTTTTTTTCCCCAGAGAAAGCACTTTACAGGTTGTCAGAAATGGAACTTATTTACCTTCTGATGCTCAGGAACGCACAGTCGCCTTCCAGGCAGAAAAGGTTTTCGCCACCAATCTTGGCACTCGGTACGTGCTGGTTAATGAAGTTCTATTTATGGCTTTAATGAGGGTAAAACAGCCATTTCCTTAGCTAGGTGCCAGATACAGAGATTGATAACCAGACTAATCTTAATATAATTCCCTTAATAATGGCTAAAAACCGCTCAAGTACCTTAATACATCAAGATGTAAATGTTTTATTATACCCATAAACACTCCCAGAACCCAACAGAGTTAATTCCACTAAGAATGAAATAAGTGAGAGGTGGTGTGAAAATCGATTTCCCTCCGCCTCCAACGATTTATCAACACCGCACCCCCCAGGATCAATTAATTTTGTACCAAGAAAATGTCTAATGAGATTTTAGACCAAAGGAATGGCAAACAGTACACAAACCTTGTTTCAAACTCATATAATGTGTTAGAGATATTTCAACTTTCATGGCGATGAAAAAAAATCTAAATAAACATTGCCAATAATTTCAGATTTAATATCAAGAAGGGCTTATTGAGATTTTGTACACCTTACCATGCCATTAACCTTTCTTAAAAAAAATCTGGATTCCAGCCAGGTGCGTTGGCTCTCGCCTGTAATCCTAGCACCCTGGGAGGCCGGG